>NC_064623.1:57195939-57820939 GCF_023898315.1 Schistocerca nitens | reverse complement strand
ACAGTTTTGTTAACGGAGTTATGAAGTGGACCAATGGAAAGATGACAGGTTTCGAATCACCCGGTTTGTCATTCCTGGAGGCATTCAGTCGTGCAGGCATGAGGTTTTCAAGTTTCATGGGATAATCGTGCAGTGGGATCACAAACTTTTTTGAACAACTCATAGCTTTTGTACCGAAATAAAAGTCCTTATTAGAAAATACGCAAATTTTTCGATACAATTTGGATGTAGATCATATGGGAAATATGTATAGAGCTGGGAGATACGTGCCTTACCCACGCCATCGTTGTGATTCCAGTAACAACGTTCGTAACGGGCACAGCAGGCGTCCTTGTTAAACCAGTTTTTGTTTTTATCTTGATCGTGGTATCCGAATAGTTTTTTAATGGCGGCACACTCACCAACTATAATTTTTATGACAGGCACAGCAGGCGTCCTTGCTAAACCTGTTTTCGTATTTATCTTCATCGTGAAATCCGAATAGTTTTTCAACGGCGGGACTGTTCATCGCCAGGATTATGGTCGGCCACACTTGTAGATACAGGGTGTTTCAAAAATGACCGGTATATTTGAAACGGCAATACAAACTGAACGAGCAGCGATAGAAATACACCGTTTGTTGCAATATGCTTGGGACAACAGTACATTTTCAGGCAGACAAACTTTCGAAATTACAGTAGTTACAATTGTCAACAACAGATGGCGCTGCGGTCTGGGAAACTGTATAGTACGATATTTTCCACATATCCACCATGCGTAGCAATAATATGGCGTAGTCTCTGAATGAAATTACCCGAAACCTTTGACAACGTGTCTGGAGGAATGGCTTCACATGCAGATGAGATGTACTGCTTCAGCTGTTCAATTGTTTCTGGATTCTGGCGGTACACCTGGTCTTTCAAGTGTCCCCACAGAAAGAAGTCACAGGGGTTCATGTCTGGCGAATAGGGAGGCCAATCCACGCCGCCTCCTGTATGTTTCGGATAGCCCAAAGCAATCACACGATCATCGAAATATTCATTCAGGAAATTAAAGACGTCGGCCGTGCGATGTGGCCGGGCACCATCTTGCATAAACCACGAGGTGTTCGCAGTGTCGTCTAAGGCAGTTTGTACCGTCACAAATTCACGAAGAATGTCCAGATAGCGTGATGCAGTAATCGTTTCGGATCTGAAAAATGGGCCAATGATTCCTTTGGAAGAAATGGCGGCCCAGACCAGTACTTTTTGAGGATGCAGGGACGATGGGACTGCAACATGGGGCTTTTCGGTTCCCCATATGCGCCAGTTCTGTTTATTGACGAAGCCGTCCAGGTAAAAATAAGCTTCGTCAGTAAACCAAATGCTGCCCACATGCATATCGCCGTCATCAATCCCGTGCACTATATCGTTAGCGAATGTCTCTCGTGCAGCAATGGTAGCGGCGCTGAGGGGTTGCCGCGTTTGAATTTTGTATGGATAGAGGTGTAAACTCTGGCGCATGAGACGATACGTCGACGTTGGCGTCATTTGGACCGCTGCTGCAACACGGCGAACGGAAACCCGAGGCCGCTGTCGGATCACCTGCTGCACTAGCTGCGCGTTGCCCTCTGTGGTTGCCGTACGCGGTCGCCCTACCTTTCCAGCACGTTCATCCGTCACGTTCCCAGTCCGTTGAAATTTTTCAAACAGATCCGTTATTGTATCGCTTTTCGGTCCTTTGGTTACATTAAACCTCCGTTGAAAACTTCGTCTTGTTGCAACAACACTGTGTTCTAGGCGGTGGAATTCCAACACCAGAAAAATCCTCTGTTCTAAGGAATAAACCATGTTGTCCACAGCACACTTGCACGTTGTGAACAGCACACGCTTACAGCAGAAAGACGACGTACAGAATGGCGCACCCACAGACTGCGTTGTCTTCTATATCTTTCACATCACTTGCAGCGCCATCTGTTGTTGAAAATTGTAACTACTGTAATTTCGAAAGTTTGTCCGCCTGAAAATGTACTGTTGTCCGAAGCATATTGCAACAAACGGTGTATTTCTATCGCTGCTCGTTTAGTTTTTATTGCCGTTTCAAATATACCGGTCATTTTTGAAACACCCTGTAAGTTTAACATCAAGTCGGCGACACAGCACTTTGGCTACTGTGAACGCGTGTTTCTGTGTGTGTGGAACGGCTCGTCGGCCTGCTTAAGGGCAAATCTTTTCCACACCTCGCACCACAATCAGCCAGCTTCTCACGGCACTGAACTAGAGATGGGACAAACCGACCGGTTAAAATCGAGACCGATACGCCAGTTCTGAATAACCGGTATTTTTCAGTATTTGTTCTGTGACAACAGACGTTTTTCGTTTTTACTAAGAACTAGCTACAAAACGGAAATATCAATTAGCCGTAGTAGCAGTGCTAAAATTTTTCGTTTTTAAATAAACCTTTTTTTAAAGAACGAGTAATTTTTATTCCTGAAATTTTCATAGCTTTGAATTATTGGATTGTTTTAGAAAATGGGAAAAGTGATAAGTGCTGTTTTAATAACTATGGCGTCAGAAACGAGCAACAAACACGTGGCATAAGAACTGGTGAGGTGTTGCTGAGACAATAAGTTTCCTGTTACCACGTGGCGTGGCCTATTAGACGGTACGCATGTACATGCAAAGAGTATAAATTACTGCATCTGGTCTATATGGTAGCTCTCAGTTGTGGTACAAAGTAGACAATCACTATTATGGGAGAGTTTTACAAAGTGCGATATCAATGGTGCACGATGCTCTGTTTGCTTTAAAAGATTAAAAACGGAAAGACCTACAACCAACATGTGACATGATATAAGGAGGAAACCTAAAACTTAGCAGTTCATTCATAATAG
Organism: Schistocerca nitens; assembly: GCF_023898315.1. Taxonomy (NCBI): domain Eukaryota; kingdom Metazoa; phylum Arthropoda; class Insecta; order Orthoptera; family Acrididae; genus Schistocerca; species Schistocerca nitens. Next base: position 57,818,088 of record NC_064623.1, on the reverse strand, counting down.
CTAATAAAAGTAAAAAATTAAGTGATCTGCTGCTTGTGTCTGCATGACATTACTTTACCTGACATCATTTAAGACTTTATGTTTTGTAACTTTCATTCCTTCACTTAATGGTTGTAGGCGGACTCACGGGGGACTTAATGTCCTTTTGGAGCTTTAGTGTAGGCTCACGATTTATGTCCTTTTGGAGCTTTAGTGTAGGCTCACGATTTGATGTGACGCTCTTTATTTGTTCGATTGGGAACTTCCGCGTTCGCAGGCGGTGGGCGATGTATAAATCTTTCTAACGTTTCCTCTCCGACTGTGGGAGACATCTTCAGAGGTAAAATGGCGAACTGCAATTAGAACTCGAGGACCACCGAATATGTGGGCAGTCAAAGCACCACAATCCATCACGTGACGTCGGCTTCAGGATTACCTCTGGCAGTGTCAACAATCTCGACTGAAAGTATCGTCATTCTTATATTGCAATGTTGATATACAAATTGTACCTAATTTAACACCTACCTCTTTTCTGTTAAAATTGTTACTGTGTTTGTACACTGAAGAGCCAAAGAAACTGTACATCTGCCTAACATGGTATAGGGTCCCCGCGAGCACACAGAAGTGAGACTGCTACGGTGGCAGGTTCGAATCCTGCCACGGGCATGGATGTGTGTGATATCCATAGGTTAGTTAGGTTTAAGTAGTTCTAAGTTCTAGGGGACTTATGACCACAGATGTTGAGTCCCATAGTTCTCAGAGCCATTTGAACCATTTTTGAACTCAGAAGTGACGCAACACGACGTGGCATGGACTGGAGGGTACTGACAGTATCAGTCGTGCAGGGCTGTCCATAAGCCCGTAAGAGGGGGTGGAGATCTCTTCTGGACAGCACGTTGCAAGGCATACTAGAGTTACTCAATAATGTTCTTGTGAGGGGAGTTTGGTGGCCAGCGAAAGTTTTTAAACTCAGAAGAGTGTCCCAGGAGCCACTCTGTAGCAATTATGGACGAGTGGGAGGTCGCATTGTCCTGCTGGAATTGCCCAAATCCGTCGGAATGCACAATGGACATGAATGGATGCAGGTGATCAGACAGGATGCTTACGTACGTATCACCTGTGAGAGTCGTATCTGGAAGTATCAGGGGTCCCATACCACTCCAACTGCACACACCCCACACCATTACAGAGCATTCACCAGCTTGAACAGTCTCCTGCTGACCTGCAGGTTCCATGGATTCATGAGGTTGTCTCCGTATCCGTACACGTCCATCCGCTCGATAGAATTTGAAACGAGACTCGTCCGACCAGGCAACATGTTTCAGGTCATCGACAGTCCAATATCGGTGTTGACTGGCCCAGGCGAGGCGTAAAGCTTTGTGTCGTGCAGTCATCAGCGGCACACGAGTGGCAGTGCTATTCCAAAAGCCCATATCGATGATGTTTCGTTGAATGGTTCGCACGCTGACACTTGTTGATGGCCTAGCATTGAAATCTGCAGCCACGTGTGGAAGAATTGCACTTCTATCACGTTGAACGATTCTCTTCAGTCGTCGTTGGTCCACTTATTGCAGGGTCTTCTTCGGGCCACGGCGTTGTCGGAGATTAGATGTACATGTACGTTGGCGCGCCAGGTACATATAGTCTGCGCCCGCGAGCTCGGCTCCAGTTCACCACCGGCAATGGAGGGTGAAGCTTTGACAATGCCAGCCACTCGTGCTGGCGAAACGTCAGAAAAATCATTAGATGAACGTCGGCCGAAGAACCCGAGACAGAAGCCAATAGGCAGTTTGTCAACAAGTGGCCACGAAAGCCTCAACAATTTGGAGATTAGATGGTTTACCGGCTTCCTGATATTCACGGTACACTCGTGAAATGGTCGTTCGGGAAAATCCCCACTTCATCGTGCGCCGACTATACACCACGTTCAAACTCACTTCAACCTTGATAACCTGCCATTGTAGCAGCTTTAACCGATCTAACAACTGCGCCAGACACTTGTCTTATACAGGCGTTGCCGATCGCAGCGCCGTATTCTGCCTGCTTACATATCTCTGTATTTGAATACGCATGTCTAACCAGTTTCTTTGGCGCTTCAGTGTAAATCTCAATATCCTTTCTATATATACGGGCACGATAATGCAATAATTTTGCTGTGACGCTCGCCTCAGTGAATTTTGTTTCATGATCACCCTCTTGGTAAAGATGTTACGCTACGGCCGATTTATCCGTTTGATCCATGGGGCAATTCCTCTTGTGTTCAACCGGACGGATGTTAACACTTTTTTTGTGGTAGCAGTATAAATAAGTCCACAACTACAATGACTTTTATGTATACCCAATGTAACCAAAGGATGTCGTATATCTTCTGCCGATCTTAAACATTCTTTTGGAAAATTTGGTAGTTTGTGGTAAGGGCTTATGGGACCAAAGTGCTGAGGTCATCGGCCACTAAGCTTACTAAGTACTTAATCTAACTTAAAGTAACTTACGCTAAGGACAACACACACACACACACACACACACACACACACACACACACACACACACACACACATGCCTGAGGGAGGACTCGAACCTCCGACGGGACCGTGACAAGGCGCCCTAGACAGCGCGGCTACCCCGCTCGGCCAACATTCTTTTATCTAGCTGGTGAGCATCATGGTTGTTTCCACACCACAGTTGCTCAACACTTTCTGAATGCGATCTGCAACCATACCGATGAACGGAAGGAAAATTTTGGGTGGCCATTGTTCCTCATCGGTCCTGATTCTCTACCTTGGGTGCTCGATCTACCTTTTTGTTAGAATAACCATTCTTCTTGAATTTTTATTAAAAATGAAACTCCTCCAATTTCATATTAATTTGGCTACTAGTTTCGACGTTGCGTCAACACCATCTTCAGGCCCGTACACTTTCATGATACCCATCTTGTGTGGCTGAGTACTAGAAGTCCGCGGTGAGACCAATACGTCCTCCACATGGATGGCGGGCAGCCTGCCATCCATGTGACCGCGGACTTCTAGTACTCAGCCACACACGATATAATCAAAGTGTACCGGCCTGAAGATGGCGTTGACGCAACGTCGAAACTAGTAGCCAAATAAATATGAAATCTTAAGTACAGCTGGAGGAGTTTAATTTTTAATAAAAATTATACCAGCTGATGTCCCACCATCATCCTATTGAAATATGGGTGTAGGAAGATTCTTCTTGAATGTCGACCGTAGCTGTTCAAGCTCATCTTTTAGGTAAGTAGGTACATAAATTTTGCGAGCTCTGTCCGCTACGGTTTTAATAATACCTTTTTTTTTGCTGAGATGGTGGTTATAATCTTTATGCAGCTAACGGTCAGTATGCGTGGATTTTTTGTGTACTCTACGCCCCACCGCCCGTCTGCTCGCTTGATAACAGACACATCTAAGACATTCAGTTGGCCATTATTCTCCGTCTCCGCAGGAAATTATATTTTTAGGCTGATACTGTTGAGATGTATCACGAAGGCATCCAGTTCTCTGCACAGTGTGCCCATACCGCGGAACTATCATCGACATGGCGGTGCCACTTGCCTGGTCTTTTACTGGCGCCCTGCAACGCCCGTTGTTCAAAAGTCTCCACAAACAAATTGGCCACAGCCGGACGGAGAGTACTGCCCATAGCCACCCCGTCAACCTGCTCATGAATATCATTGTTGTTCTGAAAATAGATCGTGGTGAGGCCAGAATCAGCCAAAAGTTTCCGCTCTGTTGATGATGGATTCAGCACTACTCAGAGACTTGGACAACAAGTATTTATTCTGAGAAAATAGTTTCTTCTGATCATACACTACTGGCCATTAAAATTGCTACACCACGAAGATGACGCGCTAAAGACGCGAAATTTAACCGATAGGAAGAATATTGTGTGATATGCAAATGATTAGCTTTTCAGAGCATTCACACGAGGTTGGCGCCGGTGGCGACACCTACAACGTGCTGACATGAGGAAAGTTTCCAACCGATTTCTCATACAAAAACAGCAGTTGACCGGCGTTGCCTGGTGAAACGTTGTTGTGATGTCTCGTGTAAGGAGGAGAAATGAGTACCATCACATTACCGACTTTGATAAAGGTCGGATTGTAGCCTATCGCGACTGCGGTTTATCGTATCGCGACATTGCTGCTCGCGTTGGTAGAGATCCAATGACTGTTAGGAGAATATGGAATCGGTGGTTTCAGGAGAGTAATACGGAACGCCGTGCTGGATCCCAACGGCCTCGTATCACTAGCAGTCGAGATGACAGGCATCTTATCCACATGGCTGTAACGGATCGAGCAGCCACGTCTCGATCCCTGAGTCAACAGATGGGGACGTTTGTAAGACAACTACCATCTGCACGAACAGTTCGACGACGTTTGGAGCAGCATGCACTATCAGCTCGGAGACCGTGGCTGCAGTTACCCTTGACGCTGCATCAGAGACATGAGCGCCTGCGATGGTGTACTCAACGACGAACCGGGGTACACGAATGGCAAAACGTCATTTCCTAGGATGAATCCAGGTTCTGTTTACATCACCATGATGATCGCATCCGTGTTTGGCGACATCGCGGTGAACGCACACTGGAAGCGTGTATTCGTCATCGCCATACTGGCGTATCAACCTGCGTGATGGTATGGGGTGCCATTGGTTACACGTCTCGGTCACCTCTTGTTCGCATTGACGGCTCTTTGAACAGTGGGCGTTACATTTCAGATGTGTTACGACCCGTGGCTCTAACCCTCATTCGATCCCTGCGAAACCCTACATTTCAGCAGGATAATGCACGACCGCATGTTGCAGGTCTGTACGGGCCTTCCTGGATACAGAAAATGTTCGACTGCTGCCCTGACCAGCACATTGTCCAGATTTCTCACCAATTGAAAACGTGTGGTCAACGGTTGGCCGAGCAACTGGTTCGTCACAATACGCCAGTCACTACTCTTGATGAACTGTGATATCGTGTTGAAGCTGCATGGGCAGCTGTACCTGTACACGCCATCCAAGCTTTGTCTGACTCAATGCCCAAGTGTATCAAGGCCGTTATTACGGCCAGAGGTGGTTTTTCTGGGTACTGATTTATCAGGATCTATGCACCCAAATTGCGTGAAAATGTAATCACAAGTCAGTTGTAATATAATATATTTTTCCAATGAATACCCGTTTATCATCTGCATTTCTACTTGGTGTAGCAATTTTTATGGCCAGTAGTGTATTAGGTCTATAACTTTGCTTCCGCCGTTTTGCAATAGACGGCAGTAGCAGCAAGTGGGGTTCGGGTGGTTGGTCATAGGTGTAATACAATAAGCTTTGGCATCTGTAAACGTAATACCATAAATCACTAGTCGATTTGTGATTGCATCATAAGGTTATTCCTGATTAAGTGCGCCAACTTACATACCCATTTCTTGCCATTTGCGGAAAGTTTTAATTTTCTGCTTTAACGAAGAAATGTGTGGCTGTGGCTCATAAAATGCCGGGTAATACCAATGGTGAGGGCAACTACTAGTGGAAGATCGTGCAGAGAATATTTTCAACGCCTTAAGAACGGTGATTTTGATGTCGAAGACCGGCATCGCGGGGGAAGACAGAACGTTTTCGTAGCTACTGAAACAGACGAAGACAGTCACATGACATCATTATCGAAAGCAATTGACGCTTTCGAGCCCCGAACTGTAACACAGACGGTCACAATACGGCGATAGACACGTAAAGGTAATTTTGCAGCAGGTCGGTGCTCAACCCCATGTCGCAAAACCCATCAAAATATACATGGAAACGTTGAAATGAGAAGTCCTTTCCCTCCTGCTGTATTCTCCATACGTTGTTCTCTCTGATTACCATATTTTTCGATCAGTGGCATACATTCTGGGTGACCAGCACTTACGATCATATGAACAAGTGCAAAATTGAATCGATTCATGGGTCCCCTCAAAACACGCACAGTTCTTCCGCCACTGGATTCGTATACTATCCGAAAGATGGGAGAATGTAGCGGCCAGCGATGGGAAATACTATAAATCATAATTTTTTTGTAATTTTTTCACAATAAAGCCTCGAACTTCGAGAAAAAACGGCGGAAGCGAAGTTGTAGACCTAGTAGTATAATAACGACCAAACGTTCGTGACAAATACGTGAAAATCAGACTGAAAATTCTAAATGTAGGCTCAATAAGGGGAGCATCATATCTCATAACATGCACAACTTTCACATTAAAATATTCTTCCGTTGTTTAACTACTTACAGTTAATGGATTGGTCGTTTGCCTCATTCAGGCTCACGAATCTTCATCTCGTAGATATAAACTACTAAAGTATGATATACACTCCTGGAAATTGAAATAAGAACACCGTGAATTCATTGTCCCAGGAAGGGGAAACTTTATTGACACATTCCTGGGGTCAGATACATCACATGATCACACTGACAGAACCACAGGCACATACACAGGCAACAGAGCATGCACAATGTCGGCACTAGTACAGTGTATATCCACCTTTCGCAGCAATGCAGGCTGCTATTCTCCCATGGAGACGATCGTAGAGATGCTGGATGTAGTCTTGTGGAACGGCTTGCCATGCCATTTCCACCTGGCGCCTCAGTTGGACCAGCGTTCGTGCTGGACGTGCAGACCGCGTGAGACGACGCTTCATCCAGTCCCAAACATGCTCAATGGGGGACAGATCCGGAGATCTTGCTGGCCAGGGTAGTTGACTTACACCTTCTAGAGCACGTTGGGTGGCACGGGATACATGCGAACGTGCATTGTCCTGTTGGAACAGCAAGTTCCCTTGCCGGTCTAGGAATGGTAGAACGATGGGTTCGATGACGGTTTGGATGTACCGTGCACTATTCAGTGTCCCCTCGACGATCACCAGTGGTGTACGGCCAGTGTAGGAGATCGCTCCCCACACCATGATGCCGGGTGTTGGCCCTGTGTGCCTCGGTCGTATGCAGTCCTGATTGTGGCGCTCACCTGCACGGCGCCAAACACACATACGACCATAATTGGCACCAAGGCAGAAGTGACTCTCATCGCTGAAGACGACACGTCTCCATTCGTCCCTCCATTCACGCCTGTCGCGACACCACTGGAGGCGGGCTGCACGATGTTGGGGCGTGAGCGGAAGACGGCCTAACGGTGTGCGGGACCGTAGCCCAGCTTCATGGAGACGGTTGCGAATGGTCCTCGCCGATACCCCAGGAGCAACAGTGTCCCTAATTTGCTGGGAAGTGGCGGTGCGGTCCCCTACGGCACTGCGTAGGATCCTACGGTCTTGGCGTGCATCCGTGCGTCGCTGCGGTCCGGTCCCAGGTCGACGGGCACGTGCACCTTCCGCCGACCACTGGCGACAACATCGATGTACTGTGGAGACGTCACGCCCCACGTGTTGAGCAATTCGGCGGTACGTCCACCCGGCCTCCCGCATGCCCACTATACGCCCTCGCTCAAAGTCCGTCAACTGCACATACGGTTCACGTCCACGCTGTCGCGGCATGCTACCAGTGTTAAAGACTGCGATGGAGCTCCGTGTGCCACGGCAAACTGTCTGACACTGACGGCGGCGGTGCACAAATGCTGCGCAGCTAGCGCCATTCGACGGCCAACACCGTGGTTCCTGGTGTGTCCGCTGTGCCGTGCGTGTGATCATTGCTTGTACAGCCCTCTCGCAGTGTCCGGAGCAAGTATGGTGGGTCTGACACACCGGTGTCAATGTGTTCTTTTTTCCATTTCCAGGAGTGTAGCTATATCCAAGCAATTAATTCCACCAGACAGTTTTACACTGATAAGCCAAAACTGCCCACTGCCCACTGCAATGTTGGATGCCGGCTGGTTGCGTTGCGGGTACGTGACGCACTAACGATAGTATGTGAACGGAGCAGACACGAACGGTGGATGACCCTAGCGAAGATATGGGCTGCAAATGGGGAAAACAATTGAGATAAACGACTTTGACAAAGTGCGGATTATTATTAGCAGAGTCTTATCTCGAAAACGGCGAAGATGGTCGATTGTTCGCGTGCTACTGTCGTGAGCATCTACGGAAAGGGGTATACGGGCAGTGAAACTACCACTAGGTGCTAAATGGTTGGACATCCACGACTCTTCACAGAATGTAGTGTTCGGAGGCTTGTTTACTCTGTAAGGTAGGGTAGATTGTGACATCTCTACTGAAGGAGCACACATATTTGCTACACTAGGTCACTGGTCTTCTCTACAAACGCTGTCGTTGAGGTGAACGGCGGCTCGAAAAGTGCAGCTTGCCACGGATGCAGGCTTGTGGGAGCATTGTTGTGCTACGGGAGACGTTCTCCTGCTCTTGCAGAGGACCTGTGGTAGTAGCCGGACACGCTGACGGCTACGAACCATCTGAATCCCTTCTTGCTTGATGTCTTTCCCGACGATGGTGTCACCTTTCAGCAGTATAACTGTCCGAGTCTCGAAGCCAGAAGAGCGACCTGCTAACCTTAACTTGCCAGGCACTTGCCAAGAAAAAATACGATAGTCATCAATAATTAATCATGTGAATATAATTGCATAAGTGGTCATAAAATGTGTAAGTTCATCTGGAAAATATGCACGGTCTGATGTGTAACGACAAGAAGAGCGACCTGCTAACCTTACCTTGCCGGGCACTTGCCAAGAAAAAATACGATAGTCATCAATAATTAATCATGTGAATATAATTGCATAAGTAGTCATAAAATGTGTAAGTTCATCTGGAAAATATGCACGGTCTGATGTGTAACGACAACAAGAGCGACCTGCTAACCTTACCTTGCCGGGCACTTGCCAAGAAAAAATACGATAGTCACCAATAATTAATCATGTGAATATAATTGCATAAGTGGTCATAAAAATTAGTAAATGGCATCATACCATGTTAAATCATAAAGTGGTTTCATTCAATAAAGGGTTTAATGTTCGACACATGGTGGTTGCCCTTACTTTTCCTGGTTCTCAAAGTTTCGACGTGTACAACACTGGGGTGAGGAATGCTGCGAATCCGATATGGACCTGCGTATAGAAGTTCAAATTTACTGCACTTACCTTTTATTCTGCTGGATAAATAGTGTGTACGTACTAATATCTTCTGTCCAATGTGAAGTCACGGCGTGTACAAACCTGTTTTTGCTGTCTTCTCCGGCGCTCTGCGGCACATTTAATGTTGTCCAGCGCAATGTTAATTATTTCGTGGTGTCGTAATTGACAAGATGTAGGAAAGTTTACTAATTCTTTAATTTTGTTAGGTGGTTCAGCATTTTTCAGTATAACAGACGGAGATAGCATAGTGGATTCATTTGGTATGGAATTAATTACATCTTGGAATGAGAATATGTGTGTGTCCCAGTCAATATGTCTTTTGTGGCAGTATATTCTACACAGTTTACCAATTTCTTTCATTAATCGTTCACAAGGGTTCGAAGAAGCATGGTACTTGGATATATAGATCGGAGAAATGTTTCTAGCTCGTAACATACGTGTCCATGTAGCAGAACGAAATTGCGATCCATTGTCGGAAATTACTTTCAACACATGCCCTACATGAAATAGAAAATGTTTTACAAATGCTCTCGAAACAGTTTTAGCAGTAGTTTTGCGTAACGGAGTGAAGGTAACAAATTTTGAAGCGAGTTCAACAGCGACAAAGATGTAGCAAAAACCTCTATTAGTTCTGGGAATCGGACCAAAAATGTCTACAGCGGCCATATGTCTCAATTTAACAGGTACAATGAGATATAATGGAGGAATATGTGAAGTGGTGTCTGACAGCTTTCTGGCAAATTTTACATGACGCTAAAACTCGTCGTATACGTTTCTCCATGTTGACAAAATAACAGTTCTGTCTCAATATAACATTTCCTGGCTCCGTAATGTGCATAACTTAAATGAGTATACCATATTAATTTGTTAACAAGTTCGTCAGGAATGCATAATAACCAATTGTTGCTGTCAGGATGAGAGCGGCGAAATACAGTATCATTGCGTACAGTGTAATGGTTTCTAATCGTAACATTATTCTTATTTTGCCAAAGGTGTTTAATTTCTTTCCACACGTTGTCTTTATTTTGCTCTTTTGCTATGTCCTGTAATGACGATGAAATAAAATTTTCAAATGCAACTTGTTGAATGTACATGACGCTGAAATTTGCTTTGCAGAAGTTGGTTGCGATGTCTTGCTGATTGTTGCTGAGAGAACGAGATAGTGCGTCTGCTATAACATTTTGTGTGCCGGGAATGTGAACTATTGTAAAATTAAATTCCTGTAAATACTGCTTCCATCTGCTTAATCTGTCGTGAGTGAATTTAGCCGAAAGTAAAAATTGTATCGCTCTGTGATCTGTGTAAACGGTGGTATGTCTGCCATAAAGAAAGTGCCTAAATCTCGTAAAAGACCATACAACACATAATGTTTCCAGTTCTGTAACGGAATAATTTCGTTCAGCAGGTGACAGAATGCGGCTTGCAAATGCGATGTTTTTGATTACTGTAGAGCCATCTTCTTCAATTTCCTGAAAAATATGTACGCCTAAAGCGGTGTTAGAACTGTCGGTGGCAATGGAAAAATTTCTGGTAAGATCTGGGTGTGATAAAAGTGGTGCATTCAACAAAGCATGTTTCAAATAACATTCTCGTGAACAAGATTCTGCGTGTCAAAATTATTGCTTACGTTACTGGAATATGCAATCTGTGCTGTATCTGTTTAAATTCTATCGTACGCGTTATTATTTTCAGCAGGATTCTGCGGCATTTCAACTATTTGAACTGTACTATTATTTCTTCCTGACGTATTACGTTATGGATGACACCTATTGTCTGGTTCATTCATGATAATATGTTGTTGCTGCTCATAAGATCGACTGTTATTAAATGTACGCTGAAAATTGTGCTCATCATTTTTACGTCTGTCATGATAGTAATTTCTATACGGCGCACTGCGATACGAGTTAAAATAGTGTGTTGTCTGTACGTAGTTATTTCTTTGCTGCTGAGCGTTACTATTTGTTGTAGCTGAGACTATACGTGCACGCGGCGAAACATTAAAGTTTGGTTGACCTTGTAGACTGCATTGTTGGTTACGTATACTAAGCGGCTGACTTTCATGCTGTTGTGGAGAAAAACATCTATTGTTACCAAAAATATGATTCCTGCTGCCGATAATTTTGACGGTATTGATGATTAAAATTTTATCTGATATTAAAATTACGCTGGTAGTTCTGCAGTGCCTAATGAAAATCGTCACTTTCGGTAAAAATTTGTCTTATCGGGTTTTCTTTAGTCATTTTTCTTAATTCTAGGTAGAGCAATAGTTAAAGAGCTGTTTTGATAGATATAAAGGATAGTAGAAGAGAAGGCAGCAGTGCAGAAAACTAAAGATGAAACAGCACTACTACAGCTCGGGGTCCTATGCACGCTACGGCACATATTCATTAAAGCGTAATGAATCCCCTGAGGTCTATTACGCACTGCAAATAATTTTCAGCTTTCGTGCTATAGGCAATGGCGGTAAAAATTCAGAAATAAATTGTTGTATCCATGCTAATTGTTGTTTCTTCATTACAGGCAATGCTATTGAAAATACAAAAATAAATCGACGTATCCAGTTCAAATCGTGTATCTGTGCTCTGTCATTATTAAATTCCTTCGATTTTCTTACAAATGCAAATTGCTTATAATCAACGTTCTCGTCACTGAATTTGAGAACACATTCAGGTTTGTGAGAGAATCTGATTGTCTGTGTCATTTCGGATTTCAAGTTGCGTAACTTTTCAGATTTTAAGTCGCATAGCTTCTGTACATTGCTCAAATTATACGCGCTGCGTGAGTCTGACAAATGTTCGCTAAGTGGCGTATGCTGTGATGTGTTATTAACTGAAATATTTTTCATCTCTGTTACTTCTTGCTGTAAACTTGACAATTTTCTACGCAACGTGTTGTTAGACGAATCGATCTCATTAATTGTCTGCTGTAGATTTTGAAATTCAGGTGTTTGATTAAATGAAACCGGTGAAGGATCGTCTGATTTGCTGTCATTATTACTTTCAATAGCGTCAATACGACTGGCCAATTCATCACATTTTTCAGTCAGTATTTTTACCTGATCATCGCTTTTAGTGTCAGAAGTATTGATCTGTTTTTGTAATTTACGTGTGGTTTCGCTCAATTTTTTAACGTCAGCTTTGATGACATCGCAATCCTGTGTTATTTCTAATTGTTCAAATCTGTCTGTCACTGTCTGAATATCTGCTGTGTGTGTATCTGTTTTTGATTTAAGATCAGAAATTTCATCACGGAATTCCGCGTTCAACTGTTCGATGGTATTAATTTTGTCGGACACTGTAGCAATATTGTTGTCTACGTATGTTTTTGCTTTCGCAAACATTTTACGTTTGTCTTCTTGTCTCTGTGCAGTGATTGTTTCCATTACTTGACGTTTTACTTTATTTTGATCCTGAATAAATTTGCGGAAACGCGTATCACTGTTTTGTATTTCAAGATTAAAACGTTCGTCAATTTGAGAGTTCTGTTGGTCGAATTTCGCATCTATCTTTGCGTCCATTGTACGCGAAAGTTCTGCTGTCATTGCTTTAAACTCGTCGCGTAATTGTGTAGCCTTTTCAGAGCATTGTTTACCGACTGCGCTAATTTCTTCCCTAAGTGTTTCTGTTGTAACTGTTTGCATATCCCTCAATTCTTGAGCAACAGATCTAATTTCTTCGCTACTTTTCTTTGAACAAGCCTCAATTTCCTCGCGTAACTGTTCCTTAGTACCATGACTCTGCGCGGCAACGGCTGCAATCTGCTCGCTAAGCTGTCTGGAATTATTGTCTAATTTTTCATTTAACTGTCTGGAATTGTTCTCTAATTTTTCATTTAACTGTCTGGAGTTGTTGTCTAATTTTTCATTAAGCTTGTCTTGTTTTTCGTTCTGTTGTTTAACCTGTTCACTAAGTTGTTTGAGATTTTCATCATTGTTGTCTAATTTTTCACTCTGTTTGTCTTGTTTTTCATTAAGTTGTTTGAAATCTTCACTAAGTTGTTTATTCGTTTGTAGCAACAATGCCATAATTTGATCCAAAATAACATTACCTACTCCATTCTCTATACTGTTTGACGGTGTATTTGCAATTGTCGCGTTTTGTGTGACCATTGCCCGGGTTCCCGGGTTCGATTCCCGGCGGGGTCAGGGATTTTCTCTGCCTCGTGATGGCTGGGTGTTGTGTGATGTCCTTAGGTTAGTTAGGTTTAAGTAGTTCTAAGTTCTAGGGGACTGATGACCATAGCTGTTAAGTCCCATAGTGCTCAGAGCCATTTGAACATTTTTTTTGTGTGACCATTTGGTCATTCTGTAATTTACAAAAACGTTTATCAGTCGGATGTATACTGTCAGACACTATTTCGAAATTAAATAAATCCGTCGTACTTTCAGTACATTGTCCATTTTCATTAGAAAAATTTCTCTGTACGTTATTTGCATTTTCCAAACCGGGTGTGTTAAGCAGGGCAGCGCTCATTACAATATGGCGCCCCGCGTCATCAATTGTCGTCAAATTAACAGAAGACACAATTGAGTTCGTTTGATCATCATTAAGGTCTACATCATTAGTGGTTGGGACGAATTGATTGTCAGTGAACGCAGGATTGTCATCATTGCACTGCGTGTCACAATTACTATGGGTCACGTTGTTTAAGTCGTTAATTTCATTCATAATACCTCGCGATACACTATTCATAGTCTTTCGCGGCATTTTTACAATAGTCACAATTATTCACACATGAAATAAGCACAATGCAAAAAGCAACAAACACAAATACAACATAGCAACGAATTGCCGATGATCTGAGGAAAGAAAGTCATAAAATTAGTAAAAGCGTTGCGCCAAATGCTAATTATATTAAGTAAATAAAAGCAAATATCTGACTACTTCTTAGAAGATTCTCAACGAAATACGATCCTGGACTGGATGTCGCCAAGTGTAACCTCCCCGCAAAATTTCGAAACACAATATTTAAATGTTAATGAGAATAGAATCTAGTGTAACCTCCCAACAAAAATATAATATATGGACAATGACAATTAAATGAGAAATAGCAATCTGAGTCAAGTGTAAGCTCCTCACAAAAAAGTAAGTCAATTCAATGATAATAAAATCTCAGTGACAATGAAAACGCAAATAGACCGAAATGTCGATCTTAGGCCCTGTGCAATCGCAAATATTCTTTGAATTTAAGTGAAACTTTTCTTTAAGGAAATGCATGGGAAACTTTCTTTCAATTCAAATGATTGTTTTCTTAAAAAATTGCTTTGAAAACAAAATTATTATTGGCGCGATTCTTGGACAAATTAATTACAGTTAAGATACATTACATTATCAGATGTGCGCAATGCTGCTTCATTACCTTATTTAAAAAATATACCTCGTCCTGAATCTTGACCAGAGGGCCATGTCGACGCCCGCCGACTCCACACACACAACTCCCACTGTCTCTCGCGCGCTACTACATGCTCTCGCGACTCGCTACGCACAACAACTCTCCCGCAACTCGACCGCAACTGCCGACTCCCTACAAGCAACTGAACTCTCGCGCGGTCAAGCGCAGACTAGCAACGATAAATAACTCTCTGGTCAGAGATTCTGTCATGCCTCGCCATCGCTGTACTGAATACATACGCGTTTCAAAGGGAGGAGAGGGATTTTCGGCAAGCTGTGACTGTTTGTTCTTCCCCGTTTAAGTGTTCATCCAAGATTATTCCAAGGTCTTTTACTGTTTTTTTTGTGTGGTAGTTGGGTACCACTGAGGATTATTTGAGGGACTGTTTCGCGAAAGTACAGGCTGATCAACTTTGGATGAGATATAAGAATGACCTGGGATTTCGTGGGGTTTAGTTTCAGACCTAGGTTCTGTGCCCATCGAGAAACAGAGCAAAGATCCGCGTTCATACTCGCTACTGCGTCAGCAATGTTCTTGGGGCTTGCACTTATGTACAGTTGGATGTCGTCGGCATATAGATGGTAGTTGCAGGAGTGAATCACTGAAGAAATATCATTAATGTACAGTGAGAAGAGTAGTGGACCAAGGACGGAGCCTTGGGGAACTCCAGAGCGCACTTTGAACAATTACTTTATGAGCCCACACGAATTGTAAATGGATGCGAATATACAGTTGACCTCTTAGCCACAAATAATCCTGATCTAATAGAGAGCGTCATGACGGATACAGGGATTAGTGAAAACAAGGACATTGTAGCGAGGCTTAAAACCATATCAACCAAAACCAATAAAATAAACGCAAAATATTTCTATTTAAAACAGCAGATAAAAATTCGCTTGATGCTTTCCTAAGAGAGAGTCTCCATTCCTTCCAAGCTAATTATGTAAGTGTACACCAGATATGGTTCAAGATACAGTATCGACAGCAATAGATTCATAACGCATAAGTTAATAAGAGACGGAACAGATCCACCATGGTTCGCAAAACACGTCAGAACACTGTTGCAGAAGCAACGAAAAAAGCATGCCAAATTCAGAAGAACTCAAAATCCCCAAGACTGGCTAAGTTTCACGGAAGCTCGAAATTTAGTGCAGACGTCAATACGAGATGCTTTTAATAGTTACACCAGTGGCAAGAAACAGTCAATACCGTCACTGCGCGATAGTGATGGAAATGTTACCAATGATGGTGTCACTAAAGCGGAGTTACTAAATACAGTTTTACGTAATTCCTTCACGAAAGAAGACGAAGTAAATATTCCAGAATTCGAAATCACAACAGCTGTTAGCATGAGTGACATAAAAGTAGATATCTTAGGTGTTGCGAAACAACTCAAGAAAGGTAAGTCTTCCGGTCCAGATGGTATACCAACCGGGTTCCTTTTAGAGTATGCAGACACAATAACGCCTTTCTTAGCAATCATATACAACCGCTCACTTGACGAAAGGTCTGTTCCTAAAGACTGGAAAGTAGCACAGGTCACACCAATATTCAAGAAAGGAAATAGGAGTAACCCATTGAATTACAGATCCATATCACTGACCTCAATTTGGAGTAGCATTTTCGAGCATATACTGTACTCGAACATTATGAATCACCTTGAAGAAAACGACTTATTGATAAATAACGAACACGGATTCAGAAAATATCGTTCTTGTGCAACACAGATAGCTCTTTATTCCCATGTAGTAATGAGTGCTGTCGACAAGGGGTCTCAGATCGATTCCACATTCCTAGATTTCCAGAAGGCTTTTGATACTGTTCCTCACAGGCGACTGTTAATCAAATTACGTGCATATGGAGTATCGTCTCAGTTTGGATCTGTGATTTCCTCTCAGAGAGGTCACAGTTCGTAGTGATAGACGGTAAATAATCGAGTAGAAGTGATATCTGGCTTTCCGCCAGGTAGTGTCATAGGCCCTCTGCTGTTCCCGATTTATATAAATGATCTAGGTGATAATCTGAGCAGCCCCATTAGATTGTTTGCAGATGACGCTGTAATTTACCTTCTAGTAAAATCATCAGACGATCAATTCCAGTTACAAAATGATCTAGAGAGAATTTCTGTATGATGCGAAAAGTGGCAATTGGCACTAAATAAAGAAAAGTGCGAGGTTATCCACATAGGTACTAAATGAAATCCGATATATTTTGGGTATACGATAAATCGCACAAATGTAGGGGCTGTCAATTCGACTAAATACCTAGGAATTACAATTACGAGCAGCTTAAATTGGAAAGACCACATACACAATATTGTGCGGAAGGTGAAACTAAGACTGCGCTTTTTTGGCAGAACACTTAGAAGATGCGACAAACCCACTAAAGAGACGGCCTACATTACTCTTGTCCGTCCTCTGCTGGAATATTGTGCACGGTATGGAATCCTTACCAGGTAGGATTGACGGAGGACATCGAAAAACTGCAAAGAAGGGCAGCTCGTTTCGTGTTATCGCGCAATAGGGGTGAGAGTATCACTGATATGATACGCGAGTTGGGGT
This sequence comes from Schistocerca nitens, assembly GCF_023898315.1. Taxonomy (NCBI): domain Eukaryota; kingdom Metazoa; phylum Arthropoda; class Insecta; order Orthoptera; family Acrididae; genus Schistocerca; species Schistocerca nitens. The sequence continues at coordinate 57,801,093 of NC_064623.1, read as the reverse complement.
GGCAGTCACTGAAACAAAAGCGGTTTTCTTTGCGGCGAGATCTATTTACGAAATTTCAATCACCAACTTTCTCTTCCGAATGCGAAAATATTTTGTCGACACCCACCTACGTAGAAAGAAATGATCATCATAAGGTAATACGGGCCGGCCGAAGTGGCCGTGCGGTTAAAGGCGCTGCAGTCTGGAACCGCAAGACCGCTATGGTCGCAGGTTCGAATCCTGCCTCGGGGCCCGCATCTCGTGGTCGTGCGGTAGCGTTCTCGCTTCCCACGCCCGGGTTCCCGGGTTCGATTCCCGGCGGGGTCAGGGATTTTCTCTGCCTCGTGATGGCTGGGTGTTGTGTGCTGTCCTTAGGTTAGTTAGGTTTAAGTAGTTCTAAGTTCTAGGGGACTTATGACCACAGCAGTTGAGTCCCATAGTGCTCAGAGCCATTTGAACCATTTGAACCTGCCTCGGGCATGGATGTTTGTGATGTCCTTAGGTTAGTTAGGTTTAACTAGTTCTAAGTTCTAGGGGACTAATGACCTCAGCAGTTGAGTCCCATAGTGCTCAGAGCCATTTGAACCATTTTTTAAGGTAATACGAGAAATCAGAGCTCGAACGGAAGAATTTAGGTGTTCCTTTTTCCCACGCGCCATTCGAGAGTGGAATGGCAGAGAAGTACATTACTGGCCGTTAAAACTGCTACACCAAGAAGAAATGCAGATGATAAACGGGTATTCATTCGACAAATATATTATACTAGAACTGACATGTGATTACATTTTCACGCAATTTGGGTCCATAGATCCTGAGAAATCAGTACCTAGAACAACCACCTCTGGCCCTAATAACGGCCTGGGCATTGAGTCAAACAGAGCTTGGATGGAGTGTACAGGTACAGCTGCCCATGCAGCTTCAACACGATACCGCAGTTCACCAAGAGTAGTGACTGGCGTATTGTGACGAGCCAGTTGCTCGGCCACCATTGACCAGAAGTTTTCAATTGGTGAGAGATGTTGAGAATTTGCTGGCCAGGGCAGCAGTCGAACATTTTCTGTATCCAGAAAGGGCCGTACAGGATCTGCAACATGCGGTCGTGCATTATCCTGCTGAAATGTAGGGTTTCGCAGAGATCGAATGAAGGGTAGAGCCACGGGTCGTAACACATTTGAAATGTAACGTCCAGTGTTCAAAGTGCCGTCAATGCAAACAAGAGGTGACCGAGACGTGTAACCAATGGTACTCCATACCAACACGCCGGTTGACGCCAGTATGGCGATGACGAATACACGCTTCCAATGTTCGTTCACTGCGATGTGGTCAAACACGGATGCGACCATCATGATTCTGTAAACAGAAACTGGATTCATCCGAAAAGATGACATTTGCCATTCGTGCACCCAGGTTCGTCGTTGAGTACACCATCGCAGGCACTCCTGTCTGTGATGCAGCGTCAAGGGTAACCGCAGCCACGGTCTCCGAGCTGATAGTACATGCTGCTGCAAACGTCGTCGAACTGTTCGTGCAGATGGTTTTTGTCTTGCAAACGTCCCCACCTGTTGACTCAGGGATCGAGACGTGGCTGCACGATCCGTTACAGCCATGCGGATAAGATGCCTGTCATCTCGACTGCTAGTGATACGATTCTCTGTTCTGCTAACAGTCACTGGATGTCGACCAACGCGAGCAGCAGTGTCGTGATAGGATAAACCGCAATCGCGATAGGCTACAATCCGACCTTTACCAAAGTCGGAAACGTGATGGTACGCATTTCTCCTCCTTACACGAGGCATCACAACAACGTTTCACCAGGCAACGCCGGTCAACTGCTGTTTATGTATGAGAAATCGGTTGGAAACTTTCCTGATGTCAGCACGTTGTAGGTGTCGCCACCGGCGCCAACCTTTTGTGAATACTCTGAAAAGCTAATCATTTGCACATCACAGCATGGTCTTCCTGTCGCTTAAATTTCGCGTCTGCATCACGTCATCTTCGAGGTGTAGCAATTTTAATGGCCAGTAGTGTAGTATGAAAATTGTTCGATGAACCCTCTGCTAGGCATTTAAAGTGTGAATTGCACAGTAACCATGTAGATGTAGATGTAGATGATTGGAGGGCGCTGCCCATAATGGTCCAAATTTCCTCGACTAGGGAGAGATCCGGCGTCCTTGCTGGCCAAGGTACGTTTTGACAAGTATGAAGACAAGCAACAGAATGTCTCGCCCCGTGCGGGCGGGAATCGTCTTTCTGAAATATGAGCCCAGGATGGCTTCCCATGAAGGACAATAATATGGGGTGTAGAAGATCGTCGACATACCACTGTGCTCTGAGGGTGCCGCAGGTGGCAACCAAACAGCTGCTGCTGTGAAAAGAAATAGCATCCTAGACCATCACTCCCGCTTGCCGGGCGGTATGACGGGCAACATACAGGTTGGTACCCTAACGCTGTACGCGGCGCCTCCAGACGTGACTTTGTAGTCTCCACTCAAGAAATTTGAAAATCAATGATTATAAAAATGTGTGCCAAATGTTGTCTTCCCACAAAAGTGAATAATAAAAATGAGTCAAGCGTAACCTCCTTGCAAAATTAAAGAATAATAATGGCCCAAATGTAAACTCCCCACAAAATTAACGTTAAGACGATTGCTCATTAAACTCACAATAATATTAATTAAATAATGAACCGTGAACTGAATGTAACATCTCAACACAAATAATTAAACCTGATAAATTTTATAAGGGCAGCTGCGCTGACCTTCGGCCCTGTGAAATAATTAAATCTGATAAATTCTTACCTCAGTAACACTGCATCTATATCTGCTCTTATTTTTCGGCACAGCTCCGTGCAATGCTGGCCTATATTTAATTTTGATTCTTGGAGGAAATGCATAGGAAATATTATTCAACTTGAAATGAATCTTTTTCTTTAAAAAAGTTACTTTATAGAAAAATTATTATTGGGGCATTTTTTTGAACAGATTAATTACAATTAACATGCGTTATTAGCTGAGCGCAATGCTGCTTCATTACTTTCTACAATAATACACATCGTCCACCACAATCCTGACCAGATTCGGAAGAACAGCACGCCGTCGACGCATGCCGACTCCCGCAGACTAGCACCGACTACTACACCAGACTGCTACTACTATCCGACTCTCTCGGCCCACTCGCCACACACTACTGCCGACTGACTACTACTGCAGACAGAGTGCAACTCGCAACTGAACACTCGCGCGGTCAAGCGCAGACTAGCAACGATAAATAACTCTCTGGTCACAGATTCTGTCATGCCTCGCCATCGCTGGTAATGAATACATACGTGTTTCAACTTCACCGGTCATCGGTCTAAATTCGAAGCAGGACATCACTGAAGGCAACTCTACTCCTGTCAGTGAGATTACAGGCTGAAGACCTGTCTTAGAGTGAAGTCAATGATAGAAATCGTGTCAGAATTACTTAATAAACATCGAAAGAACACAAACCAAAAAAAATCATGTAACTAATTTCATAAATAATAATGGAACAAGCTGTAAATTTGCTCAGTTATAACTACGAGAACGAAATAACATCGCACTTGGTCACGAGTATGCAGTAGTATGACGTTCCAATGAATGTAAACATGTTGTTGTTGCTGTTCTGGTCTTCAGTCCAGAGACTGGTTTGATGCGGCTCTCCATGCTACTCTACCCTTTGCAAGCTTCTTCAGATTAGATTAGTACTTGTTCCATAGATCATGAATACGACACTTCGTAATGATGTGGAACGTGTCAGGTTAATAAAAGGTGTCTATACAAGCTATTACATTACAGAAAATATTACATGACACTTAATATTTTTAATTTTTTTTCTAGTGGGGGTTGGGGAAATTACGCAGTAAATATATCCAAAAATTCATCTAATAAGCAGAAGGAGTTGCCATTAAGAAATTCTTTTAATTTCCTTTTAAATGCTATATATGGCTATCTGTCAGACTTTCGATGCTATTAGGTAAGTGACCAGTCTTTTGTGGCTGCATAATTTACCCCCTTTTGAGCCAAAGTTAGATTTAACCTTGAGCAGTGAAGATCATCCTTTCTCCTAGTGCTGTAGCCATGTATACTGCTATTGTTTTTGAATTCGTTCGGATTGTTAATAACAAATTTCGTAAGGGTTTATATATATATATATATATATATATATATATATATATATATATATATATATATTGTGAGGCTACAGTGAAGATCTCTAGCTCTTTAAATAAGTCTCTGCAGGATGATCTTGAATGAGCTCCAGCAATTATTCTGATTACACACGTTTGTGCAATGAACACTCTTTTACTTAATGATGAGTTACCCCAGAATATGATACCATACGAAAGCAGAGAATGAAAATAGGCGTGGTAAGCTAATTTACAGAGATGTATACCGCCAGAATATGCAATAATAGCATAAGAAGCTGAACTCAAAGGTTTCAGCAGATCTTCAGTGTGTTTTTTCCAGTTCAACCCCCTCATCAGTGCATACACCAAGAAATTTTGAATATTTTATCTTAGTTACCGATTTCTGATCGAAGTCTTTATTAACGGTGTCATTCCATTCACTGTGTGGAACTGTATGTACTGTGTTTTATGAAAGTTTAATGAGAGTCCATTTGCAGAGAACCACTTCATCCCCAAGTACCTACTGCAACCTACGTCCTTCTGAAACTGCGTAGTGTATTCATCTCTTGGTCTCTCTCTACAATTTTTACACTCCACGCTGCCCTCCAATATTAAATCGATGATCCCTTGATGCCTCAGAACATGCCCTGCCAACAGATCCCTTCTTCTAATCAAGTTGTACCACAAATTCCTCTTCTCCCCAATTCTATTCAGTACCTCCTCATTAGCTTCATGATCTACCCGTTTAATCTTCAGCATTCTTCTGTTAAACCACATTTCGAAAGCTTCTATTCTCTTCGTGTCCAAGCTATTTATGGTCCATGTTTCACTTCCATACATGCCTACACTCCATACAAATACTTGCACAAAAGACGTCCAGACAAATCTATACTCGATGTTAACAAATTTCTCGTCTTCAGAAACGCTTTCCCTGCCATTGCCAGTCTACATTTTATATCCTCTCTATTTCGACCATCATCAGTTATTTTGCTCCCTAAATAGCGAAACTCGTTTACTACTTTAAGTGTCTCACTTCCTAATCTAATTCCCTCAGCATCCCCTGATTTAATGCGACTACATTCCATTATCCTCATTTTGCTTTTGTTGTTTTCTTATATCATCCTTTGAAGACACTGTCCATTCCGTTCTACTGCTCTTCCAGGTCCTTTGCTGTCTCTGACAGAATTACAATGTCATCGGCAAACCTCAAAGTTCTTATTTCTTCTCCATGGAGTTCAATTGCTACTCCAAATTTTTCTTTTGTTTCCTTTACTGCTTGCTCAATATATAGATTGAATAACATCGGGGATATGCTACAATAATGTCTCACTCCCTTCCCAACCACTGCTTCCGTTTCATGTCCCTCGACTCTTATAACTGCCATCTGGTTTCTGTACAAATTGTAAGTAGCCTTTCGCTCCCTGTATTTGTCCCCTGCCACCTTCAGAACATAGTTCACGTAATTAGACGGCTGTCAAATTGAAAGTTTCCAGTGGTAGTGTGCTATGCACCAATAGCGAATGAGCAGCCTTGGCTGGTCGGAGTGGCCGACCGGTTCTAGCCGCTTCTGTCTGGAACCGCGCGACCACTACTGCCCCAGGTTCGAATCCTGCATCGGGCATGGATGTGTGTGAAATGGCTCTAAGCACTATGGGTCTTAACATCTGAGGTCATAAGTCCCCTAGAACTTAAAACTACTTAAACCTAAGTAACCTAAGGACAACACACACATCCATGCCCGAGGCAGGATTCGAACCTGCAACCATAGCGGTCGCTCGGTTCCAGACTGAAGAGCCTAGAACCGCACGGCCACACCGCTCGGCATGGATATGTGTGATGTCCTTAGGTTATGTTTAAGTAGTTCTAAGTTCTAGGGGGACTGATGACCTCAGACGTTAAGTCCCATAGTGAACCATTTGAGCAGCCTTGTTATGGTCGGTCTGCGCTCGGAATCTAATGGCAGACGTCACAACGTACGCAAGTTATGAACATCACAACAAAACATATAGATGCTCCTGATAAAAACACTATATACATGCATAAAAACACACTTCCCGCAACGGCGCAGGGTAGCCGCGGCGTTTAAGGCGCCTTGCCACGGTTCGCGCCACTCCCCCCATCGGAGCTTCGAGGAGTCCTCCTTTGGGCATGGGTGAATGTGTTGTCCTTATCATTAGTTTTCGATTAACTGGTGTGTAAGCCTAGGGACCGATGACCTCACGAGTTTGGTCCCATAGGAACTCACCACCACTCCTCCCTCCCCCCCCCTCCCCCCCCCCTCCCCCCCCCAAAAAAAGCGTTAAAACGCATTCTATGACGGCTACAATAAAACAAAAGAGACAGAGGTGGCATATAGTAATGACTACTGTTAATGGTGAAATCAACAGTGTCCACACAGGTTTTGACATTCACAGAAATTTAATTTCTTTTTAAGGAGAGCTTTTATTAAGAATCGGGGTGCACTCAGCCTCGTGATGCCAACTGAGAAGGTACTCGACTGAATAGTAGCGGCTGCGATTAAAGACAATCATCATAACAACAGGGAGTACGGCGTGCTGACCACACGCCCCTCCTATCCGCATCCTCATCTGAGGATGACGCGGATCTGTTCCTGAAGGGCCGGAGCCCACGAGAAATACGGACCCCACATCGAATTTGTGACGTCACACTAGCCGCCTTGTGCACCATACTTCACGAGCGCACGGTTCCGTTCAGCAACAACAGGAAATCAACAGGCTGTGTCAATGGAAAGGTACCCGTTGGATGTCTTAACTTTGTCGTGTGTTATCGAGAGCAGTTAAGAATTATTAATCTCGTTTGAAATGCTTATTTGTTCCCTACCGGAGACGGTTGCTGGCACTCGTAAGTTCAACAGCGGCATGTGCTGTGACGCACGCGTCGCGACCTGTCTTGGCGTGACGTCAGCGGAGGATCGTTTACGCAGGACACGTAATTATCGGTCGTGTAATAGCAGCAAACCTCTCCTCTTGTTGGTAACTGTTTCTCCTGGCAGTTATTTTATCCTTCGTCACTCTCCTTTTGTCACAGGACGGTCTGACGTAACTGCAGCTGCGCAGTTCCTAAGTCGTATTTGCACGACAATAAAGTCTCGCGCAGCACGCAACACGTGACACACGTCACGTAACACTCGCAGTACATTCAGCACAAGTTTTTGAAACGTCAGATAACTCACTTTAATCCACCGGTCGTGAACTTACAGTCCATCTGCTTTGAGGTAGCTCAAGTACTATATCCTCTGCGGCAGATCCCGTCTGCTCTGAAGAAAGTACAGGATCGGTCATTGCTCGTCCACTTGACTGCGGGTGGCGTGTCAGTGGAAGATCTAGGCGTGCTGTATGGAGTGGACTGCGACCAGGACGACTCAGGGTCTCCAACCAACAAGTCTGAGGTGCTGTCGTTCACTGAAACTGAGCCAGTGGGGCTCAATTCACCAGTTTTTGGGAAACCTGTTTTGTCCGGTGTCAAGTGGAGGCTAACGCATAACGTTACTGGTGTATTAATCGTCGGCAGTCCAAACGTATCGCGACTGATGGTATACCTTACGGAAATGGCAGCAAGGGACAGGAAGGAACACCAGGTGCAGTCAGTTCGTATGCCTGGGGACTTCCTTCACCGCGTTGAAGAAACTGTTGCATTAGCCATTGAGGGAGCATGGTGCAACCAACTACTGATTGTGTGATGCCTGTCTGATGATGCCTGTCGTCTGGGCCCCAACGGTAAACTTGGGTCATTCCAGCGACTGGCGCAGAAGGTTGAGAAGACCAACTTTCTGCATAAAGTTTCAACGAAGCTCACAATTTGCAGCATTATCCCCGGAACTGATCGTGGATCTTTGGTTGTGAACCGAGTGGAGGGATTGAACCAGAGAGTTCGAAGGTTCTGTGGCAAGCAAGGTTTCGACTTCCAGGACTGGCGCCATAGGGTTGAGAACTGTAGAGTCTCCCTAAATAGGTCAGGTATGTACTACATATCAGAGGCAGCTACTCAGGTAGCTATATGGGTGTGGCGTGCACACAAGGGCTGTTTCAGATCAAACACCTCTCCTTCCGATCCCGGGAGGACAACGGTTCAATCCCGCGTTCGGCCATCCTGATTTAGGTTTTCCGTGATTTCCCTAAATCGCTCCAGGCAAATGCCGGAATGGTTCCTTTGAAAGGGCACGGCCGACTTCCTTCCCCATCCTTCCCTAATCCGATGAGACCGATGACCTCTTCCCCCAAACAACACAACTCAACCCATTCAGTCTGTCTTTTTTCTGTGGGCAATACGCGAACAACAGATATACACTACATGTAGGCAAGACAGATACAGACATAGATATATACACAGCAATAAGAGATGAAGAACAATGGGCACAATTAAACGCACTGACAAACAGTATTTCAAAAATAACACACGAAGAATAGATGCAGACACGACATTACAGACATGCCTATGTGTAGCGGAACAACAATCTCCAGAGGGTGGACAGCGATACCCACAGTGACAGCGAAAATAGTGACAATGAGGAGGAACAGGAGGAGGAAGCTGAGATGTGACAGTAAATAAGCATGAGGTGCTGGCGATCTAGCCAAGAAATCACCAAATTCTGTACATGGAATTCAACTGTGGCTCATTGATATTACAGTCATAGAATATACGTTTTTTTCGTTTTGTGAGCTGCACAAATTTACATTTCTGAACATTTAAAGCAAGTAGCCACATTTGCACCACTTTGAAATCTTATCAAGACCTGACTGAATATTTATGCATCTTCTTTTAGACAGTACTTCATAACCGGTAACTGCATCATCTGCCAAAAATTCTGATTTTGGTATTAATACTGTCTGCAATGTCATTAATATATAACATGAACAGCAAGGGTCCCAAAACACTTCCCCGGGGCACACCCGAAATTACTCCTAGATGACTACCTATCCAAGGTTACATGCTGCCTCTTCCCTACCAAAAAGTCCTTAATCCAGTGGCGAATTTCACTTCATACCCCATAGGATCGTACTTTTGACAATAAGCGTAGGTGTTATACTGAGTTAAATACTTTTCGGAAATCAAGAAATACTGCATCTACCTGACTGCCTTCATCCAAAGCTTTCAGTACGTCTTGTGGGTCATGTTTTCCAACAAATGGCACGCTTTTTTGTTCGAGTGGTCTACTATGTATTATACACCACTGGCCATTAAAATTGCTACACCACGAAGATGACGTGCTACAGATGCGAAATTTAACCGAAAGGAAGAAGATCCTGTGATATGCAAATGATTAGCTTTTCTGAGCTTTCACACAAGGTTGGCGCCGGTTGCGACACCTACAACTTGCTGACATGAGGAAAGTTTCCAACCGATTCCTCATACACAAACAGCAGTTGACCGGCGTTGCCAGGTGAAACGTTGTTGTGATCCCTCGTGTACGGAGGAGAAATGCGTACCATCACGTTTCCGACTTTGATAAATGTCGGATTGTAGCCTATCGCGATTGCGGTTTATCGTATCGCGACATTGCTGCTCGCGTTGGTCGAGATCCAATGACTGTTAGTAGAATGTGGAATCTGTGGGTTCAGGAGGGTAATACGGAACGCCGTGCTGGATCCCAACGGCTTCGCATCACTAGTAGTCGAGATGACAGGCATCTTATCCGCATGGCTGTAACGGATCGTGCAGCCACGTTTCGATCCCTGAGTCAACAAATGGGGACGTTTTGCAAGACAACAACCATCTGCACGAACAGTTCGACGACGTTTGCAGCAGCATGGACTATCGGCTCGGAGACCATGGCTGCGGTTACCCTTGACGCTGCATTACAGACAGGAGCGCCTGCGATGGTGTACTCGACGACGAACGTGGGTGCACGAATGGCAAAACGTCATGTTTTCGGATGAATCCAGGTTCTGTTTACAGCATCATGATGGTCGCATCCGTGTTTGGGGACATCGTGGTGAACGCACATTGGAAGCGTGTATTCGTCATCGCCATACTGGCGTATCACCCGGCGTGGTTGTATGGGGTGCCATTGGTTACACGTCTCGGTCACTTCTTGTTCGCATTGACGGCACTGAACGGTGGACGTTACACTTCAGATATGTTACGACCCGTGGCTCTACCCTTCACTCGATCCCTGCGAAACCCTACGTTTCAGCAGGATAATGCACGACCGCATGTTGCAGGTCCTGTACGGCCTTTCTGGATACAGAAAAGGTTCGACTGCTGTCCTGGCCAGCACATTCTCCAGATCTCTCACCAGTTGAAAACGTCTGGTCAATGGTGGTCGAGCAACTGGCTCGTCACAATACGCCAGCCACTACTGTTCTAGTATAATATATTTTTCCAATGAATACCCGTTTATCATCTGCATTTCTCGGTGTAGCAATTTTAATGGCTAGTAGTGTAATTAGAAGAGGGGCTAACTCAGATGCAAATTCGTAATAGAATCTGATAGAGATTCCATCGGGCCCTAGAGCTTCGTTCATTTTTAACGATTTCAGCTGTTCCTCAACACCAGTGACACTGCTTTCATTCATCTTTTCACTGGTACAAGGTTTATGGCGGGGCACTTCCCCTGGGCTTTCCTTTACAAAGGAACGTTTGAAAATTCCAGGAGTGCTAGATCTGCAAGGTTCGCAGGAGAGAAGCTGTTAAGTTTGGAAGGTAGGAGACGAGGTACTGGCAGAAGTGAAGCTGTAAGGACGGGGCGTGAGTCGTGCTTGGGTAGCTCAGTTGGTAGAGCACTTGCCTACGAAAGGCAAAGGTCCTGAGTTTGAGTCTCGGTCCGGCACAGACTTGTAATCTGCCAGGAAGTTTCATATCAGTGCACACTTGGCTGCAGAAGTGAAAATTTTATTCTGAATTTCAGCTTAACTTGGTAGCCTCAGTTTCTATTCCTATCTCATTCGCTAGGGCCAGACGCTAACTTTGGTGCCACTAACAGCCTTTTCATACAATCAGAATTTCTTTGGTTTTGTGAAAGATCGTTTGACAATATTCTGTTACAGTAGTCATTGAAGGCATCACACATTCCTCTCTTGACAGCCAAACGTATTTCATTTAGCGTCTCTCTATATATAGCCCTACGCTTTGTTTTAAACCTACCATGCAGTAATCTCTGTTTCTCTACAGTGACTGTATGCTATGGGGGTCTCCTCCTATTATGAACTGTTCTACTGGGTACATACCTATCCAGTGCACGGTCAACTGTTCTTTTAAACTTAAGCCACAATTGCTCTACATGTTCGTACCTGTGCTGAAAGTTTCAAGTTCCTCATTCAGATATTTAGTTATTTATTTATTTATTTACTTAACCTGGCAAGATTAGGGCCATGAGGTCCTCTCTTACATCTAACCAGGCATTCTACTTATTTTAGATTCATATGTTTTAGTAGGCATGTTAAACTACATCTAGTACAAAAAGTGAAATAAACAATTAGAAAGGTACACCTGGAAAAATACATACATATAGAGTTTATATTCGTAGATCATAAGTACTGTTATAATTAGACATTATTGAGGAGAGAGATTTTAGATAGGAGTGCTGGCAGCAGGGAGTATGAGGGAGACTGATGGTGAAGGGAGGAGAAGAAGAGAGAGACATGATGAAACATAATTAAGGAAATATAAAGGAAAAGAAGATTGCGTGGCTAATAGAGATAGATGAAGAGGAAGAAGAGAAAGGAGCAAGATAGGAGACACTAGCTTTGCTATTTCACAGATGAGAGGATTGGCCTTTACATTAATTGTGTGGAGAACGTTATAAGGATGATAGTAGGAAATTCTTCAACTTCTTCTTAAAAGCAGCAGGAGATTGAATTTTGCGCAAGGTAAGGGGCAGTTTGTTCCAGAGGCGGACAGCGGCAACTGAGAAGGAGGAGGAGGAGGAGGAGATTAGTGTTTAACGTCCCGTCGACAACGAGGTCATTAGAGACGGAGCGCAAGCTCGGGGGAGGGAAGGATGGGGAAGGAAATCGGCCGTGCCCTTTCAAAGGAACCATCCCAGCATTTGCCTGAAGCGATTTAGGGAAATCACGGAAACTGAGAAGGAGTTAGCAAAAGTACGAGGGGCGTTCAGAAAGTAAGCTCCGATCGGTCGCGAAATGGAAACGACTATGAAAATCCGATAAAGCTTTGCACAGATGTGTTGGGTAGTGTCTCTAGTATAACCCCAGTTAGCATCACGTCGCTCTTCTCATTTCTGAGCTCGCAGTGAGTGCGTAAAGATGTCTGGAAAATAGTGTCTGCCGCCAAGTACGAGGGCCTGGTGAGAAATTTCGCCTGAAGCTATGCAGCTAACATTACATAACTGTCGTGCTGTTTCTTCTTCAAGACAATTCTCAGCCGCATTCTGCAGGGGCAATGAAGATGCTCCTGCATCGTTTTCAAATGGAAATGTGAGATTACCCACAATACAGTCCGCAATTGTCTCCCCCTGAGTTTCATCTCTGGTCACATGAACCGCTGTCTTTGAAGACAACATTTTGACACAGACAACGAGGTGTAGGTCAGCGTGGAGAATTGGTGGAAAGCACTGGCGGCTGCCTTCTATGGTGAGGCTATTGAAAAGTTGGTACAACGCTATGACAAAAGTCAGAACGGCGACTACGTAGAGAAGTAGCTGAAAGGTGTAGCTAATTGTTACAAGTAAAACATTTCTGATGTTCACTGTGGTTTCAATTTGGCAATCAATCGGAGCTTACTTTCTGAACAGGCCTCGTATTTGTTTTGTGAGTGGGCACAGTTAGGATACCAAATAAGAGTGACCTCGTGTTTCGATTATGATAGCATGACAGGTTTTTAATCTCTGAAGCAAGGTACTGGGGTGCTTGCGCGACGAGGAGTCGGTGAAGTGGACATAGAGTGTGGTAGTCACGCAATTTGTCCGGCCGCAGCCACCCTAGCTCGGAGTATGAAGAACTAACGTGATCATATCGGCGAATGTTGCAGGTGTAACGCACACAGGCATTCGTGGTTAGCTCTAGCCGTCTTTTGTTTTCACTACTCATGCCTTGTTGAATCACGTCACAATAGTGGAGGTTCGGTAGAACGAGTGCTTGCACGAGCTGGCGTTTCAAGTCCTGTGGAAACATGTTCCGAAACTTTTTGAGAGCATAGAGACAAGCAGACGTCTTTCGGCACACTGCGACTATATTCTCCGCCCAGTTGAGATGCTCATCCAAAGTTACACCCAAGTTCTTAATTTTTTTTCTGATATGGTATTGGAGTACCGTCGAGCAGAATAGGAGGTAGCCGTTCGCGGAAATCTGAACTTATTAATTTCTGATGGGCTATTAAGATTACTTGCGTCTTTTTTGCATTTAGTTTAAGCCCCAGGTTTTTCGCCCATGTCACTACTGATCATCTTTCATCTGAGCGATTGCAGTGTTTACATCTTCAGGTCTGACGCTTAGGTAGAGCTGGAGGTCGTCGGCATAGAAATGATATTTACAGGAGGACAGAACCGACGAAATATCGTTGACATATAAAGAAAACAAAAGTGGTCCTAAGACTGATCCTTGTGGCACTCCCGAGCAAACATGTTTCCAGGAAGATTTTTCATTTACGCAGACAACACATTGCTGTCTGTCTTTTAAGTAGCTTTCAAACCATCTCATTGCACTATCAGAGAAATTAAGCTGTTGCATTTTTCTGAGCAATATGTCAAAGTTAACAGTGTCAAAAGCTTTGCTGAAGTCCAGTAGCGTCAATATTGTTGCCTTTCGATTGTCGATGGCATATTTCAGGATATGACACTAATGATTTTTTATCTAGTTTACAGAACATATATATCTTTCCGCTTGGTTTAGTTATATCTCTTGTACTTTGGTAATCATTGTCACCACAACTACATCATGGTCACTGATATCAGTTTTGTCAGCAGCTCGTGGTCGTGAGGTAGCGTTCTCGCTTCCCGCGCCCGGGTTCCCGGGTTCGATTCCCGGTGGGGTCAGGGATTTTCTCTCCCTCGTGATGACTGGGTGTTGTGTGATGTCCTTAGGTTAGTTAGGTTTAAGTAGTTCTAAGTTCTATGGGACTGATGACCATAGCTGTTAAGTCCCATAGTGCTCAGAGCCATTTGAACCATTTTTTATACCAGTTTCAATGTGAATATCCTCAAAGAGGTCAGGTCTGTTTGTTGCCATTAGATCCAATATATTTTCATTATGAGTTGGATTTCTAACAATCTGTTGCAGGTAGTTTTAAGAGAAGGTATTTAGTAATAGAGTGTCTTATCAAGCCCACCACCAACAAAACTGTAATTTTCTCAGTTATTTGTTGGATGATTAAAGTCTCCACTGATGATTACAGTATGATGGGGAACTTATGTACAAGCGAAATGAGGTTTCATTTAAAATTTTCAGTTACATCAGGAGATGAGTCTGGTGAGTGATAGAAGGAGCCAGTCATCGATTTATGCCCACCCCTAATACGAGTCTTGGACAACGGCCTTGCCACAATGGATACACCGGCTCCCGTCAGATCACCGAAGTTAATCGCTGTCAGGGATGGCCGGCACTTGGATGGGTGACCATCCAGGCCGCCATGTGCTGTTGCCATTTTTCGAGGTGTGCTCATGATGCCAACTGAGGAGCTACTCGACCGAATAGTAGCGGCTCCGGTCACAGAAAACTATCGTAACGACCGGGAGAGCGGTGTGCTGACCACGCGCCCCTCCTATCCACATCCTCACCTGAGGATGTCACAGCGGTCGGATGGTCCCGATGGGCCACTTGTGGCCTGAAGACAGAGTGTTGTGCTATTATGAGTCTTGCCCAAACAATATAACATGCAGCTTCTGTTTTTACCTCGGTGGATTTGAGTTTCTTGTCTATTGTGACAAACATACCACCCCATTTCCCTATCATTTTGATGTACACTCAAATTTTGCGCAAAAATCTCACTGCTATAAATTTCAGGTTTCAACATGCTTTCTGTACCTAGTGTTATGTGAGTTTCAGTGCTTCTCAGGATCGCGTCGAACTCTGGCACATTGCTGCGAATGGTTCGGCAGTTAACGATTACGATTTTAATACTCTCACCTGTGGGAGGCATTTCTTTCAATCTTTTACTGACGCTTCTGGGTTTCCTACAGCTATCGATATCAGATGTTTTACTTTATTTATTTATTGCCAAATTATAGACCTGTTACCTTATGTTTAAAACAGGTCGTACATCTTACAATTTTCGTTTTTCATCTTTTTACAGTTTTCTTGTTTTTGTTTTATCTACAACATTTACAAAGAATGATACTTTTCAAAATAACAATAATTTAAGGTTGAAATATAAATAAAATTTTGTTGTTTTTTAAGAAGAATATAAAAAGAAGATAGGATAGAGGAGAGATTTGTTAGTACCATCACCGAATGTGACTGACGGTGAATACCTCGGAATGGTTTCTTCAAGCCGTTGACTGCCAGTCACACACACACACACACACACACACAAATTGTTATTAGTAGAGAAATAAAGTTGCTTATCCTATTTATTACTAATCCCATATATTAACTACTTTAGGTGTCCATCCATGTACAGCATTTGGTGATTTCTTGGCTAGATCGCCAGCACCTCATGCTTATTTACTGTCACATCTCAGCTTCCTCCTCCTGTTCCTCCTCATTGTCACTATTTTCGCTGTCACTGTGGGTATCGCTGTCCACCCTCTGGAGATTGTTGTTCCGCTACACATAGGCATGTCTGTAATGTCGTGTCTGCATCTATTCTTCGTGTGTTATTTTTGAAATACTGTTTGTCAGTGCGTTTAATTGTGCCCGTTGTTCTTCATCTCTTATTGCTGTGTATATATCTATGTCTGTATCTGTCTTGTCTACATGTAGTGTATGTCTATTGTTCGCGTATTGCCCACAGAAAAAGACAGATTGAATGGGTTGAGTTGTGTTGTTTGGGGGAAGAGACAAAACAGTGAGGTCATCGGTCTAATCGGATTAGGGAAGGATGGGGAAGGAAGTCGGCTGTGCCATCCCTGCTTAGCCATTTTGCACTTACTGTCGATCTCATTTTTGAGATGTTTGTATTCCTTTTTGCCTGCTTCATTTACTGCGTTTTTATATTTTCTCCTTTCATCAATTAAATTCAATATTTCTTCTGTTACCCAAGGATTTCTACTAGCCCTCGTCTTTTTACCTACTTGATCCTCTGCTGCCTCCACTACTTCATCCCGCAGAGCTACCCATTCTTCTTCTACTGTATTTCTTTCCCCCATTCCTGCCAATTGTTCCCTTATGATATCCCTGAAACTCTGTACAACTTCTGGTTTAGTCAGTTTATCCAGGTCCCATCTCCTTAAATTCCCACCTTTTTGCAGTTTCTTCAGTTTTAATCTACAGTTCATAACCAATAGATTGTGGTCAGAGTCCACATCTGCCCCCGGAAATGTCTTACAATTTGAAACCTGGTTCCTAAATCTCTATCTTTGTTTTTTGGTCATCAGTCTACTGACTGGTTTGATGTGGCCCGCCACGAATTCCTTTCCTGTGCTAACCTCTTCATCTCAGAGTAGCACTTGCAACCTACATCCTCAATTATTTGCTTGACGTATTCCAATCTCTGTCTTCCTCTACAGTTTTTGCCCTCTACAGCTCCCTCTAGTACCATGGAAGTCATTCCCTCATGTCTTAGCAGATGTCCTATCATCCTGTCCCTTCTCCTTATCAGTGTTTTCCACATATTCCTTTCCTTTCCGATTCTGCGTAGAACCTCCTCATTCCTTACCTTATCAGTCCACCTAATTTTCAACATTCGTCTATAGCACCACATCTCAAATGCTTCGATTCTCTTCTGTTCCGGTTTTCCCACAGTCCATGTTTCACTACCATACAATGCTGTACTCCAGACGTACATCCTCAGAAATTTCTTCCTCAAATTAAGGCTGGTATTTGATATTAGTAGACTTCTCTTGGCCAGAAATGCCCCTTTTGCCATAGCGAGTCTGCTTTTGATGTCCTCCTTGCTCCGTCCGTCATTGGTTGTTTTACTGCCTAGGTAGCAGAATTCCTTAACTTCACTGACTTCGTGACCATCAATCCTGATGTTAAGTTTCTTGCTGTTCTCATTTCTACTGCTTCTCATTACCTTCGTATTTCTCAGATTTACTCTCAAACCATACTGTGTACTCATTAGACTGTTCATTCCGTTCAGCAGATCATTTAATTCTTCTTCACTTTCACTCAGGATAGCAATGTCATCAGCGAATCGTATCATTGATATCCTTTCACCTTGTATTTTAATTCAACTCCTGAACCTTTCTTTTATTTCCATCATTGCTTCCTCGATGTACAGATTGAAGAGTAGGGGCGAAAGGCTACAGCCTTGTCTTACACCCTTCTTAATACGAGCACTTCGTTCTTGATCGTCCACTCTTATTATTCCCTCTTGGTTGTTGTACATATTGTATATGACCCGTCTCTCCCTTTAGCTTACCCCTACATTTTTCAGAATCTTGAACAGCTTGCACCATTTTATATTGTCGAACGCTTTTTCCAGGTCGACAAATCCTATGAAAGTGTCTTGATTTTTCTTTAGCCTTGCTTCCATTATTAGCCGTAACGTCAGAATTGCCTCTCTCGCCCCTTTACTTTTCCTAAAGCCAAACTGATCGTCACCTAGCGCATTCTCAATTTTCTTTTCCATGCTTCTGTATATTATTCTTGTAAGCAGCTTCGATGAATGAGCTGTTAAGCTGATTGTGTGATAATTCTCGCACTTGTCAGCTCTTGCCGTCTTCGGAATTGTGTGGATGATGCTTTTCCGAAAGTCAGATGGTATATCGCCAGACTCATATATTCTACACACCAACGTGAATAGTCGTTTTGTTGCCACTTCCCCCAATGATTTTAGAAATTCTGATGGAATGTTATATATCCCTTCTGCCTTATTTGGCCGTAAGTCTTCCAAAGCTCTTTTAAATTCCGATTCTAATACTGGATCCCCTATCTCTTCTAAATCGACTCCTGTTTCTTCTTCTATCACATCAGACAAATCTTCGCCCTCATAGAGGCTTTCAATGTATTCTTTCCACCTATCTGCTCTCTCCTCTGCATTTAACAGTGGAATTCCCGTTGCGCTCTTAATGGTACCACCGTTGCTTTTAATGTCACCAAAGGTTGTTTTGACTTTCCTGTATGTCCTTCCGACAATCATATCTTTTTCGATGTCTTCACATTTTTCCTGCAGCCATTTCGTCTTAGCTTCCCTGCACTTACTATTTATTTCATTCCTCAGCGACTTGTATTTCTGTATTCCTGATTTTCCCGGAATATGTTAGTACTTCCTCCTTTCATCAATCAACTGAAGTATTTCTTCTGTTACCCATGGTTTCTTCGCAGCTACCTTCTTTGTACCTATGTTTTCCTTCCCAACTTCTGTGATGGCCCTTTTTAGAGATGTCCATTCCTCTTCAACTGTACTGCCTACTGCGCTATTCCTTATTGCTGTATGTATAGCGTTAGAGAACTTCAAACGTATCTCGTCATTCCTTAGTACTTCCGTATCCCACTTCTTTGCGTATTGATTCTTCCTGACTAATGTCTTGAACTTCAGCCTACTCTTCATCTCTACTATATTGTGATCTGAGTCTATATCTGCTCCTGGGTACGCCTTACAATCCAGTATCTGATTTCGGAATCTCTGTCTGACCATGATGTAATCTAATTGAAATCTTCCCGTATCTCCCGGCCTTTTCCAAGTATACCTCCTCCTCTTGTGATTCTTGAACAGGGTATTCGCTATTACTAGCTGAAACATGTTACAGAACTCAATTAGTCTTTCTCCTCTTTCATTCCTTGTCCCAAGCCCATATTCTCCTGTAACCTTTTCTTCTACTCCTTCCCCTACAACTGCATTCCAGTCGCCCATGACTATTAGATTTTCGTCCCCCTTTACATACTGCATTACCCTTTCAATATCCTCATACACTTTCCCTATCTGTTCATCTTCAGCTTGCGACGTCGGCATGTATACCTGAACTATCGTTGTCGGTGTTGGTCTGCTGTCGATTCTGATTAGAACAACCCGGTCACTGAACTGTTCACAGTAACACACCCTCTGCCCTACCTTCCTATTCATAACGAATCCTACACCTGTTATACCATTTTCTGCTGCTGTTGATATTACCCGATACTCATCTGACCAGAAATCCTTGTCTTCTTTCCACTTCACTTCACTGACCCCTACTATATCTAGATTGAGCCTTTGCATTTCTCTTTTCAGATTTTCTAGTTTCCCTACCACGCTTAAGCTTCTGACATTCCACGCCCCGACTCGTAGAACGTTATCCTTTCGTTGATCATTCAATCTTTTTCTCATGGTAACCTCCCCCTTGGCAGTCCCCTCCTGGAGATCCAAATGGGGGACTATTCCGGAATCTTTTGCCAATGGAGAGATCATCATGACACTTCTTCAATAACAGGCCACATGTCCTGTGGATACACGTTACGTGTCTTTAATGCAGTGGTTTCCATTGCCTTCTGCATCCTCATGTCGTTGATCATTGCTGATTCTTCCGCCTTTAGGGGCAATTTCCCACCCCTAGGACAAGAGAGTGCCCTGAACCTCTATCCGCTCCTCCGCCCTCTTTGACAAGGCCGTTGGCAGAATGGGGCTGACTTCTTATGCCGGAAGTCTTCGGCCGCCAATGCTGATTATTTATACAAAATTTAGGCAGTGGCAGGGATCGAACCCGAGACCGAAGACGTTTTGATTATGAATCAAAGACGCTACCCCTAGACCACGGGTACACATCTCTGTCTTGCCATTATATAATCTATCTGATACCTTCTAGTATCTTCAGGATTCTTCCATGTATACAACCTTCTTTTTATGATTCTTGAACCAAGTGTTAGCTATGATTAAGTTATGCTCTGTGCAAAATTCTACCAGATGGCTTCCTCTTTCATTTCTCACCCCCAATCCATATTTACGTACTATGTTTCCTTCTCTCCCTTTTCCTACTCTCGAATTCCAGTCACCCATGACTATTAAATTTTCGTCTCCCTTCACTACCTGAATAATAATACATTTCATCAATTTCTTCATCATCTGCAGAGCTAGTTGGCACATAAACTTGTACTGCTGTAGTAGGCGTGGGCTTTGTGTCTATCTTGGCCACAATAATGCATTCACTATGCTTCTTTGTAGTAGCTTACTCGCACTCCTATTTTCCTATTTATTATTAAACCTACTCTTGCATTACCCCTATTTAATTCTGTATTTATAACCCTGTATTCACCTGACCAAAGGTCTTGTTCATCCTGCCAACGAACTTCAGTAATTCCCACTACATCTAACTTTAACCTATCCATTTCCCTTTTTAAATTTTCTAACTTACCTGCTCGATTAAGGGATCTGACATTCCACACTCCGATCTGTAGAATGCCAGTTTCCTTTCTCCTGATAACAACGTCCTCTTGAGTAGTCCCTGCCCGGAGATCCGAATGGGGGACTATTTTACCTGCGGAATATTTTAACCAAGAGGACGCCATCATCATTTAACGATACAGTAAAGCTGCATGCCCTCGGGAAAAATTTTGGTTGTAGTTTCCCCTCGCTTTCAGCTCTTCGCAGTACCAGGCCGTTTTGGTTAGTGTTACAAGGCCAGATCAGTCAATCATCCAGACTGTTGCCCCTGCAACTACTGAAAAGGCTGCTGCCCCTCTTCAGGAACCAAACAATTGTCTGGCCTCTCAACAGATACCTATCCATTGTGGTTGCACCTACGGCACGGCCATCTGTATCACTGAGGCATGCAAGTCTCCCCACCAACGGCAAGGTCCTTTTTTCAGGGGGGGGGGGGTCTTTGACCTTAATTCATTGAATAAAATAAGTTAATGTTGTCAGATACTGACATTTATTTCGAAATATATTACTCAAATTACTCTCAAAAATTTATGAGTTTTATGAGTGGGGGTGAAAGAAGGGGCGGCAAATTTATACTTGCCCCCCTTTGTAACACCCCTAGATCCGGCCCTGCATGAAGCACTTGAGTACAAATGACAGCTCCGCCAACGCACTGCCCTTCCATAATTTGTGTACGCGATACGTGATTCCACAAAATTTCGTGACTTAATTCAGAAATCTGGTTTCAAGCTAAATTTTTCTGAAGGCACTAGGGAAAACAGCAGATCAGTGACCTGCATTGATAATATTATTACTAACTACATATTTGACAGTGGAAATAAGCACAAATACTGTTTAGACTTGGGTATTTCAGATCACTCAGCTCTGTTTATTGAGCTCCCAAAAGCAAATAACCTCCAGAAGTGTGTATAAAAAGGGATCTCAGTAAAAGTAAAATGGATTTATTCTGCAGTAAATTAAGTACAATAAGCTGGCCTGTAGACTACAATAGTTCAAGCTCGATAAACTATGACAAATTCTTAAATTGTTTCTTAGAGGTATTTAATGAATCATTTCCTCGTAGATATAAGCAAAAGAAGGTTAATGGTAAACTCAAATGGATTACAACAGGAATAAAGATCTCTAGTGCCAGAAAGAGAGAGCTCCACAATGAGTTAAAATCAGAAATCCAGATTTTGTTATTTATGTCAAACAGTATAAAGCTGTATTTAGGAAAGTTGTAGCGGCAGCTAAAAAAATGGCAAATAATAAATTCATAAGAGAACACAGAAATAAGACAAAAGCAGTGTGGTCAGTTGTTCAGTCTGAACTAGGAGCCAAAGTAAAAATTCATGAGATTTTGAAAATTAGACAGGAAATGAAATTATAGTAAACCCTGTTCAGATGTCAAGTTGTTTCAATGAATTCTTCCTAAACGTAGTAAGATCAGATGTGGATACGACATTCTATCAGGGCATCACAAATTTGGAAAACAGCCAGAACACATCTTTTAAACAATTTGAAAAAATAACACAAAGGGATGTGGAAAAGGAAATATTGTCTCTAAAAAACAAAACCTCACATGGGTGGGATGAAATAACAACATCTGTAATCAAGTATGTGTACGATATTATTTCCCAACCACTGTCAACTATTATAAATCAATCTTATGAACAGGGATGCTTTCCACAGGTATTGAAATATGGTGAGATCAAACCTCTATTCAAGAAAGGATCGACAGAAGATATGGGGAATTACCGCCCTATCTCTCTCTTGCCGGTCTTCTCTAAAGTGTTTGAAAAGATTGCAGCAAAACAAATTAATAACTTTCTTACTGTAAATGATATAATTTTTAAAAACCAGTTCGGATTCCAACAGGGTAAAAGCACTGCGAATGCTATAAATGAGTTTATCCAAAAAATATGCTCCACGTTAGATAAAGGTATATTCTGTGATCTGACTAAAGCTTTTGATTCAGTGAACCATGCATTACTCTTCCACAAATTACAGATGTATGGAATCAGAGACACTGCTTTAAAATGGTTTAGCTCTTACCTGTCAGGTAGGAAACAAAGAGTAATTTTAACTTCAAATGGAACCAATTATTCATCAGACTGGAAAACAGTTCCCCAAGGAGTCCCACAAGGTTCGATATTGGGTCCCTATCTGTTTCTTTTTTACGTAAATGACCTACCACTTGCTATTGATGTTCATTCAGTCTTATTTGCTGATGATACATCAGTTCTAATTGAAAATGAGGTATCTGAAAATATTCCAGAAAAAGCCAAAAACACTTTAGAAACACTTGAATCTTGGTTCTATCAAAATGGACTAAAACTAAATGTAACTAAAACCAAAATGATGCAATTTGAAGCTAAATCAGTAGAAAGGAGTGAAATAAAGATAACTTGCAATGATCAGGATATCACAGAAGCAAATGACGTGAAGTTCTTAGGCCTAAATCTTGACAAAAATTTAAATTGGAAGGTACACATAGATTACTTAGCAAATAAACTGAACAACTTAGCATTTGCAATGTGTATTTTGTCAGGTGCCACAAACATGGATACCAGAAAGATAGTTTATCACTGCTACTTTGAGTCAGTTATTCGTTATGGCATAATCTTCTGGGGAAATTCAGCAAATGTCACTAGGCTCCTAGTATTACAAAAGAAAGTAATTAGAAACATGTGTGTTGCAAAAAAAACAGGAATCCTGTCGACCACTGTTAAAAAATTTAAAAGTACTATCTATCCCCTCACTTTACATATATGAGATGGTGGTGTTCCTATATAGAAATCAACATACACTAGACAATTTCCGTTTTGACCACAACTACAGCACTCGCCACAGAGATAACTTCAAACTTCCAACACATCGTTTAAAACTTTATGCCCAAACGCCAGAGTATATGGGGTTAAAAATTTTCAATAAAATAAAAGGCAGTAATATATTTAAAATGGAGATTGGTTCACTGAAAAGATTGCTCTTTACTCTCCTGGTGGAAAAGTGTTATTATTCTGTCGATGAATTCATTGAGGACAGCTTCACAATCTGAACACAGGGATTGTAATACATTTATTATATTATGTACATGTGTAGCTGTAACTTAGAAATGTAAAATATAATGTAAACTTTTGTATTTCTCTTAAAAAAAAGTGAAAAAAGTTTCTTTTGTAAACCTTGACATGTCTCCTGTACATCAAATCAAATGATTTGAAAATTGTATGTAATGAGATGAATAAACCACATAACACATAACATAACATACTACCAATTCAATTCAATTTATTAGCGTCCTTGTAGTACAGCATCGAAATGATATAGGACTTGTCAATAAACATTACAATTTAAAATACATATACATGAAAATTTGTAATTGAATTTACTTGTCACTTAGACATTACAATTTTAATAGAACTTTTAGAACATTAACATAAAAATATACAAGTAGGATAACAATGTACAAAAAAAAAAAAAAAAAAAAAAAAAAGGTTAGTGATTCTCACATCAAAGATTATTTACATTCTTACATTAACAGTTTCACACTTTCATAGAACTGCGCTTTTATTGTCAACGATTCACAAACTCTTCAATACTGTAAAAACTAATGCTCAATAACATGTTTTTTAATTCTCTTTTAAATATGTACAGTTTTGGTATTATTTTTAGTTCTTTGGGGAGAGCACTGTAGAGGATTTTGGGTTGGTACACTTTTGTGATACATAGCTGTTTTATGAATTTCTCTGTGGAAATCATTCCTATTCCTTGTTTCGTAGTTGTGAAATTCTCTGTTTAATGTAGAAAATTCCTCGTGTTCTTTTAAGAAACATATGCTTTCATATATGTATAAAGATGGTAGTGTCATGATTTTTAATTCTTTGAAAGCTTGCCTACAAGAGTCTCTATATCCTATACCTTTTATTATTCTGACTGCCTTCTTTTGTAGTCTAAATTAGTGTTTTGTTAGACTGATGTTCCCCCAAAACTGTACGCCGTATCTTAATAAACTGTGCATGAATGAGAAATAAACACATAACACTGTTTTAATATTACATGAGCTTTTAAGAATCTTTATACGTGTATATCCCAGACTTTTCTCACTTCAGTGTATCTTTACGTGCCTTCAGCCAAGCTGTATCGCATTTCTCTCTGTCTCACAAGTACTCTATCATTATCATGATAATACAGCCAAAAATTAAAGTTCCAGTATCTGTAACATTGTGACAACAATTATACTGACTGAATAAAACGTAGCTTAGTACAGTGCATGTATTACATAGACGCTTTTCTGAAACATTAATCATAGCTAGCAAGTATTCCAAACACGTATGTCATCCATTATAATTCAAGAAATTTTAAATCATATACTGCACACAAAATAGAAAAAATGATCGAACAGGAAAAGTGCTGCAGCATGAGAATACAGCACTCTCTTTAGCAGAAGAAGATCATTATAATTTGTTATACTTTACTTCTTGTACATATTCCTATATGCTGTGGTCTTTTCAACCAGTTCGTACTACTTATTATATACAGGGTAAGTCGCGTAAGACGTAACACCCCCCATTATTCCAGGGGCGATTGCACGTATTGACAAGCGGTGTTCGGCGAATCATAGCGGACTATGGGGAACATACGTTGGTACATGCACAATAATCACAACATTTATATTGACCGAGATAATGAGGCAAGTACATGTTTTTTAAATGGGATGCTGTAGTTTTTTTACCATCATTCAAATGCTCTGGAAAAGACGCGTATAGTTGATGTAACGCATGTTACTATTCTGATTTAAAATTCACTTAAAAGATGCTGGGAAATATTGTACGATTGAAGGTCAAGGCGGTCGGAAGCGGCTGCAGACTGTAAACACGTCTCGCGCGACCCGTAGGCTGAGTTGCCGTGTTCTATGCAGCACGCACGGCCTACGCTACGAAGGTAAATCCTCATCCGCCCTCTTTTAAGCAAAGTTTGAATCACAATAACAACATGCGTTACATCACTATACGCATCTTTTCCAGAGCGTTCGAATGACAGTAAAAAAAGTATAGCGTCCCATTTAAAAAACATGTACTTGCCTCATTATCTCAGTCAATATAAACTTTGTGATTATTGTGCATGTACCAAAGTATGTGCCCCATAGTCCACTATGATTGGCCGAAAACCGCATGCCGAGACATGCAATCGACCCCCGGAATAAAGGGGGTGTTACGTCTCACGCGACTCAGCCTGTATACGTTTACTATTACTCTGGAATGTCCTTCAAATGGTTTTACAGAAAAAACTACTGGTACAACTATTACCTCAATATACAAATAGAAAACGAAAAGAAGAAGAGTGGATCTTGAAATCAGAAGTAAGGTTCCACTCAGGTGTTATGCGCCACTATGGTTGTTGTTGTTGGTCTTCAGTCCTGAGATTGGTTTGATGCAGCTCTCCATGCTACTCTATCCTGTGCAAGCCTCTTCATCTCCCAGTACCTACTGCAGCCTACATCCTTCTGAATCTGCTTAGTGTATGCATCTCTTGCTCTCCCTCTACGATTTTTACCCTCCATGCTCCCCTCCAGTACTAAATTGGTGATCCCAGATGTTCTACCAACCAATCCCTTCTTCTAGTCAAGTTGTGCCACAAACTCATCTTCTCTCCAATTCTATTCAATACGTCCGCATTAGTTATGTGATCTACCCATATACCTGCTAAAAAGGAGCTATTGCCTCCCTACGTCATTAGACACTATATTTTTCCTTAAGGCTATTCCTATTCCTATTCACTGTCATCTCTTCTTATTCCACAATTCTCTCACACATCTGTTATCCTCATCAGCCATATCTCTTATCTCTTTCTTGCATTCATTGTGCACATTAATAGCAGGAATGCTTTCATCATCACCAAATAACTATCTTCATCTTTTAATTCCCTTATCTCATTATTACACTCTTCAGTCCCATGAACAGCAATAATACTCTTGTCTGCTTGTTCACTAGCCTCATCTTCTGCTTCCCATATCTCTTCATTACTCTCTTCACTTCCATAACTAACAGTAATACTCATGTCTTCTCAATCTCTATCCTCCTTTTCTAATTCCCCATTCTCTTTATTAAACTCTTCTATCTCATAAATCACAATACTATCATCTTGCTAAATAAAAATCTCAAATTCCTGTTCTTTATTACTCTCATCATGATTTCAATTATCTTGTTTATCCCATCTTTTGCTGGAAACTACCCTCATACTTTTTGTACCTACAAGGGATACCTTCAACCTCAAACACTCAGAACCACATGAAACCATGCTTAGAATAACATTGAATCAAAAAAAAAAAAAAAAAAAAAAAAAAAAAAAAAAATACAGTGGTCTGTGTCATTTCCATGCAAAACATTGTATTCTACGACAAATAACTTTTTAATATAGAGAAACAAAGTAACATGATATCAATACCATAGAAGGATCCAGTCTACAGCAGGTTTGCAAAAACAGACACTCAGCTTCACAGAGAATAGATGCATAAATCCTCACAACCACTGAATACAAAAATACAAGCTTCGGTTATAAAACTAAAAGTGTAAAAATACATCAACAAATATCAGTGCTATGACGTCTAAGGATTAAATCATGGTAGAATCTAATGCTGCTTTACTTAATGCTAATTTCAGCAAAATGTGAACAGCAGCCCAAGATCTCAGTGACATACAGCCACTTTCAAATGTCAAATAGAAATTAAAACCTAGGAAAACAAAACCTGTTAAGAGAATCCAGCAGTAATGCACTCCGCATTTATATAATATATACAAGGTGTGTTCCATAAGTAATGTGACCAAATTCATAAAAAATCATTTATTGAATATATTCGTACAAATAACCAAAAATTTTCAAAATAGCACCCTCTTGCATCAATACACTTCTGGAGGAGGTGTTTCGATGCCTGGAAGGCATCCTGGAATGCCTTTTCTGGAATGTTCATTAGAGCTGGTGTAACATGCTTTCAGTCGTGTCCTTTTAACCGAGGAACCAAAAAAATTTCAGCGGGAGACAGGTGAGTACTGTAGGGTGGCTGGGGAACCAGTGGGGTCTTGGTCCTGGCCAGGAAGTCGTTGACAATGAAGGCGCTGTGACTCGGCACGTTGTCGTGCTGAACTTTCCACGTGTCCTTGATGTCACTTGGGCAGTGCGAGACCTTGCTTTTCAGTGTTTTGAGCACTTCCAAGAAGAAAGCTGAGTTCACTGTAGTCCCGGCACGGTCAAATTTGTGGTGGACAATACCTCTGATGTCAAAGAATACAATGAGCATGGATTTGATCCTGGACTTGCTCATGCATGCCTTCTTGGGATGGGGAGACGATAGGGTGTGCCACTCTGAACTCTGTCTTTTCGTCTCAGGGTCATACACAAAAATCCACAACTCATCACTAGTGATAACTGAGTTTAAAGAATGAGGATCATTTTCATACATTTCCAACATTTCTCGGCACTGAAGCTCTCACATGTGCTTTTGTTCGTTGGTCAACACTTTTGGGACGAGTTTCGCACACACCTTTCTCATGTTCAAATCTTTGGTCACAATGCAGAAAACGGTTGTTTTTGACATGTTTAGAGTTTGTGCTATCAATGGAACGCTCAGCCATCTGTCCGAGTTCAAACAACCACACACCTGCTTCACATTTTCATCAACTCGTGCGGTTGACGGTCGTCCACTGCGAGGTTCGTCGGTGATATCCTCTCAGCCCTCCGTGAACGACTTGTGCCATCGAAAAACTTGTGATTTGGACAAGCAATCAGTCCCAAAGGCATGCTGAAGTAATGGAAACGTTTCGGTTGCAGACTTCCCAAGTTTAACACAAAATTTGATAGCGTACCGTTGCTCTACAGACTGATCCATTGTGCCGTGTAACATAAACTCAAAACGGGGTTGACGGAAATGCACATCCTGACTCTACGGTAGCTCACAGCCGAAGGAGACAAAGAGCGTTTTGAAGCTAACACCCCCCTCCACTTAGCCCAGCTGGTTTCAACACGCTGTGGTGTACCGTTGTGTCATAAAAAAATTGGTCGCATTACTTATGGAATGCACTCTGTATTATTTGGCTAAAGTATGAACCCAAAAAACTGATGACAACATGAGATGTAACAGAGTACATGACAAGTGACCAACCATGAGTACCTGAATATTCATTATGGGTAATTTAAAAAAAAAATATCGGAAATTAAAAATGGATATGTAGCAGCAGTAGGAAAATTCACCAATGGAAAAAAGTCACAACACCAAGAAGGAGATGTGCAACAAAAAATTTGGCAGACATGTTTCTAAATTGCAAGATAATCCTTATTCCAATTTTGCAGTAGTCACATGAGAGTGGTACTACTAGTGCTACTGTTGTTGTTGTGGTGTTCAGTCCGTAGACTGGTCTGATGCCACTCTCCGTACTGCTCTATCCCGTATGAGCCTCTTCATTTCTGAATAGCTACTGCAAATCTATCTATAGACACACAAATATACACACAAAATTCTAGCTTTCGCAACCAACTGTTGCTTCGTCAGGAAAGAGGAAAAGAGAGGGAAAGACGAAAGGATGTGGGTTTTAAAGGAGAGGGTAAGGAGTCATTCCAATCCCGGGAGCGGAAAGACTTACCTTAGGGGGAAAAAAGGACGGGTATACACTCGCACACACACACATATCCGTCCACACATATACAGACACAAGCAGACATATTCAAAGGCAAAGAGTTTGGGCAGAGATGTCAGTCGAGGCGGAAGTGCAGAGGCAAAGATGTTGTCGAATGACAGGTGAGGTATGAGTGGCGGCAACTTGAAATTAGCGGAGATTGAGGCCTGGTGGATAACGGGAAGAGAGGATATATTGAAGAGCAAGTTCCCATCTCTGGAGTTCGGATAGGTTGGTGTTAGTGGGAAGTATCCAGATAACCTGGACGGTGTAACTCCTTACCCTCTCCTTTAAAACCCACATCCTTTCGTCTTTTCCTCTCCTTCCCTCTTTCCTGATGAAGCAACCATTGGTTGCGAAAGCTAGAATTTTGTATGTATATTTGTGTTTGTTTGTGTGTCTATCGACGTGCCAGCGCTTTCATTTGGTAAGTCACATCATCTTTGTTTTTAGATATATTTTTCCCACGTGGAATGTTTCCCTCTATTATATTCATATCATTATTTATTTATTTATTTATTTACATTTTCTTTTGTGGAGCTATCGTAATGATGACTTTTGCAAATGTCAGACTTAATACTGTGGTTATATTTACACTTATAAAATACACTATATTCTCTAGCTTGTTGCTTCTTATGTCTATTTTTTACATTTATCACATTACAACTGATATGCTAATGCCTCATGTTACAATCACTATCTTGAAATTCATTGAAATAATATAAACATTTTTCTATTAGAAAAGATTTTGATTTTGTTTTAAAAACGTTTCCCATGTACATTCTTAGAGTGTTTGGTAGCTTGTCACACCAAATCAGACCACTGATATATGGACTTGTATCAGTATTTTTTAATGTTGTTCTGTTACAGAAATAGTTACACTTTGTTCTAGTGTTGTGACCATGTACGTCAGTGCCCTGGATAGCTTCTGTTGGTTGACTTATAAAAAATACAACAATTTTGAAGATGTACAGAGAATATATTGTCAGATATTTGTGCTGCACAAACACTTCACGACATGAGTCTCTATGTCCCATCCCATGAATATATCTTATTGCTCTTTTCTTCTGAATCTGCTTACTGTATTCATCTTTTAGCCTTCCCCTACAATTTTCACCCCCCCCCCCCCACACTTCCCTCCAATACTAAGCTATCTCTTGATGTCTCCTAATGTATCCTATAAACCACTCCCTTCTTTTGGTCAAATTATGCCACACATTTCTTGTCTCCCCATTTCTACTCAGTAACTCCTCATTAGTTATGTGATCTACCCATCTAATCTTCAGCATTCTTCTGTAGCACCACATTTCAAAATCTGCTTATCGTACATGTTTCCCTTCCATACATTGCTACACTCCAGAAAAATACTTTCAGAAAAACTTCCTAACACTTAAATCTATATTCAATGTTAACAAATTTCTCTTTTTCAGAAATGCTTTTCTTGCCATTGCCAGTCTGCATTTTATACCCTCTCTACTTTGACCATCATCTGTTATTTTGCTGCCCAAATAGCAAGACTCATCAACTACTTCAAGTGTCTCATTTCCTAATCTAGCTGCCTTGGCATCACCTGATTTAATTTCACTACATTCTGTTACCCTTGTTTTGCTTTTGTTGATGTTCATCTTATAGGCTCCTTTCAAGACAATGACAACTGCTATTCAAGTTCTTTGTTGCCTCTTACAAAATTACAAAGTCATCAGTAAACCTCAAAGAGTTTATTTCTTCCCCCAACCTTTAATTCCTGCTCCAAATTTTTCTTTGGCTTCCCTTACTGCTTGTTCGATGTACAAACTGAATAACATCGGGAATAGGCTATAACCCTGTCTCATTCCCATTCAACCACTGCTTCCCTTTCACGCCCCTTGACTCTTATAACTGCTGTCTGGTTACTGTACAAGCTGTAAATAGACTTCTGCTCCATGTGTTTTACCCATGATACCTTCAGAATTTCAAAGAGTGTATCCCAGTTAACATCATCAAAAGCTCTCTCAAAGTGTACAAATGCTATAAATGTAGATTTGCCTTTCCTTAATCTATCTTCTAAGATAAACCATAGGGTCAGTATTGCCTTATGTGTTTGTACATTTTGCTGGAATCCAAACTGATCGCCCCAAGATCGACTTCTGCAAGTTTTTCCATTGTTCTGTAATGAATTTGTGTTAGTAATTTCCACACTTGCCGGCAACTGCTTTCTTTGAAGTCAGAATTATCACATTCTTCTTAAAGTCTGATGGGTATTTCACCTGTCTCATACATCTTGCTCACCATATGGAAGAGTTTTATCATGGCTGGCTCTCCCAAGGCCATCAGTCATTCTGATGGAATATCATCTACTCCTGGGGCTTTGTTTTGACTTAGATCTTTCAGAGCTCTATCAAGTTGTTCTTGCAGTTTCATATCTCCCATCTCATCTCCATCTATGTCCACTTCCCTTTCCAAAATATTACCTTAAAATTTGTCTCCCCTGTGTAGACCCTCTCTATACTCCTTTCACTTTCCATCTGAGCTCTTGATAATCATGCAGGAGCTTCTATTTTCCCCAAAGGCCTCTTTAATTTTCCTGTAGATGGTATTCATCTTTCCCCTAGTGAAATATGCTTATAAATCCTTACATTTGTCCTCTAGTCTTTCCTGCTTATATATTTTGCACTTCCTGTCAATCTCATTTTTTAAATGTTTGTATTCCCTTTTGACTGCTTCATTTGCTGTATTTTTATATTTTCTTTTTTCATCACTTAAATTCAATATATCTTGTGTTATTATACTAGGCCTTGTCTTTTTACCTATTTGATCTTCTGTGGCCTTCACTATTTCATCTCTTAAAGCTGCCATTTCATCTTCTATTGTATTCCTTTCCCTCGCTCTAATAAACCATATCCAAATGCTCCCTGTGAAGGTCTCCACAATCTCTGGTTTTTTCAACTTATCCATGTCCCATCTCCTTAATTTCTTATCTTATTCCAATTTCTTCATTTTTCATTTACAGTTTATAACCAATAAATTGAGCTCAGAGTTCACTCCTGCCTCCAAAAATGTCTTATAATTTAAAATCTGGTGCCTAAGTCTCTGTCTTACAATTATATAATCAATCTATAACTTCA
Source organism: Schistocerca nitens (assembly GCF_023898315.1). Classification (NCBI taxonomy): domain Eukaryota; kingdom Metazoa; phylum Arthropoda; class Insecta; order Orthoptera; family Acrididae; genus Schistocerca; species Schistocerca nitens. The sequence goes on along the minus strand of NC_064623.1, from coordinate 57,768,844 downwards.
TGCTGTCTCCAGGTCTCCTTCACACATACAACATATACAACATTATTTTATGATTCTTGAACCAAGTGTTAGCAATGATTAAATTATGCACTGTGCAAAATTCTATCAGGCAGCTTCCTCTTTTATTCCTTTCCACCTGTCCATATTCACCTAATATTTTTCCTTCTCTTTCTTTTCATATTATCAAATTCCAATCTCCCATCACAATTAAATTTTCATCTCATTTAACTATCGAATAATTTCTTTTACCTCCTCACACATTTCTTCAGTCTCTTCATTATCTATGGAGCTAGTTGGCATCAAATTTCTACTACTGTGGTAGGCATGGGCTATGACATTGCATTCATTATTCTATTATAGCAGCTTACTCGTATTCCTATTTTCTTATTCATTATTAAACCCACTCCTGAATACTCCTGTTTGATTTTGTATTTATAACCCTGTATTCACCTGACCAGAAGTCATGTTCCTCGTGCCACTGAACTTCACCAATTCCCACTATATCTAACATCAACCTATACACCTTCTTTTTTAAATTTTCTAACCTACATGTCCAATTAAGAGCTCTCACATTCCACACTCCAATCTGTAGAACACCAGTTTTGTTCCTCCTCAGGAGCCCTGCCTGGAAATCCAAATGGGGGGACTATTTTACCTCTGGAACATTTTGCCCAGGAGGATGCCATCATCATTTAACCATACAGAAGAACTCCATGTCCTCTGGAAAAATTACAGCTGTAGTTTCCCCTTGCTTTCAGTCTTCACAGACCAGCACAGCAAGGCCATTTTGGTTGATGTTACAAGACCAAATTGCCCCTGCAACTACTGATCATTCTCTTCAGCAACCACCTTTTTGTCTGGCCTCTTGGCAGATACATTTCCATTGAGGTTGCACCTACAATACGGCTCAGGCACGCAAGCCAGACCACTGATGGTGAGGTCCATAGTTCATGGGGAGTGGAGAGGGTGAAGGGGAGGCTACTATGAGGATGCAAATCAGGTTTGCTTTGAATATACGCCATAACATGAGTGTTAGTTACCTCTGAGACTGGACGTGGTGAGTTGCTATTAGTCAAGAACACCTTTACGACAACAAAGACGCCATTATCATCACTTCACTGAGTTTGAACATGTCATGTAATAGGGCTACAAGATGCTGGATATTCCTTCTGCAATACTGCAAAAAGATTTGGCAGGAATATTGCCACTGTATGTGATTGCTAGCAGTAGTAGTCACAAGAATGTACAGTTGCAAGAAGACAACCATGTGGCAGTACCAAGAGGGAAGATTGTGTTCATCATACGGCTCAGGAGCTTCACATTGCATATGCAGCAGCAATTTGAGCAGCAGTTGGCACCACAGTGACACAATGAACTGGTTCAAATCACTTACTTCGAGGACAGATCCCTGTAGTGTGCATTCCAGTGAGCCCAAACAACCACCATTTGTGACTTTGGTGGTGTCAAGCAAGAGATCATTGTAGGGCAACAGTCTTGTGTTTATGCCACACACCCTGACTGCAAAATTGTACATCAATTTGCTAATTCAATCTGTTGTGCTGCCATTCATTAACAGCATTCCAGGGGGTGTTTTCCAACAGGAAAATGCTTGCCCACAAACTGCTGTTGTATCCCAACATCCTCTACAGAGTGTTGACACATTGTCTTGTCCTGTTTGATCACCATAGCTGTCTCCAATCAAGCTCAAATGGGTCAACAAGAGCTGCCACCTCCAGCATCCTCCACAAACAGCATTATACATGTCTGTATTGGCCAACCAAGTGCAAGGGGCATGGAGCTCCATTCCACGAACTGACATCAAGTATCTGTACAACACAATGCATGCATATTTGAGTGCTTCCATTCAACATTCTGGTGGTTACACCAGTTATTATTGTACCAGCATTTCACATTTGTGATGGCTTATCTCGTGCTTACATTGATGTGTGATCTTGCAATGTTAATCACTTAAGTATGTTACCTAGACCAATGTCTTCCCAAACTTTTGCTACTCTACATTAATTATGTTATGGTGTTGTAATTTTTTTCTGTCAGTGTATGAGCATAAAATAATGGTGATAGATCAGTTGAACAGAAAGTAAGTGCAAACATTAAAAAAAGGAAGTATTTTACTAACTCAAGTAAATGAAGTTTTATAGTTTGGAAATATAGCAACAGATAACAATGGAAATGTAGTGAGTATTAAAAGAAGAATTTCAGTGACCAAAAAAAGCATCAGAAATGATAGTAATATATTACAACCAACCACTTAAACACAGCAACAAGAAAGAAATTCACTGAAACATTTTAAGCTATATTTATGAAGTCTGGATTCTGGTGACATGGGAAAAGAAAAAAATTATAAGCAACATAGTTGTGGATGTGTAGAAGAGCCATAAAGAATATCCCACACTGAAACAAAATTGAGTGCACAAATATTAAAGGAAAATAAAGATAGATGGCCTTGGTGATTCTAATACAGAGAACAAATTCTAAAATTCTATTTGCCTTGACACAATAGCTTCATAAGTAATGTCTCTGCCCGCATCTCGTGGTCGTGCGGTAGCGTTCTCGCTTCCCACGCCCGGGTTCCCGGGTTCGATTCCCGGCGGGGTCAGGGATTTTCTCTGCCTCGTGATGGCTGGGTGTTGTGTGCTGTCCTTAGGTTAGTTAGGTTTAAGTAGTTCTAAGTTCTAGGGGACTGATGACCATAGCTGTTAAGTCCCATAGTGCTCAGAGCCATTTGAACCATTTGAGTAATGTCTCTGGAGGAACTTTGCTAAGGCAAGAAAGAGGCAGGCACTGTACATCTGTATTACCAAGTGTTATCAGTGAAATCAACTGAAGCAACTACAATTAAATTATGAATATGGCAAAAGCTAGAAGGATGACTACATCAATAAGGCATTCCTTCTAGTGTCTGAAGGCAATGCTGAAAAATTTATCTTTAAAAATGTTGTTATTGTTGAGGTCCTCAGCCTGAAGACTGGTTTGATGCAGCTCTCCATGCTACTCTATCTAGCACAAGGCCTCTTCACCTGTGAATAACTACTGCAACCTACATCCTTCTGAATTTGCTCACTGTATTCATCTCTCAGCCTCCCTCTATGGTTTTTACCCCCCAAACGACCCTCCAGTACTAAACTGGTGTTCCCTGGATGTCTCATAATGTGTCCTACCTACCAGCCCCTTCTTCTTGTCAGGTTGTGCTACAGATTCCTTTTCTCCCCTATTCTGTTCTGTACTTCATCCTTAGTTATGTGATATAACCATCTATTTTTTTGCATTCTTTTGTAGCACCACATTCCAAAAGCTTCTGTTCTCTTATTTTCTAAACTGTTTATTGTCCTTGTTTCACTTCAACACATTCCTACACTTCACATAAATGCTTTCAGAAGAGACCTCGTGACACTTAACTCTATATTCAATGTTAACAAATTTCTCGTCTTCAGAAACACTTTTCTTCCCATTGCTAGCCTACATTTTATATCATCTCTACTTTAGCCATCATCTGTTATTTTGCTGCCAAAATAGTGAAACTAAGGACTAAATGTACCATCGCCGTTTTTACTAAAAATTGTAAGTACCAGTCGTCGTTCTCATATTTCTGTAATGCAAGAGCTCTCTAATTTATGTTAAACTCTATTCTTGACTTAAGTTTCATACCTTTCTAATGTAAGCTATGATGTTCATTGTCCTTAGGCCACCTTCTGAAGAAGACAAATTTAAATTTGTTGAAACCTAGGTAAAGAATTCTTTATCCATTGCAACTGGTGGGCTGTTTATAATTTTATTACGTGGAACCGTTGCTGTTGTGTAGCTATGTTTAAAATACTGATCTTTTGTATTGGTTGTGAATAAATAGTTGCCACTATTTAAGTTCCAACCCTCATATTGTATGTATTCTTCTTGAAGTCTGAGGAAATTTCCCCCATCTCATACATCTTATACAACAGATGGAAGAGCTATGTTATGGCTGGTTGTCCCAAGGTTACCGATAGTTCTGAAGGATTGTCATCTACTCCTGGGACCTTGTTTCAACTTAGCTCTTTCAGTGCTCTCTTGTATTCTTCTCACAGTATCATCTCTTCCACCTAGTCTTCATCTATGTCCTCTTCCATATCATCTTCTGTATTATCCAAGGCTTCCTATTAGACCTGGTCTTTTTACTTTGAACCCCTGCTGCCTTCACTATTCCATCACTCAAAGCTATCCATTCATATTCTACCATATTCCTTTCCCCTGTTCTGGTCAATCATTGCCTAATGCACCCTTAGAAACTCTCAACATCTTCAGGCTTTGTCAACCTATCCAGATTCCGGCTCTTTAATTTCTTACCTTTCTGAAGTTTATTCAGTTTTTACCTACAGTTTATAACCAATAAACTGTGGTCAGGGCCCACATCTGCTGATGGAAATGTCTTACAATTTAAAATCTGGTTCTGTTAGCTCAAAGAACAATGTGGAGCAACCTTGGAAAAATTTGCTCTTAAACAGTGCAGCATTAGCCAATTTGTATTACTAATAATGTATAATTATATTCCTTTTCATTATGAAGAGGTACCAGTTTAAGAACAAAAGACTCAGTTCAAAAGGTAGAACAGTCTCTCACAAAACTCTTGATCTGTCTTGGAAACAAGGAACACTAGCTCTGTAACGCAAAGCATGAAATTCCCCCTAATGGCCTAACCATCAAATTACCCATCTCTGGTTGACATCACTCCTTCCAAAATGACCTCCACTGGTTCAGATTCCACCAATCCAACATAGTTCTGCAAAACCATATCAACCAAGCCCAAACCTTCTCACAGTTCCTTCTCTCCATCTGAAAAATGCTCCTGCTCTGTAATCACAATTTCCTGGAATCCATAACACACACTGTAACTCTTGCCCTGCAGGAACTTGAGCAACATGCACACCACCAGCTCAAAAAGCTCTCCATCCTGCTCACTTGCTACTCCTGCCTTGGAGTACCACTGTCCACCACCTCTACGACAACCTCCAAACTTCCCCCTGTCCCCTCATAACCGACAAACCTGTCTCACAGACATACTACACTTACCCCACCCTCCAAAACTCCCTCCCACCACCACACAGAATCCAGAACTTAAACAGACCTGCAATACAGTCATGAACCATTCTCCCAGAAGCATTAGTCCTACAGAAATACCCGTCCTTTCCAAAGGCCTCACCTTTTGTCCTACTCCTAAATTTAATCATGCAGGACTTGTTAAATACCTTCTCTCCTTCTCCCAGTCCCTAAAGTAGAAACACTTTTGCATCACCAACTCGACCAATCAGACTCAACCAAAGACCAGTATTGAACCTTGCCTAACTCAGTTCACTCCTCTATCCAACCATGCTCCATCCTCACTACCCCCTAACAACCCCCTGTTAACTTTCCAGAATTTCTTAACCTCAAACCCTGCCTCACCATCATTCCTCAAATCCCTCAACATGCAAACAAACCTTACATCCACAGAAAGACCCACAGTCCACCATCTAAAAACTGATCGTGACCTTGTAATCCCACCTACGGGCAAAGGCTCCACCACCGTTGTTTTGAACCGTGAGGATTACCTGGTGGAAGGTCAGCTGTCAGATATTTCCACCTACAAACCTTGCCACAGTGACCCCATTCCAGTAATCCACCAGGATCTCCAGTCACTACTCAAATCCTTAGGCCCATCCCAGAACCCCTCCCTAGAGTCCATCTCTCCACTTACCCCTACCACACTCCTACCTTCTATGTGTTTCCTAAAGTCCATAAACTCATCCACCCAGGATGCCCCATTGTGGCTGGTTACTGTGCCCCCACTGAGAGAATCTGTGCTCTCGTAGACCAACACGTTCAACCTATTACCCGGAACCTCTCCACAGTCCCTTTACCACACAGTGCCCTGTTCGTCACTATTGATGCCACCTCCCTGTACACTAACATTCCTAATGCACATGGCCTTACTGCTATTGAACACTACCTTTCCAAACATGCTATGGATTCCAAACCAACAACCTCCTTCCTAGTCGCCATGACCAACTACACTCCTGGAAATTGAAATAAGAACACCGTGAATTCATTGTCCCAGGAAGGGGAAACTTTATTGACACATTCCTGGGGTCAGATACATCACATGATCACACTGACAGAACCACAGGCACATAGACACAGGCAACAGAGCATGCACAATGTCGGCACTAGTACAGTGTATATCCACCTTTCGCAGCAATGCAGGCTGCTATTCTCCCATGGAGACGATCGTAGAGATGCTGGATGTAGTCCTATGGAACGGCTTGCCATGCCATTTCCACCTGGCGCCTCAGTTGGACCAGCGTTCATGCTGGACGTGCAGACCGCGTGAGACGACGCTTCATCCAGTCCCAAACATGCTCAATGGGGGACAGATCCGGAGATCTTGCTGGCCAGGGTAGTTGACTTACACCTTCTAGAGCACATTGGGTGGCACGGGATACATGCGGACGTGCATTGTCCTGTTGGAACAGCAAGTTCCCTTGCCGGTCTAGGAATGGTAGAACGATGGGTTCGATGACGGTTTGGATGTACCATGCACTATTCAGTGTCCCCTCGACGATCACCAGTGGTGTACGGCCAGTGTAGGAGATCGCTCCCCACACCATGATGCCGGGTGTTGGCCCTGTGTGCCTCGGTCGTATGCAGTCCTGATTGTGGCGCTCACCTGCACGGCGCCAAACACGCATACGACCATCATTGGCACCAAGGCAGAAGCGACTCTCATCGCTGAAGACGACACGTCTCCATTCGTCCCTCCATTCACGCCCGTCGCGACACCACTGGAGGCGGGCTGCACGATGTTGGGGCGTGAGCGGAAGATGGCCTAACGGCCTGCGGGACCGTAGCCCAGCTTCATGGAGACGGTTGCGAATGGTCCTCGCCGATACCCCAGGAGCAACAGTGTCCCTAATTTGCTGGGAAGTGGCGGTGCGGTCCCCTACGGCACTGCGTAGGATCCTACGGTCTTGGCGTGCATCTGTGCGTCGCTGCGGTCCGGTCCCAGGTCGACGGGCACGTGCACCTTCCGCTGACCACTGGCGACAACATCGATGTACTGTGGAGACCTCATGCCCCACGTGTTGAGCAATTCGGCGGTACGTCCACCCGGCCTCCCGCATGCCCACTATACGCCCTCGCTCAAAGTCTGTCAACTGCACATACGGTTCACGTCCACGCTGTCGCGGCATGCTACCAGTGTTAAAGACTGCGATGGAGCTCCGTATGCCACGGCAAACTGGCTGACACTGACGGCGGCGGTGCACAAATGCTGCGCAGCTAGCGCCATTCGACGGCCAACACCGCGGTTCCTGGTGTGTCCACTGTGCCGTGCGTGTGATCATTGCTTGTACAGCCCTCTCGCAGTGTCCGGAGCAAGTATGGTGGGTCTGACACACCGGTGTCAATGTGTTCTCTTTTCCATTTCCAGGAGTGTATATCCTCACCCACAATTACTTCTCCTTTGAAGGCATTACCTACAAACAAATCTGGGTTACAGTTATGGTCACCCGCATGGCACCATCTTATGCCAAACTATTCATGGGCCACCTAGAGGAATCCTTCCTAAAAATCCAGAATCCTAAACCCCTCATCTGATTCAGATTCATTGATGACATCTTTGCTATCTGGATTGAAGGCGGGGACCCCCTTTCCACATTCCTCCAGAACCTTAACAACTTCTCCTTCATTTGCTTCACCTGGTCCTACTCAACCCAACAAGCCCTCTTCCTAGATGTTGACCTCCACCTCAGCATTGGCTACATCAGTACCTCCATCCATATCAAACCTTCTAACCACCAGCAATACCTCCACTTCAGCAGCTGCCACCCATTCCATGCTACAAAGTCCCTTCCATACAGCCTAGCCACCCGTGATCGTCACATCTGCAGTGAAGAGCAGTCCCTCTCGGAATATACCAAGGGTCTCACTGAAGCCTTCACTGACCGTAATTATTCTCCCAACCTTGTACAAAAACAAATCTGCCATGCCTTATCTTTCCAGTCTCCCACCACCTCCCAAAGTCCCACAGTCCAGCCACAGAGGACCATTCCCCTAGTAACTCAGTACCACCTGTGACTGGGGTAACTGAATTACATTCTCCGCCAGGGTTTCAACTACCTTACACAACCCCTGCTCCCAATCTCTTGCCTCATGGCTTGTACCCTGATAATAGACCTAGATTCAAGAACCGTCCCATACATCCTCCTACCACTACTTACTCCAGTCCAGTCACTAACAACACCTATCCCATCAAAGGCAGGGCAACCTGTGAAACCAGTCGTGTGATTTACAAGCTAAGCTGCAACCACTGTGCTACATTCTATGTAGGCATGACAACTGACACAAGCTGTCTGTCCACATGAATGGCCACCGACAAACTGTGGCCAATAAACAAGTGAACCACCCTGTTTCTCAACATGCTGCCAAACATGACATCCCTCATTTCAATGACTGCTTCACAGCCTGTGCCATATGGATCCTCCCCACCAACACCAGCTTTTCTGAATTGCACAGGTGGGAACTTTCCCTGCAATACATCCTAGGTTGCCTTTTTATTTCCCTCCTTTCTGCTACTTCCCCCCCCCCCTCCACCTTCTCTCCTGCCCTCTGTCTAAACTGCAGCATTTCACTGTCTGCAACCCCACCATACTAACCCTCCCCCTCCCTGCCCCAGCCTCCTCCTTACCCCACCCAGTTACCACTCCCATCATGCACTGGTGCTGCTGCCTGCAGTGTGGTATCAGTTGCCTGAGACTGCAGACATGTGTGCGAGACTCTCAATCAAGTCCCATAAATGTTTGGTGGGTTTCCTGTCAGGAGACCTAGGTGGCCAAATCATTCACTCAAATTGTCCAGAATGTTCTTCAAACCAGTCTTGAACAATTGTGATACATCATTGTTTGGGAACATGAAGTCCATGAATAGCTGCAAATGGTCTCGAAGTAGCAGAACACAACCATTTCCAGTCAATGATCAATTCAGTTGGACCAGAGGATCCACTCCGTTCCATGTAAACACAACTCATACCTTGGTGACAATTTGGGTCCATGGCTTCATGGGGTCTGCACCAAACCCAAACCCTACCACCAGCTCTCATCAACTGAAACCAGGTCTCATCTAACCAGGCCACAGTTTTCCAGATGTTCCAGGTCCAAACAGTAGGCTCAGGAGCCAGGAGAGGCACTGCAAGCAGTGTCGTACGGTTAGCAAAGGCACTTGCGTCAGTCACCTGCTGTGATAGCCAACTAATTCCAGATTTCATCACACTGTCCTAACAGATATGTCTGTCGTATGTCCCACATTGATTTCTGCAGTTATTTCTTGCAGTGTTGCTTGTCTATTAGCATTGATGACTCTACACTAATGCTGTTGCTCTCAGCCATTGGGTGACGGCCGTCAGCCACAGCGTTGTCCAAGGTGAGAGGTAATGCCTGAAATTTGGTATTCTCAGCACACTCTTGACACTGTGGATCTCAGAATACTGAATTCTCTAACGTGTTCTGTCTTTCCACCATTCCCCCTCTTCCACCTTCGTCCAGTTCTCCCCTCTTCTCGTCACACATTCCTTCACTCCCTTCACCCATCTATCTCTTGGTCTTCCTCTGGGCCTCTTCCCCTGTATGGAAGGGACTTTGTGGCATGGAATGGGTGGCAGCTGCCGAAGTGGAGGTATTGCTGGTGGTTAGAAGGTTTGATATGGATGGAGGCAACGGCAGCACAATATAGAATGCATTTCTCTGCAAAGAAAAGTGAAATAATTGTCACAACAAGGAAGAAGAATAGGCCAAATGTGGATATAACTTGTGGAGGGGAAAAACTACAAGTGGTAGAGAACTTCAAGTACCTGGGAAGCATGATTGAAAGTAAGGGGGGAAACGCAATGGAAATAAATGAAAGGTGCAGAAAAGCAGGGCAGTTCTACAAATGCATTATGGGGCTTATTTGGAGCAAGGAGGTGCCACAGAAATCCAAGGGAATTATATACCGAACCTACTTTGTCCCCATATTGACATACGGAAGTGAGACATGGGTAATGCACAAAAGCGACAAAAGTAGAATACAGGCTAGTGAAATGAAGTTCCAGAGGAGCAGGTTGAGTGTAACAAGACGAGACAGATTGTGAAATGTGTATGTGAGGGAAAGACTAAAGGAGGAACCAGTACAGGACAGGATAGAAAAATCAAGACTGCAGTGGTATGGACACATGAAGAGAATGGATGAGGGAAGAATTCCAAAGAGGATGTTTGATCTGCAACTGGAGGGGAAGAGGCCCAGAGGAAGACCAAGAGATAGATGGGTGAAGGGAGTGAAGGAATGTGTGACGAGAAGAGGGGAGAACTGGACGAAGGTGGAAGAGGGGGAATGGTGGAAAGACAGAACACAATGGAGAGGCTGGTGTTCCCGACAGACCCAGCCAGTGGCTGGAAACTGTCCAAGATGATGATGATGATGACTGTCCCATGTATCCACTGACTGCCAATCCAAGTTCAGAGTCTGTTAATTCCTGTCATGCACCCATAATCACATTGGAAACCTTTCACATGAGTCACCTGAGTACAAAAGACAGCTCCGCCAGTCCATTGCCTTTTATAACTCGTGCACATGATACTGCCAACATCTGCATATATGCATGTCGTTATCCCACAACTTTTGTCACCTCAGTGTACTTACAATTGATGGTGCAGTCAACAAGACCAAACTGTTCACAGGTTTTTAAAAGCTCAAGTACCTTCAGTTTGGCATAGCTCCCACCATTGGCAACACAACACACACTGGCAGTGGTGACAGCGCCATATGTAGCACCCTTTTAGGAGTGTATTTGTTTCCTTCTTATTGGAATGATTTTACCTCAGACCTTTTTGATTTACTGCACTTGAATATAATTGGCACATATTGTTTTATAGATATGTTATATCACTTGCTTTTATCTCTCAGGAACAATGAGATGCTTCTGCTTTGAATACACAAACAATAGAAAATCTGTATGTTACATGGTACCTGCATGGTAGCGTTTGAGGCCTTGGAATTCCACTGAAGTAACTAGGGCTCATGCCTTCTCAGTACCACTTTTTACATTGTATTTTCCATTGTTGTGTTTTCAAGTGTAACACAAATATAGTTAAGGTATGCCAAACATGGTAATACGGACATGCATATGACAAATCATCATTTACTGCCATCTAGGGCACCAATACCTCGAGAGGGCAATTGAGGAGGAGGGGTGGGGGGTTATGCCTCCTCACTCCCAGAACTGGAACTTTTTATGGCTACTTACACGTTGCGACTCATCTTCCAAAATATTAAACATACTTCATAACCCAGGTCTAGACGCCCCTCCCCCACCCACCCCTACAAGCTATCTTATGGGGACCCTGAATAATGTGTCTATCATCCTTTTGATGACACAGCTTCACTATTTCCAGTGCATACGCTTTCTTACAGAACACTAGAGAACTTGCTCGCTCAAGATATGCATGAGAATTTGTGTGAAGTTTGGAATGTGGGAGGGAAGATACCAGCAGAAGCAAAGCTGTCACGATGGTCAGGAATCGTACTTGTATAGCCCAGTTTGTACCACACTTGTCTGCAAAAGGCAAAAGTCTTAGGTTTGAGTCCCAGCCTGCCACACAGTTTTAATTTGCCATGAAGTGTGGCTTTGCTATCGTTTTAGGTTTACTGAGAATGTTAGTTTACTATATGATACATTGACTATATTAGTAGATGAAAGTATACTTTGCATGCACTTTGTATAGGTACCTTATCTGGGCTAGGACTGGGATGATTAGAAGTTTTATTTTTTAGTTTGTGATTGTGTTTCTCACTTCTGTTATAGTTATTGGATATGGAAACATGATTTGATTTTCATACTTCCTTGTTTAATACTTGCGTCATTTACTAACTATTTTGCTGTCATAATAAGTTTCTTAAATACAGTCCTTATGAATCTTCTTATGTATGGTGTTAGAGCTGTATTTTGTTTTGCTGCTGCATTAAACTTTTTAAGAGTTCCTGATTATCTCATTGTGCCCAGTGATGCACATGTAGTTCAATTCACTGGGAATGCAGCATCGTAAGTATTTATTTACAGTTATAGAAACATTAGACACACACTTTGTTGTGATTATCTTGGGACTTCCTTTACCAAGTTACTTTTTGTAGCACACAGCTGAAACTCCTGTTGTTGTTTCAATTAATGACTCTTCTTGCAATGAAGTTGTTATTTATTCTGGTCATATTACAAAACACATTTTAAGCACAAATGCAATTGCCTCGTTATCTGAAAAATGAGTTTCTCACCTCAACATCATACACATGCCTCTGTTTGTCATTATATATCAGGTCAAGTGGTGTTTCACTTTGCTGACCATACCCGATTATCTGTTGTATGTTGGTGACAGGTTTTAAAAGATTTACAAGTTCATCACTTGATCTCTTTTAGCACTTCCAGTTCTGAACTATACGCTGAAGTCACTTAAGCACAATTGTGCTTAATGATCAAATTTAACATTTTTAATTCCAAATTTCCTAAAAACAGAAATTGTGATTTGGTGATTTTTTATACATATATTTTAGACATATATTACTTCTGTTAGTTCATAAACATTGTACTCAAGGTATTTTTCAATGAATTTCTTACAGCCCTTTTGAACACTATGCCATCCCTATACATTTACTTAGTAATGCAGCTTATCATTTCAAAATCTGTAATTGTAGCAGCAGTGCATGTCTGTATTTCCCTCAGACAATGTTCATTGATGCAAAGCTCTGAGACACTCTCAAGTACATCATTTAGAGGTACTTCTAATTCACTCACTTTGCTTCTTAACTTTTGCACATTTTAGGTACAGCATTGTTACAGTATATTCTATTCTTTTCCCACCATCTGCCCCAGTAATTTCTGGGTTATGTTTGACCTTGGACCTTCCACCAGGCAAGTTCTTGCATGCTGGTTGCTTGCTTGCTGCTAGTTTTACTGGTGGCTGTCTTGGGGGGGCAGTTGTTGCTATGCTGACATACTTTACACTGCGGCTACATTCTTTTTTTAAGCATAAACAATCTCTGGCTCTGCTACCTGGAACAACAAGAATTTGACCATATATGACCTACCCATTATACTTTCTTTAATGAGCTCTACCAATTGTGTCTTCCCTGATCCTTTGAGATATAGGGTATGCCTGGAGGAACCTCATATTTGCACATTAGTAAAGGCCCAAAAGAAGGCACTGAAAAATCCAGTTTATGTTAAACAGACTTTTAAAATTATAATTCAGTAGTATAGAACACACAGTAGAAATTTTATCATGAGATGGTATGCAACATTCTCTCTCTCTCTATTCGTTTAGTCGGTTCCGACTCTTCGTGGCCCCATGAACCAAATTACGCCACTTTTTCCTGTCTTGCACTTTCTCCCGTAGACCTTCCAGGTTGGAACACATTGCTTCTGTGATGCCATCGATCCATCTCATCCTCTGACGTCCTCTTCTTCTAGTTCCTTCAATCTTCCCCAGCATTAATGTTTTTCCCAGCGAGGCATGCCTTCGCATTGTGTGTCCAAAGTAGGTCAGCTTTTGTTTTAACATTAGACCTTCCAGGGAGAAATCTGGTTTAATTTGCTCCAATATTGATCTGTTGGTTCTCTTTGCAGTCCATGGAACTCTAAGAAGTTTCCTCCAACACCACAATTCGAAGGAGTCAATTCTTCGCCGTTCGGCCTTTCTGATGGTCCAGGTCTCACATCCATACATCACAAATGGAAAGACCATAGCCCTCACAATACGGATCTTTGTTGCTAGTGTTATATCTCTGGACCTTATAACCTTGTCAAGGTTTGACATCGCCTGTCTACCGAGCAACAGGCGTCTCCGGATTTCATGGCTGCAGTCGCCGTCAGCAGAGATCTGGGAACCGAGATAACTGAATGTGGTCACTACCTCCATGGTTTCTCCTGCTATATTCCACGAATTAGTAGGTGTAGTTGCCATAATTTTCGTTTTCTTCACATTCAGCATAACACCGGCCTTTTCACTTTCGTCTTTCACCTTCAGTAAGAGTGTTCTCAGTTCTTCTTCACTTTCTGCCAACAGGATCGTATCATCCGCGTACCTGAGGTTGTTTACATTTATTCCAGCTATTTTAATTCCTGTTTCTCCCTCATCTAGCCTCGCTTTCCTCATGACATGTTCTGCATACAGATTGAATAAGTACGGTGACAGTATGCAGCCTTGCCGGACCCCTTTCTGAATCTTTATCCATTTCGTTGTTCCATACATAGTTCTCACCGTGGCTTCTTGGTCAAGGTATAAACTCCGTATCAGATGAATGAGGTGATCTGGTACACCCATGTTTTTCAGTACGTTCCATAATTTGTTGTGATCGACGCAGTCAAAGGCTTTGGCATAGTCAATAAAGCAGAGGTACACATCTTTCTGGAATTCTCTCACTTTTTCCATAATCCACCAAATGTTAGCAATTTGATCTCTAGTTCCTCTTCCTTTCCTAAATCCAGCTTGTTCTTTTGGTAGCTCTCGATCTAGATATTGGCGAAGTCTATTTTGTAAGATTTTCATCATAACTTTGCTAGCATGTGAAATAAGTGTGATTGTTCGGTAATCTGAGCATTCTTTAGAACTTTTCTTCTTTGGAATGGGGATGAATACTGATCTTTTCCATTCTTCTGGCCACTGCTGCATGATCCATATTTTTTGACATATTGAGTGCAGCACTTTCACTGCATCCTTTCCAGTGACTTTAAACAATTCTGCTGGTATTTCATCATGTCCACTAGTTTTGTTATCAGCCATATTTTCAAGGGCCCACTGGATTTCGTTCTCCAAAATATCTGGCTCTAGTTCTAAATTAACATTAACATCAGCAGTAGGAGCCCTGTCATGATGCAGTTCTTTCTTGTATAGGTCTTCTACATATTCTGCCATTCAGCTCCAAGCTAATACAAAAAGGGTAAAGTAAATGTCATATCACAACTTATTTCCCCATACAGAGTTTGGAATCACTCTCTGCAAAAATCACTGCAGTGACAGGAGTGCGTAACTGTAAAAACATTCCATGTAGCTGTTAAGAAGGAAATGCTTGGGACTTGGCAGGGCAGGTGCTGCAAGTACCTAAAGATTCCACTTCGAGATCAAAGACACCACAGATTCTCAGAAATGGCTACCAAGAATGTCAGAACATTGCAGTGTATAGGTTTCTGTGAGCAGCAAAAACACCAACCAAACAGTTCTCCCACAGAGTGGCTAGCAAAATCTGGTTATTGTCTCAGCAAATCAGAAAACAAAAACATTTGATCTGACACCAGTATTTCAAGACTATTTGACATAATGAAACTGTAATTTAATGCAAGCAAACATTAAAATATAATAGCAAAAGTAGGCATAGTGGTGAATTCTTGGCCTGTGACTGAGTGCCACTTCAGAAGTGCTGACCTAGCAGAACGTGCCACCTACCTGTGCTTCACTTCCACTTCCAGTACTAACATGAGAAAGCTCACTTCCCTGGGAGGCACGGTGAAGTTTGCATGTATCAGAGACTCGTTGGCATTGTCTCTGCATGTAGGCACTGTTGGTTGAAGATGCAGTGTGGAAGTGGAATGTTATGGTGTACTGAAAACTGGTAGTATTGTTGGAACTTCTTACTGCCTGCATACCTAAAACCTCATTTCTGTTCCACCTATAAACGCGAGATGTTTTTCAGTGGTTGGTTTTAGAACTACTGTAGCTACTGCCTCCAAAGCAAAACATTCCACTTGTTTATGCACATTGTTACCAGAAATATAATAAATGTGCTGACACCTGTAATACTGCAATAATGCTCGGCTAAAGGCGTTAGTAATGTTGGTTTATAAATTTTTATGTTTATAATCGTAATGGATACTGCATAGACAGATCAACCTAGATGTGAATGTCTATGCAATGAGGTGACAAAAATCATGTGATACCTCCTAATATCATGTTGGACCTAACATTGCCCAGTGTTGTGCAGCAACAGAACATGGTATGGGCTCACCAAGCCATTGGAATTCCTCCCGCAGAAATATCGAGATATGCTGCCTATGTACCCATCCGTAGTTATGAAAGTGCTCCAGGTGCAGGATTTTGTGCATTAACTGTCTTCAATGAGATTCACATTGGATGATCTGGGTAGCCAAATCATTCACTAGAATAGCCTACAATGTTCTTCAAACCAATTGTGAACAACTGTGGGCCAGTGACATGGCACATTGTCATGCATAAAAATTCCATCATTGTTTGGAAGCACAAAGTCCATGAATGGGTGCATATTGCCTCCAAGCAGTCAAACAAACATTTCCAGCCAATGCTCAGTTCAGTTGGACGGGGGGACCCAATCCATTCCATGTAAACACAACCCATACCATTATGGAGCCATCACCAGCTTGCACAGTGTCTTGTTGACAACTTGGGTCCATGGCTTCGTGGAGTCTGCACCACACTCAAACTCTACCATCAGCTCTTACCAACTGAAATCTGACCAGGCCACAGTTTTCCATATGTTTGGGGTAAAACCCATATGGTCACATAGGTGACCTTGTGCTGTTAGCAGAGGCACTCGCATCAGTTGTCTGCAGCCATAGGCCATCAACACCAAATCTCACTGCACTGTCCTAACGGATACATTTGTCGTACATCAAACATTGATTTCTGTGGTTATTTCAAGCAATGTTGCTTGTCTTTAGCACTGACAACTCTACACAAATGCCCCTGCTCTCGGTTATTAAGTGAAGAAAATTGGCCACTGCATTGTCCACGGTGAGAGTTAATACCTGAAATTTGGTATTCTCGGCACACACTTGACACTGTGAATCTCAGAATACTGACTCCCCCAACAATTTCTAAAATGGAATTTCCCACACTTCTAGCTCCTACTACATTTCAGTGCTCAAAGTCTACTAATTGCCATTGTGCAGCCACAATCACTTTGGCAACCTTTTCACATGAATCATCTGAGTACAAATGACAGCTCTCTGCCAATGCACCATCCTTTTATACGAGGGCAGTTCAATAAGTAATGCAACACATTTTTTTTCTCGGCCAATTTTGGTTGAAAAAACCGGAAATTTCTTGTGGAATATTTTCAAACATTCCCGCTTCGTCTCGTATAGTTTCATTGACTTCCGACAGGTGGCAGCGCTGTACGGAGCTGTTAAAATGGCGTCTGTAACGGATGTGCGTTGCAAACAACGGGCAGTGATTGAGTTTCTTTTGGCGGAAAACCAGGGCATCTCAGATATTCATAGGCGCTTGCAGAATGTCTACGGTGATCTGGCAGTGGACAAAAGCACGGTGAGTCGTTGGGCAAAGCGTGTGTCATCATCGCCGCAAGGTCAAGCAAGACTGTCTGATCTCCCGCGTGCGGGCAGCCGTGCACAGCTGTGACTCCTGCAATGGCGGAGCGTGCGAACACACTCGTTCGAGATGATCGACGGATCACCATCAAACAACTCAGTGCTCAATTTGACATCTCTGTTGGTAGTGCTGTCACAATTGTTCACCAGTTGGGATATTCAAAGGTTTGTTCCCGCTGGGTCCCTCGTTGTCTAACCGAACACCATAAAGAGCAAAGGAGAACCATCTGTGCGGAATTGCTTGCTCGTCATGTGGCTGAGGGTGACAATTTCTTGTCAAAGATTGTTACAGGCGATGAAACATGGGTTCATCACTTCGAACCTGAAACAAAACGGCACTCAATGGAGTGGCGCCACACCCACTCCCCTACCAAGAAAAAGTTTAAAGCCATACCCTCAGCCGGTAAAGTCACGGTTACAGTCTTCTGGGATGCTGAAGGGGTTATTCTGTTCGATGTCCTTCCCCATGGTCAAACGATCAACTCTGAAGTGTATTGTGCTACTCTTCAGAAATTGAAGAAACGACTTCAGCGTGTTCGTAGGCACAAAAATCTGAACGAACTTCTCCTTCTTCATGACAACGCAAGACCTCACACAAGTCTTCGCACCCGAGAGGAGCTCACAAAACTTCAGTGGACTGTTCTTCCTCATGCACCCTACAGCCCCGATCTCGCACCGTCGGATTTCCATATGTTTGGCCCAATGAAGGACACAATCAGTGGGAGGCACTACGCGGATGATGAAGAAGTTATTCATGCAGTACGACGTTGGCTCCGACATCGACCAGTGGAATGGTACCGTGCAGGCATACAGGCCCTCATTTCAAGGTGGCGTAAGGCCGTAGCATTGAATGGAGATTACGTTGAAAAATAGTGTTGTGTAGCTAAAAGATTGGGGAATAACCTGGTGTATTTCAATGCTGAATAAAACAAACCCTGTTTCAGAAAAAAAATGTGTTGCATTACTCATTGAACTGCCCTCGTACCTTGCATACGCAATACTACTGCCATCTGAATATGTGTGTATCACTATCCTGTACCTTTTGTCACCTCAGTGTATTACTAAACGGCTAAAGTGGTAACCCAGTCATCAGTATCCAGTTGTAGGTTACCTATCTAAGTCTTCCAGTGACTGCAAAACATAAAATTTTCAGCATTTGTTGGCTGTAATAAAAAATTTTAAATGCCACCATAATCTGTTACTTCAGGAATAACCTTACATTAAAGGTTTAACACATTATGACAGGTATTTCAACATTTTCGAAATTTTTTCTGGGTAACACTCACAAAATAATAAAAGGAAAAAAGTGTTTCACTTACTACATTCTCACTGTTCATAGAATAAAGCTTCAGAATGAAGCACAACATATTAATTTATTTCTTCTTTACTAGGAACTCAATTCACAACACATTTTGCAGGCAGTATTCATTTGTACCATTCAGTGTACCTGCAAAATTGTGTCATTGTGCAACACATAGCTCAGGAGATATGATCTCATAAACAGCGAGCTGTTTTATACGTGGGAGATCTATTCTTTAAGGACTCAGAGGTTGGTTGGTTATTGGTGGGTACTAAGGCAGCATGTTTCTCTCACCAAGCCACGTAAGTTTACAGTCACCTTTAAAGAAATGTTATAGGTAACCCTACCAAAAACAGTATCATTTAATTAACAAAAACTGAAAGAATCTAGTTACCTAATTTAAACTTTGATATGTTAATCAGTTTAGGTTCAATGAAATTTTATAGCTGAATTTTACATATTTTATCTCGTAGCTCTGAGCCACGAGAACTGTGATAACATCCCCTGATACAGGAAACACTGTACCTAAAATTTCCATTTAATGGTGTCACTCATCAATTCATTAATTAAAGAGTACAAAATGGCAGCTAATGAAAAGCAGCTGTTGCTCTTTTGAAGAGGAGTATTATGTTGAGGTTTCCTTCTCCCACACACAACAGGTGCCAACCAGATGCAGTTCCAACGGTCCCTCCTCAGTCCAGTTGGTGGCTAATTTTGGGGTAGAATAAATTAGAAATTGGGATAATAAAATTACAGAGCAGGAAATTTTACCAGATTGTGAAAAAAATGAGGCAATACAAAATTTTACAGGCCCTAGAAACAGAAAGCAACTTAAATAATTCTACAGATTACCTGGATTTTACTGAAAATCTGTTAGCAATCGAGCATTAAATGCTTCTTCTTTAAGTAATTTACTAAAGAAAAATACAGTTTGGGACTGGAGCCAGGAATGTCAAGAGGCATTTAATGAGATCACAAACCAATTATGTAAAAGTCAGATGTTGCGTAGTCCAGATACACCAATCTCCTTTTGTATATTGACAAATAGCAGTGATACTGGGCTCTGGGCATAAATCTTTAGCGCTTTTGTGGTATTTACATGAGTGCAAACTGCACCACTGTAGGATCACCAGACTTGGCACATTTATGCAGGAAATGTATTACACAATTAAATATATTATGGGGAGTGATAATGTAATTGTCAATGCTCTGTCTAGATTACCATTAGGAATAATGTGAAAAATAGCTGTGGGGAAAAGAAATCATACATTTAAGGGGGCTGAAGGGTGAAACAGAAATTACAAAAATTTGCAACAACATTAGAAGGAACCAAAACTATGATGAGAGCTGGAAGTTAGTCAGGAGGTATAGTGGCAAAAAAGGGAGGGGGAAAAGGGGACATTTACTACAACATACACAAAGAAGTATCATTCAGAAGACCCAGACCAAATTTAGACTACTGGAAACTATGCTGGTCTGAACAACATACAGATACACTCACTAAATATATACATGAGAGCTTTCATCATTTTGATCCCACTAAATGCAGTCAGAAGACACATGGAAATATCTATTTTTATAACACAGGAAGATGTGTAAAAAGGAAACTTGATGCTTGTGACCGATACCAGAAAGGAAAGGTCAGCAATGAAACCTGCAGGGGTTCAATGCACAACATTTTACCAAATAAACAATTAGATCTTGTCACCACAGAAATTTGTGGCCCATTGCCAAAGTCAAAAGGGCAGATTTTCTTACATATACATAAAGGTAGATATTTTCGTTAAATTTACAAAGCTATATCCTCTTAAAAAGGCCACAAACAACCAGATCATCTAAAAAATTATAGGGAATTATTTCACTACCTTTGGCACACCAAAGGCAATTTTATCAGATATCAAGTCCCGGTTTACATCTAGGACATGGAAACCATTTGTTGATGAAGCAAAAATAAGATGTATGTTCATCTTGGTGAACCACCCATCTAGCAATCCAGCTGAAAGGTATTTGAGGAGGACTGGGCCACTTTGCAGGTCACATTACAGTCAAGAACAAGTCAACATAATTAATTACATTAAAGCTTTGAAGCCATGTTGAACAGTTTCCATCTTGCATGTAATGGGTTCTCTCCTTTCAAAATTATGTTCAGTTATAAACCTGCCAATTTCTTTACAGAAAATATAGAAAATCCATTTTGTAAAATGGTGACACCACAGGGAAGACAAGTGAGTGTAAGAGAAATCATGAAAAAACAGGGTGAGATAAGGAAAAAAAGGATACACATTACTAAAGGTAGAATAACACAGTTTAAGAAGGGCAACCTAGTCTTGGTAGGAATATAAGAGAAATCTACATGATGTCTGCTAGACTAAGGAAATATTTTGACATCTACATTGGTCCCTTGAAGTTAAAGAAAGCCCACAACCAAATTTGTATAGGTTAATGTAGCCTAAAAAAATTGTTTAGGTTAAGCAAGTGAACTTCCCCCATGAACCATGGACCTTGCCATTGGTGGGGAGGCTTGCGTGCCTCAGTGATACAGATAGCCGTACCGTAGGTGCAACCACAACGGAGGGGTATCTGTTGAGAGGCCAGAAAGACGTGGTTCCTGAAGAGGGGCAGTAGCCTTTTCAGTAGTTGCAGGGGCAACAGTCTGGATGATTGACTGATCTGGCCTTGTAACACTAACCAAAATGGCCTTGCTGTGCTGGTACTGTGAACGGCTGAAAGCAAGGGGAAACTACAGCCATAATTTTTCCTGAGGGCATGCAGCTTCACTGTATGGTTAAATGATGATGGCGTCCTCTTGGGTAAAATATTTCGGAGGTAAAATAGTCCCCCGTTCGGATCTCCGGGCGGGGACTACTCAAGAGGATGTCATTATCAGGAGAAAGAAAACTGGCGTTCTACGGATCGGAGCATGGAATGTCAGATCCCTTAATCGGGCAGGTAGGTTAGAAAATTTAAAAAGCGAAATGGATAGGTTAAAGTTAGATATAGTGGGAATTAGTGAAGTTCAGTGGCAGGAGGAACAAGACTTTTGGTCAGGCGAATACAGGGTTATAAAAACAAAAACAAATAGGGGTAATGCAGGAGTAGGTTTAATAATGAATAAAAAATAAAATGCAGGTAAGCTACTACAAACAGCATAGTGAACGCATTATTGTGGCCAAGATAGACACGAAGCCCACGCCTACTACAATAGTACAAGTTTATATGCCAACTAGCTCTGCAGATGATGAAGAAATTGAAGAAATGTATGATGAGATAAAATAAATTGTTCAGATAGTGAAGGGAGACGAAAATTTAATAGTCATGGGTGACTGGCATCCAATAGTAGGAAAAGGAAGAGAAGGAAACGTAGTAGGTGAATACGAAATGGAGGTAAAGAATGAAAGAGGAAGCTGACTGGTAGTATTTTGCACAGAGCATAACTTCATCACAGCTAACACTTGGTTTAAGAATCATAAAAGAAAGTTGTATACATGGAAGAAGCCTGGAGATACTGACAGGTTTCAGATACACTCCTGGAAATTGAAATAAGAACACCGTGAATTCATTGTCCCAGGAAGGGGAAACTTTATTGACACATTCCTGGGGTCAGATACATCACATGATCACACTGACACAACCACAGGCACATAGACACAGGCAACAGAGCATGCACAATGTCGGCACTAGTACAGTGTATATCCACCTTTCGCAGCAATGCAGGCTGCTATTCTCCCATGGAGACGATCTTAGAGATGCTGGATGTAGTCCTGTGGAACGGCTTTCCATGCCATTTCCACCTGGCGCCTCAGTTGGACCAGCGTTCATGCTGGACGTGCAGACCGCGTGAGACGACGCTTCATCCAGTCCCAAACATGCTCAATGGGGGACAGATCCGGAGATCTTGCTGGCCAGGATAGTTGACTTACACCTTCTAGAGCACGTTGGGTGGCACGGGATACATGCGGACGTGCATTATCCTGTTGGAACAGCTAGTTCCCTTGCCGGTCTAGGAATGGTAGAACGATTGGTTCGATGACGGTTTGGATGTACCGTGCACTATTCAGTGTCCCCTCGACGATCACCAGTGGTGTACGGCCAGTGTAGGAGATCACTCCCCACACCATGATGCCGGGTGTTGGCCCTGTGTGCCTCGGTCGTATGCAGTCCTGATTGTGGCGCTCACCTGCACGGCGCCAAACACGCATACGACCATCATTGGCACCAAGGCAGAAGCGACTCTCATCGCTGAAGACGACAGGTCTCCATTCGTCCCTCCATTCACGCCTGTCGTGACACCACTGGAGGCGGGCTGCACGATGTTGGGGCGTGAGCGGAAGACGGCCTAACGGTGTGCGGGACCATAGCCCAGCTTCATGGAGACGGTTGTGAATGGTCCTCGCCGATACCCCAGGAGCAACAGTGGCCCTAATTTGCTGGGAAGTGGCGGTGCGGTCCCCTACAGCACTGCGTAGGATCCTACAGTCTTGGCGTGCATCCGTGCGTCGCTGCGGTCCGGTCCCAGGTCGACGGGCACGTGCACCTTCCGCCGACCACTGGCGACAACATCGATGTACTGTGGAGACCTCACGCCCCACGTGTTGAGCAATTCGGCGGTACATCCACCCGGCCTCCCGCATGCCCACTATACGCCCTCGCTCAAAGTCCGTCAACTGCACATACGGTTCACGTCCACACTGTCGCGGCATGCTACCAGTGTTAAAGACTGCGATGGAGCTCCGTATGCCACGGCAAACTGGCTGACACTGACGGCGGCGGTGCACAAATGCTGCGCAGCTAGCGCCATTCGACGGCCAACATCGCGCTTCCTGGTGTGTCCGCTGTGCCGTGCGTGTGATCATTGCTTGTACAGCCCTCTCGCAGTGTCCGGAGCAAGTATGGTGGGTCTGACACACCGGTGTCAATGTGTTCTTTTTTCCATTTCCAGGAGTGTAGATTATATAATGGTAAGACAGAGATTTAGGAACCAGGTTTTAAATTGTAAGACATTTCCAGGGGCAGATTTGGACTCTGACCACAATCTATTGGTTATGAACTGTAGATTAAAACTGAAGAAACTGCAAAAAGGTGGAAATTTAAGGAGATGGGACCAGGATAAACTGAAAGAACCAGTGGTTGTACAGAGTTTCAGGGAGAGCATAAGGGAACAATTGACAGGAATGGGGGAAAGAAACACAGTAGAAGAAGAATGGGTAGCTTTGAGGGATGAAGTAGTGAAGGCAGCAGAGGATAAAGTAGGTAAAAAGATGACAGCTACTAGAAATCCTTGGGTAACAGAAGAAATATTGAACTTAATTGATGAAAGGAGAAAATATAAAAATGCAGTAAATGAAGCAGGCAAAAAGGAATACAAATGTCTCAAAAATGAGATCGACAGGAAGTGTAAAATGGCTAAGCAGGGGTGGCTAGAGGACAAATGTAAGGATGTAGAGGCTTACCTCACTAGGGATAAGATAGATACTGCCTACAGGAAAATTAAAGAGACCTTAGGAGAAAAACTTGTATGAATATCAAGAGCTCAGATGGAAACCCAGTTCTAAGCAAAGAAGGGAAAGTAGAAAGGTGGAAGGCGTATATAGAGGGTCTATACAAGGGTGATGTACTTGAGGACAATATTATGGAAATGGAAGAGGATGTAGATGAAGATGAAATGGGAGGTATGATACTGCGTGAAGAGTTTGACAGAGCACTGAAAGACCTGAGTCGAAACCAGGCTCTGGGAGTAGACAACATTCCATTAGAACTACTGACAGCCTTGGAAAGCCAGTCCTGACAAAACTCTACCATCTGGTGAGCAAGATATATGAGACAGGCGAAATACCCTCAGACTTCAAGAAGAATATAACAATTCCAATCCCAAAGAAAGCAGGTGTTGACAGATGCGAAAATCACCGAACTATCAGTTCAATAAGCCATGGCTGCAAAATACTAACACGAATTCTTTACAGACGAATGGAAAAACTGGTAGAAGCCGACCTCGGGGAAGATCAGTTTGGATTCCGTAGAAATATTGGAACACGTGAGGCAATACTGACCCTACAACTCATCTTAGAAGCTAGATTAAGGAAAGGCAAACCTATGTTTCTAGCATTTGTACACTTAGAGAAAGCTTTTGACAATGTTGACTTGAATACACTCTTTCAAATTCTGAAGGTGACAGGGGTAAAATACAGGGAGCGAAAGGCTATTTACAATTTGTACAGAAACCAGATGGCAGTTATAAGAGTTGAGGGACACAAAAGGGAAGCAGTGGTTGGGAAGGGAGTGAGACAGGGTTGTAGCCTCTCCCCGATGTTATTCAATCTATATATTGAGCAAGCAGTGAAGGAAACGAAAGAAAAATTTGGAGTAGGTATTAAAATCTATGGAGAAGAAATAAAAACTTTGAGGTTTGCCGATGACATTGTAATTCTGTCAGAGACAGCAAAGGACTTGGAAGAGCAGTTGAACAGAATGGATAGCATCTTGAAAGGAGGATATAAGATGAACATCAACAAAAGCAAAATGAGGATAATGGAATGTAGTCGAGTTAAACCGGGTGATGCTAAGGGACTTAGATTAGGAAATGAGACACTTAAAGTAGTGAAGGAGTTTTGCTATTTGGGGAGAAAAATAACTGATGATGGTCAAAGTAGAGAGGATATAAAATGTAGACTAGCGATGGCAAGGAAAGTGTTTCTGAAGAAGAGAAATTTGTTAACATCGAGTATAGATTTACGTGTCAGGAAGTCGTATGTGAAAGTATTTGTATGGAGTGTAGCCATGTATGGAAGTGAAAACATGGACAATAAATAGTTTGGACAAGAAGAGAACAGAAGCTTTTGAAATGTGGTGCTACAGTAGAATGCTGAAGATTAGATGGGTAGATCAGATAACTAATGAGGAGGTATTGAATAGAATTGGGGAAAAGAGGAGTTTGTGACACAACTTGACTAGGAGAAGGGATCAGTTGGTAGGACATGTTCTGAGGCATCAAGGGATCACCAATTTAGTATTGGAGGGCAGCATGGAGGGTAAAAATCGTAGAGGGAGACCAAGAGATGAATACACTAAGCAGATTCAGAAGGATGTAGGTTGCAGTAGTTACTGGGAGATGAAGCAGCTTGCACAGGATAGAGTAGCATGGAGAGCTGCATCAAACCTGTCTCTGGACTGAAGACCACAACAACAACAACCAGCAAGTGAAACCATGTGAATACAATTAGTAAGACGAACCAGTTGTACTTTCAGAAATTTACATTTTTTTTTTTTTTTTTGGAATTTCAAAATTTATTCAGGAAAACTACTTAAAAGAATTTAGAACTTCAAGTGATCATTTAAATCCAGACATACCATAAAAATGCATGTATCAGGCAGCAATTGCTGTGGAGGTAAGTACCACATACCTATCAAAGAATGGGTTGGGGTGGGGGTGAAAAAGAAGCATAGCCCACAACATGTTAATTCCCAGACATAGTGATTTGCAACAAACTGGAAACACAACTTTGAACACGTACAAAATTTTTCCTACTGACAACGCCCACAAAATGATGACAGGAAAAATGTTTATCATTTACTACTATTTTTCTGTTCATTCAAAAAGTACCGCATGAGGCATGATGTTATAATTCATTACTTATTTACTACTAAAGGTATTCACAGGAAATTTTGAAGACATTATCCGCATATGCCACTGAATGTACCTACAATACTATATCATTGTATGACATATAGTTCAGGAGATATGATGTCATAAACAGTGAGATGCATGAAAAACTGTTGCATCTTGCAAGACGTTTAATACTTCACTGCTACTGACTCCATTTGCAACACATTCTGCTGACCATGCCATACTTGCTGCTGAATGTATCCGTACCTACAAAATTATATTATTGTACAACACACAGTTCAGGAGGCATGAAATAATAAAATTAAGCACAAGGCCGGTACTGTGTGGTACAGACATGGATGCACACCTATAAATAAATACTGGGTTTCTCCACTAGTACGGATATAAAATTAAGACATACCATGCATAATAAAAAATAGAGTAATTTTAGGTAAACTTGTTCAGTGATGTCTGTCAAAATTTTAATGCTTATTATATTATTCAAATGACTGATATTACCTCATCCGGAAATCTGTTAACTGAAAACTTTTGATACTCATGGTTCCTTGAAGTACGAGGGCAGTTCAATAAGTAATGCAACACATTTTTTTTTCTGAAACAGGGTTTGTTTTATTCAGCATTGAAATACACCAGGTTATTCCCCAATCTTTTAGCTACACAACACTATTTTTCAACGTAATCTCCATTCAATGCTACGGCCTTACGCCACCTTGAAATGAGGGCCTGTATGCCTGCACGGTACCATTCCACTGGTCGATGTCGGAGCCAACGTCGTACTGCATCAATAACTTCTTCATCATCCGCGTAGTGCGTCCCACGGATTGCGTCCTTCATTGGGCCAAACATATGGAAATCCGACGGTGCGAGATCGGGGCTGTAGGGTGCATGAGGAAGAACAGTCCACTGAAGTTTTGTGAGCTCCTCTCGGGTGCGAAGACTTGTGTGAGGTCTTGCGTTGTCATGAAGAAGGAGAAGTTCGTTCAGATTTTTGTGCCTACGAACACGCTGAAGTCGTTTCTTCAATTTCTGAAGAGTAGCACAATACACTTCAGAGTTGATCGTTTGACCATGGGGAAGGACATCGAACAGAATAACCCCTTCAGCATCCCAGAAGACTGTAACCGTGACTTTACCGGCTGAGGGTATGGCTTTAAACTTTTTCTTGGTAGGGGAGTGGGTGTGGCGCCACTCCATTGAGTGCCGTTTTGTTTCAGGTTCGAAGTGATGAACCCATGTTTCATCGCCTGTAACAATCTTTGACAAGAAATTGTCACCCTCAGCCACATGACGAGCAAGCAATTCCGCACAGATGGTTCTCCTTTGCTCTTTATGGTGTTCGGTTAGACAACGAGGGACCCAGCGGGAACAAACCTTTGAATATCCCAACTGGTGAACAATTGTGACAGCACTACCAACAGAGATGTCAAGTTGAGCACTGAGTTGTTTGATGGTGATCCGTCGATCATCACGAACGAGTGTGTTCGCACGCTCCGCCATTGCAGGAGTCACAGCTGTGCACAGCTGCCCGCACGCGGGAGATCAGACAGTCTTGCTTGACCTTGCGGCGATGATGACACACGCTTTGCCCAACGACTCACCGTGCTTTTGTCCACTGCCAGATCACCGTAGACATTCTGCAAGCGCCTATGAATATCTGAGATGCCCTGGTTTTCCGCCAAAAGAAACTCAATCACTGCCCGTTGTTTGCAACGCACATCCGTTACAGACGCCATTTTAACAGCTCCGTACAGCGCTGCCACCTGTCGGAAGTCAATGAAACTATACGAGACGAAGCGGGAATGTTTGAAAATATTCCACAAGAAATTTCCGGTTTTTTCAACCAAAATTGGCCGAGAAAAAAAATGTGTTGCATTACTTATTGAACTGCCCTAGTACATTTAAAATACACACGAGCATACACTGATCAGCCAGAACATTATGACTACCCACCTAATGGCTGGTATGTCTCTCTTTGGTATGGATAAAACCGGTGACGCATCGTCGCACAGAAGCAATGAAAGCTTGGTACGTCATTGGAAGGAGTTGACACCACATCTGCACACACTAGTCACTTAATTTCCGTAAATTCTGGAGAGGGGATCATGAACTCTGAAACTATGTTCAGTCACATACCAGGTGAGTTTTAGCAGTTTCAGATCTGATGAGATTGGGAGGGGGGGGGGGGGGGGGGGGAGCACATCCACACTCCTGGCTTTGTGACATGGCACATTATCTTGTTGAAAAATTCCACTGTGATCAAGGAACATGATTGTGATGAAGGGGTGTAAGGGGTCTGCAACCAGTGTATGATACTCCTTGGTCACCCTAGTGCCTTGCACAAGCTCCACTGGACCCACGGATACCCACGTGAAGGTTCCGCAGAGCATAATGGAGTTGCCACCAGCTTGCCTCCCCCCCACACTACATGTGTCAAGGAGCTGTTCCCTTGGAAGATGATGGATTTGCACCCTCCCATCAGCATAATGAAGAAAGTATCAGAACTCATCAGACTGTGCAATGCTCTGCCAACATCCAGTGCTGTGGTCATGTGCCCATTTCATTCGTAGTTGCTGATATTGTGGTATTAACATTGGCACATGTGTGGGTCATCTGCTGCAGAGGCCTATTGTTAGAGGTGTTCAGTACACTGGGCGTTCAGATACACTCGTACTCAACCCAGCATTAAAGTTTGATGTTAGTTCTGCCACAGTTCATCACCTGTCCTGTTTTACCCATCTGACATCTGTAATTAGGGGTGGCCGTCCAGCCCCACAACCTCTCGACATGTCAAATGTCGAAGACACTCACCACAGAACTCCTTGAATACCCAGCAAATCATGCAAAAATGCTTATGCGGAGCCTCCGGGGCATCACAATCTGCCTTTGGTCAAACTCAGATAGATCGCACACCTTCCCCATTCTCCGTGTGGGTAGTACACTCACTAATACTGCAGGCACCACACACATCTCTGACTAGCAGTCAATCCTTGCCAGGCGGCGCTGCTATTGCCTGCATGGGTTTATATTGATAGTAAGTTGGTGTCATCGCATTCTAGTAGATCAGTTTATATCTAAATACATGTTTCTCATCAAGTTTCACTTGGTACAAAGACAGTGACACTACTGTATGCCTGTTTACTTCTTTCTGTTTTTTCAATCTACATGTTGAATATTTGCATGTGTTTCTGTTTTATGAAAGCATACACATAAAGTTATCAAATGATGGAAAAAGTTTATTACAATTTAACTGTAATGTTCTTTGAAAGAATGCACATTTCACTACAATTATTTTCTGTCTTAAATACAAAACAAAAAGGGATATAAAGATTACTTCACACATATTTGTTGGAATAGGGGAAGTGCTCACTCACATTTACACAGTTACTGGCAAGGTAACAGTAAGAATTTGCACTTTTGTATAATTATGGAAACAAAAAGTTTCAGGTGCAATAAGCATCAGATTCACCAGTACATTTCCCTTTAATCTGAGCTGAACACTGTTCATAAAGCTGTGAGATGTTTTTACATATTTAAAGTGCATGTGAGACATAAAGCCCAGGTAGTAGATCTTTTACCATGTCTTTATGAAAAGTTTGTTTATACTGCTTTTAAAAAGAAATAGGTTGACCCAAGTTGGGTTCATGTCTGTAGAATGTACAACAACCTGTCTAGCTAATAGTGCTGCTCGAACAAGGTAGAATCGATTTTTCATTTTGTAGTTCATCCTCCTCCTCTTCTTTTCTGTTATCAGATTATGAGAACATCTTGCAATTACCTCCTACCAACCCACAACCATAATTTTGTACATGCTTACTTAATATGTGCTTATTTTTATAGAAATAATTCAAATGCCAAGATCGCTTAAATAGTGTTTACTGGATAACCGGTTTCAACACACTAAAGGTGCCATCATCGGATCTGAATGCAGATTAACATTTATAAATCATTTGGATATAACGATGCACGAGGCAGACCAGCTGACATAAAATCATTGTCACAAAAATTAAGTAACACCTGCTCTCCTGGTCATTCTTTTCCATAAGATATGAGCATCAGTGAACAAAGTTCAAGACAATTGCACAATATGCTTTACATGGATATGGGCTGAGCTATGTTGCGAGGGACAGAAATGACATACTGCGGTTCGACCATCACGTTAGAAAGCTTCTACGAATGGAAACAGATCTTCACTGCAAATATAAGCACATCCAATGCCTCACACTAAATGAATTCAAAGTTTGCATAAGGGGGGTCATGTGCGAAGCCTTCAACGAATTCAACAATAAAATTCTATCTACTGACTTGACAGAAAATCCTAAGAAATTTTGGTTTTATGTTAAATCAGTAAATGGATCGAAACCATTTTCCCTGGCACTCTGCAACAATAATGGCACTGAAACAGAAGACGACATAGAGAGGACTGAAATACTAATCACCTTTTTCCAAAACTGTTTCACTGAGAAAGTTCACACAGTAGTTTCTCCTTCAAAACATGGCACAAACATAAAAATGATATCTATTGAAATAACTGACCAAGGGATAGAAAAACAACTGAAATCTTTCAGAGGAAAGATCACTAGACCTAACAGAATACAAAGTCAATTCTACACAGAGCATGCAAGAGAACTTGCCCCTCTTCCAGCAGCATTAGGTATCTAGAGGAGTGAAGTGTTCCTAAAAACTGGAAAAAGGACAGATCACTCCTGTTTTCAAGGAAGGTCACCAAACAGATGCTAAAAACTATTAGCTTATAGCTCTGATGCCTGTTTCGGAATGTTCGTCCATGAAACTCAAAGCAGTAGATATATATGCCTAGGATGACAGTGTATTCCTGGGTTTCCACACATTGTTCAATACAATTCCGCACTGCCACCCAATGAACAAAATACGAGTGTATGGAAAATCAGACCAACTGTGTGAGTGGAGTTTTTAGCAAACAGAACCCAGCACATCATTCTCAATGGATAGAGGTCTTCACACTTAAAAGCAATTTCCAGCATACTGCAAGGGTGTATTGTAGGACGCTTACTTTTCACATTATATTGAATGTGATGTTAACTTTCACAGATGATGGAAAAGGATAAATGTTTCAATTTGAGATAGGGGACCCTCATCCATAAATGACAATCAAAAGTTACAAGCAAGAATCATTCAGATGCCTCTGACAGTGGACCTCTTCTACTGCAAGCTCTTTGCTTTCCATAGTTTAAGGGGAGATAGTATGCACCAAAACAAGAAAAAATTGGCTAGTAAACATGGGCTCTAATATACATATCTTAAGAGCTATGTGCACTTGTTAGTAGAAGAGATGTGTTTCACTATAACAAAGACAAACACATGCTCATATCTTTTAAGATATGCACTTCAAAACCCATGTTTGCTGGGCATTTTATTCTTGTTCTGGCCTATGCTACCTGCTCCAAAATATGGAGATCAAAAAGCTTGCAGTAGAAGAGCTGCACTGTCAAACATTTTATAAAGATTTTCACTTATAAATCCTAACTCTTGTCATTTCTGGACCAGGTTTCCTTACCTAAATTGATACATTTGTCCTTCATCATCCCTGAAGGTTGGTAAAATCATCACAGAGTCACCTGTATAAGTGACCTAGTAGATAGTATCTGAAGTTTCGTAATGCTTCTCGCAGATGATGCTGATGTATACAGAGAAGATGCAACACAAGAAAATTGTAATGAAATGAAGAAAAACTTGTTGACGATCTATACTTCGTGCAGGGAGTGGCAGTTGATCCTCAACACAAACAAATATATTACAAATGCATAGACAGAAAGACCCTTTAGTGGATGACTATATTATTGCAGAGCACTGGAAGCAGTCACTTCCACAAAATATGCGGCAGTATGATATGAAATGATTTGAAGTGGAATGACCACATGAAATTCATTGCAGGTAAGGCAGATGCCAGATATTTTGATTGAAAGAATGCTCATGAAATGTAGTCTATCAACAGAGGAAGTAGATCACAAAACACTCATTTGGCCGGTACTTGAATACTGCCTGTCAGTCTGGGATCCATATCAGATAGCATTGACAGAGGAAATAGTAAGATCCACATTTAATGGTAAGTTCATTTAGTACATGCAAAAGTGTGTCAGAGATTCTCTGCAAACTCCAGTGGCATACGCTGCAAGAGAGGCATTCTGAATCGCAACGTGATTTACTAGTGGAATTGCAACAATATATGTTTGTAGAAAAGTCAACAAATATAGGGTGTTTGGAAATTCCCATTACAAACTTTTTGGACTTGTTCAGGGGAGTGAGTACATAATATTTTGAAAAGGAATCCATACCCAAAAACATACCATTTTGGTTCTATAAACATTTGAAAACATGTTGGTTATACAGCCACTTTTACAAGTAATTTGTTAGGCATGGCCCAGTACATCACTTGTTTTACAATTCCACTCATTAATAAGCACAGATGTAGCTTGTGTACCCATTGATGGGTTCTATTCAATGAGATACATTACAGCCTCTACCACTTCGAGTGTTCCCCATCTCCTCTAAGCACCACACTACTTGCTGCCGACAGTAAAGATACTCCTTTCATGAAGCCATTGCACAGTTGTGGTGAAAAGGGTATGTAATGGAGTTGGACATTGTAAATAATAATCTTGATAAAGGCAACAAGCAGCTTTTCCATTATTGTGACCTTTGCCATGCATAAGGATCATGTCAGTGCATTCTGCAAACATGTGCTTAGCCATGTTGCTCTCTCACACACTCACAGAAACATGAAAGACTAAGCAGGTCAGATAGGTAGGACAGATTTCAAACGACATCAGCTAATCCAAAGCAACCCCCCCCCCCTTTCCCATCCCATGATTACCCTGTTCCACACCTACCTAGAAAACATGTTTTCAAACAACTGTAGCACAGAAACTGTATTTCCGTACATTGGTTCCAACTCAAAATATTGTCTACTCAATCCCCTCTCCAAATCCTACAGGTTTGTATTGGGAATTCCTTAATACCTTCTGTATTGCTTCACCTACACATATCTTGTGAAAGACCACTAAAATAAAATTAGATTTAAATCACACAGAGGCTTACCAACAATCTACAAACCACATGTGACAGGAACAGCAAACTGCAGAAGCTACACAGTTACGCGAGGTACTCTCTACCATACGCTGTAAGGCAGCTGGCAGAGTACAGATGCAAATGAGGTAATTAAGTTTATGTATTGCTGGCAGTACAAAGCTGAGAGTAAATATTTCCTTCAAGGTAAGTGAAGAAGAAAGAGACAGTTTGCACTCTTGTTTTGATGAAAATGCATGATGATTTCCGTAAATAAAAAAAGAAACACAAACATATATTCAGCCATTTATATATGTGGAATGTTAGCTTATTGTGCAAAAACTTATATCATCACTTAAGTATGTTCAGAACACACCCACATGTACAAATGTGTTTACATATCCTAGTCTGTGAAAAGCAGCAGGTACAGTATTTCACTAGTATAAAGAAGTACTATTCATATTCACGCATTGGTACTTCTATTTCAAAATTAAACCTATCTAGCCAACACTGTAAATGACCTGTAAACAACTTCATGCTCCTCTGCACTGCTGGAAACAACAAATGGACTTAACTGACGCCCACCCCGGCTCATTCGGTACTGAGCGCGAACAGTCAACTGTTTTGCTGTTACTAAATCATTGTTAATGGCACTCTTATCTGCCATCACAGTTACTGTCATCCCATTTGGCATTTTATTCATTGCCCATAAGTAGCTTTTGGTTCAGTTTTTTTTTCAGTGTTTACGAAGAGTGTTACCTAAATAGTGAATGTGGTGTCTGGATTAAAATGCTGAATCACTCTCTGGCATGGAAATTGGAGAAATTATATGACCACTTAAAAATTTATTCTCAAGACAAATTCTATCTGACGTACAGCATACAGTACCTGCAAGGATAATTCATGGTCTGAAACTGTGAGATCTACAAAAATTCAAAGAAAATTAATGAATGATTAGAAATATTTTTGAGAAAAGTATTTAAAGTGGCAATAAATGCTTAAAAATCACAAGGACTGTTCAGAAAGTAAGAGTATTGCGACCATAATATACTGTGGTTTTTTGAGGGTTTCCAACACTGAGAGGTAGAGGGGGATCCCCAGACAAAAGCAAGCATCGCATGAACACACTATTACATCAAGTCGCATTGCGTCCAGCTGCATGAAAGACATTGGTAAGAAACTCCGCCAAGTGGAAGGAACAACATCTGCCGAAATTTCTTCACATATCAAAACAGTTTACAGTGAAGGTGTCATGAACAAAGACTGTTTAAGTGGAGTAGGGAGTGAGCCGTGCAAGGCTTGTGTTCATGCTGTTTATTGTTTGTCATCTTCTCTTACGGTACTGCCACCTTATTCCTTTTACTGGCATCACTAACTTCCTGCCTTACCTGCCCATGAGTGGCAGCAGCACCAGCGCTTATTGATAAGTGCACTGTCGTACCATATCTGGAGCGATTGATAGTATTTCTGGGTCGTCGTGTGTCGAGAATTCAGTCGGGAGCTCAGTCACGACACAGCAGCAGTGAAGTCGGGGACAGAGTGCCGGTGAGACGCGGACAGCCAGTGCCTGCCGACCGCTGGTGAGACATGAACTGTCTGACGGGAGGAGATTGGAGTGGGACAACCATTGGTTGGTCGTTTGGTTGGTTGTCTCATCTGCCAACATATATTTCCTTTGACCGTTTCCACACCTGGGCAGTCGGCAGTTGGGGCAGAGCAGCAAGGAAGTCTCCATGGCGCGTGGTCAGGATGGAGCCGCTGGCGGCATACACGCGCGGCTGGAGTTGTGAGGCCCTTCTTGCGA
The DNA here is from genome assembly GCF_023898315.1 of Schistocerca nitens. Lineage (NCBI taxonomy): Eukaryota > Metazoa > Arthropoda > Insecta > Orthoptera > Acrididae > Schistocerca > Schistocerca nitens. The sequence continues at coordinate 57,733,674 of NC_064623.1, read as the reverse complement.
GGGTTACGAAGTTTGTTGCCCACCAATCCTGGACACTGAAGTTGAGTGCTCACTTAACCTAGCCTCAACTGCTATCACATCTCTTCGTTTGATCCTGGTTGTTGCTTTCTGGGCGATTCCCGCGAGCAACAACATGTGTGCATTGAAGTCGGCTAGAATTGCAGCCGTCTTCCTGTGTGATGTTTAACTTAATTCAATTCATTCCTTCAGTAATGAAGTGTACCAGCAGTATCTTCTGCCTTGTGGCCGTTGACATTCCAGTGACCTGCCCTAGTTGTTGGCGTAGTTTTCAGCAGTGTATTTTCCTCGTCGTGTTGATGCTGTCCAGTACAGCATGTAGTTCGACAGCTGAGGTGTTGTTGGTAGTTTTGGGTGTTTATTCTGACTTGGCTGGATAGGGCACCCGTATCTAGAAATGTTGTGTTGACATCTTGTCGTCGTCTTGCTGGTCGGGTGGAGCAGAACTGATCTTATTGGTTGGTTTGTCAGCTGGCTTTCCATTGGCTTGCCTTCCGATTAAGAGGTTACCTTCCCAGGACGATCCTTGGAACCTTCTGAGCGCCGCTTCCTGTGTTTTACATAGTAATTTCCTTTTTAGTCTTAAGTACTCTGTGTGGCCTTCAGTCGAGTTTCAGCCTTTCAGGATTAAAATTGAAAATTCCTTGTGTCTAGGCCTTAAGCCGTAAGAAATATTTTCTAGCTTGTTTGTGGCCTTCAGCTGAGTTTTCCGGCTTAAATTAAAAATTGCAAATTTCTTTGTCTGGGATTTAAGCCGAGATTGTTTGGGTATCACATGTGGCCTTCAGCTGGGTTTTATGTGAAGCATTTTAGGATTAAGCCTTTAGCCTATTTTAGTTGAAAATTAGACGCTCTTCCCTTTAGGCCTTAACCCGTAAAATTGTTTTTTGTATGGTGTGTGGCCTTCAGCCGAGTTTTACACGAAATATTTTAAGATAAGGCTTTCAGCCTTTTCAGACTGGAAGCTCTTCTTCCTAGGCCTTAAGCTGTTAAATTGTTTTGTAGATATGCGGTCTGTAGCAGAGTTTCCAGCCTATTTATATTAAACATTGAAAATATTTGTCTCGGCCTTAAGCCGTAACACTGTTCTTGATTAATGTGTGGCCTTCAGCCAAGTTCTATGCGAAAAATTTAAGCTAAGGCTTTCAGCCTATTTATATGGAAGATAAAAAAAAAATTCTAAAGAAGTGAAACCTCCAGAAGAACTCTTGTGCCTCAGTTGCTTACTTAGGCCTTGTGCCTTGGATTTTCGATGTGACCTTCAGCCGATCTAAATTAAATCAACGGAGGTCTTTTGTTAAAACCATGAGAGTTTTTGATTTTTTCCTTGTGTGATTGTGTGTTTTAACAGATAAAGTTTATATGTTGAGTGCAACTGACAATAACTTCTTTTGGCCCCTTTCCACAAATATAACCTCATCCGTTCTGTCCCATTAGCACAGGGATTTCGGGGAGTTTAGTGGAGGCAGAAAAAATGTTTGTGATGAACAGAGAAGTGGAACGCTGGTATAATGGAAACTGTGTGCAAGATGGGTCACAAAACAGCTGACACAGCAGCACAAGAGAAATCGGGTCAATAGTACCCACAAGTTTCTTGAGCTATTTGAATTGGAAGGTGAGGCTTTTTTGAGCTCTTGTGACTGGAGATGAAATGTGGGTGGCTAATGACATGCCTGAGACAAAAAGACACTAGTCACAGTGCATCACACCAACTCCCCACCTGCCACAATTCTGGGATAAAAAATCATGGCCTCGTTGATTTGTTACTAAAAATTATAATTTTGATTGTATTTCTGTCTCAAAGGAGTCCATAAATGCAGAACAATAATGTGAGGCCACAAAGAAACATTCACAACAAAAGCAGGCAAATACTAACTAGAAGAATGGTCTTGGTTGCACAACAAGGCCCATCCTCGCACAGCCTCAGTCACCGAGGCACTCTTGGACTCGTTTGACTGGGATGTTTTGAACCACTCCCATTGTTCGCCTGACTTGGCACCTTCATGTTGTCATCTTTTCCACTTCCCTGGAGACACCCACATTGAATTAAATTTCTAATTGGCGAGCTGGTGCAGAAAGAGGTTCTAAAGTGGGGAAAGGAGCTGACACGAGGGTTCTTCAAGGAGGGCACAAAGGAGGTTGTGCCAGAGCTCACAGCATGCAGTGCGCGGGATGGCGATTGTGTGGAAAAATAATTGACAAGTGTATCAACAATACCCTGAAATATTTTTTTCAGATACACTTTTCTGAACAATTAATATAAAAACATTTACTTTCTGATATGCCTCATAATTCAAACAATTTGAAGTATTGTATCCTGTATGTTCTCTCTTCATGTCACTTCAGATTTTACTGAAAGAATTGTTGGTCATGGGTGCAAATCAATGGTAGCAGAGAGACAGAGGTTCAGTAAGTTTACAAAGAAAGTAAATTAATTTATTTAAACATAAATTTACAATGTAGCAACAGTTATTAAACTTATAACACCAATCAAAAATTGATATTTGATGTCTGAAGCACAAGAAATTTATACTCAAGTAAATAAATACACGAATTTAGAAATTACTTCATTTTTAGATCTATAGTGTTGTATCTCTTTGAAATAAGATATGTTATTTGTGCCTTAAAATGGATGGCAACCTATTCCTGCCTCTTTCCTGTATAACAGAAAAGGTAGAAAGTATATCGAAGTAAAACCACTCTCAAACCCAGAGACTGAGAGGAAGCATTCATGTAACTGACATAACCATTAGAGACTCCAGTCAGTCAGTCGTCTCACATTGACGCTTATCACTCAAAAAACAGAGAGCGGGTGAAAAACACTCGCATAGCTCATGGCGATAGACACAAGTTTAATTTGATTGTTTCATTTGGCAAAGAATTTTCACCATGGGAACAAGCCAACGGGAAGAGAGAGAACAAAGAAACAATTAAATGATTAATATCTCTTCCACTCCATTAGCTCGTCTGGTACAGCATCCAAATGTAGAATATTTTAATTAAAGAAATCTCAGTTGTAACTTATTCTTTTATTGACATTGTGTTTAGTCTTCTTGGGGCATCTTCAGACTGTGTTGAAATTTTAAAAAGCATAAACTAGCTTTGCGCTAGATTGAAACAAGTGTTTAATCAGATGAGCCCACAGAAACTTTAATAAAGTCATACCAGCTGATTTGACACATGGTTCAATCTAGCACAGGGCCATTTTATGATTTTTAAAATGTTGTAAAAGGAAAATTTTATGACAATTTGAAAGTCCCCATGAAGGCGAAATGCATTGTTAACAAAACAATAGTTTTCAACCACGATTGTTTAATTCACATAATCAACTTCCTATTTTGTTGTCCCATTACTAAGAAATTGGAAGAGAAGAAACATTACGACTGTCAATCCACACGGGCAGCTACCAGTAGTCTTACACATTCAGCACTACTGCTCTTTACCACACAGATCATTGGTGTATCCCTGTCCCTGTCCCATCCACCTTACAGAAGCAGTATTTCACTCTCCTCATGGCCTCTGCCTGCCACCCCCCCCCCCCTCCCCCCATGCTCCATGAGACAGTGGCACAGTCAATTGCTGCACAGTCTAGCACACTTCTCTCGTCCACATCTGTTCCTAAATTTGTAAGTGCACACACAATAGTGGAACTGCTGACTGACACACAACAATGTACTATCAAGCTAAAATCACCCTACACCAAGTACTCATGCCACAGCTCTGTCTGCCTACTGCCACTGGCAGCTACTGAAGATTCTGCCTCTGCCTCAGGTGTGGCACCACCATCTCTAACTTAAGAGGCACAACTGGTGCTGCAACTGCTACTTTCCCTCTGCACAACCACCTCCACAGATGCTGTCCAATGTCCTGAAGGCTTCTCAAGTGGTCTGGATGACCACCTCAGGCCTCCTGTTTTGCCACCTTCTTTCAACATTTCACTTCTTTCTTCTATGTCTCTTCTACTCTCAGTCTTCTGTTGCACGCCTCCAAACTAAATTGTACACCTGGAAAACAACATCGGTCTTTTAGAATATAATTGCAACACTGTGGTAGTGTAGTAACAGCAGTAATCGTTCTGCACTGCTTGTAGTACTCTTATGTAGAAAGAGTATTTTAAAATAAACCTACATTCTTAGACGTGATAGATAAATGTCTTCCTGTAATAAATTGGAAGTATGTGGAGGAAAGTAAAAAACACTGCAACAGTATAAGTAAAAAATAAGCAGTTTCTTTCAAAATAGCACATATTTTGAAAAATAATATCCACACAGATATTTAAAGACAGTTAATACCAATAGGTGATGGTGTACAAGGTGTTTGAGGAAAGTAAGGAGACTGACGACATTGAGTGTTCTGGAAATGCTATGTTGGTCTACTTGTGTAGACTTGTGTGGTCATTCCTTCCAGATGCTCAGTATGAGTTTCAGCTCTGTATAGCCATCACGTGATTTCTGAGGGCCCTATCAGTGGATTGGTGTTGTTGTTGTGTGTTACAAAAATGAAATACCAGAATTTAAAGCAACATTATGCTATCAAGTCATTCACTGACTTAATAAATAAACTTTGGCTTAAAAACAAACTTCACACAATCCACTATAGTAAATGCCCCATCAATTTTGCAGACAATACTTCTGTTTTAACTGACGATGCTGCAGAAAAATTTCTGAGCTCTTTCACACTGGATACCATAGGAAACTGTTTCTAGTTAAATGGGTTGAAAATGAACACTGCAAAAACCCATATGATACATTTCAAAACCAACATACAACATAACAATCAACTTATGAAAGAAATTCCTGGGACTAAATATGGACAAGTACTTAAACTGGAATACACATATTGACTTCCTATCAAATAACCTACACAGTTTTGCATTTGCAACGCAAATACTAGCAAATTATACTGACTTGAGTATATGAAAAATTGATCGTAATTTTTTGAGTCTGTTATTATATATGGGATAATTTTCTGGGGCAGTTCAAGTAACGTATCTCAAATACTGAAACTGCAAAAGAAAATTGTCAGACATGTGTACTGCACCACAAACAGTCTTGCTGCCCATTATTTCAGAAACTACAAATTCTAACTGTTCCCTCCATATACATTTATGACATCATAATCTTCCTACATAGCAGGGAAATATTTGAGGAGAATCATTTTAACCACACTTATAACACGAGAAGTAAAAATAATTTTATGCTACCCATACACCAGATGAAACTATATGCACATACTCAACAGTTATGGGGATGACAATACGTAAGAAGTTAACGAGCAAAAACATATTTAATATGAAACCAGACATTTTTAAAAATGAGGCTACAACAAATTCTGTGGGAGAAGTGCTACTATTCAACAGAATAATTCATAGAGGATGAAATGATAATTTGAGCAAGGGGTAATTAAGTGTTATATTTTTATTGTATGTATATAAAACAAAATTGTGTAATTATTATGATGCCGTTTGTTAACGTCAGCTGTTCTGTCATTATGGTTAAATTTTAACCAAATTTTGACATGTCTCCTGTACCTGAATCAAATTATTTAGATTATGTACATTTTGGGACAAGTAAACCCCCAGCAAATACAGATAGTTGTTATTAACAACTCTGGCGGAACCATTCAGGTAGTTTTAGAGCACAAAGGGAGAAACAAGTGATTGTCCAGGGAATGGAAAAGTATCAAAAAATGCAAGAATGACTTAGATGGAAGCCGGGATGTGGCACCAGTCTAGGGTGTATGTGGTGGACTGTGATGAGGTAAGGACAACTCAACATTCCTTGATATCGTGGCCTGAGGAAATTAATGGGTTACTTTGGAAGGTGCTTATGCTTGGCTTCTATAAATAAGAAAAGGCCCCAATAGGTACACTGAAAATTAGTCCTGCACATAGATTGAAAAAATTACCTGTGAGTTTTCCATCATGTACAAGAAGCTACACTCGTACGTACTCACTGCAGTACAGAATGTAAGGAGTAAATGTTGAGCTGGCAGAAAAACTGATAGTTTCACATGCAGACGCAACAGGCACCAGTAGTCTGAATGAATTCTTATGAAGTTGTTCAGAAAAAGCATAGAACCTACCAACAGTGACTGCATTACATGGAATGACAGCCTGTAAGAAGTTTGAAATTATCAGGTTGTTGCATAACTTCGTAGTTTTTTTCCCATAAGTTTAATAAACACAACAGATATGCATAACAGTGATTTTTAGTCATTTATAATACTTTCTCCTTCCCTATTTACAACAGCCTGCCAACTTTGCAGTAACTTTTCAATTCCGCAACTGTTGAAATCATGTGGTCTGGAGGCAAAGAACTCTGAGCCATGTTTGGAGTGCATTTTCATCAGTAAAAGAAGTTCCTTGAAGGTTGCTTGATAAGAGGCCACAAAAGGTGAGTGCATAACACCAGATGAATAAGGTAGGTGCAAAATAACTTCCCCATCCAAATCCTGTATAGTGTCAGCCTAGCAGAATGCAATCAGGCGTTATCATGGCGTAGCATCACTTCACACAGTCTTCCTGGACATTGTTCTCTGATTGCATCTGCAAGACCACTCAGTTGTTGGAAATGTGTCAGTAATGACGGTTACACCTCGGGGAACCAATTCATAGAACACCACATCATCACCGTTCCACCAGATGCATAATATCTTTTGTGGATGTGTGCTGGTCTTTCTACAAGGAGTTGCTGCTTTGCTTGGTCTCAACTTCTTTCTTTTCCTCGTGTTAGCATAAAGACTCCATTTCTCATTACCAGTAACAATACCGAACAGAAATGGTCAGTGTTGTTCACAAGCAAGCAGAGATGGACACATGGCCACCCAATCATTTTTATGATTTTGGCTTAGACCACACCATACCCACACACCCAATTTTTGAACATTCCACAGTGCATGCAAATGTCACATGATTGTGGAATGATCACAGATCATCAACATACCAGTTATCGAGTACAATGACTTTAATCACTGTTGAATAACACATATAAAGAACCCCCATCAAACCCTGAAGCTCTTCCTGGAGATGGAGTCACTAATGTCAGCACGATCCTCCTCAAAATCAGAAAATCATTTTCCAACCGTGCTCTGTCCAACGGCATTATTCCCGCATACGGCACAAATTTTTCTGGCTGTCTCCACTGTTATCACTCCTCTATTGAACTCAAACAGAAGAATATTTCAGAAATGTTCTGATTTCTCCACTTGGCACTCCATTTCCTAGTGTCCACAGCTCCACTCACTATCTCCAAATGACAAAATGTAAACTCAAACACCAACAGTGAACCACAAATAAAAAATTACATTCTATAAAGAAACCAATAGCAACCTCAATACCAACATGCAAAACAAAAAAGCTATTAACTTATGGACCAACCTCTAATTACCAAGTGTACTGGTATGAAATGAGCGTTAAGATACAAATGTGTCGATAGGGAACGTTTATTGTGAACAAGCCTTAATTTTTTTTGTTTGGATGTTATGACATCTGTCAAAGATATTTAGTATACATCTAGTCATGGGACAAACAACATCATATGTTTTCATCATGTTAACAATGTCGAATTTTGTACCAGAAAGTGATGATTTGCAGAAAACATTATTTTTTGTTTTCATTTGAAAAAAGTGCTGCAGAGTCGCACTGAATGCTTGTTGAGGCATATGGTGATCATGCTCTATCAGAAGCAACATGAAAAGATGGTTTCAACAGTTCAGAAATAATGATGTTGATGTAAGAAATGAAGAACTTGGAAGGCCACCAAAAAAGTTCGAAGGTGCCGAATTGCAAGCAACATTGGATGAAGATGATACTTTGAGTCAGAAGCAAATGGCAGCAATGCTAAATGTTGCACAACAAACAATTTCTGACCATTTGAAAGCTATGGGAAAGATCCAAAAGTGTGGAAAATGGGTGCCACATGAATTGAATGAAAGACAGATGGAAAACCGAAAAACCATTTGTAAAATTTTGCTTCAAAGACACGAAAGAAAATCAATTTTGCATCAAATTGTTACTGACAATGAAAAATGGATTTATTTTAAGAATCCTAAACGGGAAAAATCATGGGTTAATCCGGGACAACCATCAACATCGACTGCAGAACCAGATCGATTCGGCAAGAAGACAATGCTCTGTGCTTGGTGGGATCAGACAGGTGTGGTTTATCATGAGCTTCTAAAACCCGGTGAAACTGTGAATACTAATCGCTACAGACAACAAATGATCAATTTGAACTATGCATTGATCGAGAAAAGACCAGAATGGGGCAGAAGACACGGCAAAGTAATTTTTTTTACACGACAATGCACCTGCACACAAAGCAAAACTGGTTCAGGATACAATCGAAACACTTGGCTGGGAGCTGCTACTCCACCCGCCGTATTCACCAGACTTGGCCCCTTCCGACAACCATTTTTTTCATCAAAGGGACACGCATTGGCTGAGGAACACTGATTCCAACAAAGAAGTCGAAAATTGGGTGTCCGATTGGTTTGTTTCAAAAGACTAACATTTCTATTGGCGTGGTGTCCGCAAACTGCCAAAAAGGTGGTCAAAATGTATAGAAAGCAATGGTCAGTACCTTGAATAAAATGTTTTTACTTTTCAATTCAAAATTAGTGTTTCATTTTCACAAAAAAAACGCTCATTTCATTTCATACTGGTACACCTGGTATAACTATGTAACAAGTGAAGCATGGTACATTTCAATTTACCTCCTTTGTACAGTTGATGCCTTTCCATTAGTAATTGTGCAGGCCTCATCACTTGTGACAGCTCACGTGGAGAATGTACTGGTACATGGCTCAGTATCAGCCCCACTCAAACATCTCCTGCAGCTCTGCTGGGTCATGCCACATCGGCCGGGTGTAAACCAGGTGGCTGAGGTCACCATCCTCCATCAGGAGTGCCTTCCAAAATCTATCTCATCAGCATCCATCCAAGCAGTCCCTCTCTGCAGACAACATGACCACCTGGTGTCTGCACACTAGCAGCAGCAGATGCAGCAAACACCACACACAGGAGGCTGCCGTCAGCTGCAGCACATCGCACCCACACCGTCTGCCTGGGGTCGGCGGCACCATCACCTCGCCCTCGCCCTCGCCATCACCATCGTCCGAGCACCCCCTCCTGCAATGGATGAACCCTCACAACCTCAGGTTGAAGGACTCCAGAAAGACCTATGTCTCGTTCTGGTAGGCCTCTTAGTACAATGCCACATTACTCCATTCCCAGCCCTGAGAGGGCACAACTTCAAGAGAAAGTGTTCTGCAAATGCTCTGTGTGAGAACACGGGTTCCCAGTCAGTGAACTGCACAACATAACTGACACTGTGAGGAACATCAACTGTTCCTGGTGCCCTCCTCAGCCTCTCACTTCTTCCCAGGAGTGAGAAAACTGTCATCTCATTTCACTTTAAGTTCTCTCTCTTTTAGTGTTCAACCCTGAGGTTGGTTTGCAGCACAGTGTCTTTCCTCTCTTCTGTCTGCCTTCCTCTTCATTTCCACGTATGTGTTACATCCAATGTCATTCACGATCTGTTGCATGTCTGATATCCTTGGTCGCCCCCGCCAATTCCTTTCCTCAGTAGCTCCTTCTGCTATTGTTCCAATGATGATGTGTCGTAGGATGTGCCCTACAAGTTTGTCTCTTCTTGTTTGGATGTGCCTCCACAAAGATCTAGTTTCCTGTGCTCTTCTCAGCACCTCTTCATTTGTAACTTTGTCTCTCCAGCTGATCATCATCCTTCTATAGCACCATATCTCCAGGGCCTCTAGCCGTCTTCTCTCTTCTCTTCCAATTGTCCAAGTTTCACATCTGTATAGGGACACACTCCAAACAAAACCTTTCACGATACGTTTCCTTATTTTCAGACTGATCTTGTTGCTGGTGAGTAAGTTCCTTCTCCGATTAAATGCAATTTTGGCCTTTTGTATTCTGCTTGCAATTTCTTTCTGGCTTCTACCATCCCTTGTGATTTTGCTTCCAGGTAAGTAAATTCCCCTATCACTTCCAGCTCCTGTCTTCCAATTCTCATTCTCAAGGTTCATTTTCCGCTCCTGTACTACATACCATCACTTTAGTCTCTTTTTGTTTATTCTCATTCCATACTGATTGCATACAATGTTTTCCATTGTTCTGAGGACTTCCTCTAGACCTTCTTTTGTCTCTGTGACTATAGCAATATCATCATCATCATCTCTTGAAATTATTTCAGAAGAAGGCTTAGTAGAGAGTCACAGTACCGTATGTGTCAGCTATTTCCTGGGTGTGGTTGAGGACTACTTCTAGCTCTGAGTGAGTGTGCCAACATCTCCATCCGAGCCTCCAAGAGGTGTAGTGAGCCTGGCCGCCTCTTCACCAGAAGCTTTCCCTGACATGGTGACAGCAAAAGCAACATCTTGAGACACTTTCTGGTACAGGTCGACAAAGCCGTCCACAAGATGGCAACTCATGAGGACTGCAGAACACTTGATGAAGCACCGTGTGTATCCCAGTCTGCCACGCTCATTCTTGTTAAACTCTGTCCCCCACCAGATATCTTCCACAGCACTCGCACCAGTCTCTGTGTTCTAAAATTGTGTGAAATATCAGATTAACTCTCAATAGCTGGTACGCCAAATCCCTTTCTTTTATCTGTCCTGCCACATGTAACCACAACTTCGATTTGCCCCTCCAGGCCTCCCTTCCACAATTTCTTGATATCATCCAATGCCTTCTCCAGCTTCCTTGCACACCCTTAAATCCTATCACACTGCCCACGAAATTCAGTGATCTTCATCCCATCAATAGAGGGCACAATATGCAGATATTCACTCTTGCCCAACTACTTCTGTGCACTTGCCTAATGACTTGCAGATTTTCAGTCAAAATATACAAGGGGCCATACAGATTTGGATGAAGTGATGAACCAATCTTTATCTCTGTGACACAGCACTGACTGTCTCCTGATTTTACATAACAGTGGCTCATAGAACGCACTGTCGGTGCTGCACACATCCCACAGCCTCAGACACAAGAAGAAATCAGTCACTGGTACAACAGCTTCCTGGGCTTGTAGTACATGGCTACTGTTTCCAGCTCCTGGCCCATCTTCAGAGGCAGTGGCAGCCATGCCAGGGCCAGCACGAGTGCCGGATTACCATCCAACGGTGTTGACAGTCGCATCTGCCAACAGGTCCCAAATGCAGCATTCTTAACAGTTGCCATTCATTCTGATGCTGACATCCAGGCTCTCATTCCAGCTGTCATTGCTGACATCAGTGATGGCAAGTGTTGACAAAGCCATTATTTCCATCGATGACACTGATGACGTGGCATTCAGTTTGTATGTGGGTCACTAGATCAGATGAAATGCCAGTTACCTTCTCAATCACAGTATGCAATCACCTGTATATGACTGAAATAAATTAGTTAAATTCAAACATTTTCAGAAGTTTTTAAATAAATATGCACACACAATTATTCCATAAATTATGAAATGAAACTCTTGTAAACTGCTGGAAACAAACATACACCTCTGATTACTGCTTAAAAAGCTTGTATTTTCTTGTTTCTCTTGACGTCATTCATTCTTAGATACATTTATTCTATCAGTTATCTTTGTGTTATTCAATTTTCCCCTTTCAACTTCTTTTTTAGGCATTAAGTCCAAGAATGGAAACATGTATGCTCAGTAAGAAGCACCATTTATTGCCAGAGAAATACAGTGAAACCTCTATATAACGTTTTTCAAGGGACCACAAATTCTGAACACTGTATAGAGGAAAACACTATAAAGAGGAAGGCTTCCAAATAATAATTATAGGGCATTACTGAAGATCAGGATACCACTAATCAGCTTTTACAAATGGTGCCATATATGACATTTTAAATTTTCACAACATATGATATTTATTGCAAATGATCAATGTATTATCAACTGAATAGTTTTTTTAATTAAAACATGGGGCTCAGTAGGTGGATGGGTGAAAATAAATGGATCAGCTTGTACGGTAAAAAGTTATAACAGATTCTTAAGATTGACACCATTGTCCAAAGCTGACAAGTGGTATCCCATTCTTCAGTTGACCCAATTAAAGAATATGAGCCAAATTTTGTTTATGATATACTGAACATATTACATAAAAACACAGTAAATGGCACAGATTAAAAAAGAATTAGTTACAAAAAGAACCTTAATAATTAAATTATGAAATGAAACTTAAATTTGCACAAAACTCAAGGAACCTACGCAATCTGAAAATAACATACCTATGATTTTTTAAAATATTCAAGCAAGCTTGCTTGTTTTCTATTTCTCCTAGACTCTATGGCAATCATTTCTTGCTCCAAATGAGCAAGTTGAACTATTGTTCTGTCCTAAAGTCTATGGGCCACCATGTATCTCCTGAATGTTTCAAAGGCTTCAGCTGCCTTAGTATATGAGGGCACGGGGTCATCTTCCTTGTCACTGTCGCTTTCACTACCACTATTATTCTCCAAGCTTCTCTCTGCAGTCAGCTCCTCAATACTTTGTACTCCTGTGGTTGCCACGTTGTCATACACAGACACAAAGTCCTCAAAAGAGACGGAATCACTGCCTATTAATTCGTGAAACTCTTGCAAATAACTTGCAACTTCTTCCATAGGAGCTGCCATCTCATTCTCACAGAATCCCACTTTTGTGAAACAGTTTTTAATAGTTTCAGCACTGACTTCCCTCCATGAGTACATAATTAAATTCATTGGCTGTAAAATATTCAGCTTCAGTTGTGAGCTTTGCTGGCTTCCCGGTTTTCTTTGGTCCATCAAATTCAAGGCCTTTTTTACAAGGGCTGTCCTATATTTAACCTTAAGGGCATGTATTATGCCCAAGTCCAAAGGTTGCAGACAGCTGATGCAGTTGGGTGGCAGGAAAATTACTTTCACATTTCCCAGAAAGGGTACATCTGGTGGATGTGCAGCACATCTATCCACAAATAGCAGCACTTTTCTTGCAGCACTCCCCATTTTGGCGTCAAATTCTCTGAGGAAACGTAAAAATATGTCACTCGTCATCCATGCCTTGGCATTGTTTGTATATTTGCACGGAAACGTGGAAATGTTTTTGAAGCACCTCCAATTTGTTGGCTTCCCGATAACCAAAGGTTTCATTTTTCACTGCCATCGGCGTTTGTACACAACAAAATGGTAAGACGTTCCTTGCTCTTCTTACCGCCATGGCAATTTTCCCCACGAAAAGTAAATGTCTTATCCAGCATTAAATTGAAAAACATGCCAGTTGTCAGCATTATAAATGTCACGCGGTTTGTAGCCCTGTATCAGATTAGGGAGAGTCTGCATCCACTGAGCTACAGTTGGTTCATCCACACTTTTACTTTCTCCACATTCCGATTTGTATACAACACCATGACGCTGTCGAAATTTATCAATCCATTCATTGGACGCCTTAAAATTGTCCATTCCTAACTGCAGTGATATTTGAAGTGCCTTCTCCTTCAAAATAGTTCTGTTTATAGGAATGTTTCCAGCACGTGCTTGCTGAAACCAAGTTGTTAAAACTTTCTCCATTTCGTCATAAGTCGATGGTTTCAAACGCATACGTTTCAAATTTCCACAATTCTCAAACCCTTCCATTATTGATCTGTTTTTCACACTAGTGTTGAGTGTTGAAGGGGCCAGTTCCAATTGCTTCGCTAGCTCCACGCGACTCACACCAGGAGATGCCTCCACTTTTTTAATAATAGAAACCTTCTCTTCCAGAGAAATGTTCTTCCGCTTTTCACTCATGTCCACTGATGAAAGCTTTAAAAAAAAGTTAATCGAAGACACACACTTACTAGCCACACGAACTGTTTGCTGCTCAGCTCACACAACGCACTACGAAATACGAATACAAAGCATCGACTGAAATGGCACCAAAAAGATCGCAAGCAGAATGTGCGTCACATGTCACGTGACCGGGTTCTGCTGCTGACTTATGAAACACGCTGAGCGCGGGTTTTCCGAGCCGGTGCAAACTGTGAATCCACAGAACGGAAAACAATGCGTCTACATCCAGTCACTTAAACGTTATGAAGAGGTAAATAATTGACCAGCGTTCCAAAAATATGAGCGTTACGGGGAGGAAACTGTAATATAGAGGAAATTCAGTAAAGAGGAAAATCTAACACTGTTTACATGGGCTTTTAGTTGGGACAAAAAAACAGACGTAACATAGAGGAAAACATTATATGGAGGAACGTTATAAAGAGGTTTCACTGTAATAGGTTTCATCGGGGACGGCCATCAGCCAAGTCTACCAAACTTATGATACAAAAGAACTGCACTACTTGGTATTAGTTGTATTTTAGAAACATTGTATTGAATAAATTGAAATACAGGGGTCAAAATATCTCAGTTCCTATACTATCACATAACAATAAGTCTTAATTAACATGATTAAATTAAAATCTGGATGCCTTCTGTTGTGCTACACAACACAAATGAATTTGGGTTTTTATAATCTGTTCACTACAACACACAACAGTAAAGTGTACAAGACATGAAACTGCCCAGAGATGATACGAGATCAGCAGCATAACAACGTACTGATCTTAACAGCTGCACAGCAAGTAACAGTTCACAGCACAGAGTAGACTGAGGCAGGGAGGGTCACATCAGCCTAGATATAGACATGAGTAGACATCAGTGATGATGATGATAATGATGATGATGATGATGATGATGATGGTGGTTTCGAGTGCTGGAGGCTGACGGGAGAGAGTGGTGTCAATCCCAGAATCTGTGGTTAGCAAGCTGTAGCTGTGTGCACCGAGTAACATCTTTGTTGTGCCAGCACGGCCAGTTGCACGTGTGACTGGTGCTGGGGTGTGACAGATCGCATAAAGTAGTGATAACCATTGGTTCACCACACCCCTTCTATCATGCCGTCATGGGGGAGACAGAGTGCAATGACGCAGATACACCCGGCCCTGCAACACACGTGGAATGAGATACTTATGCTCCAGGAGGCCCCAGTCTGCGGGACTCTTAACATAGCGCTGAAAGTAGCCCGGCCAGTAGCTGCTGCACCAGGAGGGCAATGGTGGGAACACAGGTGAGATGCTGGACACTGGAGCCTATGTCATGATGACATAAAGGCCCCTGAGTAGCAGCCACTCCACTGGTGCACCCTCTGGGGACGTCCCTGGCTGCTGTACCTCTATCCGCAGCTTGGCTCTGGTCCAGGGTGTGGAAGCCGATGGTGAGGCCAGACTTCCCCTCGTGGCTGTGGTGGCCTGGAACAACTAACAGCAGTATTAGTACCAGAGAAGGAAAGTTGCTACTCACCACATAGTGGAGATGCTGAGTCACTATAGGCACAATAGAAAGATTCACACACTCACAGCATTTGGCCATTAAGCCTTTGTCAGCAGTAAACACACACACACACACACACACACACACACACACACACACACACACACACACACGTGCACACACTTGTGCAAACGCACCCTGCACACACGTCTGCAGTCTTAGAACTGAAACAACACAGCGAGCAGCAGCAACAGTGCATGATGGGAGTGGCAACTGGGTAGGGGTAAGGAGGAGGATGGGGCAAGGAGGGGAAGGGATAGTAGGGTGGGGGTGGCGGACAGTGAAGTGTTGCAGTTTAGACGGAGGGCAGGAGAGAAGGTGCGGAGGGGGCAGGGGATAAGCAGCGGAAAGGAGAGAAATAAAAATAAAAAAAAATTAAAAGACTGAGTGTGGCGGTGAAATGATAGCTGTGTAGTGCTGGAATGGGAATGGGGGAAGGGGGAGGAGGGGGGGGGGAGGGCTGGATGGGTGAGGACAGTGACTAACGAAGGCCAGGAGGGTTACAGGAACGTAGGATGTATTGCAGGGAAAGTTCCCACCTGCGCAATTCAGAAAAGCTGGTGTTGGTAGGAAGGATCAATATGGCACAGGCTGTGAAGGAGTCACTGAGATGAGGGATATCATGTTTGGCAGCGTGTTCAGCAACAGTGTGGTCCACTTTTTTTTTTTTTTTTTTTTTTTTTTTGGGGCCACAGTTTGTCAGTGGCCGTTCATGCCATGCATGAAAATATTGACTGTATGGGTTAACATTAGAGCAAAAGTGCTACAGACATAAAAAAATTCTCTTCCATGTTACTACAGTAAAAGTTTAGTAGTTATAAATCAGCATATCAAACTGTCGGATTTGTTTCATGTGGGAAATAGGACTCTGTTACCATATTTTGCCTAGGAAATGTGTGTGGAAGTTGTGGTAAAGCCACAGTTGCTACTACCTTTTCCTGTCTGCCTCGCTCCAGTGCCGTCCCTTGCGCTGGCTGCGTGTGCAACTAGCTGTGCCGGCACACCACGGACCTTACTCTGTGCACTGACCTAAGGCCCCTAACCGAGGATGTGGAGCTTGATGCCATAGGGTCCACTGTCAGCCTCCAGCACGAGTCTACAACACTGGCAGCGGGCGCCAACTCAAAACTAGCGCTGCCAACATCACTGATGTCTTCACGTGGACATCTTGTCATTGTTATGCTACTGATCTATCACCTCAGTGCAGTTTCACATATTGCACGCTGTTCTGTCGTGTGTAGTTTATTGACAAACAGATTATAAAATGTATCATTCATACATGTTGTCTGCCACAAAACAATTGGCAACTGCATGTGTTGCACTGCTCAAACTTCGAAAGCTGGCGTGTTAATTTCTGCACTTGACTGACACTTTGACAGTGACCTATCCTGTGACCGATGGACCTTCCGTGAAGATTGGCCATCGGTGACCCTTCTTTCCAGTTACTGTGACTGAACAATCTGCTGTTAGATAATGTGTTATACGTTGCCAGAATTTTATAACTGTCTACTTTTATTTAGCGTGTGAATATTACATCTCAGTTGAAATGGGAACAACATAACATGCAGGAATGTTCAAGAGAAACTGTGCTTTCTCTAGCTTTTTTCACCGAGTGTCAACTTTAAGGATGCATCAAAATCAGATTGGAATTAAGAGAAAAATTTCCTGTGCGCAGTTTAAAGATACAACCATATTCTATTTACAGGTGGATTTTCGTTACTTTCTGGTTAGTCATTTCATCGCTATAATGTCAAATGCAAGACACTGCAAACGGGTTTAACATTGTAGCTATTGTGATGGAGGAGGCACTGGTGTTAAGGCTGAACTTTTCGTGGTTACATCATATGTCTTTTTAGTTGACTGCTCCTCGTGTTAGCTAAGAGTTTTTAAAGCAATAGCGTTAGTAGCTGCAATATACACGAGGCTGTGGTGGAGCATAGTTATTATGCTGCCACTGTTTTAATATGCCACAAGAGCATGTTCATCAGTGAAAAATGGCGACCGTGTAGTTGCATTCCAGTAAATTGTTACCACATTTATTTTTTTGTTGCTACTAGAGGCAAAATATGAGAAATTGCAAATAAATGCCAGATATGCATGCACATCACAATAAATGAACATTTGTACAGCACATTTTAACACTAGATGGAAGAGTTGATTAGCTCAAATTTTGCAGTAAAGAATGAAGGCTGAAATAAAGCCTACCTTGACTGCTTTTGGTGCTGGCCGAGGTCTCGCTGCTATTGCAGTTGTCTGCTTGGATAAGCAATGATCCTGTTGATATGGCAAGACAGTGGACTATTTGTGCATAACTTTTTTCCAAATTTGTGTACATGACTCACTGATTCCTCCAGACACTTTGGAGAACACTTTCCAGAGTGGAGCTACAAAACAGTAAAGTATTACTTATTTAAAAATTCTCGTTCTCCTTTGCTACGTTGTTCTTCACAAATGACCAAGTTCAAAGGCATTCAAATTCGCTGTGCACTACAGGTACCTACAGAAGTTTAATTTCCTTGTCATCTGATTGCAACATACTTTAAAAAAGGTATTATGCACCCCAAAATGTGCTCAAGCAGGTTCCAACAGGCCTGCTTTAGTGAAATCCTCATATGATGTGGCATTAGATGGAAGCTCTAGATCATCACTTTCCACCCATTCAATAATAGAATCCTTTCTCCATTTTGTAGATGAGTTTGTGGTACTGGATTTATCGTGTGATAAGGAGCATGTTCTAAAACAATGGCAAATCGGTTTGGTAATTTTTCAAGAATGCTCCTAAACTACTCTTCATAATGTCTGGCATTCACTTCAGAATTATGATCTACACCTTTTTGCTAAGTAAAACATAAGCCAGTATTCTGCACTAATCCATGATCATTACCAGTGTGGTACATTATAATCCTTTCCCAGAACCGGACAGTATTTGAATTCCTCCTTTCCAGCCATTCCACTTGTGAACACTTCCTCTGTGATAGTCGTATACATTTGCTAGTGCTTGGGGCATTTTTTGTTCCTGCACACCAAACTTTCAGGAATGATATGAACCACATAAACTGTAATCAGCATAATGAATAGTCCATCCAGTGTTGCGCAAGTGTCTTATTTCTGACAAGAACCAGTCTCTCTTTCCCTGCTGCTTGGTTATTTTCTATCAGCACGGGTTTGTTGTTTAACTTTTTGGATCTGAACCACAATTTTCGAATACCACACCAAAGAGTTGTTTCACTCACATCAGGAAAATCTTCCACTTCAGTCTTCAACTTTTCCAACACGGCTGCCAATGTTGGAAACTGCTTTTCCACGTAGGTGTCGTGGATTCTTCTTCTTATGACTCTCTGTGTAAATTTATCCACTACATACTTCTGTTGCCTGCCAGAACTCTTTTGATGATACCAGATGTGAAATTTCTCTATATTCTCTCTAAATTCGCTTCACTGTACTTTCACTACTAAAGAGACATTCAGAAGTTCTCCTTACTGCCTCTACATGGCAACTAATTAGGTTATGAGCACTTTCTCTCACAAATACACAACAGTGAATGGGAGCATGGTTGTTTACTATCTGAGGGGAAGCTGTGATGTAAACGCTAGAACAACAAAACGCGCTAATATCTCATCTTAAATTTCTTTGTTGTTGCGTTTCTATGCACCACATGCTCGTGAGTGCTACGTTGCCGGACCTCTGCACAGTATTTCCACTTTGTTGTTCTAGCGTTTACATCACAGCTTCCCCTCAGATAGTAAACAACCATGCTCCCATTCACTGTTGTGTATTTGTGAGAGAAAGTGCTCATAACCTAATTAGTTGCCATGTAGAGGCAGTAAGGAGAACTTCTGAATGTCTCTTTAGTAGTGAAAGTACAGTGAAGCGAATTTAGAGAGAATATAGAGAAATTTCACATCTGGTATCATCAAAAGAGTTCTGGCAGGCAACAGAAGTATGTAGTGGATAAATTTACACAGAGAGTCATAAGAAGAAGAATCCACGACACCTACGTGGAAAAGCAGTTTCCAACATTGGCAGCCGTGTTGGAAAAGTTGAAGACTGAAGTGGAAGATTTTCCTGATGTGAGTGAAACAACTCTTTGGTGTGGTATTCGAAAATTGTGGTTCAGATCCAAAAAGTTAAACAACAAACCCGTGCTGATAGAAAATAACCAAGCAGCAGGGAAAGAGAGACTGGTTCTTGTCAGAAATAAGACACTTGCGCAACACTGGATGGACTATTCATTATGCTGATTACAGTTTATGTGGTTCATATCATTCCTGAAAGTTTGGTGTGCAGGAACAAAAAATGCCCCAAGCACTAGCAAATGTATACGACTATCACAGAGGAAGTGTTCACAAGTGGAATGGCTGGAAAGGAGGAATTCAAATACTGTCCGGTTCTGGGAAAGGATTATAATGTACCACACTGGTAATGATCATGGATTAGTGCAGAATACTGGCTTATGTTTTACTTAGCAAAAAGGTGTAGATCATAATTCTGAAGTGAATGCCAGACATTATGAAGAGTAGTTTAGGAGCATTCTTGAAAAATTACCAAACCGATTTGCCATTGTTTTAGAACATGCTCCTTATCACACGATAAATCCAGTACCACAAACTCATCTACAAAATGGAGAAAGGATTCTATTATTGAATGGGTGGAAAGTGATGATCTAGAGCTTCCATCTAATGCCACATCATATGAGGATTTCACTAAAGCAGGCCTGTTGGAACCTGCTTGAGCACATTTCGGGGTGCATAATACCTTTTTTAAAGTATGTTGCAATCAGATGACAAGGAAATTAAACTTCTGTAGGTACCTGTAGTGCACAGCGAATTTGAATGCCTTTGAACTTGGTCATTTGTGAAGAACAACGTAGCAAAGGAGAACGAGAATTTTTAAATAAATAATACTTTACTGTTTTGTAGCTCCACTCTGGAAAGTGTTCTCCAAAGTGTCTGGAGGAATCAGTGAGTCATGTACACAAATTTGGAAAAAAGTTATGCACAGAGAGTCCACTGTCTTGCCATATCAACAGGATCATTGCTTATCCAAGCAGACAACTGCAATAGCAGCGAGACCTCGGCCAGCACCAAAAGCAGTTAAGGTAGGCTTTATTTCAGCCTTCATTCTTTACTGCAAAATTTGAGCCAATCAACTCTCCCATCTAGTGTTAAAATGTGCTGTACAAATGTTCATTTATTGTGATGTGCATGCATATCTGGCATTTATTTGCAATTTCTCATATTTTGTCTCTAGTCGCAACAAAAAAATAAATGTGGTAACACTTTACTGGAATGCAACTACACGGTCGCCATTTTTCACTGATGAACATGCTCTTGTGGCATATTAAAACAGTGGCAGCATAGTAACTATGCTCCACCACAGCCTCGTGTATATTGCAGCTACTAACACTATTGCTTTAAAAACTTTTAGCTAACATGAGGAGCAGTCAACTAAAAAGACATATGATGTAACCACGAAAAGTTCAGCCTTAACACCAGTGCCTCCTCCATCACAACAGCTACAATGTTAAACCCGTTTGCAGTAGTCTTGCATTTGACATTATAGCGATGAAATGACTAACCAGAAAGTAACGAAAATCCACCTTTAAATAGAATATGGTTCTATCTTTAAACTGCGCAAAGGAAATTTTTCTCTTAATTCCAATCTGATTTTGATGCATCCTTAAAGTTGACACTCGGTGAAAAAAGCTAGAGGAAACACAGTTTCTCTTGAACATTCCTGCATGTTATGTCGAAGTTTGAGCAGTGCAACACATGCAGTCACCAGTTGTGTTGTGGCAGTCAACATGTACGAATGCTACATTTTATGATCTGTTTGTTGATAGACTACACACGACAGCACAACGGGCAATATGTGAAACTGCCCGCAGGTGATGGAAGATCAGTAGCATAACAATGACAAGATCTTGAGGGCTGCATGGTAAGTAACAGTTTACAACATGGCATCGACTGAAGCTAGGAGACTATCTGTGGCCTTAGATATAGGCACATGAAAACATCAATGATGTTGGTAGCGCTAGTTTCGAGTTGGTGCCCGCTGCCAGTGTTGTAGACTCGTGCTGGAGGCTGACAGTGGACCCTATGGCATCAAGCTCCACATCCTTGGCTCGGGGCCTTAGATCAGTGCACCGAGTAAGGTCTGTGGTGTGCCGGCACAGCTAGTTGCACGTGCAGCCTGTGCAAGGTACGACATTGGAGCGAGGCGGACAGTGAAAGGTAGTAGCAACTGTGGGTTTACCACACCTTCCACACACATTTCGTCAAAGTATAACAGTCATATTTCCCACATAAAACAAATCCTGTAGTTTGATATGCTGATTTATAACACTATTAAAGTTTTATTGTAGTAACACATCAGAGATTTTTTTTTTATGTCTCTAGCACTTTTGCCCTAATGTTAACCCATACAATCAATATCTTCTAAATACAATTTATATGCCTATAGAAGTCATATGCTGTGATTCATTGAATTACACAAAAATATTTCAATGAAAATAATCATTTTTTTGAAAACATAATTGGACTGATAAAATATCTACTTACGAAGCGGCAGCAGAAGGAAAGAATATATGAAGATTAAAGAAATGTTTAATCTTTCAGAGCAGAAAGGTTGAAGAGAGAGAAAAAGGGATGGAGAAAAGACTGGTGAGGTTTACAAAATGAGGAGAGTTCGGAAAAGTCATTAAGAACCGCAAGACAGGTGAGACTTACCAGATGGGATGAGAAGAAAACTTGTTATACTGTGCCACACAGTGAGCATTCCGACAGTATTTAACAATAATAAACTGGAAAGATACTCAGATACACTTACCATGTAGTACAATTGCCTCATGGACCAAATAACAATAAAGTTAATACAAATATTTGTAAATGTGGAGCAGCTCTCAGGCTAAAGATACTGCCCAGAATACGTTTGTTCTGAATCTATTACTCAAACATTTGAAAACTAAATACATAGATAAAATATGCTGGGTAATAAGTTTCACCTTGGTTTTAAATAAGCTTATGACCGTAAGTATTCTAAAGGAACATGGCCTAGGCCTCCAAACCAGTGCAATTATTAAAGGAATGTTAATTGGTGCAAAAGCTAAATTTAAGTTCACGGAAAATTTTTGGGAAACAAATTCAAACAGGAATGTGACTATGTGCTGGAGTGTGCATTAATTTCCAAATGTGTTTCACAAAACAATTAAAAAGTTGAACTAATCAGAGCACACACAAAACAGACCAATCAATGAATACCATGATAGCCAGTTTCTCTCTCTCTCTCTCTCTCTCTCTCTCTCTCTCTCTCACGCAAACTGGTCATTTTATGTTTGGACATTCAAAATGCACAAACTAAGTAGATATTCTTATAGAAACAGAAATAGTGAGTATCCAAATATCAATAGGAAAGTAAAAGTAGTCATTTGCCATTCAAACATTCTATAAGCTATGGAGAAAGAGACAGTTATTCCATATTTAGGCAAAACCATTTATGAAACTAGCCTAGAACACTGTTTATGAAATTCATTGCTACAAACCAAAACAGTCTTTAAACTTACATAACACATTTACAATGAAAGATGTACCTCAAAACACACAAAACTACAACATTAAAATATGAAAAAAAATCAATGTGTTGTACGGGGCTGAAAACTTAATTTAAACAGAAAGAGAGCCACTGGATTAATCTACATTACAACTAGACAAGTTGCAAAGTTATACAAAACTTGTAGCAAAGATAAAATTACAACAATAAAATGAATCACAGCAGTAAAATCAGACCTGTAACAGAGATACACAACTTGGCAATACAAGATTTTTAGGCAGAAAATTCATAGCTGTCGTTTGTGAATCACACAACCAGCCACCAATATTCATGGTTGGTTGAGTCATTCACCATCTACTATTAACAGCTGCGGAGTTCACAAGATCCAATGTGGACAAAATAAAATTCGTAACTGGTCAATTGGCAAGAAAGTAAAACACAAGAAGACTAACTGCTTGGTCAGAGGATAGGAAAAGGGCTCATTTTGGAAAAGTGAATGTAAAAAGACAAAGATTATGTAGTTAAGAGTTGCAGTTCTCTGCGACAGGTAGAATGGTCACCAACTGCATTAGTGCGGTTCGTGTTTTAGTGTTGTTACCAGGTCTGGTAGGGTATACAAGGGCCACGAATAGCATCGTGTGGTGAGTGAAGAACAGAGAGATGCCACATACACATGTGAGGCAGCATTATCAGCACCTAACAGTGCTTCGAAGCGACCTCATTGTGGATCTTCATTTGGCCAGCTGGTCAAATCGAGCAATATCCAGATTCATGAGACATTCAGATGCTATAGCGGCCCAGTGTCAGAATGCACCAGAACAAGAGGACAAGATAGAATGAAATTTTCACTCTACAGCAGAGTGTGCGCTGATATGAAACTTCCTGGCAGATTAAAACTGTGTGCCGGACCGAGACTCGTCTCCGCAATATCCTTTCTCTCAGGAGTGCTAGTTCTGCAAGGTTCGCAGGAGAGCTTCTGTAAAGTTTGGAAGGTAGGAGACGAGGTACTGGCAGGATTAAAGCTGCGAGGATGGAGCGTGAGTTGTGCTCTGATAGCTCAGTTGGAAGAGCACTTGCCCGCGAAAGGCAAGGGTCCCGAGTTCGAGTCTCAGTCCGGCACACAGTTTTAATCTGCCAGGAAATTTCAAGATGACAAGCGACCACCGTCAAGTTTCCGGTCGACCACATCTGACCGGATCACCATACTGTGCACCGAGCACACAGTGATCCCTCCACACCTGTTCCTGTCATCCGAGTACAAGCAATGGACTCCCTGCAACATTCTATAATATCCCACACCACTGGTCAGAGACTAGCAGTGGCTGGACTCGGGGACTGCCCTCCCATGTGTAGGCTGCTGTTAACAGCGCAACACAAACTGCTGTGTCTGGGGCACTGACACGACCAGGAAGCACAGACAGCTGATGGATGGCATCACATTGTGTTCAGCAATGAACTGCAGATCCGCACAACCACAGATGACCATCAGCAGGAATGGTGGCTACCTGGGGAGAGGTCCCACTCTTCCAATGTTTCGGAAAGGCACAGTGGTGTTACTCCTCGTGTCACAGTGTGGGGAGCCGTGGGGTATGACTTCAGGTCGTGTGTGGGGTCACGACTGAGGGAACTCGCAAAGGGTCCTCTCACAACACAGTATCACGGTCCCATTTTTAACAGGACAATGCTTCTTGAGATTCGGCACCTGTCTCTATGAACTCTGCGCCATTTCGAGGTATTCCAGTGGAAAGCAGGTCGCCAGAGGAGTCCCTAATAACAGGTGTGGGACCAGCTCCATCATCAACTCTGCCTCAGTTTTTTTTTTTTGGGTTTAAGGGCGCTCAACTACTGAGGTCATTAGCACCCAGTCACAATTGTTAGAGCACATAGAATCTAGTAAAACTCAAGGGGGCGGGGGGGTGGGGGGGACCCCAGAAAGTTCTTACAAAGATGCAGATAAAATAAGTGAAGGAGTTAGATGTCTTTGGACAAGCCAGTCAAAGTAATGAAACGAAGAACACGAGCAGCTGCTCGAGCGTCATCAGCTAAAATGTCCTGTAAAGTAGATGGCAGAGACAGGACAACACGAGATTGACTAAAACGGGGACACGACAATAAAACATGGTGCACTGTTAATGCATGACCACAAGGGCACTGCAGGGCTGGGTCACCGGAGAGCAGGTAGCGGTGGCTAAATCGGCAATGCCCAATCCGCAACCTGGTCAGAAGGACCTCTTCTCACCGAGATGGTCGGGAGGAGGCTGTCCAAGCAGTTGGGAACGGTTTTACTGCCCGGAGATTGTTTCCTTGAAGTGATGACCAAGTATCCCACCACAAAGACACAATCCTCTTAATGTCAGCTGACGGGACACAATGGGAGGCTGCTCTGCCTCAGTGTCAGTATTCAGGATATCAATGACCAGTTACAACAGTTGTGGGCCATATCACCTCAGGAAAGGATAGAATGGCTTCCCACCTCAATCGATGCATGCGGGCCAGAGCGGGTGCACCACCACATTATTAGCAAGTTTGGTCCTACTGCCAAGTTCTTTGTAAATATGATTGAATATGTAAATCACTGAAATACCATCACTCTTGTTGCCTCCTCCACTAATGGGTGCTTCACTTTTTTCGTCAGTCAGTGTACAGGGTGCCCATAATTAAATTTTCAGTTTCAAAATGCTGTGGAAAGATAACCACTGCTCAAAATGACATCAAATTCGAACAGCATATTATTGACACAGGGAGAAACATCATGGGGGCAAAGAACTTAGTGAAATTTTCACTAATGTCAGGGCTAAAAAAAAAAAAAAAAAAAAAAAAAAAAAAAAAAAAAAAAAAAAAAAAAAAAAAAAAAAAAAGGAACAACATTGCTGTGAGCGGAGTTCACGTAGTACGCTTTTCTGCTGCTAGGTGTGTGCCGCACAACTTGTTGCCAGTTCAGGGCCCCTGTGTTGTCAACTTGGCTCGTTTTGTTTATTTGCAGTTGTTTGTTTTGGTAGCCGTGTTTTGTTCATGTTTCATTTTCTATTATGGCAAGTTTAAGTGGACAATGTGCAGTTATGGAATTTTGTTTTCTACTTGGTAAAAATGCTGCTGAAACTGTTTTAACACAGAAAACAGCTTACTAAGATGGCACTATGGGAGAAACTCATCTGAACAAGTGGTCTGCTCGATTTAGAAATGCTGACATGTCTGTTGGTGACAAACCTCATTCTGTATGTCCATAAACTGCCCAAATTGACAAAAAAATTGAAAAAATTCAGGAGCTCGTGCTCACAGACAGTCGACAGACAGTTGATTAACTCTCAGAGATTAGTGTGTTATCTTGGAGCACAGTTAAGCAAATTTTAATGAATGATTTGGGAAGTAAAAGGGTTACTTGCCAACTTAGTTCCTCGGGTTCTGACAGACAATCAAAAGGAACACACAGCTGAAACAGCTATGCTTCGAAACAACGGCTTGAAACTTATCCAGACTTTCTGTCAAAGGTCGTTACTGGCAAGGAGTCACGATCCTAAGGTTACTACCCAGAAACAACGCAACAGTCAAGCCAATGGAAGACGACGTCATCACTCCATCCAAAAAAAAGGTAAGTCATCTCAAACATCAAAACAATGCTAATTTGCTTTTTTGATCCCAAATGTGTAGTTCATTCAGACTTTCTTCCCCAAGTCAGACAATCAATCAAACCTTTCATTTTGAAGTTTTCTTAGATTGCTCTACCATGTTCATAAAAAAAAAAAAAAAAGACCAGATTTGTGGATGACAGGTTCTTCCATGACTACAACACACCTGCACACACTGCCATGTGTATTAGACAGTTTTTGTATAAAAATGACACAATTATGCTGCCCCACACACCTTACTTGCCTGACCTGACTCCGTGCAACACATGAAACGATGCATGAAAGGACACAGATTTGAAGACATTGAAGTCACAGAAAAAAAGCCAGGGGAGGAACTGTCAGCCATTTCTAAAATGTTTTGAACAGTGCAAATACTGGAAGTGCCAGTCGAAACAGAATGGCATCTTTTTCCCTCTGCTCACGGAAAATGACCTTGTGATTGTGTCAGTGGTACTATTAAGAAATTAGCAACAAAAGAAAGTCTGCAGAGGCTGTTCAACAACCAAATTCTTACTTCACGATAACTTTGTGATTGGTCAGTTAAGACCATACATCTGTACATTATGAATTTTCAACACTAGAATAGCACACTGAAACAGATTTCTGGAGAAGCACTTGAGTCAATCTGTTTCCATAAAAGGGACACAGAAGTTACATGCTTTTATACCAAATGCATCAAGCATATCAAAAATATTGTTAAAGAATTTTTCAGACAACAGAATCTACTGTTGAAACAGATACAAAATCTCCAGAAAGACTGGTTCTGAAAGACATTCACAGATATGCTACTGTTGTCTATGACAAAAAATGGTGGTTAGCTTATATTTTAACAAAAGAAATCATGATGAAATTAAAGTTACATTTCTTCACCCAGCTGGCCCATCTTGCACGTATCCTATAAAACCAGATATTGTGTAGTTACCTATAAATGATATTCTTTGTCACGTAAACCTCGTACCACCAAAAGGAAGAATATATCAGATTCCTGGGAATGAAACTGCAAAAACAAGAGATGCATTTACAAGAAGTTACATCTTGAAACACTGACTGTTTGAATCAGTTTTTGCTAGTGACATTTGGAATGCGTCTTAACATTAAGCAGAGGTTAAAAATACCGCTTCAGTTGTAAATTACTTTATTTTCACACGACTCGTTTTATAAGCCAATCCTCAGGTGTCATAGCTGTGCTGTGGTCCCCCCCAGCACCTGGTACACACGACGCTCGGGGACCACAGCACAGCTACGACACCTGAGTATAGGCTTATAACAGTCCGAAACCGGTCGTGACAAAATAAAGTAATTTACAACTGAGGCGGTATTTTCAACCTCTGCTATAATGCTCAGTTGCGGATGTTCTGCCAACACGATTGTTTGTTTTAACGTTAAGTTTGAATGTGTACATAGATGTATTAAGAATGAAATTATGTGTATTTCTGCTTAAATCTATAAATTTTACAAAAATTTCATTTTTCTCATGGAATGTGAATTTTTGAAATTTTATAAAGGTGTGAACTCATGACAGTCGCACTTTCATACTTAGGGAATTAGTTAAGTTGTTTTTGCAAATTTTTGAACATGCACTTTTTGAGAAATTAACAATTTAAATTTTCATTCAAATTAAAAATTTCATCTCGTATTGTGTTGTACATCATAGGAAAGGTCATGGAAAATGCTGCAAAATGACACCTCTCCCACCATTTTAGATTAATTAGGAGAATAGCAATTTGAAATTATTGTGATAATGGGTTTCTAGATTTTTTAAAACTTTACATGGCCAGTTTTCAAAATGAGTTAACAAATTTCAATAAAATTGAGTATTTTTCTTAATCTATTTGTTTGCTACCTCAGTGTCACATTTCATCAAAATCTAAGATAGTGAGTAAAACCATTGACATTTTATTACAACTGTTGTATTGCATTCCAGAGGTGGGCCAACATGCTGTTACAGACTCAACAGTATGTGCGTATGGTCTGCTGTATCAGGTGCTACTTTCAGTTGTTATGATAATGGCCAATGGTGACTGATTTTTAATAATATAAAATGTTTTCTGTGATTCCAGCAAAGCAACAATTGTGTGTACAAATTAAAAAAAGTTGACCTTTTTCGTACTGCCATCACCCTAAAATGTACCAGCCTTCAGGAGAATGGTCGCCTGACAGTGGAGAATTTGGTGTCCAAGCACTCTGAAACAGTCCACAGCCATCACATCGTTTTTCTCAAGCCAGTGGTCTGTGCACCTTCTTATAGAGAAAGCTGTCATTCCCTTTCTGAAGGACACAACCACACCAAGTTGCTGGACTCCATAGCGTGCAGAATGTCTACCCTGCTGCAGAATGTCTACCCTGCTGCAGTCTTCGATTCTGGTGGTCAGAACACATCAGGAAAGAGGTGACCAGGTGCAGATTGCTCATTACTGTGCACCTGGTCACCTCCCTCCCGACGTATTCATCAGCAAGTGCCTGCCATTTACTTCAGCCGCTTCTCCTTCACACAGACTCCTCGTGATTATGTGTCACAACTAATGGTACCGTTCTCCAATATGCAGTCATCTTGACATAGTACTTCAAAGGACCAACTAGCCACCATCTTCAGTTAAGTATGCTGATGCACAATCTCACCAGAACACTGTTTCTGTCAGAACTGGCGGCTCCTCGCAGCCAGACTGCCGCGCATGTACTCTCGGCGGCACTCGTCCCTCGACTGAAGTGAATTAGTAGAGCACCGGTGGAAGAAATAGGCAAAATGATATATATCGTTAGCAGTACACTACTTATACCACATATCAAAAATTATATAGTACATGGAAGCAGATATTAAATGTGGAATCTGACATCAAGCAACAACAGTCCTCATTCTGACCCACGGATTCTTTTAATTATGGTTTTGCTAGTGATATCGTTTTGATTATTTTTCCCACCTGTGCACTATTAGTTCACTTGCACATTAGGGCATCAGCACTGACTAAAGTTCGAGTACAGTGGGCCAGGTGCGTAGTATGAAGGAGCCGCCAACTCTGCCAGAAACTCAGTTCTGGCAATATTGTGCATCAACCTTATTTACTTGAAGATGGCAACCAGTCAGTGCATTGAAATATTGTGCCAAGGTGACTACAATAGGTGGCTGCAAACCCGAGAAGAGTATAACACATAGTGCACTGCCCAAGGCTGAGCACAAACTGTCACAGACAGACGTGCACAGATCGTCGACACCTGGCAACTCTTCCAGCTACCTGTAAAATGTCACCCCTCCACAGAATTCCTCCATTTGCACGGCAGACAGAAATGCACCACAATAACGGTGCTCCCACACACTGGCTTCCACAATCTTCAGTCACTCGGGTCGAGAGCGTACATGTCGCAAACAGCCCGTAGCAGGTACAGCGGCAGATAGCTTTAACACGTTGAGGCTACTCGCCCCGACAGAGTGTAACGAGTCACTGGAGATGGACAGAGTCACATTCGTCGTCAAGACAAATGTGACTCTGTCCACCTAGGGTAACTTGTTAATGTTGCCTTCAAAGGTCCCAAGCCTGCTGAGAATGAAGTATCGCCCAGAGCCACGTTCCACTGTCTAGAGTCTCTCAGACCTGGATAAGGGCTCGTGCTCGAGCAGGATGTGCGTCTATGAACATTCCTCGGGTTGCCACATCAGCAAACTTGACTGCACCACCATTTTGGGCAGACGACTGAAAGAGTTGCCCATGCCTCGGGCAACAGAGGAAGACCTAGGCCAGAATGTGCTCCTCGTACCAGCTCCCTCTCCTGTAGAGGGTGCACCCTTCTTGTATTCCAGGGCAGCAGACCTGCAACAAGCAAAGGTAATCATAATGGTTATAGAGTGCTCACTCACAACACTCTTGCTAAATATGAATGTTTGCATTAAGTATGGAGGTAAGTTCAAAAATTATAATCTACAGGGTAGGGTAGGACATTATCTGTAAATATTAAAGTTAATAAAACTAAAAATACTAGAAAACATTTTTTACTATCTCAATAAAGTAAACTTGAGAGTTTAATTTTATTAAGTTTTGAACATCAAATTCTGTAAGTGACATCCCTTGATGTCAATACATAGCTGCAGACTGTTTCTGAAGTTATGCATCACATTAGGGAGCAGCAGTTATAAACTTGGACGGCAAGAACAGGTACAGCTGCCCGTGCAGCTTCAACATGATACCACAGTTCATCAAGAGTAGTGAGTGGCGTATTGTGACGAGCCAGGTGCTCGCCCACCATTGACCAGACGCTTCCAGTTGGTGAGATATCTGGAAAATGTGCTGGCCAGGGCAGCAGTCAAACATTTTCTGTATCCAGAAAGGCCCGTACAGGACCTGCAACATGTGGTCGTGCATTATTCTGTTGAAATGTAGGGTTTTGCAGGGAACGAATGAAGGGTAGAGCCATGGGTCGTAACACATCTGAAATGTAACGTCCACTGTTCAAAGGGCCATCAATGCGAACAAGAAGTGACAGACGTGTAACCAATGGCACCCCGTACCATCACACCGGGTGATACATCAGTATGGTGGTGATGAATACACGCTTCCAATGTGCGTTCACCGCGATGACGCCAAACACAGATGCGACCATCATGATGCTGTAAACACAACCCGGATTCATACGAAAAAATGACGTTAAGCCAATCGTGCACCCACGTTCGTCGTTGAGTACACCATTGCAGACGATCCCGTCTGTAATGCTGCGTCAAGGGTAACCGCAGCCATGGTCTCCGAGCTGATAGTCCATGCTGGTGCAAATGTCGTCGAACTGTTCGTGCAGATGATTGTTGTCTTGCAAACGCCCCCATCTGTTGACTCAGTGATTGAGACGTGGCTGCACGATCCGTTACAGCCATGCGGATAAGATGCCTGTCATCTCTACTACTAGTGATACGAGGCCGTTGGGATCCAGCACGGTGTTCCGTATTACCCCCCTGAACCCACTGAATCTGTATTCTGCTAACAGTCATTGGATC
Source organism: Schistocerca nitens (assembly GCF_023898315.1). NCBI lineage: Eukaryota > Metazoa > Arthropoda > Insecta > Orthoptera > Acrididae > Schistocerca > Schistocerca nitens. The sequence goes on along the minus strand of NC_064623.1, from coordinate 57,702,164 downwards.
TCGACCAACACGAGCAGCTATGTCGCGATACGATAAACCGCAATCGCAATAGGCTACAATCCGACCTTTATCAAAGTCGGAAACCTGATGGTACGCATTTCTCCTCCTTACACGAGGCACCACAACAACGTTTCACCAGGCAACGCCAGTCAACTGCTGTTTGTGTATGAGAAATCGGTTGGAAACTTTCATCATGTCAGCACGTTGTAGGTGTCACCACCGGCGCCAACCTAGTGTGAATGCTCTGAAAAGCTAATCATTTGCATATCACAGCATCTTCTTCCTGTCGGTTAAATTTCGCATCTGAAGCACGTCATCTTCGTGGTGTAGCAATTTTAATGGCTAGTTGTGTGGCTTTCTCTGTATCCGAACCTTTAACAAATCCAAACTGTGACTTTGGCAATATATTATTTGCAGTCAGATGCTTAAGGACACACTTTAACACAACCTTTTCAAATATTTTTGAGAAAGCCGGCAAAAGTGAAATTGGTCAATAGGTTGATGGTATCTCTGCCCCTCCTCGGCATATTTTAGCCAGCCTGGAAATGTTCCGCTGATAAGAGATTGATTACACAAATAACTTAAGGTATAACTTAACTCACATGAGCACTCTTTGATTAACTTTGTTGATGTGTTAGCATACCCACTGGAATATTGAGATTCTTAGAGGAGACGTGAGTGTCATTTCCATTTTACTGAAGTTGTTTTTAACGGCTGGTCCCAGATACTCCACTGCACTGATCACTGAACCTGTAACCCCAAGATGTCAATAACAGTAATGAAGCACTTGTTTAAGAGGTTTGCAACACTACTTGTATTTGCTGCCCAACTCTCATTTAATTTTAGAGCTATCTGTTCCTCTTCCTTTCTGGCACCACCTGTCTCTGTCTTCACTACATCCCATACAGTGTTTATTTTGTTGCCTGATGTAGCTATCTTTTTCTGGATTACTTGCTTCAATATTTTGCAGTATTCTCTGTAATGCATTACAATTCTAACATCAGAGCTGTTCCTACATACTAGATACAGTCTCCTTTTGTCCCTTGCATAATCCAAGGTTTATTTTTTTACTACTACTGTGCGAATTGAGTTACCTTTAGGGGAAAACAATTTTCAAAAGTGGAGGTAACCTTATTAATGAATGCTCTATTTTCAATTTGAGTCAGAAGCATTGTAAACATCCATCTAGGCTATGTCTTTGAGCAGATTCTTGAATTTATCAATTTTTGTCTTGTTTATTACCCTCCTGTACTCAGAATTAATAGCTTTTTTTATCCTGACAAGTATCAACATTTAACACAATATGCTGCATGTCATAATCAGACAGCCCATTTACCGTTAGTTTTAAGATACGACTTTTTCCCTAGATTTGTCTACAAAGGTATTATCAATAGCAGTCTCAGAGCATTTACATATCCTAGTTGCAAAGTTCACAGTAGGAACTAAACTGAATTATAGTGTTAATGACTGCAATAATTGCTCACCGACAGCTTTTCAATAAATCCACATTAAAATCACCAGCAACCACTATTTCCTTGTTTTTTACCATGAGGTGGGGCAACACAGCTTCCAGATTTTTTATGAAGATATTAAAATTTACTGAAGATGATCTGCATACACCTACTATTATAAAAGGACTGATCTGCATACACCTACTATTATAAAAGGACTTCTTATGAAATACTACCTCTGTTGCACAAACTTCTAAGTGCTTCTCTGAGCAAAATTTATTAATATCAATATTCTTGAAAACCACACAGTTTCTGAGAAATGTGGCAACTCCTCCTTTCTCAATATTTTCTCTACAGAAGTGAGAAGCTAGCTTGAACCCTGTAACGTTTAACATATTTGTACCAGTGATCACATGATGTTCACAGAGGCAGATTATATCAACTGGTTTGCTCAACTCTAATTCTTCAACACAAATAAGCAACTCATTAAGCTTACCCCTTAGTTCTCTGATAGTTTGTCAGCCAGCCTATTCTGTTCTCATACATACGAAAGTTCCTGTACCATAGATGGCTGGGATCAACGGAAGCATCTGATTCCACCCGTCAGCTTTGACCCGTGACATAAGGCTGTTGTGGTGTGTGACGTCATGACAGCGCGTAGTTTAGTTTGATAGAGTGGCGTGTTTGCAGGCGGTGTTTTGATGTTATCAGTGGTGCCCTCTAGTGGTGTGTGTGTGTGTGTGTGTGTGTGTGTGTGTGTGTGTGTGATGTTTTTGGTTTAGTTTGAGTATGTGGCGTGTTTATAGGTGGCGTATTGTTACAGTCAGTGGTTATCTCTGGTGGTGCGTTTATGAGTAGCGTGTTATGAGGTGTATGGGGTTCAATTGCGCGGTAACATTCCATGTGTGTGGTATCGGTGCTGAATGTGCTTCCAGCAGAATATTTTTCAGTGAGTTAACGATTCTGGTTTTATTATGTCGACGTTATTGTAGTTTTTTTTTTGTTCGTTGTGCGTGAATTTTTGTAAGTTGCTTTGTTTATGTCTTTGGTAGGTATGGATATGACTGACAAGGTCAACAGTTTCCAGTTGTCACGGATGATGGGGGACAGTGCGTTGTCTCTAAAAAAATTTCTTCAGCTGTTCGGCCTGTTGGCTGAAGTCGTGAAGTGTTCCGTGAAGAAATTACTTACTAATGTTCCGGCATCTCTGACCAGGGACGACTATATGTGGAGATATCTTAAGGATAACAGGTGAAAGGAAGTGTTCGATTCCAATTTTGATTTTCTAGGTTTTTTTATTTTGTGGTAGGATTAAGTGTGGTGATGGAGAAATTTTTGAGATTTATAGTGTGGCATCGATAGTTTGTTGACCTATATAGGTCAAGGGAAGTGATCAATTCCAGTGGGTTTTGTATGTAATGGAATTTGGGAAGGTTGTGGGATCTTGTTATTTTAGGGTGTTTTGCCATGTGTTTATATTTAGTTGGTCCCCACCCAAAAACCCCCAATTTCCCCCACTTGTCCCATTAGTTTCAGTATATTTTTGGAGGAATACCTTTTTAGTGGTTTCTTAATCTTTTTCGTGTTTGTTATGTTTACGTGATGATGTCATAGGAGTAGTTGTGAATGGTCGTTTCCGCCATATTGGTGACGTCATTGGTCAAAGCAGAGGGGTGGAATCTGACACTTCCATTATCCCGATGGCTTCACTTGTCCACTCTGACATCACGCAGTCATGTAGCATTTTACACTATACATTAATTGTGACACTGGGAAGGTAAAAGCAATTTTAAGTTGTGTAATAAGATTGGTTTTATTTCAATTATTTGCACAACTGAATTTGGTAAAAGTTAGGGCCAAAGCACAGCTTATGGCCATCTTAAAAATACCACAGCAAGATTTTCTCTCTGTAGCAGACTGTGCACTGGAGATTAAAACTGTGCACTGGAGCAAGACTCTCAATCGGGACACTTGCCTTTTGCAGGCAAGTACTCCTGGTCCGGCACACAGTTTTAATCTGCCAGGAAGCTCCATGTCGGCACAAACTTCGCTGCAGAATGAAAATCTCATCCTGGAAACACCCCCCAGGCTGCAGGGCTAAGCCATGTCTGTTATATTCTTTCTTGCAGGAGTGCTAGTCATGTAAGTTTCGCAGAAGAACTTCTGTGAAGTTTGGCAGGTAGGAGACAAGGTACTGGCAGTACTAAAGCTGTGAGAATGGATCATTTGAGTAGCTCAGTCCATAAAGCAATTTCCTGAAAAAAGGCTAAGGTCTTGAGATCAAGTCCCACTCCCACACACAGTTTTAAACTACCAGGAAGTTTCATCCTAACGACAGTTCAAGGTAGGCTGTATGCTTACTGCAGGAAAAAAGTTTAGTTCAAAAATCTGTACACTGCAACTATGTACAAACAAATGATCCATATTCTGAAGAAGAAAAAAAAAAGAACGAGAAGACATTTTTCCCAGCTTTGGCTACATTAACTTTATGTATTACCCGTTATTTGCCACTCCATATTATAATAAAACTGGTGGCTTTAAATAATAAGTAGAATGAATAATCTAGAAGCTAATTTGTTCTTTATACAGCCACATAAGAAAAATGGGCACACAGTAGATAAAAGTTACAGATACTTCCTGGAACCAATTTCTTATTTTTCTCCCATTTAAAAGGACCTGTAACTCCATTAACATTTGGCACCTTTTTGTGCCTTAGGAATTCACAACTCTGCCCTTTCAGTAAGTTTTTGCAGAGAAGCTCAATAATGCACTAATCACATCAAAGTGGCAATAAGTGTGGTATTGGCCAAAACTGGAGCCTTGACCCTAAGTACTGTGCTAATTTCCCCACCTCCCCAAATTGCATTTTTCAATATGTCGTCGATATAAAAATTAGACCGCATTACTGGTCAATTTATCACAGCTAGGTTTTCGGCTTCCACATTTGTTGGCTTTGCCAACTCACAACCAAACTGTCATCTTCTAAACTAAACTAGACCTCGAGCTGTGCAACAGATCAGTCTGTCAGCACAATTAAGATTTAGGGAGGTGGGATGGGGAGGGAAAAGGTCCAACACCACACTTTGCCCCTGAAATTTTGCTGCATCCAAATTTCTTTATTGTGAAGAGTTTCATCCAGTGGAAGAAGTTTAAAGAAAAATATCAAAGTTTGTATTTCTGTAATAGCAACTTAAAAATTAGAGAAATTTTATGCTAAACCTTAATTATTAATGCGATTACATTTTGCTTGCACCCCCTCCCCTCCCCCCCCCCCCCTAGCAACTTAAAAATTGGAGAAATTTTATGCTAAACCTTAATTATTAATGCGATTACATTTTGCTTGCACCCGCCCCCCCCCCCCTCCCCCGTCCATCGTCAGGAATTTGTATGAACATACCAATGCTGTTCTCTTCCCACATAAAGAAATATCATCGAACCACATATTTTCATATCAAACTGCTCTATAAAAGCACAAGATACATAAAACTATATACCAGCAATGATGTATGTTCCATTTGCTGGCAGTCTACAAGATACCACCGAGTTACATTTCTGCCACCAGGAACGACCTGTTCACTAAACCTTCCGCATTCAAATTTTCTTATATGTTCGCTTCTGGTTAGACCTATATATGAAAGAAACATATAGTGATTTTTCGGAATTAACCTGTAACAAAATTTTTAGCCATTGTGGATGTGGAACACCGCGACTGTGACTACAAAGGTTTTTAGAAATAATTACAACCAGTCGTCTTTCGTGGTCATTAAACATTCATTACACCGTGACCAGCTTCGAATCGCCTAACAGCGCTTCTTCTGATGGAACATAGTTTCAGAGACATTCTGTATCATGGGTGGCGTCATTTGGTTACGAGAAATTAGAAATACGAAACAAATAAGCACTGAATGTAGCAATGCATAAAGAATAATGAACTATATTATTTAATAGACTTGAAGCCATTACCTGCAGTTATTAAAATCCATGGGTTTTGGCCCTGTTCCCACATTATCCTGAACACCCACTGACGTCTTCCCGTCGCCACTGCATCCTACACGCCCTTCTGCCCTAATCAATAACAGACTAATCAATACCTGTGCGGCAAGGGGTACGAATCAGTGTTGCCAACTATCATTCAATGAAAATAGTAAAACAGTATCGCAAAAAAGACCGGAAATGGCTAAATTAATTTATATGTTTAGTACATAAGAAATTAAAAAGATGAGAAAAACTAGCAAATATAAACGTCATCCTCCACCACCTCAATTCCTTTGCTGGTGCTGCAGATTTCGCTGGTCTCCCCCGTGTATGCGGCGTTTCTAACAACAAGCTTCGGTTTTTCTTCTGGGACTTCGTATGGAAAACAAAAACTATGCTGTAATTTGCATGAAAATGCTATGAGACAACGCGGCCATCTGGATGGACTTTTAATAGCTTATTTATGTCTTGAGCACACTTTTATTTTTCATCAGCCTTACGCGTTTCGTCTTTCTTTCATTTTCAAAGGCATTGGTATGTCAGTCATATATAAAACGCGTAAGGTTGATGGAAAATAAGAGTTTGGTCAAGACACAAATAAAGTTATTAAAAGTACAAAAATTATGGTGGCGTCAAAATGTGAGCTGGCAGGTACAAATCGAATACCAAGCAAACTGAGCAGCTTTGCATTTGCAATGCAAATATTATCAAATGCAACTGACATGGACACACGAAAAGTGGCGTATACAAGCTACTTTGAATCTATTATTAGGTATGGTATTGTTTTTTTTTTTGGGGGGGGTAACTCGACAAACATAGTGAGGATACTAAAATTACAGAAAATAACATTGAAAATATGTGCACTGCAAATCACAAAGAACCATGTCGACCATTATTTAGAAAACTTAACTCTGCCATCCTTATACATATATGAGATTATTGTATTTTTGTACACCAGACACGAATTTGAACGAAACCATTTTGTCCATTCACATGGTAGGCCTACTAGAAACAAAGACAATTTTATGCTCCCCACCCACTGCCTCAGATAGCATTCCCAGGGACCTCAATACATGGGAATGCAAACTTGCAATAAATTAAAGGAGAACAAGTTGACGCAGATGAATTTAGGTTCACTTAAAACAAAGCTAATGAGGTACTAACACTGAAGTGTTATTACTCAGTGGATGACAAACTTGACATTTGAGCTAGATATAATGTGTTACGTGTTCCAAGAAATATCCCTATGGCGTTATTATTCATTGTAAAAGTCACTGTAACTGTATTATAAATTTTTGCCATGTCTCCTGTACGCAAAGAAAATAGATTGCAGATGTATGTCATGAGATGAATAAAACAATTCACAACACAAGTCCCACAATCCGTACCTTACACTCAAAATAGCAGAGAGTGTATTCGTTTTAAATCTGTTTCTCAGTTTGTTCTTCACCAAGTTTGTCTTGTTAAAAATTCTCTCAGTTTGAGAATTAGTTAACAGTGAAAATACGAGTGAGACTAAGTCCATGAAAGGATTTTCGCCTCCGGCATCACTGTAGTGACCAACCTCCTGTCAGAATTCAGGTGTAGACGATTCGCCACTGATTTTCAATTTTATCCGCATTCTGCTCAACACCCATAGTTAACACCAAACTGGTAGGACTAATAAGAATTTTCGTTCATTTTCGACTGTGTAGCCAAGATATAAGGGTGGACCAATATAATTATCAATGCTGCTCTTGAGAGGATCAATTTTAGCAGTGGGATTTATTATTCTGCCGCTTGTCGACCGAACTAAACTGGCCAAACTATCTAACAACTTTAGGTCAATAGTTTCGAATTGTTAAAAAAGCAATAAATATCGTGTAAAAAAGTTCTGTGGAAAAGCAATGTGCCTTGTGGCGGGATAATTCAAAATGTAATGTTAGTTATGCATATTGTTCTAAATTTCTACCAACAGCGGGTTCAATGGAAGTCCAGCGAGTTTTGCAAGTTCCTGGAATGTTCCGTGGAGCACGTTCACCTTCTTCACAATTAATTGTTTTATAATTATATGAGCCTCTATTCTAAGTGGCACATAGAAGAACACGAAAACAATTTATGGTTCCAGAAATAAGAAATTTATTGCTTCACAAATAAGAAATTGTTTCTGGGCAGAGTTTCCTCTGTAGTATGATAGTGTGCTAGCTGTAGTGAATGACAGACGCAGCGCATAAGAAGACCAGAATTGTTCTAAGCTGTTTTTTTTCAGATGAACATAGACCCCACTGTTATTTATTTATTTATCGTGTCAGAAGCAAACTAAAAACAATATTAGATACATTACTACATACATACATACATTATGGTTTATAAATTAAACTAGTCAAGAATGAAATAAATGATTACACACAGATTGTGTTGTCAAACATAAGATAATTTTAATCTATACAGTGGATGCCCAAAAATTTGCAACATCCAGTGCACTTTGTGTAGCGTTTACGAGGTCCTCCATGGTGCACACAGTTGGAGGTAATGTGCATTGTAGTAGATGTGTTGATGTCTGCACGGCAGCTCTGCAGTCACACTGCAGAGAGTCCACCTGGAAGCCCCACCCCTCCAGATTACTATTGGATCTTGTGACAGATGAACGCAGGCGGTTAAGTGATTTCCAAGTGGACCATATCTCTGTGTGGCCTGGCGGAAGAACTTCTTGCGGGATCAGCCACTCCTCCAGATGCTGGCATCTGACCTGCCATCTCTTCTCCCGGTGTTGATGTGGAGTGTCAGCGAGTGGTTCAGTACTGTGAAGAAAGCTCTTACTAGATACAAGTCTTTGCTGTGCCGGTTGGTGGCCATGTAGTGGGTGGGCTTCGGATGTTAATGCCTTCTTCATTTCACTCCGTGCTGCTGTATCTCTTCGGGTGTCCGGGGAGGCTATGCCGGATAAGCAGTACAGTTTTCCACAGGTGTGGCTCTTAGACAACCCGTAGTGATACGACATGTCTCATTCAGAGCAACATCAACTTTCTTTGTATGTGTAGATCTGCACCATACTGGGCCAGCGTACTCAGCAGCAGAGTAGCAGAGGGCTAATGCGGATGTGCGCACTGTGTCTGGCTGTGCTCCCCATGTTGTTCCAGTCAGCTTCCTAACCACATTGTTCCTGGCAGCCACTTTTTGCTTTGTTTTTAAGCAGTGTTCCTTATATGTAATAGCACGGTCTAGAGTGACTCCGAGGTATTTTGGAGTCTTGCAGTGTTGGTTCCTTCCCAATCTATCTGCAAGGTTCTACTAGCCTGTCTGTTTCGGAGGTGGAAAGCACAGGTCTGGGTGTTAGAAGGATTTGGTTTCAATTGATTGTCCCTGTAATAGGCAGTTAATTCTTTCAGAGCATCAGTTAGCTTCCGCTCCACCCTCTCAAAGCTGTGATCTTGTGCTGTGATTGCTCGGTCATCTGCATATATGAAGCTTTGTGTTCCTTCTGGTAACGGCTGGTCATTAGTGTATATATTGAAGAGGGTGGGTGCCAGTACACTGCCCTGTGGCAGCCCATTTTTCTGCTGCCTCCATCTGCTTCTTTGTCCTTGGTATTCCAAAAAATATCTTCGGTTCTGCAGAAGATTTCTAATTAGACAGGTTAGTTTGTAATGTTAATACCGCACATCACTCTGGCATTGTCTCTCTTCTGAACCCCTGTACATTTTTAGGATCAAATTTCGAATTCACAAAAAAGCTGTTTAATTCCTAAAAGTATAGATGCAGCATCACACTTTCTTAGCTCAACAGTACCCGCAAATGAGGACACTATATTGTTCATTTGTGTGCTGTAATACCGCTCCACAGCTGCTAATAATTTGGACACTGAAATGCCAGTCGATTCAGCCATAAAGGTGCGTCCAAACGATGCCATTTATGCGTTCAATTTTGCACATGTGCGCAAATTTCCAACAACGCAACCAAGCATGCGCATTTGTGCATGCGTAATTTCCTGAAATGGAGGCCTTCGGTGGACATCTTTGCGCTTTTTAGCATATGACAAGTAGATGACAAGCACTTGTAATCACTTGTTAAACGCGTGTGTGTTGTCTGTGTTCTGTGTTGCTTTCGTGTATCGGCGAAAATGATGTCAGCTGATACTAAAGAGTGGACTCCAAAGAGTGTTGAAGATTATTGGCAGAGGGAAGTGTTGTGGAACACATAATCGAAAGATTATTTCATAAACTTTGAGGAACAATGCCATAAAAGAACTTAGCTTGATTTGGTGGCAGTGAAGAATAAAATCAAAACTTTTGCAAAGAGCATGAAAGATCCATGAGTAGGAAGAGTGGGCGTGGGATAGATGAATATTATTCATCTACATGGCTTGCATATCCCAGCAGTATCGTTTCTAAACGACACAAGTAAGCCACTGTCCATGACTGATACGGAGCCAGAAAGTAATACAGATGTTTCGATTCATGAGATTTTAGGAACATAGAAGGATGTTACAGTTAATGAGGTATCTAAATTGACCTCATATTCATTTTAGAAACACAAATTTACACATTTATGAGACCTATAATAATTCACGATCAGTTTTACATGTATTTGCCCTACTAAACCCCTTTCAGTCATGAAATATTCCATAAATTCATCTCTAATTTTTTTGGCATCAGTCGTGGTTTTCATGATGTACGTGGTACAGGCATAAGACCTGTATCAGAGCAAGTTATGTTTCTCCGTGATCCTGCAATTACTTCTTCTGAACTACAGTAGCTTCCTCTGTATCCAGTGATCTAAAAGGAACATAAATATTTCTAGATGCTGGTTGCCTTCGTAGAAAATTATGTAAGTAGACACAACATAGATTCGATCAATAACATTGTCCACTCTCAACTCCGTCTGTTTCCTAAAAACTGTGAAAACAGACATCATCAAACCAAAAGCATTTTCCACAATGCGACATGCCCTGCTCTGTCTATAATTGCATATTCGCTTTGGTGAGCCTTTTTTCAGATCCACAGAGAATGGTTTCATTGTGTTCTGGGACAATGAAAAAGCATTTTCAGCCAACAGAATATGAGGAATATGCACTGCTCTGCGTGGTAGTTCTTTTGGGTGTGGTAAATGTAAATCATTATTATAAAGTTTCCTGCTGAACACTGTATTTTTAAATGCTCCACCATCTGAAATTTTCTCCTGGCATCCCACACTGCAATAGGTAAATGAATAGCTGTCGTCTACAATGGCCATTAGAACAATGCTGAAAAGTCTTTCGTAATTAAAGCAAGGGCTCCTACTATTTTCTGGGCACTGAACTGCAACATGTTTGCCATCAGCAGCTCCAATACAATTTGGAAAATTCCACTTCCTTTGAAACCCATCCGCAATTTTCTGCCAAGTATCTCCTGTCCCAAGAAGCTTAAATATTAGAACACAATATGACAAAGTTACTGTAAATTTGCAAGTAATTTTCATGATCACCTGCTACAGAAATTCTCTTATACCTTGCAACCAACTGATCAGATACAACCCTGCTTGAACAAAAATGTTTTAAAAATCAAAATAAAAAATTAAACATTGAAAAATATATGTGAACTTAATAAGTGAAAATAATGATTGTGTGATGCTTCATATGTTAAATGTGGGAATATTTTTCCAGCATGTTGTTGGTGAGTAGTATGTAGAAGCACAGTATGATTTTTTGATGAATGTCTTCACATTTGTTCATCTCATGCAACAGTATCACATAATTTTGCATAATCCATAGTGTCACTATGTAAATATATACTGTATCGTACTGTAAATATTGAACACCAGATGGTTTATGGATTAGTTATACACAGTACAATATATTTTCTACAGATAGAAGCACAGACTGATGGAAAGGAAATTGATGTGGTGGACCAGGTCCATCACGTACTATTCCTAAAAGGAGAAGATTAAAGCTGAGAGATAGCAGAGAAGAGGATGAGTACGAACTCATGAAAAGGGCTTGTGCCCAGGTCAAAACTAATGATGAATGTTCTTGCTTTGGTTATTTAATCACCCAAAAATTGAGGAGCCTCAAATCCCCAAGATTGAGGAAAGTGGCGCAAGCACATATCTTCAGTGTGCTGTTAGAGGTGGAAATAAAGGACATAGAGGTAGAAAATGAGGAAGGTACTTCTTCAGCTTCTGTAGTAGACTGTGGGTACATGGTACCCAAAAGAGACTTGGTGAGAGTGAATGCTGTATAGTATAAAAAATATTTTTGTATAATAACATTTTCCTTAGTGAACGTTGCACAGTATGAATAACATTTTTGTAAAATAAATTTGTCTTCAGTGAATATTGTACTTATGAAAATATATTTGTAAAATAACATTTTTGTTAGGAAATGTATAAACAATACTTTTTCTAAAATAAAATTACATAATGAAAGTTAACTAACATTCACATTGTCGCTAAGAACTTCCCTTACGTGGTTTGCAGTTTCTGGAATTGTTACTGAAGTGTTTTGCTCTGAAATTCAGAGCAAATAGCTTAAACTGGTATATGAATCGCCAGTTACCAGGTACTGAAGTGTTACTGCCAGTGTTTCTACTGTTACTGTATTTCGCATAACAGTATCTTTCTAAGAGATGCAGATTTTCAATTTCCGAATCAAAAAATCAGAATTTTTCTGTGCCAGTCTTGTGAAGTTTGCAAACAAAACATCGCCGTCAGTTTGTATATCTCACAGTAAAGGATCTCTGTTGCTTTTTAGATAACCTTTCTGGCCACAATCCCCTTTGTCTCTTCTTTTTCTGTCTCCTTTTGATCACAATAAACACAGCACAAACTGCCAAGCAAAAAGGCATATCCATAGCAGACGGCTGCAGCATCTGGGCATCCATAATTTCCTGGAAATGGAGGCTGTGGGTAAAGGGCATTGCTATAGTGCGTGCAGAATGTTGTGGCTGGCACATGTGCAGATAGCAGGGCATGCATGGGGAGAGTAGTGGTGGTGGTGGGGGTTACGGACAGGCGCTGTAGGGGAAATGCTGAGCGCTGGAGGGGAAGTGCCTATGCTCACATTTTCTGCAAATAGTAAGAGGGCACACTTGCATGGTCGCCATTCAGAAATATCTACTGGCATCTCTGCTTTGGTTAGTATCTAAAAAGAATTTATCTGAAAATGCAGCGATTTAATTTCGCCTGGCTTGTTACCATGTGAAACTTTCAGAGAAGCATCATGAGTGGCGAATTTTGAGTGAGACCTATACACTTTTCTCTGGTTGCCATGTTAAAATTTGCTTCTTTTGACAAAACACAGTGGAGTTTACACAGACTCACCTCACTAACATTTATTTATTTATTTATTTATTTATGCATTTATTTTACCTGGCAAGATTAGGGCCTTCAGGCCCTCTCTTACACCTAAACAGGCATACTCAGATTCAACAAATTTCAGTTTCTACAGAACATTAAGGACATATAACATGTTATACAGTATTAATGTTAAAGAAAAAAAAATAGAGATTATAAAAGTAGTACAATGATAATTATAACAATCAAAAATAATTATAACAATCAAGAATAATAATAATAATAATAATAATAATAATAATGACTATGTATATAAAAGTAAACATATTTTTCTTTTATGAATGTCAGTCCTATTGCTAGTTGGGAATTTACTTGTTATATTCTTGCAGCTTGTGAGTTATTCTCATCAAGCAGAGACATAAGACGATAGAATGGGGTGAAAGAGATATAGAAGAGGTAGATAGGTTAGAGGAAGAGAAATAGAATGGTAAAATTCGAAGCTATGATGGAGAGGAGACTGAAAAAGATGAGAGGGGCACAACAATGGTGGCTATACCGTCCCTAATATGTAAGTCTTGAGTTCGCTCTTGAATGTTGTGCAGACAGGTGCAGACAGGTGCAGTTGCAAAAGAATTCTGAAAAAGTGGTTTATTAAGTGAAGATCTGAGGAAAAGTAAGATCAGTAGATAATGAAAAAGCATATTCTCGGTACAAAATAAATGTGTATGTCTTCAATTATGTTGTTCCAAAACCCATATCATTTCTTTTCAGCAGCTATTGGCAGTCCTTAAAAATTGCATTCTTTCATCGAAAAAGTCTTTTGTTAGTGGAATAATACTGTAGACAATGAAGTTTTGCATAATAACTATGTGGCAAAATACTCTCCTCTTTGTGCGCTATCATTTGCCAAAATCCCATTTTGATACCTCAAACCGTTTATGAAGTGTGAGGAATGTTGTGGGTATTTCACTCTGGATTTATCGCTGGCGCAGCGCGATCGCAAATGAGTGTGCGACATTAAAAGTAAATTAACATTCACATGACGACTAATAACCATCTTTAAGTATTTCTCAGGTTCACGAATAATAACTTTTATTTATTTATTCGTGTTCTATTGTTCCATTATGCAAGGGAAAAGCATCGATATGGAACGAGTCATAATTATACATTAATGCTTGTTCTATAGATCATGAATACGACATTTTGTTATATTGTGAAACATAATGAATGCATGAGAACAGTGTAGATGCTAATAGATACAAACTGGAATATAGTATAGGAACAAAATACGCTAATAATTACAAGCATGAGCATTTCTTGCAGTGAAGGGGGTTACGATTTACAAATCTGGTAGAACTGAAATACTTTGTTTTGAAATAAGGAATAAATCATTCAAACGAGTTTACAAGTGTAATAACATTTTATTCCCAGCCTTATTGTTGCATTTTCCCAAGCAGCAAATCTGAAAGCTTGTTGTGACCTTCTCCTAAAATTTGCAGACAAAATGTTGCCAGCACATCGCATTTCTCGTTTCTTTGTGTTTTATATACTTCTTTACCCACAGCCGCTTTTGTGTTTTCTTTTTCTGCCGTCTTTCATCACAATAAACGCAACACAAGCTCCCAAGCAAAGAAGGAGGTTCATAGCAGACTTCTTGCTCAGTTAGGCAAGGTGTGTATAGGAGATCGCCCATGGGGACGTGTGTTTTTTCCCCAAATTTTTGTGCATGCCCTTTCATTGCCATGCTTCTGTGATTATGTACGATGAAAGAGGCGTCGTCTGGACATACCTTAACAAGACTGAATTTCTGTTCGCCTATATCTCTCACTAATAGATCAGTGAAGTGTGGCGCGAGTATATTCACAACTGTTCCCTTACATTTTTTCATGCAGACGAAGATCCACTGTTTCGTTGTCAGTCAGAGAAAATGTGTGATTGCGTAATTGTGACAGATGATCAGTAATCATTATTGCGGAAAGAGTTGCAATGTACAATGGTACTCTAGATTCAGCCTTTTGCTACCTGTAATTTAATCAACTCTTTCAAACGCGATTTTAGTTTGATGTTTGCTGCTGAATGGAACAGATCCTGAAATGTGTTTTTTAGAACGTAAATCACGTTTTAAATCATGTAATTTTGCTCTCATTTCTACATTGCGAAATCTACAAACTACAATACTTCAGTTGGTTCTGTTACAACTGGTTGTACCAACTCCTTAAAGTCCTACACATTCTCCCATTTTTTCTGTACGTTTGTATACATCGTGGTTTCAGCATGATAATATAGTTAACTGATACAATAAGAAAGTACATTATATTCTTCCAACACTCACTTCTCATACACATTACAAACAAAAAACTTCACACAGCACTGTTGTAATTCGTTTTGAATTACCAAAAAAGTGCAGCTGCATTACTGTAGCTTGTAGCTTTTTTAGCTGATAGCTCTACCGTCTGGCTTTCTACAGACGGGGGAATCAGCAATTTATGGAGATAAGATGGTGTACATTATGATCTCATTGCATGCTATGCCCGTGCAGGGATGTCAATGTTAACACAAGCCCCTTGTGTGGTATCGGCTGTATCACAGAGTAAAGGGAATGTTAAAAAATACAAATACATTCATAATGAAACGCGCGTTGTATTATTTTCACGGTTTTATTGTGAAAATTACCGAATAATAAAAATGGCTAGATAACAGTATAAAAATGACACGAATGATAGCAGTAGCTTTTTTCTAAAACAGTGGCTAGTCGCCACTTCAGAATGGCTATGTTGGCAACACTGGTACGAATGCCTCGTGCCACTCCTGAACAACGCATGTCAGATCTTGACGACAGACCGCTCGCGACCCCAATAGCTGCTTGTAACGCACTTTATGATTTACTTGTGTCAATAGTGAATGCTAATTCAACAGCTGTCTCATAATGTTTGTGTGTCCTGTATCTCAACGTGAATATGAACTCCATGGGAGATTATGGAGGCATATTAAAAAAGCACACTCTTCTAAAGGCCAGTCCACACGCAATGATCTGTCTGCGCAAATGTCTGCGCACATCACATCTGCGCAGACAGATCGTTGCGTGTGGACAGAAGATTTGCACCAACCTGAGGTGTGTGCAAACCTGGAAGTTGGAGTTGGAGGTTTGAGCGAAACCTCTCAAATCTGTGGGTTCAAACCACATCTGCGCAGACAAGTTGGAGCGTGTGGACAGCAGATCGCCGCAAATCTGGCGCGAAACAGCTGTTTGCTCAGTCTAGTGTTTGTATTTCTGCGCACAGGGCATTAAAATGGCTGATATTCGTCAGTGTTCTCGAGAGTTTGTCAGTGAATTCATTGAAATATATAGAAACCACCATGTTTGTGGAAGATTAAAAGTAAAGAATATGGTGATCGAAACAAAATGACAGCAGCATACAATGCTCTAATTGAAAAATTGCGGGCAGTTGACGCCTCGGCAAACAGAGAAACAGCAATAAAAATAAATAAATTCGTTGCGAACTATTTACCGAAAAGAGTTATCCAAAGTTCAGTAATCTAGAAGATCTGGTGTAGGAGTGGATCAAGTATACCAGCCAACATTATGGTCTTTTGAACTGCTTGGCTTTCTTAAGGTTCGCCCTGGAAATCTCACAGTAAATTTACGTGAGAAAACTCCTTTCGCTTTAGCAGCCACTGTCTACATCATTTTGACCGCTTTCTCTGTTTCCTGCGGTTGGTCTGAATGTTTTTTGCAACACAAGAGAACTTCCTCCATTTCTATATTTCAAAATAACTGTATTAAATTTTTGACGTTTACGGGGAGCGTAGTCGCTTGCCACTGATACTTCTTTTCTACACCGACAGATGACGGGCGAGCAGTAGATTGGGGTTTGTGTCCTGTGAACACACCACATTTGCAGCGATCTTTTGCATGTACAGACATCTGCGCCGATGTCTGCGCAGACAGATCGTTGCGTGTGGACCGGGCTTAAGGAAGAAGAATTTGTGACAAAAAATAAAGAATAGAGGAGAAGGCGATCATGTATGCGCTTCCTGTAACAAATTTTTCAATCAAGTGCGGCATTCAGACTGTTCTATGCAGTATTTGTGACTTATCTGCTTCGAAGAAAGTGAGAATTCTTGGACATTTTAAGCATATTTGCTGTGTTCAGCTGATGCAGTCTTAATTGTTTCGTGACTTCAGTTCGTGGGAAGAATAAACTGAAACCAAGGGTAAAGTTTCATTAACCAGATTTAGGAGTGTTGAAACTTATACTAACAGAACGAGAATTTACGGTTACCAGCGTCTCTCTGTCTCATACATCAAAACCCGTCGGTAAACGACATGTAAAAACACAAGAAAGCTGTAAGATAAATGGATGTTGCCCTGTTGGAGCCAAAGTGAATGAATTCATGGATGGAACATGTCATCCTCCCGCTTGGTCTACACGGTTGATAAGCGTGATAAGCGTGATCTGGGTAATTTGCGCCTCCAGGTGAGAGAAGAAATTACAACTAAAATTGCTACTTAAGTACAATTTTATGCAATCCTGGATAACACCCGAACTTCAACAACTAACGAGCTCAGTAGAATATATCTGTTACCTAAAAAATACTTATAAAATATATAAAGAAGTATTAATTTTAATTGTGACGTTATTAAACATCAGAGCTATGGAACAAGTGTTTCTCCATGGGAATGGGAGTCTGTATAAACTTTTCCATCAGGGGCAATATTGAAACTTTTCCTTTTCGATACAACTGATTCAATGAATTTGAAAAGGTGTCTTGCTCCAAGAACAAAATTTAAGAAGAACTACACAAATTTTATTGTATCTCAAAAAACCGATAGTGAAAAACTCATAAGGTACCAAGAATTTGCTTGAGAACTAATTCATTCTTGATCTAGGAAGGCAATCTACATTGTTTCCATCTACCAGTGATCCCAGTTACTTTGGAGACTGAGGTAGGTGGGCAGAGGATTCAACACTAATCTCACAGATCGGAGTTTAACGATGGGATACATTCTACTAGAATTCGTAAAACAACACATAGCAAGAGCAGCGTTCACTAACGAGTTAATACCACTGACATACAGAGACAGGAGTCATGAATGCAGGCATCAACACATCTAATTGTCAAAACGACACAGTGATTTTTAGCGTACTGGAGAGGTATTCATGTGGGAATCCTGACATCCTACAGAGAGAACAGTAGCTACACTCTATTAAGCAGGTGATCGTAGCATTATGGGTCATCAGTGTATTTTCTTTCACACTGTATCTTTACTCGAATATTGCAGAGCTATTAAACAACTCAAAAATTCTTGATAGCTATTAAATCATAACATGTATAGGTAAGTTCATTTCAAAAAACATAGTGTGAGTATTTGTTTTTTACATAAAATATACAAGACTTGTGAAACTGAGCTTTAGCTTAATATACGAGGACTGTTCAAAAAGTAATGCAACACAGTTTATTTCTCAGTCAGCTTCAGATGAAAAACTGTTAAATTTGTTGGGGGGCTTTGTCGAATGTTCCTGCCTCAGCCCAGATAGTTTCATGACATTGTAATTGGTGCCATGACCACTTGAGCAAAAGTGAGATAAAATCGGTAAATTTAAGGAAATTGAAGGAAAATACGTATAAATTGAGATAAAATACGCCAAAAGTGAGGAAATTGAGGGAGAATGAGAGAATACTTACAATGTCTGCTTGATGCAGGAAAATTCTTATACATGGGAACGAGTATGCGACAGCAAGAGGAATACGAGAAAAAGTTGACGTGCAAGCCCTGGGAATCAGGGAAACAAGAGTAAAAAATTATGTATGTCAGATCACAAGCCCAGGTGTGACTCCAAAGTTATTGGCAACCACTTTATACGAGGGCGGTTCAGAAAGTAACCTCCGATTGGTCACAGTGCAGGTTGTGGGGGGAGTAGCGACGCCATCTGTGCGTTCATACACTCAACATGTCAGTCGGCATCAAGCCGTGGTCGAATGAACGTCGTACCTGCGCTAGTTTAGTTTTTGTGGCAGTTTGAAATGTGTGCTGCAGTAGAAAACCCCGCCAAATGTGAAGTGCGTGCTGTCATAAGGTTTTTTACAGCCAAAGGATATTCTGCAGCAGCTATTCATCGTGAGCTTTGTGCCCTGTACGGACCAAGAGTTATGAGTGAAGGAGTTGTCCGTGAATGGGTACGTTTATTTAAAAGTGGACGAGAAAACGTTCATGATGAAGAGAGGAGTGGTAGACCATCATTGGTGACTGACGAACTCGTTCAGACAGTTGATGCAAAAGTTCGTGAAAATCGACGTTTCTCAATGTCGGAGTTGTCTACTGGTTTTCCACAGATTTCTAAGACTCTCTTGTACGAGATAGTGACAGCAAGATTGGGTTACCGTAAGTTCTGTGCACGATGGGTGCCCAAAATTCTTACCGACCACCACAAAACTCAAAGAATGGCCTCTGCATTAGACTTTCTGTCACGTTATGAGGACGAAGGAGAACCATTGTTAAACAGAATCGTGACTGGTGACGAAACCTGGATTAAGTACGTGAACCCTGAGACAAAAGAACAATCAAAGATGTGGGCACATTCAAATTCGCCTACCAAACCAAGAAAAGCCTCGCAAGATTTTTCTGCCAGAAAACTGATGGCAACGGTGTTTTGAGATGCCAAAGTGGTGTTGTTGGTTGAATTCATGGAACGTGGTACGACCATTAATCAAGACGTGTACTGTGAAACAATAAAAAAGTTACGACGGGCTATACAGAACAAACGCCGTGGTATGCTGACTTCCGGTATCGTTTTTTTGCACGATAACGCCCGTCCTCACTCTGCTCGCAGAACAACGGCCCTTCTTGAGTCCTTCAAATGGGACGTTATCAACCATCCACCTTACAGCCCAGACCTGGCGCCAAGTGATTATCACCTCTTCATGCATTTGAAGAAATGGCTCGGGTCACAGCGGTTTGATGACGACGAAGAGCTCAAAGATGCGGTCACAGGCTGGCACCAGGCACAAGCGGGTGATTTTTATGCAGAAGGAATTTCAAAGCTTGTGAAGAGATACGATAAGTGCCTCAATCGCTATGGAGACTATGTAGAAAAATAGTGCAAAGATGTAGTTGTAAGATGTATATATTAAAATATTTTTATTTAACTTGGTGTATTTTTTAAATCAACCGGAGGTTACTTTCTGAACGGCCCTCGTAGATCTTTATAGAGTTTCCTTAGCTAAAGAGCATTGTATTATCAGCTTGGGAACTGCAATATACAACTACAGAACGGATCAGGTATCTAACACTGTGCAAGACTGTGTAGTGTCGGCTAAGAAATACCTTACAGAAAAGTTTCTCCAGGTTTTTTAACAACATTCTGATGTCTATTGAGGTGATAGGGATACACACAAGTTGACAGCCGCATTTGATGCTTTCCTGAAAAAGAGAACCCTCTGCTCTAAATTGACATGGATCTGCATTAAAGGATGATAGAAAGTAGATGAAGTAATTGGTTGAGACGGGTTGTAACGAGGTGTGATTTAATGGTAAACTGACGACACATTCTAGAGAGAGAGAGAGAGAGAGAGATGTTGCGGAAGGTCATTTATCACACATTTGACTATTTTTAGCATTGCTCTCGCAGGTTCGAATCATGCCTCGGGCATGGGTGTGTGTGACGTCCTTAGGTTAGTTAGGTTTAAGTAGTTCTAAGTTGTAGGGGACTGATGACCTCAGATGTTAAGTCCCATAGTGCTCAGAGCCATTTGAACCATTTTTAGCATTGCTCTATTGGGGTGCATCAGTTGTGTGGTATAGGCTGCGTTCGACTAATGTGCAATCGCATGTTTCATGTGTGACTTAGAGCACTAGCTACCTGCGATCATTAAGAGCAAACCTCTCCATACCAATGTGAGCAGAGGACTTTCTAGTATGATAAAAACATTATAACTATTAAATATATCTCAATTCTTTCAATTTAAATCTGTATTTCATACTAGATTGCCGTGTTCCCAGTTTGGCACAGCTTTGCCACAGGACACACGAAAGCGGTCGAAGACGTCCGTCTTCTGGTCGGCTCCTGATCGTTGTCAGAAGGAGGCTAGTTTTTGATTACGCAAAGACTTCTATTATTTGGAAAAGAACAACCCGGATTTCTTTACGTAATCAGTATGAATTTTATAATTACCTAAGGGACCTTTAACAATGAATAGTAAAAAAAATTGCATTTGCAAATGAAATCATTAATAGATGGGGCAGCTATGAGTTGTATAGGAGACAAGGAGCGGCCTTCTGTCTACGACCAGGATGCCGCAGTATTCTCTGCTGTAGTAAAGGCTGTTTGACATTTATAAAAATAATATGGCATGGAGGATAAAAAAGTATAAAGGAAAAGAACACAATAAGAAGTCTGGTAAACACTAAATATATTCAAACAATTCTCACTAGCAAATTAGGGCTTATTTATAAACAATATAACTTACATAAGTACTTTTCTAACAGTATGGTGCGATCAGATTTCAGCCTGTCCTGTGCTGTCTCCTTGGTTCACGTTTTTGTCACAAATTACAGTCATTACTTTTCTCCTTTCGTTAAAGACAATTCTTGCACTGTTCAACACCTCCGATAACAATAACTTGCTAATTTACAGTTTCGAACATAAATTACTTTAATTTTATTAATTAATAATGTTGTCTGCACGCTGGCAAGACCGCTCACTTTTTTAACTTAAAGTCGACCTCCTTTACGTTTTCACATTACAAGCAGAAGTACATTAAAATCTGAAGATCTACAAAAGTTTTTTTTTTTTTTTTAACTGTCATCTTTTATTTAGATCGAAGGGGAACGACAGTTCAGCTTCTGTTAAAATGTTTCTTTGACTGCGCAATCGATGTATTAGCGTCCGCGCTAGATGCGCATCTTTACAGTTATGTAAATTATACAAAACAAATGTCTTTCAAAGAATATGTCTCATCTTATAAGTTGATCATTTACTATACAGATAGGTGAATGCCTTTCCAAGGGTACTCAAAGCTTTCATAGGACGGAAATACCAATAATATTACAACTTACAGCGCATGTCTGAAGAATCCTGTCCACCGCACCGATGGAAATCCTATTTTGGTATCCTCCTCTAGACGAGCGAAGATGTAGCCTACATTTTGGACATAAACTGAGTGTTCAGTTTCATAACTGCAATGACTCGAAATCAGTGACACAGGCTAGTGAGATACTGCAGTCCCTGTTTGACAGATGTTGTGTGTGGAAGAGACTGGGATCTGTTCACAGAGTTAGTGCAGCACGGTGGGTAATTTCACATATCAAATACCTCTGCTACGCATTTCTCTATTTCCTCATAATATGTCGTTGTTTCATGCATTATCAATTGCTGATGACCTTTTTTTGGATTGATATGGGCATAGCATAATTTCTGAGCTGAAATCAGATGTGAACAGTGGGCGCTACACACATCTGGAAACCTATATAGTGCATGTATCACAAAGAATCTCCGTTTTCTTTCTTTGGTGTAGAAAGTAGTAGTTTTATCATCTTAAAGTTTCTCGCTATAGTGAGTCGGATAGAATTTAAGCCAGGTGTTGGAAATATATTTCCTGCATTGGAGTATTAACAGCATTGCATTCCACACAACTAATACATCGGGAACCACGCTGCTTTAACATCATAGCATGTGTAAGTGCGGAACTGTGTAGCCTCTTTCCAGTACCTTCGTGCTATGGAATCAAAACACAACAACAGTACTACAGAATTGATAGCACAAGTGATTTAGGTAAAATGTTTCAAAGTCCTTCTATCTGGAGCTCCATCATGCACAAACCATACGTTTCTTCTTCTTCTTAATCAACTATTATCTCACCACAACACTCTCAAATGTATCACACTCGTATATACTATACACCAATAAGGCCTGCTAACATCCTCAGCATGCATGCATCTACAGTATCGTGTGTAACTGGATCGGTGACGTGAGTAAAATTGGTATAGAACAGCCCTCGCAGGACTGTAGTTAAGGTATTGGAATGAGAATACCGGTCAATATCACAGGTGTAAGTTGGTTGTCGAAGTTTGGAACACATGTCATACCCTTTCCAAAAGCAAAATATCGAAGTGTATTGATTATTTGGCAGTCAGCCCATTATGTTCCTTAACGAGACGTCGAATGTAGCAGGTATAGTGGACCCCTACTTATGGTCAATTACAAATTGCATCGGAGACAATATTGCAGGGAGAGTTGGTTAAAGACAGAGGAAGAGTTAAGAGATGCCTAGAGAGAGGCCATCTAGAATTTTGCTCAGGATCGACGAATGTGTGAATACTTTGTGGCTCCCATCCACATAGGTCAAGAAGGCCAATCGTAATCAAATGTTACCGAATTTATGAAGCGTTTCGGCTAAGGGGCGTAGTTTTTGCTCTTCCTCTCTGTTGATGGTTATTTCCTACAGCAATGAACAGTATTTGTGTCACGTGACGTAACAGGGTTCGCAATAGGTCCAAGTATATGTGGCCCTCGCAAAGTAGTGGAAAGGGGGTGGGGGGGTTAGCAATGATGCAGAAAATGAGAATCGTGGTGCAATATCATTGGCTGAGAGCACACGAGATTGACATGATGAGACGTTGTGTTAACGTGACAAGTCGGCTAGAGTGGTGGTTTGGAACTCGAGCAATTGTGTAAAATGCGTTTAAATTATGGAAAACCTGCTAAAATCACAAAAATTAATGGAAAATAGGTAAAACGGAGGTAAATAAGACAAACGTGGATGAGTGAGGGTAATTACGTGCTCGCCTGCGTGTACGAAAATCATTCTGTTCCTCCACCATGTTTCAAACTATATATGCTCTGTGGATTTAAATCCTACAGAATACCCCCTGTTCCACATGCGGTTACGCATTATAAGCCATAAAAATTAAAGATTCAGTATTCAAAGATTTAATGGTTTAGAAGTATTTGGTGGTTTAGGACACCTAAACGGTGATCATACACCTAGGTGCGGTATACCCCACCAGTATGAGGAATCATTGCTCATCGACTCTTCGAAAATAAAACACCAAGACTTCAGCTATCCTATCACTGTGCAATGGAACATGAGATTAAATGTAGAGGTCTTTACCTTCAGAGGGCTGTTTGCAGACACTCCACAATGCCACAAACTTTTCCTGTTTCCATATGTTGTGATATCTTCCACATTTTTGTAAATAAGAAACACCACCTTCACGACAAACTTGCTTTTAGCGAAGTTCATTTTCCAGTTGTGGATAATTTTAAATATGCTTTAGCCATATAGTACAATTCCTTTAACTATTGTATCAACCAATTCCTTTAACTATTCTATCAAGGATTCTTCGTTAATAGACATTATACTGTGGCTCACATACTGCATACCCTTCACATCCACAAAGCCTAGCTACGTATATTACCACCATGCTGTTGATATACTGACTTATTGGTGTGCACTTCTCTCACAGGCACATAAGGTCCAGACTCTTTCACATCTAAGTTCTGACTCTCTTCTTGCTCGTTTAATTATGCCATAGATATTATTACCATTCACACTATATCTCTGATATGATGTAATTGTGCATACATGATAAGAACAACACTAAAAATACCAAAACAAATATTGTGTGATGTGTGACCTCCTGTTTTGTAGATTTACATGTGCCACGTGTTGCATTGATTAGTTTTGACCAGAACAGACATGAGGGAACATGTAGACCACGGAACACAGTAATTGTCTGTCTGATTAATGTGTCATCGATGCTTTTAACAAATCTAGTAATACATGTACATTGTTATGTAACATTACAAAGAAAGAAAATAGTACATATCACACATTTAAGAATTAAATTATGAAAAATTTGAATAAAGGATGTTTGTAGGTTCAAAACAGATAGAGGGTACCAGTTTGTGACGTGTATCATACGTACACCCATAATATGTAAAATCATGACTTGAAAAATTCTAAATGATACTGTCACAAAAAATATTTGCATGTGTAGCGTTTTTAATTACAGTGTGAGATTATTTTCATCTGAGCAAGTACATACTATTTATCATGTTTAATTAACATATGTTAACTAGTTAATAAAGCGAAAGTTATTCTTGTCTGTCATAGCAACATTGAGGTAGATGTTTACGCAGTAATAAAATTTAGTGTCCCAGAGACTACAGAGAAAGACATTTCTTTCCTCAGCAAAGAACTGTCAGTCTTTCACTCATGCATATTCCCTTACATAATAATTTATGCTTGTGTACGTAATATTTCTAAAAGTTAAAGTTTCCAACTTTTGTGAGTGCATATTATCCATGTCTCTCTGAACATCTTTCACACTCACTTTGTCCAATTAGTAGGTCCATTTACTATTTAATTACTTATTCTGTATTTCCTTTACACTACCATTGTTTTATACATTACTGCTGATGATTCAAGTTTTCTGCCGCCTTTTACAGTTTTCACCAGTTGGCACACCTTCACTAACCTTCTTATGTATGACAGTCTCATTAATTATTTGCAGAGTCATCTGGAACTCTCATACATCCTCCTTTTCCTCGTCCCCATACTTAACAATTCCATAGGGGTTGGGCATCATGCTCACCCCTTAAAATTCCCAAACTTCGTAGCTGTTATGAGAGATCATACTCTAACCATTCTCCCTGCAAAGCTTATTCTTCTCTCTTTATACCATTGTGTTTATCTGTCACTCCCTAATTTCCAGCTATTCATCACTATTTTTTTACAGCTTATTGTGCCGTTATCGAATGCTGTAATATTACTGACGAATCTACACGACTTGTGCCTGACTCACTGATGCTTCAACAATACCTAAATCTCTCTTTAGTGTCACATCCAACCTTTCTTGTACACAAGGTCCGTTGTCCCTGCACTGACTGATCTTTATGTACATTTCCTTCTATGTGAAACTGCTAGAGTCTAAACACATCATCTCTTTGGCTGTTCTTTATGGTGTTATTGTATCAGTAATAACCTTGTCTTTGTTGATAGGGCCACATACAACTGTTCCCACTTACAACAGCTCTCCTCGTTAAACTGTCTGTTGTAGTTGCCTCATCTGGACACTGCTCCTCTTCCTAATCTCTTACCTCTACCTCGTCTTGCAAACCTCACACTACAAACGATTTTTCTGTTATCGTTGCTTTTATTGTGGTTAGGCCTGTTTTGATTATGATTGTTTTTTTAGTATGTACTTTCGTTACTTGATTATTATTATTATACCGAGTTTCGCTAGTTCAGTGCCACACATTGAGTTCACCGACTCGTCTCACAAACGTGGTTCTTTTGCATTCTCCTAAGCTAACATTCCAAGGTAATTTTCTGTGAAGCGCGTGTGACAGATGTTATCCTTTTATAAGTCCTTTTATGTGCTCAGCTTTTCTGAATAGTTCCTCACAGTAAGATCTCATACTGTTTTCTCCATGTGTCGATACGGAGGAGCGTTCAGGAATTCCTGACGTATTGCACTCTGCTTAATGTATGACCAGACTTACACTTCAAATCTAATCAAAAATTCTTATAGTGTTTCGCACCCTTTTATGACATGAACTGTCCGATTGAGCGCATCTCCGCTGAGCCCTTTTTGCGCAAGTAACATGTAATTCATTTCAGGAAGTTCTGGAGAAATTAATTTTCCACATACATCCTTGAACGCTAACGATTGATTTTCTATTTTTTATGGTCTGCCTTCTCTGTTTCGGTACTCTCTTGGCTATGGCATCCTCCTCCTAATGTGAAAGCAGCTGTCAACGTTTCAGTAGTTTCTGAGCCATAAACACGTTCATCAACATTTGATGTTGCAGATTTCCAATCTTTACCACTTTGTCTACCAGTACCGCGATCTGTTGGTTTTGGTAGTATCCAAGCTTTTGTTTTTACTGTAAACATCTGTTTCAATCGCTGTTACGGAATGGACGATTTGCTATCAACTGCTTCCTCTAAATATTATAACAGCCTCTCCGCCTTGGTTTGAGCCTGCATGATCTGTCCTGTTAGAATATTTGCAGACTAATTCAGATCAGTGCAAATCTCATTATTTACACTTTCCTATTTTCAGTTTACCGTCTCAATTTTGTGATGCATTTTACCTTCAAGGTTATGACAGATTCTTGAGCCAGAGTATGTAATTTCAGTTTGTCGTTTATTTCTTTAACTTTGCTGCTCATTGAAGCATTTGAATAATCTATTTTACTGTCCACGGATTTGTCCATGCAGTCTATTTCACTCTTCGCTAATTCGTTCAAACTATCTATTTTATTAAGTAACGGATTGTTCGTTCTGCTTTGAATCTCTCCGATTTCGTGGCAATGACGTATTTCAAATAGTCGTACTGAGTATCATTTGGATGCAACAAGAACAGTGTATTGTTCATCGTTTCGGCCTCACGACCATGCAACAGAAAGAATGGTGTGAATCCAGTATTGTCTTGCTTTGCTGTGTTGTTTGCAATTGTCACGATGGGCAGAATTGGGTCCTAGTCAGTCTGTTCCACATCATTGTATATCGAAAGCATATCACAGTTTGGATTTCTAAAAGGTTCTGATATTGAGAAGGCTATCTACACTTACAGTGAAAATGTGCTTAATTCATTAGGCAAAAAATTGCAGGCAACTGGTATATTTTGTGATCTGTCAAAGGCATTTGACTGTGTAAATCACAATATCCTTTTAAGTAAACTAGAATATTATAATGTAACAGGAAATGCTGCAAAATGGTTCAAATCTTATATCTCTGGCAGGAAACAAAGGGTGTTATTAGGAAAGAGACATGTATCAAGCTATCAGGCACCATCCAACTGGGAACTAATTACATGTGGGGTCCCACAAGGTTCCATTTTGGGGCCCTTACTTTTTCTTGTGTATATTAATGACCTTTCATCAGTAACATTACCAGATGCCAAGTTTGTTTTGTTTGCCAATGATACAAACATTGCAATAAATAGCAAATCAAGTGTAGTCTTAGAAATATCAGCCAATAAAATATTTGTGGACATTAATCACTGGTTCCTAGGCAATTCTTTTTTACTAAACTTTGAAAAAACACACTACATGCAGTTCAGAACTTGTAAGGGGTGTCCCAAGAGTATATGTCTAACATACGATGACAAGAAGATAGAAGAAGTGGACAGTGTTAAATTCTTGGGATTACAGCTTGATAATAAATTCAATTGGGAGGAGCACACCACAGAACTGCTGAAGCGTCTCATCAAATCTCTGTTTCCAATGCGAATTTTGTCAGACATAGGGGATATAAAAATGAAAAAGCTGGCATACTATGCTTACTTTCATTCCATAATGCCATATGGGATTATTTTTTGGGGTAATTCATCAAGCCAAGCTTAAGTTTTCCGGGCACAAAAACGTGCAGTAAGAGTTATATGTGGTGTGAACTCAAGAACATCCTGCAGAAGCCTGTTTAGGGAACTAGGGATACTAACTACTGCTTCCCAATATATTTATTCCTTAATGAAATTTGTCATTAAAAATATATCACTTTTTCAAACCAACAGCTCAATTCATGGAATCAATACTAGAAATAAGAATAATCTTCACAAGGATTTAAAGTCACTTAGTCTTGTACAAAAAGGTGTGCATTATTCAGGAACACACATTTTCAATAACTTGCCAGCAGCCATAAAAAGCTTAACAACCAATGAAATTCAGTTTAAGAGAAGCCTAAAGGATTTATTGGTGGCCAACTCCTTCTACTCCATTGATGAATTTCTTAGTAAAACCAACTGATTTGTATATAAGTACAACATAACTTCTGCACAATTTCAGTGCAGTAATGTGTTCATTGAAAATTTGTGTGTCTGTGTGTGTGTGTGTGTGTGTGTGTGTGTGTAAGTATAATCTAACTTCTGCACCATTTCAGTGCAGTAATGTGTTCATTGTAAATAAGTATTACAGTAGTTGTATTACATGTTTATTACCTTATAAATAAACAAAAAACTTTTTTATTTTAAATTCAGTGCATTAGTATTTGTAAAATGACTCTTAGTGTTCATTAAAAAATGATGATCATTCCACTTGGGACCTGTGGAATGGAACATTAGCTTATTTGTTTTAGTTGTAAATATTTGTCATGTATTGTTGTTTTTCTGACATGTTCCACATCCTGGAGGACCTCCTCACTATGGATCAATTGGAATGAAAGTAAATCTAATCTAATCTGCCAGTGTCTACGAGGATCGGAACTTAAACAGTGGCAACTATTTATTCACTACCGATACAAAAGAGTTACATGTTTGCACCTGTTACTGTCCTTCAAAGGAGTCACCAGCGTTGTTTAGAACCCGTTGCAAGCGTTGTGGAAGGCCGAGTATACCGTTAGAAGAGCCTGCTCTGTTGATGGTGCGAATGGAGCGGTCTACTGCCTGTCGAATCTCTGGAACAGTTCCGAAGCGAATGTCACGAAGTGGTTTCTTCATCTTCAGAATCAAATCAAAGTTACAAGGACTTAAGTTCGGGGAGTGTGGTGGATGGTACAGTACTTCCCAGTCCCATCGACCGAACAGAGCATTGTCGTGCAAAATGATGGGTGGGTTGCGCAGGAAGTGTCGCCGATTCTTTCGCAAAGCTGGTCGCAGGTGACTTAAGTCCTTGTCACTTTGATTTGATTCCGAAGATGTAGGAAACATTTCGTGTCATTCGCTTCAGAACTGTTCCAGAGATTCGACAGGCAGTAGACCGCTCCATTCGCACCATCAACAGAACAGGCCCTGCTACCAGTATACTACGCCTTCCACATCGCTGGCAACGGGTTCTACACAACGCTGGTGACTGCTTTGAAGGACAGTAACGGGTGCAAACATGTAACTCTTTCGTATCGGTTGTGAATAAATAGTTGCCACTATTTAAGTTCCAGCCCTCGTATTAAAAGTTTCTGCAAGACTATTCTCCTGTGGATGGTAAGTAGTTGTGATCCTGTGGGTAGCGCCTCTACAGGAAACTGCTTATGAAACTAGTTTCGACTGCAAAACTTTTTCACGATTAGATCATCACATAAGATGCTCCATACTTCAAAATGATGTCTTCTACAAGGAAATTTGCAACTTTTGGAGTTTCAACAGTCAGCACAGCTTTTGTGACAGCATAGTGGGTGGGCTGTCAGTGCTGACTATTATCCATCGACTGGCATTTGTCGACTTCAGGAACCTCCCCAAGAGGTCAATCCCAGTTTGGTGGAATATGGCTTCTGCAGGCGGAATTGTTACCAGAAGTCTCATAGGTGACTCCAGCACATACTTCCGTTGTTGGTATTCCTTACAATGATTCATGTAGTATCCAGTGTGCGCGTGTGCAAAGTGTCCAGTGATAACTGCATCTGATTTTGTCTAGTCGTCCAGAAACCCCGGTGACTCAGATGTTGGAGCATCATGGAAAAACTTCAGGGTAGTTCACTGTAAATGTCATGGGATGACAAGCAACCATTTCTGCCCCATTGGATCATAGTTCCCCTTAAACAATGTTTCATTAATTAATTGGCATTATTCTTTGGTCGGTTTCTCTTTCTTCAAGGCTTCTGGGATTTTCAGCAGTGTTGGATGGTCCCTCAGTTCAACAGAAATTTCATTTAATGCAGAAATGACTGATATTTCATACATGTTGCTGTGTTCTACCAAAGAATTCATTGAAAGTTTAGCCTCAGTGCCCATTCGCCAGTCGATCTGATGGATTCTTCAGGCTAGTCAATCAGAAGTGAAAATGGCAGCCCATGGTGAATAATTTACCAAATATGTATAGTCGATGGCACAAACAACTAAAAGGCACGGTTTTATCAGTTTGTAACGCCGGAAATGCATATCCTCCTATTTCCATCTATTGCACTGCAAATTTTTTTCCTTATTTTGTTACCTGGATATATGACGTTTCTGTGTCTTTGTATATTGTAATTGTTTTACTATTTGTATATATATGCATTTATGTCGATGTATAATTGGTTTGTTGTGTAAAGATTATTTGTATTTTTACGCTGGGTCTGGCCTAGGGAAACTATGCTATCGAACCATTACATCGATAGGTCGTGTGGAGAACCGTATTTTACTGAATTTCGATGTGCTTCAGAAAGAAAGCTCACTATTAACTTCAGTCACTAAATTAACTTTCGATTTTCCGGTTTTATTAATTCTTTTGCTAAATTAAGTCAGAGTGTAGCGAAATTTATTACTTCTGACAAACTTTCAGTTTTCACACTACACGTGTCAACCTTCAGTTGCCACGCTTCTAGTGCTAATTATATGTGTAATAACCTTTCTTTTTTCAGTTACTATAGTAATTGTCCTTAGGACTGGCGACCGTAATTTCCCCCAAATCTCAAATATCTAATTACCGCTAGTTAATTGTTAACGTAATGGCCGCACATTTACTTTCTTTATTAACTTTACCCCTTTTCAAAATTAATTTCCACCAGTTTCATTGGCATTTTTCCTTTCATTTAGATGTAACCCTTTCCTCCCTCTTTACCGACAGATTTACCTCGGTGACGATTGCGTTTCCCAAATTTCCATTAGGTACACGCGGTTTAATTTTTCACTGTCATTAAGGTCGATAAGTGAGGGGGAGGTTACAAGTTCTAGTGTAGTTCATGTTGAATTTGGAGAGGACCATGAAAGCATAAGCTATCACTTTTCCAGCATCTTCATGAATACGTACTAGAACTGCCCCTAGTCCACAACTAATAGAAATGTCATGATGTTCTCTCTCGACATTCTCGTCATACAACGGCAGAACTGGAGAAGATGTTAACACCTTCTTAAGAACGAGGAAAGATCTTTCTTGTATCTCATTCCAAGAACATTTGGCGTCTTCCTGCAGTAGTTCTTGCAAGACACGTGCCTTGGCACAGAACTCCTTTAAGGATCATCAGTAGTACAACCACATTCTAACTTCTCACATCAAAAATGTGCTGAGGAGTGTGAAAACCTGACCCTGTTTATTCTGCGTTGGAATTAGGTACTCTAAGATTTTCACTTCTTGGGCTACGAAGAGGCAGTTTTCCGGTTTCAGGTGGAGACATAGCTGTCTAAACATACTTCAACATGGTTGTCAGGTGGCTTAGATGTTTTCCAAGTGTTTTCGAAAGACCGATACTGTCATCCAGATAGCAGACACATGTCGTCCATTAAGGTGTTAGAAGGTGTCTGGAGAATCAGACAGTAAAAATGGCGTAACTTTAAACTTATAAACGCCATCAGAAAGTATGAAGGCAGTCTTTTCGCAGTTGCCCTTTTCAATCTCGACTGGCGAGTCGTCTGTCTGCACATCCATTGTGGAGAAATACTTTGCTCCTTTCAAGCAATCTCGTGTGCCATCAAAACGTGGCAATGCATACCTTTCTCCATCGTTTTGTTCATTTGTCTCCTGGCCGATACAGCAATGCCATGTGCCGTCCTTCTTCTCTACAGTGAGCACAGGAAATGTTAATCCAGCGACTTCCAGCAAAAGTAAGACTGTACCATATCAGACAACTACAACAATAAAGGACTTGCTAGTTTCATAGAAACACACAGATATATACGAGGGTTGGAACTTTAACAGTGGCAACTATTTATTTACAGCTCGTACCAAATAGTTGCGCGTTTGAAAGTTTTACTGACCTTCAAAGTAGTCACCAGCATTGTCTATAACCCGATGCCAGCGACGTGGAAGTCGTAGGATACTCTTAGCAGTGACAGTCGTGTTGACAGTTCGAGCGGCGCGGTCTATTGCCCGACGAATTTTTTGCAGTTCTGAAGAGAATTCCATGAATCAGTTTAGAAATCGAGTTGAACTCACGAGGGTTTAAGTGAAAGGAGTGCAGTAGGTGGTATAGCACTTAGCAGCCCCGTAAGTCAAACAAATCGGTAACAGCTTGCACTGTACGTGGTCAAGTCCTGCAGAAAGTGTCATCACTTCTGTCTTTAAGCTGGTCGTAGGTTGTGTTCCAAAAATGAAGTTGAATTTACATATGGAGACCAATCCTTAAGTGGACAGTAGTTCTGATACTGCCTGTGTTAGATTGAAGTTGAACGTATATATACATATACTTATACATACTATATACAACATCGCCTGTAGCATCTCACCTCAAACGCTGCGATTGTCTTCTGTACCACTTTTCCAGCAGTCCATGCTGTGCTCCAGACGTGCATTCTCAGAAATTTCTTCCTCAAACTTAGGCCTATGTTTGATACTAGTAGTCTTCTCTCGGCCAGGAATGCCCTTTTTGCCAGTGCTAGTCTGCTTTTGATGTCCTCCTTGCTCCGACCGTCATTGGTTATTTTCCCGCCTGGGTAGCAGAATTCCTTAACTTCATCTACCTCGTGACCATCAACCCAGACGTTAAGTTACTCGCTGTTCTCACTTCTGCTGCTTCTCATTACCTTCGTCTTTCTTCGATTTTTTTCTCAGTCCATATTCTGCACTCATTAGATTGTTCATTTCATTCAGCATATCTTGAAATTCTTCATCACTTTCACTCAGGATAGCAATGTCATCAGCGAGTCGTATCATTGATATCCTTCCACTTTGAATTTTTACTCCACTCCTGAACCTTTCTTTTATTTCTATCATTGCTTCTTCGGTGTACGGATTGAACAGTGGGGGGAAAGACTACATCCCTGTCTTAGACCCTTTCTAATGCGAGCTCTTCGTTCTTGTTCGTCTACTTTTGTTATACACTCTTGGCTCTTGTATATATTTTATATTACCCGTCTCTTCCTACAGCTTACCCCTATTTTTCCTCAGAATTTCGAACATCTTGCACCATTTTACACTGTCGAAGACTTTCTCCAAGTCGACAAATCCTATGAACGAGTCTTGATTTTTCTTTAATCTTGTTTCTATTATCAACCACAACGTCAGAATTGCCTCTCTGGTGCCAGGGTGACCGTCGTATAACACATCCTCAATTTTTTTCGCGTTCTTCTTTATATTATCCTTGTACGCAACTTCGATGCATTTGCTGCTAAGCTGATTGTGAGATAATTCTCGCACTTGTCAGCTCTTGCAGTCTTCGGAATTGTGTGGATGATTTTGTTTTTCCGAAAGTCAGATGGTATGTCGCCAGACTACACACCAACGTGAATAGTCGTTTTGTTACCATTTCCCCCAATGATTTTAGAAATTATGATGGAATGTTATCTATCCATTCTGCTCCATTTGATCTTAAGTGCTCCAAAGGTCTCTTAAACTCTAATACTGGATCCCCTATCTTTTCTAAATCGACTCCTATTTCCTCTTCTATCACATCAGACAAATCTTCCCCCTCATAGAGGCCTTCAATGAACTCTTTCCACCTATCCACTCTCTCCTCTGCATTTAACAGTGAAATTCCCGTTACAATCTTAATATTACCACCCTTGCTTTCAATGTCACCGAAGGTTGTTTTGGTTTTCCTGTAGACTGAGTTAGTCATTCTGAGATTCATTTCTTTTTCGATTTCTTCACATTTTTCATGCAGCCATTTCGTCTTAGCTTCCCTGCACTTCCTATTTATTTGATTCCTCAGTGACTCGTATTTCTGTATTCCTGAATTTCCCCGAACATTTTTGTACTTCCTTATTTCATCTATCAGCTGAAGTATTTCTTCTGTTACCCATGGCTTCTTCGCAGTTACCTTCTTTGTACCTACGTTTTTCTTTCCAACTTCTGATTGCCCTTTTTAGAGATGTCCATTCCTCTTCAACTGTACTGCCTACTGATCTATTCCTTATTGCTGCATCTATAGCCTTAGAGAACTTCAAGCGTGTCTCATCATCCCTTAGTACTTCTGTATCCCACTTCTTTGCGTATTGATTCTTCCTGATTAATCTCTTGAACTCCAGCATTCTATTCATCACTACTACATTGTGGTCCGAGTTACATCTGGTCCTGGGTACGCCTTACATTGTAGTATCTGATTCCGGAATCTCTGTCTGACCTTGATGTAATCTAACTGAAATCTTCCAGTAGCACCTGGCCATTTCCAAGTACACTTCCTCCTCTTATGATTCTTGAACACACTACTCGCTGTTACTAGCTGAAATTTATTACAAAACTCAGTTAGGTTAGTATTTCTCCTCTCTCATTCCTTAATCCAAGGCCATATTCTCCTGTAACCATTTCTTCTTTTCCTACAACTGCAACCCAGTTCCCCATGACCATTATGGTTCAAAATGGTTCAAATGGCTCTGAGCACTATGGGACTTAACATCTATGGCCATCAGTCCCCTAGAACTTAGAACTACTTAAACCTAACTAACCTAAGGACAGCACACAACACCCAGCCATCACGAGGCAGAGAAAATCCCTGACCCCGCCGGGAATCGAACCCGGGAACCCGGGCGTGGGAAGCGAGAACGCTACCGCACGACCACGAGATGCGGGCCATGACCATTATATTTTTATCTCCCTTTAGATACTATATTACCCTTTCAGTATACTTTGTCTGTCTCTTCATCTTCAGCTTGCAACGTCGGCATGTATACCTGAACTATCGTTGTCGGTATTGCTTTGCTGTCGATTCTGATAAGAACAACCCTATCACTGAAGTGTCCACTATAACACACTGTTTGCCCTATCTTTCTATTCATAATGAGACCTGCTCCCGTTATACCATTTTCTGCTGCTGTTGATATTACCCTATACTCATCCGACCAGAAATCCTTGTATTCTTTCTATTTCACTTCACTAACCCCTACTAAGTCTGAAATGAGCCCTTGCATTTCCCTTTCCAGATTTTCTACCTTCCCTACCACATTCAAGCTTCTGACATTCCACCCCCCAATTCGTAGAACATTATCATTTGGTTGATTATTCAATCTTTTTCTCATGATCACCTTCCCCTTGGCAGTCCCCTCCTGGAGATCCGAATAGGGGACTATTCCGGAATTTTTTTGCCAATGGAGAGATCATCATGACACTTGCCCAATTACAGGCCATATGTCCTGTGGATACACGTTACGTGTCTTTAATGCAGTGGTTTCCATTGCCTTCTGCATCCTCATGCCGTTGATCATTGCTGATTCTTCCGCCTTTAGGGGCAGTTTCCCACCTCATGGACAAGAGAGTGCCGTGAACCTCTGTCCGCTCTTCCGCCTACTTTGACAAGGCCGTTGGAAGAATGAGGGCGACTTCTTATGCCGGAAGTCTTCGGCTGCCAATGCTGATTATTAATCAAAATCAAAGCAGTGGCGTGTTTCGAACCTGGGACCGAGGACTTTTGATTGCTAATCCAAGACCCTACCCTTTTTTTTATTATTATTTTTTTACCATTTTTTTCAATTTTTTTTTTTTTTTTTTTTTTTTTTAGATGGCTCAGGTTTTGGGTGGGAGATGGATCAGGTAGTGGGGTGGAGGAGGCAAGGTGGGCAGGGGTCGCAACCCGAGGCCTGGCCACGATGTCTCCTCCATCCCATTCTGGGGATGCAGTTGGTGTATTATTGCGATTTTTTTAATTTTATTTATTCATTTATTTATTTTTATTTTTTTATTTTTTTTTTATTTTTTCAACAGTAAGGAACTGAAAAGTAGCAAGTGCACTCGTTGCGTCGAGCTGGGGACGCACATAACTAAAAACATGCTAATAGTTCTAGAAAAAGGCATAAAGAAAGAGAGCAAAGTGCGGGGCTAAGGAAACCATGAAACAAAACTGAAGGGATCCATACCACCATTAACCAGTGCTACATCTTGCACCGGATGGGAAACAAAAACTGCGAAGACCTTTTCGCACCGGGGACAAAAAGAGGAAATGGGGCACATACTGCTACAGAGTGTGAGGGTTCACGACGAAACCTAACTAACCTAAGGACATCACACAACACCCAGTCATCACGAGGCAGAGAAAATCCCTGACCCCGCCGGGAATCGAACCCGGGAACCAGGGCGCGGGAAGCGAAAACGCTACCGCACGACCACGAGCTGCGGACTCCCGTAGATCACGGGTGCATTATGCGTAATGAAAAGTGGAATCAGTACTTAAAGCT
Source organism: Schistocerca nitens (assembly GCF_023898315.1). Lineage (NCBI taxonomy): Eukaryota > Metazoa > Arthropoda > Insecta > Orthoptera > Acrididae > Schistocerca > Schistocerca nitens. Next base: position 57,665,531 of record NC_064623.1, on the reverse strand, counting down.
ATGCATCTCTTAACAATATTACACATAGAACAATAAGATACGTAATTATTTAGCGTGCTGTTGGTTTTTCACTTCTATTATTCAAAAGTGGATTGACTTAAATATCAGGCTTAGGTAGGGTGGCATATACGTCTTCCATTTACTGCAGGAACCTGGAAGTAATTTCTTTAAAAGGGATCTGCCTAAGTCTGTTAGATACATCTCCACATTTTTTTAAAGATATGTGCAATACGTGGATTTCTTCCTCATACTATTTCTGTTTCGAGATATGCAGAGCAGTCAATTGCTGGCGGTTTGAGGACGTGGCATGAACTAGTACCTAGTGATTAGAAGTAGCTTCAGAGTCAGGAGCTCCTATTTAGTCTGGAGAGCTTCAGACGTCTTCATTAGCTGCAAAGTGGTAGGTTTCGCGATCAACGTCATTTATTGGTCTATTCTGATTAATTACATAATGTATAGTATATTGAAAACAAGTTAAAACTGAGATAGAAACAAAGAGGTATTTTTTATGTCTCTGCTGTTTTAAATCACTAGCTAGGTCACTGACATATTTAACTGTCATCTGTGAAATACCTTTCTGATATAATACCGTTCTATACTGAGACATGTGGATATAGCTAAGGTTTCGAATGCTGTGGCTATTGTCATGTTTATTCTACTGTAGGTCCCCACTTCTGTTTAGAAAACATTCATTTACAAACAGGATAAACCTATATATTATGCAAATGTCTTACCATGCTCATTATTTTAAGCCCAGTAAAGTGTGGTCTACATATTTCTCATTTATTTAAGTTGCAGACAGCTTATTTGTATTTATTCTGCGTCCTTAATATTTTTTGCTGGTAGCTAAGTTCTCACAGAACATTAGCCCATACTAAAGTAATAGGTGGAAGTACGCATAATAATAATGTGTCTGAATCACTGTTGACCTGTTTGCACTTTGGCTTAGCACCCAAGGAACATAAGCTGCTGCTAGCTTTTCAAATGACAGTCTCATTTAAAATTGTTTTGTAGACATACTTCTGCCGGCCGGTGTGGCCGTGCGGTTCTAGGCGCTTCAGTCTGGAACCGCGTGACCGCTACGGTCGCAGGTTCGAATCCTGCCTCGGGCATGGATGTGTGTGGTGTCCTTAGGTTAGTTAGGTTTAAGTAGTTCTAAGTTCTAGGGGACTTATGACCACAGATGTTGAGTCCCATAGTGCTCAGAGCCATTTGAACCAATAGACATACTTCTAAAACTTAAGGTTGAATAACTGATCTCAATAACATATTATCAAGATATGGTCCTTTATCAAAGTCTTGCAGATCTGGAGAAGAGTGGGAATTTGTGAAAACAGTATTTTCATTTATTTCTTAGTATCCTTTTTCCCATGGCACACATATGTGTCTGACACACATCTCTTCCCATCTCTTTGTGTCCACTTATTCCTGCCCCAATCACTCTGTCCACCATTCTCCCAACCCTGTCTGCCCACCTCCTCTTTGCTACTCCCTCAGTCTCTCCAACACTTTCTCCCTCTCTCTTGGTCTACCTCCTGCACCCCTCTCTGTGGCTGTATCTACCTACCACCTCACTGTCCATAACCTCCTCCCACTCTCTCTCTTTGTTTCCTTCTTCCCCTCTCCCTATTCCATTGCCCTGCTACTCCTTTACACCTTCCATCTGTCTACTTCATCACCTTCTCCCCCACTCCTTTTCATTTCCTTCTCTGACCATATTTCCCTGCCCCCTCCCTGTGTCCGGTCTTGCAGGGCAGCCTACACGTCAATAGGTGTATTGTACAAGTAGTATCAATGTGCTTTGTCAGCCTGTTTTGCAGGGGCTACACATGCGGATGGGCACGACTTGGGGATGGCTCAGATGGACAGAGGATGAGGGCAGGTGGGGATGGACGTTAAGAGAGAGAAGAAGAAGAAGGACAGAAAGAGGGGACAAGACAGATAGGAAGTGGGAGAGGAGGAATCTGGCAGGGACAGGGACGAGGAGGAGAAGGTGAGTCAGAAAGGTAAAGAGAAGGAAGAGGGTTAAAGATGAGTGGCAACAATACCCTAAAAATTATCATATGCATCTCAGTGTATTATACATTTACATATCCTGAGACCAGATTGCTATACATCTCTCTCTGTCTGTCAGTCGCTCTCTCTCTCTCTCTCTCTCTCTCTCTCTCTCTCTCTCTCTCTCTGTTTTACGTCACCTTGGTTCCGAGAGAGATAGAGTAGAGATCAACATAAACATCATTTCCGCCCTTTTTATTGCTCATGAAAACCACACATTGCATGTTGTACCACCATACAGCGAGACCTTCAGAGGCGGTGGTCCAGACTGTTGTACACACTGTATCTCTAATACCCAGTAGCACGTCCTCTTGCATTAATACATGCCTGTATTCGTCGTGTCATACTATCCACAAGTTCAACAAGGCATTGTTGGTCGAAATTGTCCCACTCCTCAACGGCGATTCGGCGTAGATCCCTCAGAGTGGTTCGTGGGTCACGTCGTCCATAAACAGCCCTTTTCAATCTATCCCAGGCATGTTCGATGTCTGGAGAGCATGCTGGCCACTCTAGTCGAGCGATGTCGTTATCTTGAAGTAAGTCATTCACAAGATTTGCCCTTTGGAGGCGCGAATTGTCGTCCATGAAGACGAATACCTCGACAATATGCTGCCAGTATGGTTGCACTATCGGTCAGAGGATGTTATTCATGTATCGTACAGCCGTTGTGGCGCCTTCCATGACCACCAGCGGCGTACGTCGGCCCCACATAATGCCATCCCAAAACAGCAGGGAACCTCCACCTTGCCGCACTCGCTGGACAGTGTGTCTAAGGCGTTCAGCCTGACTGGGTTGCCTCCAAACACGTCTCCGATGATTGTCTGATTGAAGGCATATGCGACACTGATAGGTGAAGAGAACGTGATGCCGGTCCTCAGCGGTGAATTCGGCACGTTATTGGGCCCGTCTGTATCGCGCTGCATTGTGTCGTGGTTGCAAAGATGGACCTCGCCATGGACGTCGGGAGTGAAGTTACGCATCATGCAGCCTATTGCGCACAGTTTAAGTCGTAACACGACGTCCTGTGGCAGCAGGAAAAGTATTATTCGAGATGGTGGCGTTGCTGTCAGGTTTCCTCCGCGCCATAATCCGTAAGTAGCGGTCATCCATTGCAGTAGTAGCTCTTAGGCGGCTTGAGCGAGATGTCATCGACAGTTCCTGTCTCTCTGTATCTCCTCCATGTCAAAACAACATCGCTTTGGTTCACTCCAAGACGCCTGGACACTTCCCTTGTTGAGAGCGCTCCCCAGCACAAAGTAACAATGTGGTCGCGATCGAACCGCAGACTGGCCGTCTAGGCATGGTTGAACTACAGACAACACGAGCCTTGTACTTCCTTCCTGGTAGAATGACTGGAAATGATCGGTTGTTGGACCCCCTCCGTCTAATAGGCGCTGTTGATGCATGCTTGTTTACATCTTTTGGGGGGTTTTGTCACATCTCTGAACAGTCAAAGAGGTAGTGTCTGTGACACAAGATCCACAGTCAATGTCTGTCTTCAGGAGTTCTGGGAACCGCTGTGATGTAAAAGTGTAAAAAATGTTAACAACTGAGAAACAGTTGTACAACATAAACGAAAGTTGGTAGGCGCCACGCAGCAGACTATATATGTAGTGGAATAAGATGTCGTCAGTGTACCTGCCAGCAAAGAGGTTGCGAGAAAGTCGATAGTTGGCATCCAAGCAAGCCAACCTATCAGGACAGAGGCCAATGACAGACTCACAAACAACGCGCCACCAATGCCCTCTCGAACATCAGTATTTAGATCGCTGCCACAGACCGGAGGGCCGAGTCATCCAGTGAGTCAACAAGTCGAGTCATCAGTCACAGCACAGTGCGAGTCGCGGTCGCAGTTAGCTGAGCCTCTAGCTCAGAGTCAGTCAGTACATAGCAGGACATGTACTTCATCAGCAGTGAGGCTAATGTGGACAATTATGGAAGAGCTTGTACTGCAACACCTGGACTATCTTAAGTTAAGTAGCTTCTTCTTTCAGTTAATAAAGAACCCTGTTAATACATGCATGCAGTTGTGTTAGAGGATACTAGCCACCCACAACACCCTCTCCTTTCTTCCCATTGTACAAGCCTACAGTGACAATGAGACGACAAAAAATATACATTTGTGTCCAGGATCTCCTACAAAACCAGTGGATCGATTTTTACCAAATTTGTCACACAAACAGCAAATTTCCTAATTATCAGCACTCTCAGGTTTACAGCCTCCTAGTTACACTAGGAGGTATGGGGACAACGAGTTTTGTTAATCCCTGCCGAATATGCTGTCCAGCATGACAGGCTTGTTGTTTGTAGAGTAGCATCAGCCGGCCCTATTAACCCTTTTGCAGGGCACCCTACACTTCATGGGTAAGAAAGGGTTTTAAAGCTGTTCACAATAGACATATTTTATGGGAGTATGAGAAGGAGGAGGAGATGGATAGGCAGGGGCTTGAGGAAGAGATGAATAGGGACAGGTTGGCAGGAGCAGAAGGATAGGGAGAAAGGCAGGATTGAAAGATGTGGGGAGAAGGACATTGAAAGGAAAATGGGGACAGGAGGAGATGGTCAGAGAGAATGGGCACCGAAAGATAGGGAGGATGGAATGACAAGAGAGCAGATGAGCAGAGGGGAGAGGCAAAAGGGACATCAAAGAGGAGAGGAAGAGACTGGCAGAGATTAGGCGAGGTAGAGACGGGCAGACAGAGCAGGGAAAGGGAAGATAGACAGAGGTAGGAGGATGAGATGGAAAGTGATACATTAGGAAGAGATGATGGGCAGAGACAGGAGTGCAGAAGGAGACAGGATTACACTGTGGATGGGCATGGCTGGGGGAAGGTTGAGATGAGTAAGGAGGGGCTGGAGAGAGACAGGAGGAGATGAACAGGGAGATAGTGGGTGAGGATGACTTGGAAAGGGAATGGGTATCAGATGAATGGAAGAGGGGTTGGAGAGAAAGGGAGGCACAGGGAGATGAACTGGGAGAGTGTGGATGAGGACAAGATGGAGAGAGACAGGGTAGAAGAAGAGACGGACATAGAGAGGAACAAGAAGGAGGTGGACAGATGGAGGAGGAGATGTGCTGAGAGAGAGGTAGAAAGTCACAGAAAAGGGCAGAGGAGATAGAGGGGGGCAGCAGGAGGGAAATGCAAGAGTCAAAAGTGTAGAGCGTTAGTGTGAGGTGGTCAAGGCAGCGGAGTGAAGGAGATGGAAAGAGAGTGGTGGAGGAAGATATGGACTGAGGTAGTGGGACATGTTCAGAGAGAGAAGGGGGGAATGGAGATGGAAAAGAGAATGGGTAAGAGGAGATGGACAAGCATAGTGGAGAGGAGGATATGGATACATAGTTATGGTAGGATGAGGTGGGCAGATATGAGGAGAGGAAGATGAGGAAACAGAGAGCAGAGAAGAGGATATGTGAGCAATATATGTGTTAAATGTGCACACAAGCAAAGTTTTGGGGAAAAGCTTAGTCAGTGTATATCTGTTTACGTATCTTAATATAAATAAAGCTGAGAATATGTATGTATGTCCAGGATCTCCTCCCAAGCCCCTCGACAAAGTGGGCCATATGTGACACACAAACTCCTTGTTCCAGGAAAACCAACATAGGTTGTTTGCAATGTTCTAGCACTAATATTTATAGAGATATAGACATGCTAAACTTCTTAAGCTCTTGCCATATATGCTGCACTGCACAACACATGCATTATGTAGGAGTAGTATCGACCTAGCTTATCGATTTTCTTAGCAGGGCAGCCAACATGTCAGGGGCAGGACCCAATGTGTTGGCTGCCCTGCGCAACAGGTGTGTTGTGTTAGAGCAGTAATAGCCAGCTTTATTGGACTGTTTTACATGGAAGCCTACACCAAGGTACAAGAACCTGTACAGCCTCCAATGTGTATGGTGGGCTGCACTCTGGGCATGTTGTGTTGGAGTAGAATTACCCTGCCTTTCAAAAAAGAAAGAACGAAGATCAGAGTTTAACGTCCTGTCGACACTGAGGTCATTAGAGATGGAGTAGAAGCTTGGATAAAGAAAGGAGGGGAAAGGAAATTGGCCATGCCCCTTTGAAAGGCCGGCCGGCGTGGCCGAACGGTTCTAGGCGCTACAGTCTGGAACCGCGCGACCGCTACGGTCGCAGGTTCGAATCCTGCCTTGGGCATGGATGTGTGTGATGTCCTTAGGTTAGTTAGGTTTAAGTAGATCTAAGTTCTAGGGGACTGATGACCTTAGTGCTCAGAGCCATTTGAACCATTTTGAACACTTTGAAAGGAACCATCCTAGAATTGCCTGGAGCGACTTAGCAAAATTACAGAAAACCTAAATCTGGATGGCCAGGTGGAGTTTTGAACCACTATCCTCCTGAATGTGAGACCAGTGCGCCACCTCACTTGATCTGCTTTTCGACCTGATTGCAAAGAAACCTTCATGTTTGGGTCAAAACATAATTTTCAAGCCACTGAATTGTAGGCTGCCCTGTACAACAGGTATCGGAACTTTCTTTCCGAACAGCCCTCGTATGTATTCAGGCAGCATGATTTTCCCACCAACCCATGAAGTTAATAGCATACGTTGTTTAATTCACCGTTTGTTTTCTGTGTCTTTGTGTGAGCTCTTTGATTTTACCATGGTTTACTAGTTTACATTTCTTCGTGTTCCGTACATGTCTTGTTTCGTGTATCCCGTCAGCTTGAGTCATGCTAACTAAATTTTAATGTTATGTGGTGAGGTGTGCGAGAAAAGTGGTCGACATGTAAAAAAGAGTAACTAGGCGTCGACATGCAACCAGCCACTGCTATATGACGGTGAAAATAAACTTTTAGGTTGACTGCTATTACCTGTTTGCTTCCTTTATATGGCGAGAACCAGCCTGACTTGTAAACGCAACTGAATTAGAATTTAACATTCCGAGTGCGAGTCTTATTGCAGTCGAAGCCACGTTGGGTGACTCGTGTACTGATGATGAGGATGAAATGATGATGAGAAGAACACAACACCCAGTCCACGAGCGGACAAAATCTCCAACCCGCCTGGGAATCGAATCCAGGCCTGCTTGCATGGGAAGCAAGCACGCAACCACTCAGCTAAGCAGGCGGAAATTCACTGAGAGAGGGAAATTAAAGGATTACATTGCAATCCTTTGTATATAGATGTTTTCATTGAACAAGCAATAAGTTTTATTATGTTGCCCCTTTTTGTTTTCTTATGAAATTATATAAATTTGTACACACAAAATACTTATCTACTCTTTGAATATACGGAATACATTTTTATCGGACAAAGATGATGGGCCTTGCGTCTTCATTTGCTCAGACAAGTACTCATATTACTGGAACAAATCAAAAATTTCTGTAATTAAAATACGTAAATAACTTGTTCTTGATTAATTTTCCTTAGTGGTATTTTTTTAAAAAATGTGTATTCTGGTTTCAGTTTATCAGATGACCAATTTGTTGCAAGTTTTTTAACATTAAAACATTTGATCGTCACAGTTTCAAAAGTGAAATTCATTTACAATATCTCCGACCGCTTTGGACTCAAAACGGGCGACAGGTAAGGTGAGAGACTCTGTCCATTTCTCTTTAACTTTGTCTTGGAAAAGGTCGTTCGAAAATGAGGACAGATCCAATAGAGCGAAATGGAGAACACCTTAGACTAGGGCACAAACTACTCGTAAAGCTGTTTGGCCTTTGCGGATGTCCTAGCCATTTTTGCCAACAACGTTATTAACTCAGCAATCGTAGAGATGGATCGATTGACAGAGGTAGCTGAGAAACGAGGATTACAGGCCTTAATCGTATTAAGAAATTTTTATACCTAAGCCGGCCCGTGTGGCCGAGCGGTTCTAGGCGCTTCAGTTAGGAACCGCGCGACCGCTACGGTCGCAGGTTCGCATCCTGCCTCAGACATGGATGTGTGTGATGTCCTTATCTTAGTTAGGTTTAAGTAGTTCTAAGTTCTAGGGGACTGTTGACCTCAGATGTTAAGTCCCATAGTGCTCAGAGCCATTTGAACCATTGTTTTTTATACCTAAATTTGAAAATCCAGCAGAATGGCTTAGAACAAATGCCATGCATCTTAGGACCTGCAGACTTCACTGCGCATATCACACGACGAAAAAATCTCAATAATAAGAAGTCTCCGAGCACTGGGGTCAACTTACATTACTACGTTATGGCTGTCAAAACAGAAGAAGTACATGCTTCGGAGACTTTGACTATCAACAGGCGTGGTTGAGTCGATATGTTAGTTAGGCGCGAACGCTGAATACTGAGGAAGATTTTAGGAAAGAGATGGATTAATAGACAGATGTGTTTTACATGAAATGAGTAACCCTACAGAAAGATACACGCCGTAAAGGAATCTGTATCCTAGAGAACAAAGTCATGGAGAGGAGTGAATTTACGAGGGTGGTTTGAAAAGTTCTCGGAACGGAATAGAAAAAAGTGCTTACATCGGAAAACTTTTATTATTTTTCAATGTAGACTCCTTGTAGATTAATGCACTTGGTCCAACAATGTTCCAGTACCTTGATCCCATCTCGAAAAAGAGTTTCCTGCAAGCTTGCAAAATAGTTGTCAACTCTAGCTATCAATTCTTCGTTTGAAGTGAATCTACGTCCAACAAGAAAAATTTTCAGTTTTGGGAAGAGAAGGAACTGACGAAGCCATATCAGGTGAATAAGGTAGGTGTGGCAACAATTCATTCCATAGTTGGTGTAATTTTGCCACGGCAACGTCACATGTGTGCGGGCGCGCATTGTCTTGATGGAAGATGACTTTCTTCCTTGTTAAACCTGGCCTTTTCTTGCGTATATTTTGTTGCAATTTGTCCAGGAGGTTAGCATACTATTCTCCAGCAATTGTTTGCTCAGTGAGGAGATGATCTACAAACAGAATCCCCTTCGCATCCCAGGACACTGATTCCATGACCTTTCTCGCCGAAGGAATTGTCTTTGCTTTCTTTGGTGGCGGAGAATCAGCATGTTTCCACTGCTTTGAATGTTGTTTTATCTCTGGGGTATAGTAGTGCACCCAAGTTTCATCTGTGGTCACAAACCGACGCAAAAAATCTTGTTCGTTTTTCCTAAAACGTGCCAAACATTGTTCTGATATGTCCATTCACATGCCTTTTTGATTCAGCTCCAAGAGTCGCGGCACCCATTTTGTAGATAATTCTTTCATTTCTAATCAGTTACAATGTGATATTCCCTTTCAGATGGCACCTGGCAAGCTTGAGCAATTTCACGCACTTTCACTCGGCGATCCTCCATGACCATTTTGTGCACTTTTGCAATGATTTCTAGAGTAGTGACGCATCTTGGCCGACCACTGCGCGGATCATCATCTAAGCTCTCCCGACAAAATTTAAATTCATTTGTCCTCTTGGAAACAGTTGAATATTAAGGAGCAGAGTCCCCCAGTGTGTTCTGGAAATCGGCATGAATCTCCTTTGCTTTCATACCTTTCTTTATGAAGGTAAAGGGAGAAGAAAATCTAATAGTCATGGGGGACTGGAATACAGTCGTAGGGGAAGGAGTAGAAGAAAAGGCTACAGGAGAATATGGGCTTGGGACAAGGAATGAGAGAGAAGAAATACTGAGTTCTGTAACAAGTTTCAGCTAGTAATAGTGAATAATCTGTTCAAGAATTACAAGAGGAGGGGATATACTTCAGAAAGGCTGGGTGATAGGGGAAGATTTCAGTTAGATTACATCATGGTCAGACAGAGATTCCGAAATCAGATACTGGACTGTAAGGCGTACCCAGGAGCAGACATAGATTCAGATCACTATATAATAGTGATGAAGAGTACGCTAAAGTTTAAGAGAGTAGTCAGGAAGAAACAATACGCAAAGAAGTGGGAGACGGAACTATTAACGAATAACGAAATACGCTTGAAGTTCTCTAAGGCTATAGATACAGCAATATGGAATAGCTCAGTAGGCAGTACAGTTGAAGAGGAATGGACCTCTCTAAAAAAAGACCCATCACAGATGTTGGAAAGAAAAAGATAGGTACAAAGAAGGTAACAGCGAAGAAAGCATGGATAACAGAAGAAATACTTCAGTTGATCGATGAAAGGAGGAAGTACAAAAATGTTCGGGTAAACTCGGGAATACAGAAACGCAAGTCGCTGAGGAATGAAATAAATAGGAAGTACAGGGAAGCTGACACGTAATGGCTGCATGAAACAAAGGAAGAAATCGAAAAAGAAATGATTGTCGGAAGGACTGACCCAGGATATAGGAGAGTCAAAACAGTCATCAGTGTAATTAAAAGGAAGGGTAGTAACATTAAGAGTGCAAAGGGAATTCCACTGTTAAATGCACAAGAGAGAGCGGATAGGTGGAAAGAGTTTATTGAAGGCCTCTATAAGGGGAAGATTTATATGATATGATAGAAGAAGAAACAGGAGTCTATTTAGAAGAGAAAGGGGATCCAGTATTAGGATCAGAATTTAAGAGATCTTTGGAGGGCTTAAGTTCAAGTAAGGCAGAAGGGTTAGATAACGTTCCATCAGAATTTCTAAAATCTCTGGGGGAAGTGGCAACAAAACTACTATCCACGTTGGTGTGTAGAATGTATGAGTCTGGCGACATAGCATCCGCCTTTCAAAAAAATATCATCCACACAAATCCGAAGACTGCAAGAGCTGACAAGTGCGAGATTATCGCAAAATCAGCTTAACAGCTCATGCATCCAAGTTGCTGACAAGAATAATATACAGAAGAATGGAAAAGAAAATTGTGCTCGATAACGATCAGTTTGGCTTTAGAAAAGGTAAAGGCACGAGAGAGGTAATTCTGACGTTGCGGTTGATAATGGTAGCAAGACTAAAGAAAAATCAAGACACTTTCATTGGATTTGTCGACCTGTAAAAAGCGTTCGACGATGTAAAATGGTGCAAGATGTTCCAAATTTTGAGAAAAATAATTGTAAGCTCTAGGGAGAGACGGGTAGTATACACTATGTTCAAGAGGCAAGAGGGAATAATAAGAGAGGACGATCAGGAACGGAGTGCTTGGGTTAAGAAGGGTATAAAACAGTTATGTAGTCTTTCCCCCCTACTGATCGATCTGCACATCGAAGAAGCAATGATGGAAATAAAAGAATATCAATGATACGTTTTGCTAATGACATTGCCGTCATCACTGAAAGTGAAGAAGAATTACATGTTGAGGTGAATGGAATGAACAGTCCAATGAGTACAGAATATTGATTGAGAGTAAATCGAAGAAAGACGAAAGTAATGAGAAGTAGCAGAAATTAGAACAGCGAACAACTTAATATCAGGATTGATGGTCACGAAGTAGATGAAGTTAAGGAATTCTGCTGCCTAGGCAGTAAAATAACCCATTACGGACGGAGCAAGGAGGACATCAAAAGCAGACTCGCTATGGCATAAATGGCATTCCTCGCCAAGAGAAGTCAACTAATATCAAACATAGGCCTTAATTTGAGGAAGAAATTTCTGAGAATGTCCGTTTGAAGCACCGCGTTGTGTGGTAGTGAAACATGGACTGTGGGAAAGCCAGAACAGAAGATAATTGATGCATTTGAGAGGTAGTGCTACAGAAGAATGTTGAAAATTAGGTGGACTGTAAGGTAAGGAATGAAGAGGTTCTGCGCACAATGGGAGAGGAAAAACACTGACGAGGAGAAGGGACATGATGATAGGACATCTGTTGAGACGTCAGGGAATGACTTCCATGGTAGTAGAGGGGGCTGTAGAGGTTCAAAAACTGTAGAGGAAGACAGAGATTGGAATACTTTCAGCATATAATTGAGGACGTAGGTTGCAGTCAGAAGACTGATGGAAAAGAAAAGGAACCAAACCCCCAAAAATCGAACTCAAAGTTTCTGTTAGCACCATATCGTTACATTTAAGGTATTTCATTGTGGTTAGATATTCAGTCTGGCACCACGCGACCGCTACGTTCGCAGGTTCGAATCCTGCCTCGGGCATGGATGTGTGTGATGTCATTAGGTTAGTTAGGTTTAAGTAGTTCTAAGTTCTCGGGGACTGATGACCACAGATGTTAAGTCCCATAGTGCTCAGAGCCATTTTTTGTGGTTAGATATAAGTTCCCATAAATTTAATGTGGTATCGACTGAGGTTATCTATTTTTTTATTTGAGTTAGCTCCTAAGGGGCTACACTGCACAAACTCTGCGTGCTTCTAACTCGCAGGCCCTTGATCAAACCATAATTACGGGCACCATTTAGTTTTTGTTTTTGAATTGAAAATCTAAACTTAAGTTCACAATCTGATCAACCATAATCCCCAAACAGATTCTTTGTATATTTTTTTCATCGTCTCAAAAAAGATTCGCAAACGATGCCTATTTTTTGCTCATTTGAATTAGAACGTGACCTTAACTGATGTAATTTTGGGGGTAGGCCTGCAATCACTCAAACCGTCTACCCCAAATAAGGACTCTGAAAACCGTGAACATTTTGGGTGAAATCGGCTTATTTCCCGAGACACATATAAAGTCTGTCACCGATAAGCTATCCGATGGCAACAGTCTCCCATCTGGTGAGGGGGGGGGGGGGGGGCATCAGAGTTGATTTTCAGTGCTGTCGACGACAGCAAGCATGTGCCTTGTACGATCAGCAGCTACGATATGCAATAAATTTCACACGAAAGTAACAAGGATAAGACAAAACACACTATAGTGACGTTCATACTGAAACAGTACTTAGTTGTAGCAAGAATGTATACTTAAATTAAGTCTGTTATAATAAACTAAATGAATAGAAGAAGTAAGGAAGAAACAGGAGGTTCCAGAACTATCATTACAAATCTAATCATGTATATTTTAGGAATAGGTAGAGATAGAAAGACTCGGTTTGGAGCATAATGTTCACACACACCTGAGGTTCTAGAAATCGTTCAACAGAAGTCATTGTGTGCGCCAACTGTAACACATAGGATATCTAGGCGATACTCCAGTTCTCCCCATGTCTGGCGTAGGATATCCTTATTATCGTGCGCAGCTGTTGCTCTGATGCGAGCCCGCGACTCCTGCGAGTCTCACACCCGGTTTTAGTAGACAGCAACCTTCACAAAGCCCCAAAGGAAAAAAAAAAATGTAAGGGGTTTGCGTTGGACATCGGTGTCAAATTTGGTCTCTGTCAGTCATTCGACACACACTGTGGCATCTGCTGGGAAGTGGGTACTCTTTTTCATCAATAACAAACCAGCAAACACAAATAAAAATCCTAACGTTTGTGCAAGAATTATGCCGCAAGTCGCACCTTTCTACCTATTCCCATTTCTGTAGTGTAAGTGATACCAGTTACAAAAATCGATTTTGAAAACGCATTTATAAATTATGCTAATAGCAACAACTGTTAACATTAATGCAGAAGTAAAATAGGATATTGAAATTGCAATAAAATAAAACAACTTAAAAATAAACGGAATTAATTGAACTTCTATGTGAATAACTTCCAGCTCTAACTATGTTAGTGACAGCCTCGGAAGAACACGAGGTTTGTCGACTAACTTCGACTATACGTACTCCTGTTGTTGCTTCACTATTCTACGTTTCCCACGGGGGAATCCGCGAGTACCCACATTTTTTATATGTATATATTTTAAAGTTTCTCTTAATCTACATGTGCCTATTATTCTGTTTAATGGAGGAAACACTACCTGTGATTTTTGGTTATTTTTATATTCTGAGCGTTCATTAATCTTATAGACTGAAAGTTGAGCAATGTAAATACGAACACGAATTATTTACAGAAGTATAGAGGAACTCAAACAATCCGGGTACATCAATAGTATTCCAGAGAAATGCGAGAACATGCGAGCCAATACTCATCGTATGACTTGCCTTAGAAAATGTGCTGAAAAAGGGCAGTCCTACGTTTACAGCATTTGTAGATTTTGAGAAAGCTTTGATAATACTTATTGGAATATATTCTTTGAAATTCTGAAGGTAGCAGGGAAAAATACAGGGAGTGACGAGGTATGTAGAACTTTCACAGCTCAAGTCTACAGAAGGGCGTGAGACAGGTTTGATGCATACCACTCATTTTATTCAATCTGCACGTTGAGGAAACAGTAAAGAAAACCAAGGAGATATTTGGAAAGGGGATTACAGTACAGGCAGAAAAAATTAAACCAGTGAACATTGCTGACGACATTGCAATTATGTCAGAGATGGCAAAGAATTCCAAAGATTAGTTGAATGGAATGCTTAGTATCTCATGGTCATAAGACGAGTATCAGCAAAACTAAAACAAAGGTAATCCAGTGTATTCGAATAAACTGAAAGGTTGGTGGGATTATATTAGGAAAGGAAGTACCAAAAGTAGTCATGTGAATAACGGATGGCGGTTTAAATACAGAGGTTAAAAAATCGAGATTGACGGTGGTAGAAAAGCGTTTCTGAAAAAGAAAAACTTTTTAACCTCGAACATAAATATAAGTGTTATGTAATCTTTTCTGAAAGCATTTTCCTGGAGAGTATACTTGTGCGGAAGTGAAATATGAATAAGCAGTTCAGACAAGAAGAGAAGAGATCTGAGGATTAGGTAGGTAGCTCGCGTTACTAACAAAGGGATATTGAGCCGAACTGATGAGACCGTACATCGATGGCACATCTTCATATATCAAGGAATGATCAGTTTATTAAATAGGAAAACACTGATTTTTTTGCAAAATTATACTTATTTGGTGACGAACGGGGTTTCCGTTTCTTAGAGCGTCTTCAGGTGACAAGTGAATGTAGCAAACCCTGATAAAAATGACGTGACGCTGTAATATATCGCGTATTGTCTGGTAATTATAAAATGATATTTTATTCCCATTTTATTCCCTTGCGGAAAATATGAACTACAGTTTTCTGACGAGCGAATTTGGCGCCTACAGGAGAGTTCGGTGTTGGTAGGACTGCAGCATTTACTTCGTGAAATGAGAATTGACCAAAATGAAAATGAGATGGGCTTACCTCTGTTTGAAAGCTTGAACTAGGCAGTCGATGTTTGAGGAGTAGATTCTTTGATATAGTCTACACATTGTTGGCACCCACCATTACATAATTTTCGATTCATTTTAATCTTATTACAATCTAGTTATGAAAGTGCAGGGCAATAGTGTACGACTTCTTCCCGGATTTATTTTTGTTAATTATTCATAGAGGTTTGTTGGAGATTTAATTTGTCTGATCGAATCGTATGGTTCAAGATATTTTGGCGATTCATAGATCGTGCGGATCGGTGAAGGGTGGGTGGATAGTTTAAGACCTGCAAACACGGTCATATTCCTTTAAGGAAATATTTTTCGTTTCTACAATTTTAACTCAAGGCAACGCAAACGATTGTCATCCATTCTCCATCGGAAGTGCCACTTTATCACAAGTGCGGACCCCGGGCGGTTTAGAAGGTGGAAGTAATTGTTTTTACGAAGCTTTCAGAAACAGAAGATTCATAGCTTCCGCACAAGATTTCAGAAAACCGCCGAATAAATTACGGGACGTCTTCAGAAATGTTCAACAGGAAATCTAGCTAGTATTTAAATGGTTCAAATGGCTCTGACCACTATGGGACTTAACATCTGAGGTCATCAGTCCCCTAGAACTTAGAACTACTTAAACCTAACTAACCTAAGGACATCACACACATCCATGCCCGAGGCAGGATTCGAACCTGCGACCGTAGCAGTCGCGCGGAAGCAAGTATTAATTACAGTTTAATGAATAGCCTTACTCTTTTGAAGAATGGGAGTCCTTAAAGTGTGTAATCATGTTTTTTTGGACAAGTTTATTTCAACACTTTTCATTTCAGAAGCAATTAAAGGGTATTTTATCGTGTTTATAGTGCACAGAGGTAAGCCCATTTTACAATTTGTATCTAAAAATATTTCTAAAATAGTATTTATTATTGTTTTTGATATTGTTATTTTCAAGTAAAATAATATTTTTTGGTGTGAAAACATTTAATTTCTATACTCAATAGTGGTTTAATATATTTTCCTGAATGACCGCTAAACTCGTGTAAAATTTTTCTCTCTTACGTTATTGCAGATAACAAATAATATTCGAGCAGTAGTATTATTTAATACCTTTAGAACAACCAAACAAAATAAGATATACAAAATATAAACTGCGCTTTTTAATCCTGGCGAGACGTCAATTATTTTACAAATACTGATTTAACAATGTTCTTTCAGTCTTCTTCAGTAACATCACCTAGTCTGGCCTCGTTCTTCTATTTAACGACCGCTTGGGAGAAAATATTTTCTACTCCTCCGTGGAGAATATACGACAGTACCTGCTGAATGTTCACTGCTTTCCTGGTCTTGAAGGGGACACCTTAGCATGTCTCTTGGACATGCTAAGGTGTTATAGAAAGCCGTGAAAGCTTAAATGTATGGCATATAAGACTGCGTATATAAAGTGAAGTTACTACATATTCTTTCAGATCTGAAGCGTACTTAAATCCTCGACCTACCGTATTTTTCTTCCCTTCTTTTCTGTATTTAACTAAAGGGCATTCTGGTGTAAAGTCAGTGTTGCATTGCCAGAGTTTTCCATTTATGGAAACAGATTTCTTGTTGTACAGGCTTTTTGTTAATTGATATCTTGGCAGTATTTGGCTGTGTTATTTCACCTATGTACACTCCTGGAAATTGAAATAAGAACACCGTGAATTCTTTGTACCAGGAAAGGGAAACTTTATTGACACATTACTGGGGTCAGATACATCACATGATCACACTGACAGAACCACAGGCACATAGACACAGGCAACAGAGCATGCACAATGTCGGCACTAGTACAGTGTATATCCACCTTTCGCAGCAATACAGGCTGCTATTCTCCCATGGAGACGATCGTAGAGATGCTGGATTTAGTCCTGTGGAACGGCTTGCCATGCCATTTCCACCTGGCACCTCAGTTGGACCAGCGTTCGTGCTGGACGTGCAGACCGCGTGAGACGACGCTTCATCCAGTCCCAAACATGCTCAATGGGGGACAGATCCGGAGATCTTGCTGGCCAGGGTAGTTGACTTACACCTTCTAGAGCACGTTGGGTGGCACGGGATACATGCGGACGTGCATTGTCCTGTTGGAACAGCAAGTTCCCTTGCCGGTCTAGGAATGGTAGATCGATGGGTTCGATGACGGTTTGGATGTACCGTGCACTATTCAGTGTCCCCTCGACGATCACCAGTGGTGTACGGCCAGTGTAGGAGATCGCTCCCCACACCATGATGCCGGGTGTTGGCCCTGTGTGCCTCGGTCGTATGCAGCCCTGATTGTGGCGCTCACCTGCACGGCGCCAAACACGCATACGACCATCATTGGCACCAAGGCAGAAGCGACTCTCATCGCTGAAGACGACACGTCTCCATTCGTCCCTCCATTCACGCCTGTCGCGACACCACTGGAGGCGGGCTGCACGATGTTGGGGCGTGAGCGGAAGACGGCCTAACGGTGTGCGGGACCGTAGCCCAGCTTCATGGAGACGGTTGCGAATGGTCCTCGCCGATACCCCAGGAGCAACAGTGTCCCTAATTTGCTGGGAAGTGGCGGTGCGGTCCCCTGCGGCACTGCGTAGGATCCTACGGTCTTGGCGTGCATCCGTGCGTCGCTGCGGTCCGGTCCCAGGTCGACGGGCACGTGCACCTTCCGCCGACCACTGGCGACAACATCGATGTACTGTGGAGACCTCACGCCCCACGTGTTGAGCAATTCGGCGGTACGTCCACCCGGCCTCCCGCATGCCCACTATACGCCCTCGCTCAAAGTCCGTCAACTGCACATACGGTTCACGTCCACGCTGTCGCGGCATGCTACCAGTGTTAAAGACTGCGATGGAGCTCCGTATGCCACGGCAAACTGGCTGACACTGACGGCGGCGGTGCACAAATGCTGCGCAGCTAGCGCCATTCGACGGCCAACACCGCGGTTCCTGGTGTGTCCGCTGTGCCGTGCGTGTGATCATTGCTTGTACAGCCCTCTCGCAGTGTCCGGAGCAAGTATGGTGGGTCTGACACACCGGTGTCAATGTGTTCTTTTTTCCATTTCCAGGAGTGTATTTAAATTTTGTAGCCCATTTAATTCTTTCATAATCGGTTTCCATGTCATTTTGGTGCCTCCTTCGCATCTGCCATGTTCTCCATTTTTTTCGAAAGATATGCGTAGGCCCGCTTTTGAAGCTGGTCTCTTGTAGGAGATTTGTTTGCATTGTTGCATCTTCTACAAGTTCAGCAAAGATTGCAAGGTTGTTTGCAAAAGCTGTACAATTCTGAGATTATTTTTTCTCCCAATTAAGATTTCTTAAATTCATTTGTTCTCCGTTCTTTTCCTGGTTACTTTTTCTAGCACATAGCTGAACAGAAGTGTGGGCAATCCATCACCTTGTTTTATCTCAGATTTGGTCTCAAACGCCTTCAAGATTTCTCCTGAAAAATCAGTCCTGCAGCTAGTATTTATTAGTGTGTCTTTTATGATTGCCACTGATTTGTTGTCAGCTCCAAACTCTCTTAAGGTTTTCGATAATTTTTCCCTGTCAATCGAATCATATGTTTTTTCTGAAGTATATTAAAGTTATATAGATGCTTTTGGTTGAAACGTCCCCTTTTTAACAATTATACACGACTGTGCTGTAACTGACACACAATATTTTTAGCGCAATGCAATCTGACTTTCAAAAAATCCCTACGAAAGAATGGCCCTGACTAACATTAAACTATACCTTTCACAAATCACTAAATCACTTACCTCACAATAATCTTCGTTTCTCGCACTACTGCAATACAGCAAGCGCCACTACTGCCAGCTAAATAAAAGATTCAAACTATGGAAGGCACTAACTACTGATAGGGATAGTTAGCAAATGAAAGATATTAATAGAGAACAAACAATGTATTTACCTTGATATCATCATATATATAGCAGTTCATGACAAATTTCAAAACTCCGCCATCTCTCTCCCCACATCCACAACTGCTGGCGGCTCACCTCCAACTGCGCAACGCTACGCGCTGTTCGCAGCCAGCTGCCTAACACTACAATGGCAAGTATTACAACAATGCAAAGCAGCCACAGACTGCACACAGCACAGCCAGTGATTTTCATACAGAGGTGGCGTTACCAATAAAAAAACCTAAACAGCCTACTTACATAGCCCCCATGCTCCCCACAAAAAATTTTACAAATTTATGTAAGTAGGCTGTTTAGGTTTTTTTATTGGTACCGCCACCTCTGTACGAAAATCACTGGCTGTGCTGTGTGCAGTCTGTGGCTGCTTTGCATTGTTGTAATACTTGCCATTGTAGTGTTAGGCAGCTGGCTGCGAACAGCGCGTAGCGTTGCGCAGTTGGAGGTGAGCCGCCAGCAGTTGTGGATGTGGGGAGAGAGATGGCGGAGTTTTGAAATTTGTCATGAACTGCTATATATATGATGATATCAAGGTAAATACATTGTTTGTTCTCTATTAATATCTTTCATTTGCTAACTATCCCTATCAGTAGTTAGTGCCTTCCATAGTTTGAATCTTTTATTTAGCTGGCTGTAGTGGCGCTTGCTGTATTGCAGTAGCTTGAGTAGCGAAGATTTTTGTGAGGTAAGTGATTTGTGAAAGGTATAGTTTAATGTTAGTCAGGGCCATTCTCTTGTAGTGATTAATGAAAGTCAGATTGCGTTGCGCTAAAAAATATTGTGTGTCAGGTTAAGCACAGTCGTGTAAAATTGTTCAAAAAGGGGACGTTTCATATGTCGACCCTTAGCCGAGGATCCCTCACTGGAATCTTCTGATTTTTTTTCTTGTAGTTTGTGTAATTAGTGTAGCTATTGTTTATTGCTAGCGCATAATTATAGAGAGAATTTCCTTTGTAGTTGTAGTTTTTCATTGTTGTACAGTAAAACAGTTGTGGCATGCATGTAGATTTGCACCATGTATTTCGCAGCTGCAATTAACTAGATATTATTTTCAGTGTTATGTTAATGTGTTCTCTTATTTTTGCTCTTCAAATTGTGTTTTTCTGTGTTGTCGTGTGAAATACTGTGACAATAATGTCGTGTGAAAAACGTAACACTAGGCTACAAAGTAAACTGAGAAATAATAGTCATGACGAGCGTAGCTTGCCAGCACCACTGTGTAATGAATTAACAGACATTCAAAGTAGTAATTTGGTAACTGTGCATAGGGAAATGGAGCGGGCGTCAAACAATGGCGTGGACAGTGAAACAATTAGTGCAGAGGGAAGCATCATCGATCGATCGGTCGGCAACAGCTCGCCTCAGGAATCGGGAATGACAGGACACAATTTTGCAAATATTGTAGATTCAGGTTTTGGATCCTCACCGTTTTCTCAAATAAGTCAAGACACATTTTCTGCTTGTCAAAATGTGAACGTTTCCGGTGCAAATTCACTGCCGAAAAGCACTGAGGAACATGTTCCAGACACCAGTGCATTGTTATTACAATTAATACAACAAATGGGACAAACACAACAAAAGCTTCAAAAGTTAGACACAATGGAACAAAATCAGAGACAAACACAACAAAAGCTTCAAAATTTAGACACAATGGAACAAAATCTTCGAAAGTTAGACACAGTGGAACAAAATCTTAAAAAGTTAGACACAATGGAACAACACCAGAGACAAACACAGCAACAGTTAGACGCAATGGAACAAAATCTTCAAAAGTTAGACTCATTGGATCAAACTCTTGAACAAACACGTGAGGGTTTAACTACTGAGTTACATCACATTGAATCGAAATGTCAAAAAGTATGTAATGACGTAAAAACACAAATTTGTGAGCATTTCCAACCTATTTTTTCGCGTCATGAAAATGCACTACAGAATCACGAAGCAGCCATAAAAGAACTGCAAACTATTGTTCATGAAAATCATGAGACCTTGCAAGCTAAATTCGACTGAGTTGCATCTACCGATTCGGTTACACAACTTGCAAAAACTCAGGAAAACTTAAAGGACACAGTAGATACTCTGAAACTTGGTTCAGAAAAACACACTGAGGAAATAAGTACACTATCGGATAAAGTAGCCGAACTTTCAGATCAGTTCACTAACTTATCTACAAAGGTAGATGATGATCTGAATGACACAACACCTGTAGCCTTCACTGACACTGAAGAGTATGAAGCAATTAGAAAATTCAAACAAAATCAAAATCAAATCAATACACAGTACAAAAGAGAAATCCGGGAAGTACAAGATCAGTTGACGCAGGTAATACAAGAATTACATATTTCAGAGGACACTCGCGCTCCAGTACGGGAAGAGGGACATAGAAATACGGAACAACCACAAAATAATAACACAGGACATTTCGGAAATTATGAAAGAAATTGGCAAGGCGCATTGGATTTTGAGATGGAACCGCCGAAACGACGTAACAATGACCGACATGCGACTCGCCGACATGATGATTTTGACTATAAGCTGTTCATTACTACACGTAAATTCAAAACATTTAAGAATTCTGGCAACGACATTCATCCACAAGCATGGCTCCATCAATTCTCTCATTGTTTTCCTCCCAACTGGTCGTTAGAACACAGATTAGAATTTATGTGTGGCTACTTAGAGAATGAACCAGATGTAAGAATGCGATCGGTCATTCACGATTGTCACAGTGAAGGAGAATTTTACCATGCCTTCCTCTCAGCATATTGGTCTCAAGCCACACAAGACCGAGTAAAACATGGCATCATGATGATGAAACATTTCGAACAATCTGAATTCTCCAGTCTTGTGAAATATTTTGAAGGCATGTTGCACAAGAATCAGTACCTGTCAGACCCATACAGCCCCTCAGAACTCATCCGCATTTGCTTAATCAAATTACCTGAACATTTACGACATATTATTTTGGCAGGACGTTGCAAAGACGACATTGAAGCATTTCAGGGACTCCTACAAGAATTAGAAATTGACACAGACAGTCGCCAGATGCGAAAGCAGGAAAACAATCACTACAGGTCACATACGTCACAGTTTCGTGACGACAGAAACAATAACTGGACACGACAAGGCTATTCTTACAACACAAATCGTGACCAAAACAGACACCACCCATATGACAACCGTTGGCAGAGTAAAAACACTTACAGAGAAAGATCGCATTTCCGTAGTAATGAATATGACAGAGATAACCATAGAAACAGACAATATGTGAACCAAAACAATTATTATCAAGGCAGTCAGAATAATTTCAGACGCAACGGTCCAGCGCGCAGTTACGATTCAGGGAGAAATTCTCCACCACCTAACCGACAAGAAAGAAACTACAGGAACTACCGACATGACGACAGACGATGTGATCGTAACGATAGACCTGAATTGCATCAGAACTGGCGGGATTTAAACAGGGCAGGGCCCTCTCGTCACGGTGAATTTGTAGAAGTTAGGTCTCCAAACCCCAATAACGACACGCGCCAACAAAGAGACAATAGGCAATGACTCATACTGCTGGCAGCCACAAAACGCACGTATGAAACTAACGACGCAGCTGCCGTAGCTAGTAATTACGTAAAAATGGAAGACATTAGGGACATCTTACTCCAGGAACACGACGTAAAACTTAACAATATTGCATATCCTGTGATTCACATTACTGTAAATGATGTAAAATTTACGGCAGTACTTGACTCTGGCAGTCCCATTTCAGTAATTAGTGAAACAGCTTTTAGCAAATGCAACAAATCGAACGATTGCCCCACACTTCCGTTACGTAAGATTAAATTACAAGGTGCAATCTTTGGAAAAAGTGTAGATGTACGCCAACAAACCTACTTAGAATTCTTTTGTCAAAGCCACAGCTTCTCTATGAACTTTCTTATTGTTCCATTATTGTCGATGGAAATTATACTGGGAGTAGACTTTTTGAATGAACACAAAGCAATCTTAAGCTTTCACGATGCTGAAATAAGTTTAGAAAAAGAAGGTAAGTCAGTAGCTTTGAATTTTGAAGATTGGCTCCCAAACCATGACGAAGAAATTAATCGGCTTTACCTCCTGTTAGACAACAGTTCTGAATTTTCGACGGAACTTGATACTAACAATCACTCTGCAAGTACTGACAGGGATGATATCGACGGCGCATTTGATACTAATGAGTTAATTCAAAATAAAATTCAAACAATTGAAAATTGTAATGACAATGATAGGCAAGACCTCTTTGAGATTTTACAAGCACATTCCACAGTTTTTACTCACAAAACAGGAACAATCAAGGGATTTCAATACCAATTTCGTGTTCGTGAGCATACTAAATTTTGTGTTAGACCATACGTAATTCCAGCGCATTATAGGGACCGTGTTAGAACAGAAATACAATCTATGCTTGACGAGGGCATTATTGAGCCTGCAGTAAGCTCATACAACAATCCATTACATGTTGTTGAGAAGAAAAATGGATCGATCAGGCTTGTCTTAGATTCGAGACAAATCAATACTATCATTATTCCTGAAACAGACAGGCCGCAAACGTTGGAAGAACTTCTTCAAAATTTTAATGGTGTAAAAGTGTTGTCTTCCATTGATCTCAGATCCAGCTTTTATCAGATCGAACTTCATCCAGAATGTAGAAAATACACAGCTTTCCTTTGTTTCGGCGTTTGTTATCAGTTTCGGAAACTTCCTTTTGGTTTGAACATTTCTTCAGCAGCATTCATTCGCGGGCTAAATTCCATATTACCTGAGTTCTTAAAACGTCACATCACCTTATATGTGGACGATATTCTAATAGCAGAAGCTTTATGGGAACAACATAATCGCATCCTCAACAGTTTGTTACGTATTTTTGCAGAATCTGGAATTACAGTTAACTTGGAAAAGTCTGAATTCGGTAGGTCAAAGGTGAGGTTTTTGGGACATATTATTTCTTCTGAAGGCATTCAGCCGGATCCTGAAAAGTTAGAAGCAATCAGAGCCATTCCACTTCCATCCACAAAAAGACAAGTCCGCAGTTTTCTGGGTCTCGTAAATTTCTACCGTCGTTTTCTGAATATGCAAATTCTTGTTATACCAAAACTTTGTTCTCTCACTGGAAAAAATACTATTTGGAACTGGGACAAACAAGCACAGTTGGAATTCAATTCTTTGAAAGAATCGCTACTTAACGCGCCAATACTAGCTCATCCAGATCTGTCACAAGATTTCTGCCTTAGTACGGATTCTTCTAAAGTCGGTCTTGGTGCCCATTTATTTCAAGAAACCACAGAAAATGACACTACTGTTCAGAAAACCATTGCTTTTGCTAGCCGAGTGCTAACAAAATCTGAAAAAAATTATTCCGTTACTGAGTTAGAAGCTTTAGCTATCTTTTGGGCATTTAACAAATTCCGTTTCTTTCTTTCTGGTAAGCACGTAAAAGTATACAGTGATCATCGTGCATTACAATTTCTTATGTCTTCAAAATTAAATCATGACAGGTTAAAACGTTGGGCATTGTTTCTGCAAGAATTCCGCTTCACAATAGTCTACATTCCCGGCAAGGAGAACATTGTTGCGGACGCACTGTCACGCGCACCGGCTGGGCTTGAGAAAAGTAACACAGAAGGCAACCTCGAGAAAAATTTCAGTATTCTTTACATTCAGAAAGTCGCCTTTGAAAACTTTATCACCACATCTTTAAAGGACATTGCTCATGAACAAGATAAAGATCTGATTTGGAAAGACATCAAAAGCAAATGGCATGAAAAGACACACACACAGATTCGGCATTATTACCTGGTTAGAAACAACATACTCTTCAAACGCTGCACTGTTGATGACAAGCTATGGGTACTTTGCATTCCAGACGATTTTGTTAATAAGCTCATTTGGTACATTCATTTCAGCTACGCACATTTTGGCCCACGAAAATGTTATCATATTCTTCGAACGACTTGTTATTTTAACAATATGGAAAAGAGAATTCGAAGAGTCTTGTCTATTTGTGAACTTTGTCAAAAGGCGAAACCATCTACTATCTCCCATCGTGCTCCGCTGTTTCCTATCATTCCTTCTAAATTAAAAGAATTTGCTGCTGTTGATCTCTTGGGACCGCTTGTCAGAACATCTAATGGATTTTCGTACGTTCTAGTCGCTGTTGAACTTACTTCAAAATTTGTTTCTTTCACACCGTTACGTAAAGCCACTGGACGCTCTGTATCCAACGCCTTTGTTAAAAATTTCTTACGTGAAGTTGGACACGTTAGTAAAGTCATTTCAGATAACGGACCGCAATTCAGATCTGCTGTTTGGTCACGCATGCTTCGCAACCATAAAATCAAACCTGTTTTTATTTCATTGTACTCACCACATTGTAACCCCTCCGAACGGATTATGAAAGAAATCAATAAGCTTTGCAGACTTTATTGTCACAGAAAGCATCAGCATTGGGACAGATATTTACACTTATTTCAAAATGTGCTGAATGAAATGCCTCATGATTCCACTGCTTTACCACCTACTCTTGTACTGAAGAATGAAGAACCACCGAACAGAATCAGAGAGCTTGTACCTTTCCCGAATACACGTAAACTTCGACACAAAGACATAATTGATTTGGCTATTAAAAATATAAAATCTGCAGCAGACAAAAGGAGAAAACTACACGGTAAAGCAAATGCAAAGAAATTATATATTGGTCAGAAAGTTCTCATTAAAGCTCATTCATTGTCACATAAGAAGAAACACTTGAGTCACAAATTCTTTCTAGTTTACAATGGACCTTACAGAATCCGACGTATACCACATGATAATTGCGTTGAAGTTTAAACTCTGCGTACTAGGAAGAGCAAAGGGTTACACCACATTTCACATGTAAAACCGTTTATTGAAAAATAATCTGCTTTTTAACTTTGTCTTTGCCATAAAACTTTTCACTTCACATTTCTAGTATGCTTTGTCAGAATTAGAATCTGTTAATATGCAACAAAGTTAAATATCCAGTCTAGAACCTAGGGAACATTTTTAAACAGAAATTACGAATGCATTGTTATTGTGAACAGACGACACAGTGTTATTGTGTGTGTGCATTCTTGCTTGTTTGTTGCACAATCACGTAACGACTATAAGGCTCACATACTTAGAACATATACCGGCACTGCTAATGAGATTTTCATGCGACATTTTGGTTTGCTTGAAAATACATCCTTTTTGAAGTACTTTCTGTGGGATTAAAGATGACTTAGCACTTGGTTTCTTTGACAGCTACACAATTATATCACGACGCTACTAATGTGTGACACAATTTACAATGTTGCTTTTGCAGTGTTTCTGTTTTATTTCTGCACAGTTTTTCTGTATTATTCTGGAAAGTAAAACATGTTTTAGTAGTAACTTTTGTGGTATAGCTACAATGAGACAGCCTTTTTCGTGGCACAACAATACGTTACAGTACAGTACTTTCTTCATCACAACAATAAACGTAATAACTATGGTATCCATACGCAAAGCATTTCACTTTCGTTTATGATGAGGTAAGTATATTGACTTCAGCAGAACTTTGCTTACAGAGGACGATAAATACGAGACTTCCACAGAGATTATCTTACAACATGACGCACATTTAGCGCTACAGGACACGCATTTGAGTGATTAATTTTGTACTTAAAACATTTATTTTTAAAGATATTTGAAGTGCAATGATACAAGGGTTTTCCGTGATACATTTCATTCCATTGCTGTAATCTGTAACACCTGAGGCTATAATTACATTAATCCTCAGGGGGGTACACGCTTACTTTGTGTACCATGTGTTTGGCAAGCACAAGGAACCCTAGCTAATGTGGTATTTGCTTATACAACTTTACACATCGGTACCATATTTCTCTAACACACAAATTACACAGCTATCTGATTATTTATCTGAGAGAAACAAACATTTTTTTTACTATATTAGTGACATATGTTTACGTAATTACACAGTTGAATAATTTCACACTTATGAAATTGTATTTTGTCAGTACTTTGTGAACTGTTCATATTTTTTCGGAGCCATTGTGGTACTATGAGAGCTTTGAATGATGTATTTGGTATGGGATCATGATTTTTAAAGTACGTTTGAGGTTGATGACACTATTGAAATGAGCAGAGAATTTTTTTAGGTTTTGAAATTATTGGAGGAAGCTACGACGTTTTTGAGATTTGACTGAGGTGTTATGATGTTATTTTTACGACGACGATGTGTACTATGCTGTTGAGATATGTTTATGATCAATAAGATGATGCTACCGTATGTGAGGAATAAGAAGTATGTTGGAAACCAAGAATCGTACTTTAAGAGTTATGAAATGTGTGTAAATGCGTGACTGTATCACAATGCTGACGAATATTTTTTTTGACACTTATATTTATAGGATTTTGTTTCTACAGATTTGTAACGCTAATTCTTGACCTGTGAAATTTTTTATATGAGACTGTCACTGTAGTGGAAACTGCTGTCGTAAATATTTCAGTAAGAAAGGTAAGTGACCGTGACGTAATGCGTTGCGAGCGGCCAGGTGTGCCAGCCACCTGGAGAAAAAGCCATTAGGTGCAAAAAAAAAAAAAAGAGGCCATTAACCTCGCTTCTGCCATTCCTTTGTAGAAAGCATCGCACATACGACACGCTAATTACTTGGAAACATATCGTACTTTCGGATATTTACTGAAATGCCTAATGAAATGACAAGAAATAGTTTGTCCACACACCTGATTATGACTACTGTCTTTCTAGATGAGAGATTTCTTACTACTTACAAAATGTCAAATAACTATTGAATGATGTTTCATGCCGTCCTTTGTACATAGTTGCTCATTGTCTTTAATATCTAGTTTCTAGCTGCGCTGCAGCATTGGTTAAAATAAAATTTAATTTATGTACTAATATAGTTATTTTATACCTACAGATCCAGTCAATAAGAAATTAATGATCTACTTCCAAGAAAACGAGGGCACATAAATAGACATTTCCCTTCACAGCAATTGCATAAATAATTTCTTTACGATTTGGTAACTTATCTGCTAGTGTAAGTTCTCGTGATGCATCACTCTAGTATTAAGATGTGACATAGGTATTAGACATGGCCATTTTTAGTGTACTATTTTTTCTGCTTGAGCTTTGTCATGTTTAGATGCTGCTGCTGTTTGCCATAGTGCTACTAAATTTCACTTTGTATTATTCTTTTAAGCCAGTTTTCCTACTGATTTATTTTTCTTGTTGCTGCTGCATTGCCTCGTCCCTTAGTTTAGCATCTGAGCTCAGTAGATTTAAGTTAGCTTAAGAGGGGGTAGACTATATAAGAAACTAGTTGTGATGAATGGAAAGAAATGCATTGAAGGTATATGAAAACGTTTTGGGCCAAAATGAGTATTGTACAATGATCCGTAATTATTTTGAAAGAAATATGGTTAGAATACAGAAAGGAGGTATAGATAGGACTTTTTGGGAATAATGATGAACGAAGGGAGATCTCCAAGAACAAAAAAAGTTTTGTTCGCAAGATACTGCAGTAAAACAAATCCTGTCCTTTCCCTTTCTGTTATTCCGCTTTGTGTTTGTGTACTCTTGTACATTTGTGTTCTTCCTGTCTTTATGTGTTTATCTGATGAGAGTTGTAGAATTTTTTCTGATAATATGTTATTTACCTTGTAAAGATGCTTAGACATTATTTATTCTGTTTTGTTTTAATGCTCATGTGTGAAGTCGATGTTTCAATAATTATTCTGATCTTTTATGTATGTACCTATGTCATTATTTTTGTAACACTGATGTATATGTTTATTTCTATTCTTTTGTAAAGCCCCTATTACTACAAATGTTATCTGTACTATTATGTTTTTAATGATGTTTTCTGTATCTTTGTAATTGTATTCTCATGTTATAAAATTGTAATTGACACCAGGTCATCAAATTAAGTAACTTGTAAGTTACATTTCACTGCACACGTTTCTGTTGGTCATAGTATATGGACAATATGTGAGAAGTAGGGACTGATAGTGTTTGCACGTGTGTTAATAATTCAGCAAGGGACTGGATAACAGCATTGCTGGTTCTAAGGACAATTCCAAAAACTTTGTGAGCGCACAAGTGGTGGTTATGGACTTGCTATATTATCCGCAAGACTCTTCAATGGTGATTGTGCACCTGCATAGTCACAACAGATGGCTGCTGGCCATCTCTACAAGGACTACAGTGGGTCTGCATCTTTGATGACCCACCAATACCATTATTTCTACAAGGACTACAGTGGGTCTACATCTTTGATGATCCATCAGTACCATTATTTCTACAAGGACTGCAGTGGGTCTGCACCTCTGGTGGCCCACCAATACCGTAATCTCTACCAGGACTGCAGTGGGTCTGCTCTGTGATGACCTACCAAACGATATTCTTCAAAACTTCGATTGACTCCGCTGTGGGTTTGCTCTGTTGTGGCCCATTACCTGTCTGCATGTCAAGAGTCAGCACTGTCTTTCCGTTGGAAGGACAACACTACTTCTTCAAGACTGCATGGAAATCCACTACTTCCGTGTGCATTTTCTTTTACTGCTCAGACTTTGAGAAAAGAAACGGCAGTTTTACGATGAACGATTAGGACTGTCTTTATGGACTGTGAGAAAGTTTAGCTTTTGACCAACATTGTAGCAATAAGTGTGTGCATTTGATTTCTTTGTTATTGTAATTATGAAAAATTTTTTCAAATCTGTATTGGCCACTGCCCAAACCAATTTGTAAAATTTTTTGTGGGGAGCATGGGGGCTATGTAAGTAGGCTGTTTAGGTTTCTTTATTGGTAACGTCACCTCTGTATGAAAATCACTGGCTGTGCTGTGTGCAGTCTGTGGCTGCTTTGCATTGTTGTAATACTCGCCATTGTAGTGTTAGGCAGCTGGCTGCGAACAGCGCGTAGCGTTGCGCAGTTGGAGGTGAGCCGCCAGCAGTGGTGGATGTGGGGAGAGAGATGGCGGAGTTTTGAAATTTGTCATGAACTGCTATATATATGATGATATCAAGGTAAATACATTGTTTGTTCTCTATTAATATCTTTCATTTGCTAACTATCCCTATCAGTAGTTAGTGCCTTCCATAGTTTGAATCTTTTATTTAGCTGGCAGTAGTGGCGCTTGACGTATTGCAGTAGCTTGAGTAGCGAAGATTTTTGTGAGGTAAGTGATTTGTGAAAGGTATAGTTTAATGTTAGTCAGGGCCATTCTCTTGTAGAGATTAATGAAAGTCAGATTGCGTTGCGCTAAAAAATATTGTGTGTCAGGTTAAGCACAGTCGTGTAAAATTGTTCAAAAAGGGGACGTTTCATGGTTCTCATTCTTCTTTACCTGAGTATAAATTTCAGATTTAAAATCCGTTTCACACAGGGTTATCGTCCTTCTACACCGTCCTTGGCACTCTTCTAATTGCTGATCTCGTTGGCTTCCATGATGTTTTGTAATGGGTTTGAAAAAAATGATAATTGGCTGCATATTTTTGAGGCTTTTTATTGATAATTTTTATTTGCATGTCGTCCAGTGGAACTGAGTCGGAAAGATTAATCAATGTTTCTGAGAAGGATTATGTCGCGGAGATCCACGGTTAGACAACAGCAGTTCTAGGGACCAGAAGATAATCTGCAACTTCAGTAGACACCAGACTGTGATTGTTAGGAGTCGAAGGACGTGAAAGGGAAGCAGTGGTTGAGACGGAAGAGAGACAGGGTTGTAGCTTCTCTCCAGTGCTAGTCGATCTGTACAACATAGAAGCAGCAAAGGAATACAAGGAGAAATTTCAACGAGAATTAAAGTTGACGTAGAATAAATAAAAACTTGGATGTTTGCCGATGCCATCGTCGTTCTTTCAGAAACGGAATGGTTCTCGGAAGAGCAATTGAACGAAATGGATAGTTTCTTGAAATGAGATTAGAAGATGAACATCAACAGAAGTAAAACAACGTTAATGGAATGTAGGCGAATTAAATCAGGTGATGACGACAGAATTATAATAGCCAATTATACACTAAAAGTAGCCGATGTGTTCTGCTATTTAGGAAGCAAACTTTGTGACGGTGACCGAAAAAGAAAGCATATAAAATGCAGACAGTCAATAACAAGAAGCACTTTTCTGAAAAATAGAAATTTGTTAACATCGAACATAAAATTAAATTGCTGGAAGTCTTTTCTGAAGGTCTTTGTATGGAGTGTACTCTTGTAGGCAGTGAAATGTTGATGATCAGCAGTTCAGACAAGAAGGGAATGGAAACTTTTGAAATGTGGTGATGCCGAAGATGGTTAGAAGGGATAGCACCCGTGCTTTAAGGGTAGCGTAATTGACTAGTAATTAAATCATCCCGGGTCCTGGGTCCGAATTTCACTACCGCTTAAATTCTGAATAAAAATCATCAGCAATGGCCGCCGAAGACTTCCGGCGTTCGAAGTCACCCGCGTTCTGTCAAAAGCCTAGTCAAAGAGGACCGAAGAGCAAACAGTTTGAGGGCACTCTCTTGCCCTTGTGTTGGGAAACTGCCCGTAAAAGGCGGAAGAATGAGCAGTGATCAGCAGCGTGAGGATGCAGAAGGCAATGGAAACCCGTAATTGAAAAAGCCTAATAATGATCCCTCCTTTAGCAAGAAATTCCGAAATAGTCCCCCATTCGGATACCAGGAGGGGACTGATAATGAAGAGGTGACCATGAGAAAAAGATTGAATAATCAACGAAAGAGTAAAGTTCTATGAGACTGGGCGTGGAATGTCAGAAGCTTGAACGTGCTAGGGAAGCTAAAAAATCTGAATAAGGGAAATGCTAATGCTCAATCTAGAAATGTGGGGGCCATTGAAGGCGAAACGGAAAAAATAAAAGGATTTCTGGTCAGAAGAGTATAGGATAATATCAACAGCAGCAGAAAATGGTATAACGGGAGTAGGATTCGTCGCGAATAGGAAGGTAGGCCAGAGAGCGAATTTCTGTGAGCAGTTTGGTGATAGAACTGTTTCCACTAGAATCGATAGCAAACCAACACCGAAAACAATAGTTTAGGCACGCATGCCGACGTCGCAAGCAGGTGTATGAGGATATTTAACGGTTAATTCAGTATGTAAAAGGAGAAGAAAATCTTACAATCGTGGGGGATTAGAGTGCGGTTATAGGAGAGGGAGTAGAAGAAAGGGTTTCGGGAGATTATAGGCTAGATAGGGGGAATGAGATAGGAGGATGACTAATTGAGTTTTGCAAAAATTTGAGCTATTAATAGCGATTTCTCTGTTCAAGAATCAGAAGAGGAGGCTGTCGCAAGGAGGTGTATGAGGATATTTAACGGTTAATTCAGTATATAAAAGGAGAAGAAAAGGATTAGAATGCGGTTATAGGAGAGGGAGCAGGAGAAAGGGTTTCGGGAGATTATAGGCTTATCTGTTGAGAGGCCAGACAAACGTGTGGTTCCTGAAGAGGGGCAGCAGCCTTTTCAATAGTTGCAAGGGCAACAGTCTGGATGATTGACTGATCTGGCCTTGTAACAATAACCAAAACGGCCTTGCTGTGCTGGTACTGCGAACGGCTGAAAGCAAGGGGAAACTACGGTCGTAATTTTTCCTGAGGGCATGCAGATTACTGTATGATTAAATGATGATGGCGTCCTCTTGGGTAAAATATTCCGGAGATAAAATAGTCCCCCATTCGGATCTCCAGGCGGGGACTACTCAAGAGGATGTCGTTATCAGGAGAAAGAAAACTGGAATTCTACGGATCGGAGCGTGGAATGTCAGATCCCTTAATCGGGCAGGTAGGTTAGAAAATTTAAAAAGGGAAATGGATAGGTTAAAGTTAGATATAGAGGGAATTAGTGAAGTTCGGTGGCAGGAGGAACAAGACTTCTGGTCAGGTGACTACAGGGTTATCAACACAAAGTCAAATAGGGGTAATGCAGGAGTAGGTTTAATAATGAATAGGAAAATAGGAATGCGGGTAAGCTACTACAAACAGCATAGTGAACGCACTATTGTGGCCAAGATAGATACGAAGCCCACACCTACTACAGTAGTACAAGTTTATATGCCAACTAATTGAAGAAATGTATGATGAATTAAAAGAAATTATTCAGATAGTGAAGGGACACGAAAATTTAATAGTCATGGGTGACTGGAATTCGAGTGTAGGAAAAGGGAGAGAAGGAAACGTAGTAGGTGAATATGGATTGGGGCTAAGAAATGAAAGAGGAAGCCGTCTGGTAGAATTTTGCACAGAGCACAACTTAATCATAGCTAACACTTGGTTTAAGAATCATGATAGAAGGTTGTATACATGGAAGAACCCTGGAGATACTAAAAGGTATCAGATAGATTATATAATGGTAAGACAGAGATTTAGGAACCAGGTTTTAAATTGTAAGACATTTCCAGGGGCAGATGTGGACTCTGACCACAATCTATTGGTTATGACCTGTAGATTAAAACTGAAGAAACTGCAAAAGGTGGGAATTTAAGGGGATGGGACTTGGATAAACTGAAAGAACCAGAGGTTGTACAGAGTTTCAGGGAGAGCATAAGGGAACATTTGACAGGAATGGGGGAAAGAAATACAGTAGAAGAGGAATGGGTAGCTTTGAGGGATTAAGTAGTGAAGGCAGCAGAGGATCAAATAGGTAAAAAGACGAGGACTAGTAGAAATCCTTGGGTAACAGAAGAAATATTGAATTTAATTGATGAAAGGAGAAAATATAAAAATGCAGTAAATGAAGCAGGCATAAAGGAATACAAACGTCTCAAAAATGAGATCGACAGGAAGTGCAAAATGGCTAAGCAGGGATGGCTAGAAGACAAATGTAAGGATGTAGAGGCTTGTCTCACTAGGGGTAAGATAGATACTGCCTACAGGAAAATTAAAGAGACCTTTGGAGATAAGAGAATCACTTGTATGAACATCAAGAGCTCAGATGGAAACCCAGTTCTAAGCAAAGAAGGGAAAGCAGAAAGGTGGAAGGAGTATATAGAGGGTCTATACAAGGGCGATGTACTTGAGGACAATATTATGCAAATGTAAGAGGATGTAGATGAAGATGAAATGGGAGATACGATACTGCGTGAAGAGTTTGACACAGCACTGAAAGACCTGAGTCGAAACAAGGCCCCAGGAGTAGACAACATTCCATTGGAACTACTGACGGCCTTGGGAGAGCCAGTCCTGACAAAACTCTACCATCTGGTGAGCAAGATGTATGAAACAGGTGAAATACTCTCAGACTTCAAGAAGAATATAATAATTCCAATCCCAAAGAAAGCAGGTGTTGACAGATGTGAAAATTACCGTACAGTCAGTTTAATAAGCCACAGCTGCAAAATACTAACACGAATTATTTACAGACGAATGGAAAAACTAGTAGAAGCCGGCCTCGGGGAAGATCAGTTTGGATTCCGTAGAAATACTGGAACACGTGAGGCAATACTGACCTTACGACTTACCTTAGAAGAAAGATTAAGGAAAGGCAAACCTACGTTTCTAGCATTTGTAGACTTAGAGAAAGCTTTTGACCATGTTGACTAGAATACTCTCTTTCAAATTCTAAAGGTGGCAGGGGTAAAATACAGGGAGCGAAAGGCTATTTATAATTTGTACAGAACCCAGATGGCAGTTATAAGAGTCGAGGGACATGAAAGGGAAGCAGCGGTTGGGAAGGGAGTAAGACAGGGTTGTAGCCTCTCCCCGATGTTATTCAATCTGTATATTGAGCAAGCAGTAAAGGAAACAAAAGAAAAATTCGGAGTAGGTATTAAAATCCATGGAGAAGAAATAAAAACTTTGAGGTTCGCCGATGACATTGTAATTCTGTCAGAGATAGCAAAGGACTTGGCAGAGCAGTTGAACGGAATGGATGGTGTCTTGAAGGGAGGATATAAGATGAACATCAACAAAAGCAAAACGAGGATAATGGAATGTAGTTGAATTAAGTCGGGTGATGTTGAGGGTATTAGATTAGGAAATGAGATACTTAAAGTAGTAAAGGAGTTTTGCTATTTGGGGAGCAAAATAACCGATGATGGTCGAAGTATAGAGGATATAAAATGTAGACTGGCAATGGCAAGGAAAGCGTTTCTGAAGAAGAGAAATTTGTTAACATCGAGTGTAGATTTAAGTATCAGAAAGTCATTTCTGAAAGTATTTGTATGGAGTGTAGCCATGTATGGAAGTGAATCATGGACATTAAATAGTTTGGACAAGAAGAGAATAGAAGCTTTCGAAATGTGGTGCTACAGAAGAATGCTGAAGATTAGATGGGTAGATCACATAACTAATGAGGAGGTACTGAATAGGATTGGGGAGAAGAGGAGTTTGTGGCACAACTTGACCAGAACAAGGGATCGGTTGGTAGGACATGTTCTGAGGCATCAAGGGATCACCAATTTAGTATTGGAGGGCATCGTGGAGGGTAAAAATCGTAGGGGGAGACCAAGAGATGAATACACTAAGCAGATTCAGAAGGATGTAGGTTGCAGTAGGTACTGGGAGATGAAGAAGCTTGCACAAGATAGAGTAGCATGGAGAGCTGCATCAAACCAGTCTCAGGACTGGAGACCACAACAACAACAACAACAACATAGGCTAGATAGGGGGAATGAGATAGGAGGAAGACTAATTGAGTTTTGCTATAAATTTGAGCTATTAATAGCGATTTCTCTGTTCAAGAATCAGAAGAGGAGGCTGTCGCAAGCAGGTGTATGAGGATATTTAACGGTTAATTCAGTATGTAAAAGGAGAAGAAAATCTAATAATCGTGGGGGATTAGAGTGCGGTTATAGGAGAGGGAGTAGACGAAAGGGTTTCGGGAGATTATAGGCTAGATAGGGGGAATGAGATAGGAGGAAGACTAATTGAGTTTTGCAATAAATTTGAGCTATTAATAGCGATCTCTCTGTTCAAGAATCAGAAGAGGAGGCTGTCGCAAGCAGGTGTATGAGGATATTTAACGGTTAATTCAGTATGTAAAAGGAGAATAAAATCTAATAATCGTGGGGGATTAGAGTGCGGTTATAGGAGAGGGAGTAGAAAAAAATGGCTCTGAGCACTATGGGACTCAACTGCTGTGGTCATAAGTCCCCTAGAACTTAGAACTACTTAAACCTAACTAACCTAAGGACAGCACACAACACCCAGCCATCACGAGGCAGAGAAAATCCCTGACCCCGCCGGGAATCGAACGCGGGAACCCGGGCGTGGGAAGCGAGAACGCTACCGCACGACCACGAGATGCGGGCTAAGAGGGAGTAGAAGAAAGGGTTTCGGGAGATTATAGGCTAGATATGGGGAATGAGATAGGAGGAAGACTAATTGAGTTTTGCAATAAATTTGAGCTATTAATAGCGATCTCTCTGTTCAAGAATCAGAAGAGGAGGCTGTTGCAAGCAGGTGTATGAGGATATTTAACGGTTAATTCAGTATGTAAAAGGAGAAGAAAATCTAATAATCGTGGGGGATTAGAGTGCGGTTATAGGAGAGGGAGTAGAAGAAAGGGTTTCGGGAGATTATAGGCTAGATAGGGGGAATGAGATAGGAGGAAGACTAATTGAGTTTTGCAATAAATTTGAGCTATTAATAGCGATCTCTCTGTTCAAGAATCAGAAGAGGAGGCTGTATACCTGAAAAGGGCTGGGAGATACGGGAAGTTACCAATTAGATTACAACATAGTCAGGGAGAGAACCCCAAATGACATACTGAATTGTAAGGCGTAAGCAGGAATACGTTCTCAGATCACATTTTAGTAGTGATGAATAGCAGGCTGAAGTTTAAGAGACAGTTCAGGGAGAATAAATGCAGAAAGAAGTAGGCTGCGGAAGTATTATGGAATGAAGAGATATGGTTGGAGTTTTCCGAGACCACAGACTCTGCTATGATGAATAGATCTGTTGGCAGTTCAGTTGAAGAGGAATGGACATCTCTAAAAAGGACAATCACAGAAGTTAGAGAGGAAAACGTAGGTACAAGAAAGGCAACTGTGAAGAAACCATGGACGATAACGAAACAAAGAAGTAGAAAAATGTTCAGGGCAATTGGGGGTACACAGAGATACAATTAATTTAGGAATGAAATAAACATGAAGCACAGGGAAGCTAAGGCAAAATGGCTGTATGAAAATTCTATGTTGCTGTATCACTCATACATTCTACACACCAACGTGAATAGTGGTTTTGTTGCCACTTCGCAAATTATTTTAGAAATTCCATTGGAGTGTTATCGATCCGTTCTTCCTAATTTGAGGAGAAACAGAAAGAGACACGATTGACGGAAGGACTGACCCAGCATACAGAAAAGTCTAATCAACCATCGGCGAAATTAAATCAAGAGCGGCAACGTTAAGAGTGCAGTGGGAAATCCACTTTTAAATCCAGAGGAGAGAGCGGATGGATGGAAAAAGTAAACTGAAGGCCTCTATGATGGGGAGCACTTACCTGATGACGTAATAGAAGAAGAAACAGCAGTCGACAGGAAGAGATGGGGGATCGAATATTAGAATAAGAATTTAAGAGAGCTGTCGATGACTTAAGCTCAAATTACGAAGAAGGGATAGATAATACTCCATCGGAATTTCTAAAATCGTTTGGGAAGTGGCAACAAAACGACTATTCACGCTGGTGTGAAGAATGTATAAGATTGGTGATATAGCAACAGATTTTCGGAAAAACATCATCCACACAATCCCGAAGATTGCAAGAGTCAGCAAGTGCGAGAATTATCGCACGATCAACTTAACAGCTCATAGACCCAAGTTGCCGACAAGAGAAATATGCAGAAAAATCGAAACGAAACTGGGGATGTGTTGGATGACGATCAATTTGGCTTTAGTAAAGGAAAAGGTTAAGGGATTCCGCTACCTAGGCAGCAAAATAACCAATGACGGACGGAGAAAGGAGGACATCAAAAGCAGACTAGCACTGGTCAAGATATGTTTACTGGTATCAAACATGGGCCTTAATTCAAGGAAGAAATTCTGACAATCAACGTTTGGAACACAGCACTCTATGGTAGTGTAAAATGGACTGTGGCAAAACCGGTACAGACGAGGATCGAAAAATTTGAGATGTGGTTTCACGGAATAGTGTTGAAAATTATGTGGACTAATAAGGCAAGAAATAAGGAGGTTCTCGGCAGGATCGACAAGGAAAGGAATATATATGGAAAACACTGACGAGAAGAAGGGACAGGATGATAGAACATCCACGAAGACACCAAGGAATCACTTTCATGGTACTAGAGGGAGCTGTAGAGGGTAAAGACTGTAGAAGAAGACAGAGATTGGGATAGATTCTGCAAATAATTGAGGGAATAGGTTGCAATTGGTACTCTGAGATGAAAAGATGGGCAAGGGAAAGGAATTTGTGGTGGGTCGCATCACTCGAGTTCGGCGACTGATGGAAAGAAAATCAAATAAAGAATGAAGAAGTACTCAATCAACTTGAGGAAAAAAAGATATTTGTAGCACAATTTGAAAGAATGTACCGGTTGATAAGACATGATCCGAGGCATCAAGGAATCGTTATTTTAATAATGGAGAAACATGAGGAGGGTAAAAATTGAAGAGACCAAGGTTCGAATACATAAATCATATGGAAATGGATGTAGGATGCACTACCTATGGAGAGACGGAGAGGCTTGCACAGGATAGAGTGGCGTGGAGAGGTGCACCAAACCAGGCTACGGAATGATACCACTACAACATTCGCTGGGACTGAACTGGAAAGATCCGGGAAAGTCAGATTATCGTGCGGAGATCTACAGTTTTCTAGGTAGTAGCAATTCTGTTCGACGTTCAAATTTAATTTATTGGGGCCATTCTTATACACTATGTGATCAAAAGTACCCGGACACCCCCAATAACATACGTTTTTCATATTAGGTGCATTGTGCTGCCACCTACTGCCAAGTACTCCATATCAGCAACCTCAGTAGTCATTAGACATCGTGAGAGAGCACAATGGGGCGCTCCGCGGAACTCACGGACTTCGAACGTGGTCAGGTGATTGGGTGTCACGTGTGCCACACGTCTGTACGCGAGATTTCCACACTCCTAAACATCCCTAGGTCCACTGTTTCCGGTATGACAGTGAAGTGGAAACGTGAAGGGGCACGTACAGCACAAAAGCGTACAGGCCGACCTCGTCTATTGAATGACAGACACCGCCGACAGTTGAAGAGGCTCGTAATGCGTAGTAGGCAGACATCTATCCGGACCATCACACATGAATTCCAAACTGCATCAGGATCCACTGCAAGTACGATGACAGTTAGGAGGGAGGTGAGAAAACTTGGATTTCATGGTCGAGCGGTTGCTCATAAGCCACACATCACGCCGGTAAATGCCAAACGACGCCTCGCTTGGTGTAAGGAGCATAAACATTGGACGATTGAACAGTGGAGAAACGTTGTGTGGAGTGACGAATCACGGTACACAGTGTGGCGATCCGATGGCAGAGTGCAGCTATGGCGAATGCCTGATGAACCTCATCTGCCAGCGTGTGTAGTGCCAACAGTAAAATTCGGAGGCGGTGGTATTATGGTGTGGCCGTGCTTTTTATGGAGGGGGCTTGCACCCCTTGTTGTTTTGCGTGGCACTATCACAGCACAGGCCTACATTGATGCTTTAGAATCTTCTTGCTTCCCACTGTTGAAAAGCAATTCGGGAATGGCGATTACATTTTTCGTCTCGATCGAGCACCTGTTCATAATGCACAGCCTGTGGCGGAGTGGTTACACGACAATAACATCCCTGTAATGGGCGCCTGCACAGAGTCCTGACCTGAATCCTATAGAACAACTTCGCGATGTTTTGGAACGTCGACTTCGTGCCAGGCCTGACCCACCGACATCGATACCTGTCCTCTGTGTAGCACTCCGTGACCAATTGGCTGCCATTCCCCAAGAAACCTTCCAGCACCTGATTGAACGTACGCCTTCGAGAGTGGAAGCTGTCATCAAGGCTAAGGGTGGGGGTGGGGCAACAACATAATGAATTCCAGCATTACCGATGGAGGGCGCCACGAACTTGTAAGTCATTTTCAGCCAGGTGTACGGATACTTTTGATCACATAGTATATATATACGGATGTCTGACCATCAGCTGCTTTTTTTTTTAAACTAAATACCGACCGGTTTCAGTCACAGACCATCTTCACGGATTAGGGTTAAAACAATTTAAGCCACAAGATCCCTTCTGTCATTATATAAATAATGGCCACGTCACATGTTTAGAGCATGTCATGAATTCCAATATGTAACACAGGCTCTTAGAAGAAAACATACAATAACAAGCGCAAACAGAGGAGTACTGAAGAGAAGAAGTTATTCTTGAAATAGATGTTCGGCGATCAATATCCTCGAAGTTCCATCTTAAACGTGTGATACAAGTGTAGTCTTCTGTATTACGTTCCTCGAAGTTCTGTTTCATTTCCGGCAACTGAGTTTTTCTGAATTTTTTTTTTTGATGGTTTCGAAAGTCTTGCTTGTTCTTTCCCTTTCGATAGTCAATTCTTCGAAGTTCTGTCCAATACAGTCAATTTCTTCCAGGTTTTTTTATGGTGTTGTTAGACATTTCCACATTTAACAGTCCACATAGGGTGTCTTTTCTTTTTAGCCACAAAGAGCGTCCGTTTCGCTGAATTGTGCATTGTATGAGGCCGATTCTTCGATGTTCTGTCCAGTACAGCCCATTTCTTCTAGGCTTTCTATGGTGTTGTTAATCTCCACATTTAATGCCGGCCGCTGTGGCCGAGCGGTTCTAAGCGCTTCAGCCTGGAACCGCGCTGCTGCTACGGTCGGAGGTTAGAATCCTGCCTCGGGCATGGATGTGTGTGTTGTCCGTAGGTTAGTTATGTTTAAGTAGTTCTAAGTCTAGGGGACTGCTTACCTCACATCTTAAGTCCCACAGTGCTTTGAACCATTTGAACCACATTTAAAATTTTTCTTTTTAGCCACAAAAACTCTCCGTTTCGCTACATTGTGCATTGTATGAGGGTTGAACCTGCTAACGAAACGTGCTGCTCTTCTTTGGATCTCCTCTATTTCCTCTATCATTCCTGTCTGGTCCGCATCCCATACTGGCGAGCAATATACAAGGACTGGCAGAACGAGTGTTTTGTAAGCTACTTGCTCTGTTGATGGACTACTTTTCCTGAGGATTCTTGCAATGAATCTCAATCTGGCATCTGCCTTAATCGCGATTAATTTTATGTGGTCGTTCCACTTCAAATCAGTTTGTAGGTATCCTCCTATTAAGGAGGGATCAAAAAGTTTCCATTTGATGGCGTTGCTGCTGCGTATACGGAACGTAGCGCAACTCCGATGCGGGTGTATAACCACCGACATGTAGACAAGGGATTAATGAGGCATTCTTATCTTGCCGACTTGCATGCGATAAATGCGGCTGCCGGCCGGTGTGGCCGAGCGGTTCTAGGCGCGTCAGTCTGGAACCGCGCAACCGCTACGGTCGCAGGTTCAAATCCTGCCTCGGGCATGGATGTGTGTGATGTCCTTAGGTTAGATAGGTTTAAGTAGTTCTAAGTTCTAGGGGACTGATGACCTCAGAGGTCCCATAGTGCTCAGAGGTCCCATAGTGCTCAGAGCTATAAATGCGGCAGTGTGAACTCTGCCGACGTTATTTCCAAATGCGTCTAAAGACGGCCAATGTACTTCTGTTGGCTGCCGAAGAACAAACACCGGCAGACACCCATCGGGGACTGAAGAATGTGTACGAGGCAGCCTGCCTGTCGAAATCCACCGTTGTGGAATGATGCGCCATGCTCCATGCTGCTGCCTGACAAATCGCGCCTACCATATCGCAAATATCGTATCACAGAATTTGTGCCAACTTCAGTGGAAGACACTTAAGCACGTGCCCTACAGTCCTGGTCTCTCCTCATGTGTTTGTGATGCCTTCGGTCGCTTAAGAAAGATCTCGAATCGTTGGCGATTCCTGTGGGACGAGAATGTGCGGCAGGCACTTAGGGACGTCTTCAAGCAGCTGGACAAGGTGTTTGGCCAAACGGGTGATTACCTTAACGCTCACAACTTGGCCTGACTGGAATATCAGTTTTGTACTGTACTCCCTGCGGACGGAAACTTTTAGATCACCCCTTATACAGGGTGGTCCATTGATAGTGACCGGCTCAAATATCTCACGAAATAAGCGTTAAACGATAAAACTACAAAGAACGAAACTCGTCTAGCTTGTAACCTCCCCACAAAAATGAAAGCTAATACTCAAATGCAAATGGACCTAAAGCTAAGTGTAGCCTCCCCAGAGAAATTTAATGACAAAGACAATTAAATGAAAAATCGCAATCTGACCGAAATGTAAGCTGCCCACAAAAAATTAAGTCAAATTAATGATAATGAAATATCAGTCACAATGAAAATGCAAATAGACCGAAATGTCGATCTTTAGGCCCTGTTCATTAATTAAACTGTAATTCTTACCTTAGTAAAACTGCATCTGCTCTTATTTTTCGCTATAGCTTGGAGGAAATTCATTACAAAAATTTTGAATTTAAGGGAAACTTTTCTTTAAGGAATAGCAAGGGAATATTTCTTTCATTAAAGGATTCTTTGTTAAAAATTGCTTTGAAAACAAAATTATTATTGGGGCGATTCTTGCACAAATTAGTTACAGTTAATTTACATTATTAGCTGAGCGCAATGCTGCTTCATTACCTTATTTAATAAAAATATACCTCGTCCTGAATCATGACCAGAGTGCGATGTCGACGCCCGCCGACTCCTCACACACAACTAAACTCTCTCGCAACTAGACCACAACTACGTCATCTCGCACGCGGTACTACTCCCCAACCGCTAGTTCGCAACTGAACTGTCTCGTAACTCGACTGCAACAGAACTGCTCTCTCGCGCGGTCAAGCGCAGACTAGGAACTCTGGTCAAAGATTTTATCATGCGTCACCATCGCTGCTACCGAGTACATACACGTTTCAAGCTTGAAGGGGGAAACCAGATGGCGCTATGGTTGGCCCGCTAGATGGCGCTGCCGTACGTCAAACGGATATCAACTGCGATTTTTTTTTTTTTAACAGGAACCCCCATTTTTATTACATATTCGTGTAGTACGTAAAGAAATATGAATGTTTTAGTTAGACCACTTTTTTCGCTTTGTGATAGATGGCGCTGTAATAGCCACAAGCGTATAAGTACGTGGTATCACGTAACATTCCACCAGTGCGGACGGTATTTGCTTCGTGATATATTACCCGTGTTAACATGGACCGTTTACCAATTGCGGAAAAGGTCGATATCGTGTTGATGTATGGCTATTGTGATCAAACTGCCGAACGGGCGTGTGATATGTGTGCTGCTCGGTATCCTGGACGACGTCATCCAAGTGTCCGGACCGTTCGCCGGATAGTTACGTTATTTAAGGAAACAGGAAGTGTTCAGCCACATGTAAAACGCCAACCACGACCTGCAGCAAATGATGATGCCCGAGTAGGTGTTCTAGCTGCTGTCGCGGCTAATTCGCACATCAGTAGCAGACAAATTCCGTGAGAATCGGGAATCTCAAAAACGTCGGTGTTGAGAATGCTACATCAACATCGATTGCACCCGTACCATATTTCTATGCACCAGGAATTGAGTGGCGACGACTCTGAACGTCGTGTACAGTTCTGCCACTGGGCACAAGAGAAATTACGGGACGATGACAGATTTTTTGCACGTTCTATTTAGCGACGAAGCGTCATTCACCAACAGCGGTAACGTAAACCAGCATAATATGCACTACTGGGCAACGGAAAATCCACGATGGCTGCGACAAGTGGAACATCAGCGACCTTGGCGGGTTAATGTATGGTGCGGCATTATGGAAGGAAGGATAATTGGCCCCAATTTATCGATGGCAACCTAATGGTGCAATTTATGCTGATTTCCTACGTAATGTCCTATCGATGTTACTACGAGACGTTTCACCGCATGACAGAATGGCGATGTACTTCCAACACGATGGATGTGCGGCACATGGCTCGCGTGCGGTTGAAGCGGTACTGAAAAGCATATTTCATGACAGGTGGATTGGTCGTCGAAGCACCATACCATGCCCCGCACGTTCACCGGATCTGACGTACCCGGATTTCTTTCTGTGGGGAAAGTTGAACGATATTTGCCATCGTTATCCACTGACAACATGCGTCAGCGCATTGTCAATGCATGTGCTAACATAACGGAAGGCGAACTACTCGCTGTTGAGAGGACTGTCATTACACGTATTACTAAATGCACTGAGGTTGACGGACATCATTTTGAGCATTTATTGCATTAATGTGGTATTTACAGGTAACCACGCTGTAACAGCATGCGTTCTCAGAAATGATAAGTTCACAAAGGTACATGTATCACATTGGAACATTCGAAATAAAATGTTCAAACGTACCTACGTTCTGTATTTTAATTTAAAAAAACCTACCTGTTACCAACTGTTCGCCTCAAATTGTGAGCCATATGTTTGTGACTATTACAGCGCCATCTATCACAAAGCGAAAAAAGTGGTCCAATTAAAACATTCATATTTCTTTACGCACTACACGAATATGTAATA
This sequence comes from Schistocerca nitens, assembly GCF_023898315.1. Taxonomy (NCBI): domain Eukaryota; kingdom Metazoa; phylum Arthropoda; class Insecta; order Orthoptera; family Acrididae; genus Schistocerca; species Schistocerca nitens. The sequence goes on along the minus strand of NC_064623.1, from coordinate 57,620,941 downwards.
AAAAATGGGGGTTCAAATTTTAAAAAACGCAGTTGATATCTGTTTGATCTATGCCAGCGCCATCTAGCGGGCCAACCATAGCGCCATCTGGTTTCCCCCTTCACGCTAGACAAGTTTCGTACTTTGTAGTTTTTTCGTTTGACGCTTACTTCTTGAGATATTTGGCCCGGTCACGATCAATGGACCACCCCGTAGATATTTTGTGGAAGTGACTGCTCCCACTGATTGTTCTGCAGTTGTGTAATCATACAATAAAGGGTCATTCTGTTTATGTATGCACTGTACGTCATATTTGTTTATGTTGAGGGTCAGTTCCCACTCTCTACAACAAGCTTCGATCCTCTGAAGGTCTTTCTGCATTTCGCTGCAATTTTCTAGCGTTGCGACTTCTCTGTATACAACAGCATCGTCTGCAAAAAGACTCACGGAATTTTCCGCCTTTATCTACTGCTCTTTTTCATATATTGCGACAAGTAGTGGTCCTATACCACTCCCATGGGACAAGCCCGAAGCTACTTTTACGTTTTAAGGCTTCTCCCTGTTCAGAATGACATGCTGTATTCTGTTTGTCAGAAAATCCTCAATCCAGTGACACAGGTGGTCTGATATTCAGCACGCTTGTATTTTGTTCGTCAGGTGGCAGAACGAAACTGTGTCGAACGCATTCCAGAAGTCGAGCAGCGCGGCTCCTACCTGGGCGCCAGCATCTACTGCTCTTTGGGTCTCGCGAACGAACTGAGCGAAATGGGTTTCACACATTCGTTGTTTTCTGAACTTTTATTGGTTCCTACAAAGGAGATTTTTGAACTATACAATATCAAAATGAAACCTACTAGTTAGTGCATTCATTCGTTAATTGATCACGTATTGTTGTTTCAGTTTCGCTCGTGGAAACGGTTAATTTTGCCGTAAACATGACCAAAATGGTACTGAAACAGTGGATGACAGCCTAAAGCACGAAATACTAAATGCCTTTTCCAAAGCTGTTTCACAGAGGAAGACTGCACTGTAGTTCCTTCTCTAGATTGTCGCACAGGTGATATCGAAATAGATGACAGAGGGATAGAAAAACAATTAAAATCGCTCAAAAGAGGAAAGGCCACTGGACCTGATGGGATACCAGTTCGATTTTAAACAGAGTACACCAAGGAACTTGCTCCCCTGCTTGCAGCGGTGTACCGTAGGTCTCTACAAGAGCATAGCGTTCCAAATGATTGGAAAAGGGCACATGTCATCCTCGTTTTCAAGAAGGGCCGTCGAACAGATGTGCAGAACTATAGACCTATATCTCTAACGTCGATCAGTTGTAGAATTTTGGAACGTGTATTATGTTCGAGTATAGTGACTTTTCTAGAGACTAGAAATCTACCCTGTAGGGATCAGCATGGGTTTCGAAAAAGACGATCGTGTGAAACCCAGCTCGCGCTATTCGTCCACGAGACTCAGAGGGCCATAGACACGGGTTCCCAGGTACATGCCGTGTTTCTTTACTTCCGCAAGGCGTTTGATGCAGTTCCCCACAGTCGTTTAATGAACAAAGTAAGAGAATACGGACTATCAGACCAATTGTGTGATTGGATTGAAGAGTTCGTAGATAACAGAACGCAGCATGTCATTCTCAATGGGGAGAAGTCTTCCGAAGTAAGAGTGATTTCAAGTGTGCCGCAGGGGAGTGTCGTAGAACTGTTGCTATTCACAATATATATAAATGACCTTGTGGATAACATCGGAAATCCACTGAGGCTTTTTGCGGATGGCGCTGTAATATATCGAGAGGTTGTAACAATGGAAAATTGAACTGAAATGCAGGAGGATCTGCAACGAATTGACGCATGGTGCAGGGAATGGCAATTGAATCTCAATGTAGACAAGTGTAATGTGCTGCGAATACATAGAAAGAACGATCCTTTATCATTTAGCTACAATATAGCAGGTCAGAAACTGGAAGCAGTTAATTCCATAAATTATGTGGGAGTAGGCATTAGGAGTGATTTGAAATGGAATGACCATATAAAATTAATCGTCGGTAAAGCAGATGCCAGACTGAGATTCATTGGAAGAATCCTAAGGAAATTCAGTCCGGAAACAAAGGAAGTAGGTTACAGTACACTTGTTCGCCCACTGCTTGAATACTGCATACCGGTGTGGGATCCGTACCAGGTAGGGTTGATAGAAGAGGTAGAGAAGATCCAGCGGAGAGCAGAGCGCTTCGTTACAGGATCATTTAGTAATCGTGAAAGCGTTACGGAGATGATAGATAAACTCCAGTGGAAGACTCTGCAAGAGAGACGCTCAGTAGCTTGGTACGGGTTTTCGTTGAAGTTTCGAGAACATACCTTCACCGAGGAGTCAAGCAGTATATTGCTCCCTCCTACGTACATCTCGCGAAGAGACCATGAGGACAAAATCAGAGAGATTAGAGCCCACACAGAGGCATACCGACAATCTTTCTTTCCACGAACAATACGAGACGAAATAGAAGGGAGAACAGATAGAGGTACTCAAGGTACCCTCCGCCACACACCGTCAGGTGGCTTGCGTAGTATGGATGTAGATGTAGATAGCATGGGATTTAGCTAAGATCTGATGTAGAACATTACACAAGTATCTTTATGTGTCACTTACAGTTCGGCAGAAATAGCGTAGGATACCCAAAGAGATTTGTAACAAAACTTCTTGGATATGTGTTCCATGCCGTGGGACTATGTCACATAAATAAAATTATCAGTAAAAAGCGGACTGCGAAAACCTCTGAGACTGCCAGAAGCGTACTGGGAATTTCCCCTTGGAGGTCACTACTTTATTTACTGTTCTAGGTGGTATTTCTTATGTAGTTGATTCAGGCCATGTCTTGCCAGTTGGAGGAAAGTTTCTGTCTTCTAAATAATTATTTTGACCATCAATAGAGTATTTATGTGCTTGTTTCCTGCTAGTTCGATGATGTTCTGAAGCTTGCTTCTACTCCTTCTGTAGAAAGCTGTTTCATAATCTATAAATACGGTAGGAGTCTCGAAGTTGTATTGTCGTCGTTTTTCATTTAAATGACGTGCCGTAGTAACGTTTCACAACGAGAATGTTCTAAATCTATTTCTTTCCTCCATAGGGGGGCGTCACTATCTTTCTCATTCTACTGTTAATAATTCTTGCCTAGAATCTGTAAGAAGCATTTAGCAGGTTAATTCCTCTACAGTCCACACAAATGTATATTCCTCCTTTTTTGTAGAGCTGTATCTACTCCGCTAACTTCCGGAATTCATGTACTACCATCTACTTCCAGTATTCGTGTAAGAGTCTACTTACAACATCAGTCTTCCGTAGTTAAGGAGTTGTTTGTTGATTTTGTAAGGCGCTGCAGTTTCATCAGTAATGCTATTGACGTTCCACTTGTGATGCGTTCGACTATTGATCTGTCTTTACGAACCAATCACATCTTGTCTTGATTTCTTTTCATTTGTTCTGAACTTCTCATGCAACATTTCTAGAAGTCCAGATTTTGCTCAAAAGCAATAGGGGAACCCCGTCCGCAAGATGACCACATCTTGCCCGTTTGACACTCTTCGGAAGTGGCCACCACTTAACCTGCACTTACTGCGAATCTCTCGGCCAACACAAAGTCCCAAACGACTGGAAAAAGCGCAGATGATTCCCATATAGGTGAAGGATAAAAGAATGGACACATAAAACGGCACAAGAAACGGCACAAGAATAACTTTAACGTCAGCTCTGCTGCATAATTCTAAAACGTAGTTTATATCCGAATATAATAAATCTCTTTGACACAGAATAGATTCTGTGCGGAAAATAGGACTCTCGTGTCAAACGCCGCTTGCCCTTTTCTCACATGATATCCGGTGAACCATGAATGAAGGGCAAGAGGCAGATTTCATAGTCCTAGATTCCCGGAAAGCGTTTGACATAGGGCCCCATGCAGACTGTTAACGGAGGTCCGAATACACGGAATGGGTTCTTAGATGTGAGAGGAGCACGAAGACGTTTTTAATGGTAGAACTCATTACGTTGTCATGGGAGGCGAGTGCTCATCAGAGACAAGGTTATCGACAGAAGGGTCACAGGGAAAGTGACAATCAACTGACGTATAGCGGGAGTAGATGACTGTGATTGTCGTTGAGTGACTGTAGGTGGACACACGGCGATGGTTCAAATGGTTCAAATGGCTCTCAGCACTATGGGACTTAACTTCTGAGGTCATCAGTCCCCTAGAACTTAGAATTACTTAAACCTAACTAACCTAAGGACGCCACACACATCCATGCCCGAGGCAGGATTCGAACATGCGACCGTAGCGGTCGCGCGGTTCCAGACTGTAGCGCCTAGAACCGCTCGGCCACTCCGGCCGGTACAAAGGGTGACTTGACTGGAATATCTATTTGGTGTGATGAATGGAAACTTTCTCGAAATGTGGAAAAATGTGGGTTAATGCGGATAAGTAGCGAAACCAATCCTGGATGCTGGAATTTCGAGTTCACAGTTAGGAAGATTATAGATCTACGCGCAGCAACTTCGGTTTACTAGGACAATTACAGGAAATCTCATTTTTATTGAGTCATCGGTCTTGTGACTGGTTTGATGCGGCCTGTCACGAATTACATTCCTGTGCCAACCTCTTCATCTCAGAATAGCACTTGCAATCTACGTCCTCAATCATTTGCTGGATGTCTGTGTCCCTCTACAGTTTTTACCCTCTTCAGCTCCCCTCCAGAGCCATGAATGTTAACAGATACCATGTCATTCTGTTCTTTCTTTTTTCAGCGTTTTCCATATATTCCTTTCCTCACCGATTTTGTGGACAACCTCCTCATGCCATTCTCACCAATCCACCTATCTTTCAACATTAGTCTGTAGCAAAACATCTCAAATGCTTCGATTCTCTTCTGTTTCGGTTTTCCAACAGTCCACGTTTCACCACCATACAATGCTGTGCTTCAAAAGTACTTTCTCAGGTCAAATTAAGGCCTATGTTTGACGCTAGCAGACTTATCATGTCAAAGAGTGCACTTTTTGCCAGTGCAAGTCTGCTTTTTATGTTCTCCTAGCTCCGTCTACCACGGGTTACATTACTGCCTAGATAGCAAAATTCCATAACTTCGGCTATTTCGTGATCTCCAACTCTGATGTTAAGTTTCTCACTGTTTTCATTCCTGCTACTTCTCGTTACTGTCGTCTTTTTTCGATTTACTCTCAATCCATATTCTGTACTCCTTAGACTGTTCATTTCATTCAACAGATCCTGTAATTCTACGCCGGCCGGAGTGGCCGAGCGGTTCTAGGCGCTACAGTCTGGAACCGCGCTACCGCTACGGTCGTAGGGTCGAATCCTGCCTCGGGCATGGATATGTGTGATGTCCTTAGGTTAGTTAGGTTTCACTAGTTCTAAGTTCTAGGTGACTAATGACCTCAGCAGTTGAGTCCCATAGTGCTCAGAGCCATTTTTTGAGTTGAGTCCCATAGTGCTCAGAGCCATTTGAACCATTTTTGAACATGTCCTACCAACCGATCCCTTCTTCTAGTCAAGTTGCGCCACAAACTTCTCTTCTCCCCAATCCTATTCAATACCCCCTCATTAGTTACGTGATCTACCCACCCTATCTTCAGCATTCTTCTGTAGCACCACATTTCTAAAGCTTCTATTCTCTTCTTGTCCAAACTGGTTATCGTCCATGTTTCACTTCCATACATGGCTACACTCCATACAAATACTTTCAGAAACGACTTCCTGACACTTAAATCTATACTCGATGTTAACAAATTTCTCTTCTTCAGAAACGATTTCCTTGCCATTGCCAGTCTACATTTTATATCCTCTCTACTTCGACCATCATCAGTTATTTTGCTCCCTAAACAGCAAAACTCCTTTACTACTTTAAGTGTCTCATTTCCTAATCTAATCCCCTCAGCATCACCCAATTTAATTTGACTACATTCCATTATCCTCGTTTTGCTTTTGTTGATGTTCATCTTATATCCTCCTTTCAAGACACTGTCCATTTCGTTCAACTGCTCTTTCAAGTTCTTATACACATTGTATTACCGGTATTTGCCAGCAGCTTTCCTCTATTTTTCTCCGAATTTCGAACACCTTGCACCATTTTACATCGTCGAACGCTTTTTCCGGATTGGCAGATCTTGTATCTTGAGTTTTCTTCAGTCTTGCTTCCGTTACCAACCGCAATATCAGCACTGCCTCTCTGGGGCCTTTACCTATCCCAAAACCAAACTGATCGTCATGTAACAGTTCCTCAATTTTCTTTTCCATTCTTCTGTATCTTATTCTTGTCAGCAACTTGGAAGCATGAGCCGTTAAGCAATTGTCGGCTCTTGTAGTCTTCGGAATCGTGTGGATGATGATTTTACGAAAGTTTAATGGTATATCGCCGGTCTCATACATTCTGCACACCAACTTGAATAATCGTTTTGCTGCCACTTCCCCTAATGAATTTAGAAATTCATGTAGAATGATATGTATCACGTGTGCCTTATTTGATGTTAAGTCGTCCAATACTCTTTTAAATTCTAATACTAGATCCGCTATCTCGTTCCTGTCGACTCCTATTTGATCTTCTGTCACATCAGACAAATCTTCCTCGTCATAGAGGCTTTTCCACCTATCCACTCTCTCCTCTGCATTTAATCAGTCTTTTAGATTCAACAAAGGTTGTTTTGACTTTTCCGTTGGTTGAGCCTTTTTTACAATCATTTCTTTTTCTATTTCTTCGCGCTTTTCATGCAGCCATTTTGCCTTAGCTTCCACGCGCTTCCCGTTTGTTTGATTCCTACGTAACTCGCATTTCTGTATCCCTGAATTTCCCTGAACATTTATGTACTTCCTTCTTTCGTCGATTAACTGAAAAATTTCTTCTGTTACCCATGGTTACTTCGCAGTTTGCTTCCTTGTACCTACGATTTTTTCCCAACTTCTCTAGTTATCCTTTTTAGAGATGTCCATTCCTCTTTAGCTAACCCTCCTACTGAGTTATTCACTATCGCTGTGTCTGTAGTCTCAGAGAACTTCAAGCGTACCTCTCCATTCTTTAGTATTTCCGTATCTCACTTCTCTGCGCACTGATGCTTCCCGACTATTGGCTCTGAGCACTATGGGACTTAACATCTGAGGTCATCAGTCCCCTAGAACTTAGAACTACTTAAACCTAACTAACCTAAGGACATCACACAACACTTCCCGACTATTCTCTTAAACTTCAGCTTACTCTCCATCATTACTAAATTGTGATCTCAGTCTATATTTCTTCCTGGGTAGTGTAGTTCACCTATAAAGCAGGCAGTGTACAGCAAATTTATGAGGCGCATTCTTGTGTACATCTCCACCAGGTCAGGTTAAAGGCTCGATCAACACTGGAATATTACGGAAATGCTGCTTGAACTCAAATTGGGAATCCCTGATGGGAAGACGACGTTCTTTTCGCGAAACAATGTTGAGAAAGTTTAGGATTCAGCATTTACGAAATGCTGTGAAGTGATCCTACTGCCACAAACATTTCGCGTAAGGACCGCAAGGACAACATACGAATAATTAGGGCTCGTAGGAAGCTGGGTATATAGGTGTAGCTGAAATCAGATTATCATGCCAGATAGTAGCAGTTTCGTTTGTTGTTCAAAATTAAATATCCGATGTCATTCTTGAAACATGTTCGGCGGTGAACAGGTTTGTAGTTTTAACTTAAACGTTTGATAGACGTCTGGTATTCTGTTCCATTTCCCACAGTTAATTTTTTCTGAAATTTTGTTTCTTAAATTTGAAGTTGTTGTCTGTTCTCTGCCAGCGGATCTTGAGTTCTTCGTAGTTCTGTTTAGTGAAGTTTCATTTCTTCTAGGCTTCAGACGGTTTTCTCAGAGCATAATCACACGTATTATTCCTCGAAGTATGTCTTTGCTTTACAGTCGCAAAGACTGTTCGTTTCGCTGTTTCGCGCATTTTTTGAGCCATTTTGTTCAATTCTCTTTCATTAATTAAGAGCCCATATTAAACTGTTACTTCCTGATTGGCATTAAGTTGCTCTGTTGTGTTCTTCTGTATCGCGAAATGTTTCTTAATATTACGGTTAGATATTGTAGTCTGACTCGAATTAAGTCCAGTCTGTACTCTTTAATTTATTATTCCCCTTTTTTTGTCACAACCGAAAATAGTTTCTCATAACTAGTATGTTTATCGTCATTCTTTTCGTCTTACGTGATACTGTTCATATTATATTACATGATTGGTACACTACTTTTAAACGACAGAAATGTAACCTCTTCGCCAACCCGAAGGTCGGTTTGAACATCATAATGCCTAAATAGGCAATTTCCTCCGATCTTTCCACCAGCATATCGAGCTAGTTATAGCTAACCGAAATGTTAACTTTACAATACCATAAGTGACAAATTGGTTAATACATTCGTTTGTGAATTAATCAGACACGCTTGTGTCGCTTAGTACGCATAAAAATCTCCCCAGCTTGTGGAAAAGGGTTAACATTCCGTTAAGGAGAATAGCAGTGATATTAAACTAAGAATTTGCTAGGATGTTACTTAGGGTTACTGCATTTACACCTTAATAGTTAGGGGAAAAAAAACAGATAATACACAAAGCAATTTCTTAAGTTTTCGTACATGCACATGCGTACCTTGGTTTGAGTCGACGCCATTTTTTTTTTTTTTTTTAAGCGATCACGTAAGGTTTGACGATAACGGAAGCTATTTTTGTCTGCATTTTTGTGTGCCTCTACGATGTGGTCAGTAATTTGAGTAACTTTCTACGGCAAATATGGACTACTCAAATGTGCTACTGAAATTCCAACAGTGCTACATAGTTGACTTCAGTACGAAACGTAAATCTGATACTCAGTAATACTACTGACCACCAGTTAGTACTACAGGGTGTCCCAAGATGAATGGTCAATGTTGAGGGATATGGAGGAACGATTCTGCCAGGCAAAAAAGTCCATTAAACATTAGCTCTAAAATGCGATCATCAGCACTTCTTTATCATTCAAATCTCTTTTATATTGAGCTCTTTGCTCCCCATATCCTGGAAGGTGGTAATATGCGGCAAAACAAGAAAAAAAAATTCAAGCAAAGATGGGCTCTAAGATCCGTACCTTAACAGCTAAGGGCACTTCTTCAGTAGAACAGATTTTTTTGCGCTAGCGAAGCTGAAGAAGTGCTCATAGTAAGATACGCCCTGCAGAACCCGTATTTCGCGGACATTTTTGTCTTGCTTCGGCAAACATGGGCTCTAAGATCCGTACCTTAACAGCTAAGAGCACTTCTTCAGTAGAACAGACTTTTTCGCACTAGCGAAGCTGAACAAGTGCTCATATGTGAATTTTAAAATGCTCATAGTTCGTAAGATACGCCCTGCAGAACCCGTGTTTCGCGGACATTTTTGTCTTGTTTCGGTCCATACTACCATCTCTCAAAATACGGATAGAAAAGACCTAACCGGAAAAGAGATTTGTTTCACAGTATCGAAGATGTGCTGGCAGCCCTTATGGAACGCATTTTAGTGTCCATATTTACTGTACTTTATTGTTTCCATATTTACTGTACTTTATTGTTTCGAATGATTGTTCTAAGATATCTCTGAATATTGAGTATTCCTTCTGGAACACCCAGTATGTAAGGTTACGGCGTGTCTGTGCGAATGAATTGCAACATCCTCATTTTTACTCATTTGTTCTGTATTTTTCGTGCAACATTCTGAACAGTTCTGATTTTGCGAAAAAGTAGTAGGCGGACACTAAGCATCAGACGACTATGATTCATTTGGTTAAGACTTTGGCTACCGTTGACAAAGAATTCTGAGAAGTGAGTCAACAGCGAGAGAGAGAGAGATATACTGCGTGACGCACTCCGTGTCGCACTATGGCCGTTAACTGACGTCAGCAGAGGGAAATGTCGGCGACTATACTACGGATCTTTTTTGTAGGGGTTGAACGGAAAGGGGTGGCCGTGGGGGGAAGCCGCGGCGTGGAGCTGAATATTTAAAGCCGCTTCGCAGCGTTGGCCCTTTTGCGGCGTCCGGCCGCGGAGCACGTTTCTCCCGTGGGCGTCGGCTGAGCGCGTGGCAACACCGCTGCTCCGTGCGTTGCACTCTGGCCAACTTGGCGTCAGCCCCGCCATGACACTCCCCGCTCCCTGCACGGACCGCCGCGTAGTTTGCTCCTGCCGCTGCTAGATGGCGGGAGAGGGGCCACCGCCAGACGTGCTCCTTCACCCAGCACCGCCGTGTTGTTCGACGCAACCGCCGGTAGATGGCGCGGAGGTATCTAAACCACATCCGCTGCTGTTGCAGCAACATAGCTGCCAGCCACGCCTCGCTGCCGTCGAACGGATTTTCAATTCGCCCGTTAGCCTTTCTTTCCTGCCGCGAAACAACGAAGACTGCATTGGACTCAGTTTGCAACTGCTACACCCGTAGAAGGTGCGAAGTTAATGGTTTTAAAAGTAGCGCTCTGCACCTGATACGAGGACATGAACGTTTTAATCGCATTTTACACTGACCGCAAAGCAAGCGCAATACTTTTCCCTTGCATAGCACTCTGAAATTGCATAATCAAATATTAAAATAATGAAGGACAGGCTGACTGTATTGTTGTCTATATCACCTCAACGACTGATACGGAAGTAAGTAAATCGTAAATAGGACAGACTTGTACTGAAGTTTCAGTCAAGATAAGGAAAGACAAAATTAGACACGAAGGTCGAATGTTGCCAGACAAACAGCAGCCGTGCTAATGCTCTTCACGCACTGTAGATTTGTACGAAATGTTCATTTTGTTTTTAATACTCAAAACGTTGACTGAATAAAATGGATGCTGAATTCATGACCTGTTATTGCTAGCCATGTTGGTTGCGCAATGCAAAGCAATATCTTCTGGAAGTACGTTGCAAAACAAAGACTGGGTGATGTATGAAAACAGTTACGAAAGCAACGCTTGAGATTCGCGTCAGTGTTCGCTACAAGATTGGAAGTAAACGGTTCTCGCTCAAATTTCGCAAGTTTGATTTTACTCTATCATTGGCCTGAAAAGTTCTTTTCTAGTGCACGCTTCGTAGCGCAGTCGCCGCCGGTATCACAGTAGGTTTCTACGCGTTAATGACTTTGCGTAATTTGCTAGTGAAAGCAGGGTGAAACAGAACCGCGTTGTCAGCTCTCATTTCCTGTGGAACGTTACCGGATTCAGTGCGGCTGTTGGTGGCGTGCCAAAGACGATCTCCGCTGCGTCAAAGCCTTCCTACGCAGAAAAGAACTTATTCATCGATACGATATTGTCGCAGTGTTTTCTCCACTAGTAATAGCGGGGATGTGATGTACCTGCTGCACAACAGAATCTGGCCCATCGCGTTCCACGAGCCACCAGAGCGGAGAATTCGTAACATCAGACCTTTACAGGCAAATTTTGTTTGCAGTAAACTAAGGATTCCGTTTAATAGAATACCTTTAAATTCGCACCCAATGAAGTTTGAGAAATATGTACAAGGCGAGGCTCCTAACAACGCAACCTCTTTTTTACACGTTACGACAAGGTATCGATAATGTGTTACCACCTGACAAATTTGTCGAATGGGGCCACCTGGTGACATCAGTGGTTATGCAACCCTGTGAGCCGGCGAGATACAAACCGCAATTCAGTTTACTCCAGATGGATTGTGGCGGCTTTTGGCACCAGGACAGTACTACTTCTCGATAGTAAAATGTAGTAACGTAATTACTTCGTATGTATGGGAAAAGTACATTTAAAAGGCTTTTCTTTTTCGTTCCGGTCTGCGCGGAAAAGTGCTCCGCGGGAATAACAATAAATTTGCACGGCAATCTTCTTCGTCAAATGCAGATACACATATTATGCGAAAAAAGTATGTTAATGAATTACATCGTGTATTTCACGAAACGCATTTTATATAGAAAAGAGTTCCACTACCCTTCAATCACTGAAAAAACCTGTCTTCTTGCGTGAATTTTTTTTCTTTCCAGCTTGTAACGAGGACTTTATTCCGTCTGCGATTAGCCAACGTGTGCCCTTGGGTGTTATCGAACAACATGCACACAATTACTGCACATACTCCATTGGTCAGCATGTCGTAATCGACACAACACCGTGGATAGATCAACGACTAAAGGCACATTCATACGAACCCTTTTTTCTGCTCAGCTTTGGGCATGTGGATACATTTCCAACAGCGTACCATGTACGCATACTTGCTCTTGCGTAATTCGTTGATACCGAGGGCATGCGTCATAGAGCTTTGCTTCCCTGTTTAGTTGGAAATATCTTGCGCTGTTCAGGAGACGACGGTTACTTTTTAAACTATGAACTACCGTAGATCGCTGGGCTAAAAAATAGTGCCCAGTAGTTGGAAGAAGGTAGAGGTCAAGCCCATCGACAAGTAGAATAGCAGAAGTGGACCCGAAAACTACAATACTGTGTCCTTGACAAGGGCATTTATGTGTTTACAAGTCGCCATTCGTCGTCCAAATACTTAAAAATACTCCATAACTCCAGTTCTAGCTTCCCCCTCCCCCTCCCCCCCCCCCCCGCTCAATTATCACCTCGACTGCAAACTATCGTATGGTCAACCTATATCCTTCGCATCCATTCGTTGTACTACTTCAGAAAATAGCAGTAAACCCTTGATTAGTTCTTTCACAGCCCAGTAGAGGGAACCTTTATCCTTTATGCAGTGTCCATAAAGCATCAGTTTTACTTTGAATTCTTGACTGAGATACAAAGAAGAGACATGAGTGTAGCTTAAACGTCGCGTTTTCAGAGTGTGTTTTTCTGTAGCCACCCCAAAGATCCCAAAATGAGTCATCCTGCGTCTTCTAACTGTATATGGAAATCAAAGTAATTTGTAGAAAAGTGGGTAACTCTGTATAAATTGGTTAAGAACGTGGATAACTTTGAAGACTTCGTTCGCCGCGCGGGATTAGCCGAGCCGTCTGAGGCGATGCGGTCAAGGATTGTGCGGCTGGTCCCGGCGGAGGTTCGAGTCCTTCCTCGGGCATGGGTGTGTGTGTTTGTCCTTAGGATGATTTAGGTTAAGTAGTGTGTAAGCTTATGGACTGATGACCTTAGCAGTTAAGTCCCATAAGATTTCACACACATTTGAACATTTTGAAGACTTCGTTCTATTGGTCAAGTGGTTCCAAAATAGGAAAAAAATGATTATTAACATTTTTCCGGGAAACTTATTCTTAACACTGTGTCATGCGAAAGTAAACTTCACTTCCAAACCGCTGTAAAGGCAAATCTGACGCATTTGGGGGTCTATTTTGTAAGTACGTGGAAAACTTGGTTTCAAGCTTGCCTCGGAGATTACAAGCATTTGTGGACGCTACTGATGACTGGACGTATTATTAATTGTAATTGAATTTTTATTTTGTCCATATGTGATGTACGTATATGTTTTAGTTTGTTGTCAAATACATTTTTCTACTGATTAACCCGATCACGATCTTACTTAGCAGACTGTATAAAACAACTTTAAGCAGCTTACTTCACAAACGAGTTAATGTGTTAAATAGTTGCCGTTAAGCATGTAAGCAACGAAAAGTTTATGAAAGGTTTGAAATTATCCTTCAATTTGTTGGAAGTCGCTAAATGCTCTCATTATAAAGCACTGAATGATAAACATAGTAATTTGCACTCCATTTTAAACAAAAGGTAGTTTTTCACGCATCTCAATGTTTATTACGTCGATTTTACTGAACTATATGTCATTCATTGACATAATTTTGCAGGTAGATTCAGAGGCATTTGTGGGTTGTTGTTGTGGTCTTCAGTCCTGAGACTCGTTTGATGCAGCTCTCCATGCTACTGCATTCTGTGCAAGCTTCTTCATCTCCCAGTACCTACTGCAACCTACATCCTTCTGAATCTGCTTAGTGTATTCATCTCTTGGTCTCCCTCTACGATTTTTACCCTCCACACTGCCCTCCAATACTAAATTGGTGATCCCTTTATGCCTCAGAACATGTCCTACCAACCGATCCCTTCTTCTAGTCAAGTTGTGCCACAAAATTCTCTTCTCCCCAATCCTATTCAATACCTTCTCATTAGTTATGTGATCTACCCATCTAATCTTCGGCATTCTTCTGTAGCACCACATTTCAAAAGCTTCTATTCTCTTCTTGTCCAAACTATTTATCGTCCATGTTTCACTTCCATACATGGCTACACTCCATACAAATACTTTCAGAAACGACTTCCTGACACTTAAATTTATACTCGATGTTAACAAATTTCTCTCTTTCAGAAACGCTTTCCTTGCCATTACTGTCTGCAATGTTTGCTGCGAAGAGCGTTAGTACTAAATAAGTAATAAATTAAAATATTGTATCTGTCGCTGGTTTTACTGCATGAGCACCGAAAATGTTGTAAGCAAAATGGTTGAAATGGCTTTGAGCACTATGGAACTTAACATCTGAGGTCATCAGTGCCCTAGAATTTAGAACTACTTAATCCTAACTAACCTAAGGACATCACACACATCCATGCCCGAGGCAGGATTCGAACCTGCGACCGTAGCGGTCGCGCCTAGAACCGCTCGGTCACAGAGGCCGGCAAAATGTTGTAAGGGATAAATTTTTTCCTCTCATCATTTTGTGAGTGTATCAGCGAAAAAATGTTTCTTAAAGATTTGAAATTAAGTGTAAAGATTGTTGAAAGTCTCTAAATGCTTCCATTCTCATACTGGATGAGTATAGAGTGTGAATGTGCGTGCAATTAGTTACACTGCCTCAACAGATATACGCAGATTCTAATTGTAACATTCATCTTCGATCTAAGATTATACCTCTTAATGAGTAAATTATGACAAGATTTTAAATGTTTAATGTTAATAATTACGTCATCCCCATGGACTACCACCTTAACGTTGGTGGAGAGACTTGTGTGTCTCAGTGGTCTATTGAGCTATGCTGGCAGTAACAATGCTCCTGGTAGGGTCACATACGCCATGCTAGTGAGTGGGTGAGATTCCCCCCTCTAGGGGGTCCCTTCTTGGGAGTATGTGGGTGACAAGCACATAGGTCCTTAGCTGAGTCTGACATTGCTTCAACTTACATGTGGCAGGCTTTTTCTTTTTTTCCTTTCTATAGGGCTCCCTTGGCCAATTCTTGCTTTTTGCGAGTCCAAAGGTATTAGGTTTCGAGGCCTGGGGTGTCTTTCATTTTCCTTTTCCTATCTCTGACGTCGGAGGCTGCGGAGAAGATGGACTCCAGTACGGCGTCAAGGGCCGAAGATTGAAACATCTGAATTCAGCTGGGCAAGCGTCTGCCTATGTGGAAAAAAACGGGATACCACCACATTATTTTTCCCAGGAAACACATGGTGTGGCTCTCTTTGTAAAAGAATTCAGAGGCAAAACTTTCCATCAGTCGAATCTCCTGGAGATGATCACATCGAGATGAAATACAGAAGCGCTGGTACGGGCGCTAATGACCATAGCAGTTTTGCGCCCTATATATATATATATATATATATATATATATATATATATATATATATATATATATATATATATATATAAAGAAGAAGAAGAAGCACTGGTGGAGGATGAAGGAGGAAATGGAGTAGGAAGAGGGAAGGAACGTTGAGAATGGGAACATGGAATGTGCTCACACTGTTACAGGCTTGCAAGTTGGAAAATGCCGAACAGGAAATGATAAAGAACCGAATGGATGTATTAGGCATGAGCGAAGTGAGTGGGGAAGTAGGGAGGGTTGGGTGGTGAGGAGTACAAACTGTTTTACTCAGGCAAGGAGAAGTATGATAGCTACAGTGTGGTAATTATGGCTGATGAAAGTAGACAGACGAAAGACTGATGACGATGAGATTAAGAGATGACAAGAAGGATATTAAAATAATAGAAATATAAAGCCCAATAAGTCAACACACTGATGAGGAAGTAGAACAATATTATGTAAAGACTGGAGAAATTATGCACAAAGAAAAAGGAAATGCTTGCATCACCGTAATGAGGGATATGAATGCAGTTGTAGTGGAGAAATAAGAAGGAGGAGTGTTTGGAATATTTGGATTGGGAAACAGAAACAACAGGGATGAAAGGCTGGTTAATTTCGGCAGAGAAACTTCTCTTGTGCCGGCCGTTGTGGCCGAGCGGTTCTAGGCGCTTCAGTCTAGGACCGCGTTACCGCTACGGTCTCAGGTTCGAATCCTGCCTCGGGCATGGATGTGTGTGATGTCCTTAGGTTAGTTAGGTTTAAGTATTTCTAAGTTCTAGGGGACTGATGACCTCAGATGTTAAGTCCCATAGTGCTCAGAGCCATTTGAATCATTTGAAACTTCTCTTGTGACTGGAGATATATTGTTTAAACGTCGCACAAGACCAAGACATACATGGGTATCTACGTTCAATGATGATGATGATGATGTTTCGGAATGTGGGGCGCTCAACCACGCAGTTATCAGCGCCCATACGAATTCCCAACCTTTACCCAGTCCAATCTCGCCACTTTCATGAATGATGATGCAATGATGAGGAGAACACAAACACCCAGTCATCTCGAGGCAGGTGAAAATTTCTGACCCCGCCTGGAATCGAACCCGGGAAACATAAGTTCAATGATGACAGATACCAAGTTCGTTATATTATAATTCAGAATAGGTACAAATTGCCGAAAGAATGCCAGAGCATACCCTGGAGCAGACATAGAATCGGACCGCAACTTGCTGGTGGCGAACTTCCATATAAGGCTGAAGAGGGTGAGAGGAGAAGAAGTAAGAAATTTGACCTAGAAAAACTAGAGGAAGAAGGTAACAATGCTGTAGGAAAACACATTTACATCAAGATGGGATAGAACGGTAATGAAGAGAGTGCAAACGATAAAGGAAGAGGAGTAGATAAAACCTTAACAAATCTGCAGAAGAAGTTATAGGGGGTGAGGAATTTCGAAAGAGTAAGGGAAGAATGGGTAGCAAAGACACTGCTGGATAAAGTGGTAGAAATAACGAACTGGAAGACAGTAGGAACTGAGGAAGGGAAAAGAACGTACAGAAAGCTGAATAATGAATTACAGAGAGAACAGAACAGGGAAGGAAGACGTGCATGAAAGAGAGATGTAAAAAAAAAAAAAAAAAAAACCAACAGAGGAACTTGAAAAGGAAGGAAAATATGAAATTATGTATAGATTAGCTGCTGACCCAGTCTTTGAATCAAAGAATAGCAGGACAATTATGGAAATACAAAGAAGTGATGGTACAATTTTCATAAACAGGAGGGAGTGCTGGGAAGGTGGCAAGAACATGTAGTGTGTCTATATGAGTCTCGCCAAAAACTAAAAGTCATTGAATTAGGAGAGGAAACAGAAGTTATAGGAGAGGGCAAAGGATACTGCATCTTGCAAGAAGTGGAAAAGGCTTGGTGAGAAATGAAGAATCATAAAACAAGTGGGACTGATGGGCTACCAGTAAAATAGCTTAAGAGCCTTGGGAGTAGTGGTGTGTTAGCTATAATAAGATATATGAAAAAAGTGAATGGCTGGATGACTTTCTTTCAGAATTAATGGTACTGAATGAGAGGAAAAGAAACGCCAATAAGTGTGAGGATTTTAGAACCGTAAGTTTGATTTCTGATGCAGCAGAAGTTCTACTAAGGGTGGTAAACAGAAGACTTGACGGAAGACTGAAAAAACGTATTGCAGAGGAACAGTTTGGATTTGGAAAAGCACAACAGATGCAATTAGACTGCTGAGAATTGTAGACGAGAGATACATTGAAAGAGGAAAAGGAGATTACACTGCTTTCATTGACTTGGATAAAATCTCTGGCAGATTGCAGTGGAATGAATTAAAAGATTATAAGGAAGAATGGAGTCGACTGGAGGGAAAGGAGCCGATTAAGAATCTTCATCTACAACAGAAAACACGAATAGAGACTGCGATTGAGGTGACCGAGGAAAGCACAATTGGAAGAGAAGTGAGGCAAGGCTGCTGTCTCTCCCCAGTACTGCTGAACATGTGCTTGGAGATTATTTTTCAGAAATATTGGAGTGAAAGGGGTAGGTAGATGCATCCGATCTGTGGATGATGTGGTGTTATTCGTAGAGAGCAAAAGAACTGTGAATGGAATGAAAAAGGATTAAATTAGACAGGTGAGAAGTTGGAAATGACAATTAATACGAAAAGGACAAAATGAACGGTGAGAAGTGCAAGAAATGTACGAATAACCGTAAAGTTAGGACAGGAAAATACAGAACAAGTTAGTGCTTTCAGCTATCTGGAAGCATACTTACGGAAGACATGAGGTGCAATAAAGAGATGAAAACGCGCATAGCAACTGCCAAGGAGGTATTTAAATAGAAGAGGAGGCTTCTATGTGGATGTGTGGAAGGGGACGTGAGGAAGAGATTGATGGAGTACTTCATACAAAGCTGAGACATGGACGATGGGGAAAGAGGAAGAAAGAAGGAGCAGCTGGGATGTGGATTTGGAGGAGGATGGAAGGGATAAGGTGGGTAGACAAAGTAATAAGTGAGGAGGTGTTGAAGAGAGTGGGGGAACAGAGAGAAACTCTAAAGATAACAAGGAAGAGAAAACGCAGTTGGCTTGGACACTGGATGAAAAGAGATTGTTTACTGATTGATGCTGTGGGAGGAATGTTGAATGGATGGAGAAGAAAGAGGACGCAGAAGATACCAGATGGTGAATAGTGTGAGGATAGGAAACAATAATGAGGAAACGAAGAGGGCAGCAAATAACAGGACTACGTGGAGAGCTACATGTGAAGACCTGGTATAGAGCAGAACCCTCATGACGATGAATAGTTACGCGAAATACTGAAAGTCAGATTTCTGTTGCCCGTCGAGGCTATTAGACAACCTGTAACTGGGTTCTAGGCTAATAGCTTAGGAATACAAATTCTGAGATGAAATATAATGAGGTATCTCGAACAGAATGACTTTATCCATGCCAACCAGCATGGTTTCCGATAATGCCGATGATGTGAAAACCAATCAACTCGCGCTCTCCTCTCAGACTGACAAAAAGCCATGGATGAAGGCAGCCGGGCAGTCGAGTGGATGCAGTAT
The DNA here is from genome assembly GCF_023898315.1 of Schistocerca nitens. NCBI lineage: Eukaryota > Metazoa > Arthropoda > Insecta > Orthoptera > Acrididae > Schistocerca > Schistocerca nitens. Next base: position 57,601,873 of record NC_064623.1, on the reverse strand, counting down.
TCCTCGAAATTCGAAGAGCATTTGACTCGGTATGACATCCACACTTACTACCAAAAATACAGTCGTATGGGATGTATAAATTTCCTTTTATTATTAATTCTGACGGGATCATGCAGGGATAAATGCTAGGGAGTAGTTTCTTAAATAAATATTATTTGTAAATACGTTATTTCTGTTAGGCGCGCTTGACAATGGCTTTCTGTGTAAGGTCCGTTCTGATTCTTTCACTCGACGGTGGATACCTCTTCAAAAATTCTTTTATCGGAGTTCGAAAGCATTTACCTATCGAACAAATGCTCGTACTGTACTATTTATATGTATTTAATGAACACGGAACCTTTCGCCGTGTTAAGACGCAATGCAGCTGACATGACTTTTAACATAAAATGAAACACATATTAAGTAATATCACTATATTCAATTATCATACGTAAACAATAAATTTACAATCACACTTACATTAAACAAAACATAAATAATACAGGCGGTGTGCCGTATAAATCTGCCGTAATCACAGACAAGCATCCGTTTTGGCTCGCTCCTAAAACAAAAACGTGCCTCCCCTTCAGGAAAATAATTGAGGGACGTAATTCTACATTTGTTTCTGCGTTTGTATCCTACTGTCGATACAACCGTTCACAGTAATTAATGTTTAATTAATGCTTTATTTATTTATTAAGTTACAAATACGAGGGTTGGAACTTCGATAGTGGCAACTATTTATTCACACCCGATACAAAAGAGTTACATGTTTGCACCTGTTACTGTCCTTCAAAGTAATCACCAGCGTTGTGTAGAACCCGTCGCCAGCGACGTGGAAGCCGTAGTATACCGTTAGCAGAGCCTGTTCTGTTGATGGTGCGTATGGCCGATCTACTGCCTGTCGAATCTCTGGAACAGTTTTGAAGCGAATGCCACGAAGTGGTTCCTTCATCTTCGTAATCAAATTAAAGACACAAAGACTTAAGTCACCTGCGACCAGCTTTGCGAAAGAAGCGGCGACACTTTCTGCGCAACCCACCCATCATTTTGCACGACAATGCGCGGGCGCATACAGCGCAAGCTGTGGCTCCTCTGTTCGGTCGATGCGACTGGGAAGTACTGTACCATCCACCATACTCACCGGACTTAAGTCCTTGTGACTTTGATTTGTTTCTGAAGATGAAGAAACCACTTCGTGACATTCGCTTTAGAACTGTTCCAGAGATTCGACAGGCAGTAGACCGCTCCATTCGCACCATCAAAAGAACAGGCTCTGCTAACGAAATACTACGCCTTCCACAGCGCTAGCAACGGGTTCTACACAACGCTGGTGACTACTTTGAAGAACAGTAACAGATGCAAGCATATAACTCTTTTGATAATTAAATCAAGACCCTAAGCTGTCGACAGGTGTTGATATACATCAACGGGGACAGTTGAAAATGTGTGCCGCGACTGGAACTCGAAGCCAGGATCTCCTGCTTACATGGCAGACGCTCTATCCATCCGAGCGACCGAGGGCACAGAGGATAGTGCGATTGCAGGAATTTATCCCTTGCACGATCCCTTTGAGACCCACATTCCCAACTTAATGTCCACACACTACATTCATAATGCTCCTGCCCATTACAATCATTACTCGCGGCAGTCAATCTTAGCGAGTCCCGTAAGAGTTCGGGCATTGCGTCTGCATCCAGCACAGAAGAAGAAGGTCAATGGTTTGTTAGCCTTAACTATATGAAGATGGTATCTGTCTGAAAGAACAGATACATGGACATGTCCGAAAGAACAGATACCATCGGTCACCATGCAGCTCTCTTAGAATGAAATGACAATAATTAAATCTAGACTCTAAGCTGTTCACAGGCGTTGATATACATTAATGGGGACAGATGAAAATGTAAGCCCCGACGGGGACTCGAACCCGGGATCTTCTGCTTACATGGCAGACGCTCTATCCATCTGAGCTACCGAGGGACAAAGTAGTTACATATATGAAGATTGTATCTGTTCTTTCGGACATGACCTTCTTCTGTGCTGGATGCACACGCATTGCCCGAGCTCTTATGGGACTCGGTAAGATTGTCTGCCGCAAGTAATGAGTGTAAAGGGCAGGGACACTACGCATGTAGAGTGTGGACATTAAGTTGGGAATGTGAGTCTCATGGGGAGCGTGCAAGGGATAAATTCCTGCAGTCGCACTATCCTCTCTGCACTCGGAGGCTCAGATGGGTAGAGCTTCTGCCATGCAAGCACGAGATCCCGGGTTCGAATCCCTATCGGGGCACACATTTTCAACTGTCCCCGTTGATGTATATCAACGCCTGTCGACAGCCTAGGGTCTTGATTTAATTATCATTTCATTCTAAGAGAGCTGCATATATATGTAACTCTTTTGTATCGCTTGTGAATAAATAGTTGCCACTATTTAAGTACCAACCCTAGTATTTCGTATGCAAATTCCGCTCTTCCCACAGATGTGCCTTAACGGTGTCAAGCGAAATGCGTGACTGGACTCATGATTTTTTGGTAGAGAGAACGCAGCACGTTATCTTGGATGGAGAGTCATAGACAGATGTCGAAGTAACTTCCAGTGTGCCACAGGGAGCTGAGCTGGGACCCTAGCTGCTCATGTTGTATATAAATGACCATGCAGACAATGTTAATAGTAACTTCACACTTCTCGCAGACGAAGCAGTTATGTGGAATAAAGTTTTGTCTGAAAGATATTGCGCAAACATTCAATCAGATCTTGATAAAATTGGAAAGTGGTTCAAAGGTGCAAGTCATTAGAAAATCACGTGCAATATGGTCTAGACAAGGTATTTGTATTTTGCCAAAAGTAGCAAATAATGAAAAGTATGAGGTCACCCACATGAGCGCTCAAAGGAATCCCTTAAACTTCGGTTACACGATAAATAACACAAATCTAAAGGCTATAGATTAGGATTACAATTACGAATAACCGTAACTGGAATGCTCACATAGATAATTTTGTGGGGAAGGCAAACCAAACACTGTGTTTTAGTAATAGAACAAGTAGAAGATCCACCCCGTTTACTAAAGAGGCTGCGTAAATTACGCATGACCACTCTCTGCTAGAATACTGCTCTGTAATATTTGATCCTCAGGAGATTAAAATGGCGGAGAACATGGACGAAGTTCACAGAACGGCAGCTAGTTTTGTACTATCGCGAAATAATGGACAGATTGTCACGGATACGATACACAAGTTGGGGTAGCAATAATTAAAACAGGTATTTTTGTTGTGCCTTGAAAGAGGATTGCGTCGGCGTTTGAAACGACTGGACGGAAGTATCTAAAGGGCACTTCTGGGCACACTTAAGCGATATTCTCCTTAAAAAGCAGCCAACAAAATATTTTAGCTCGTGACATGGAAGTTACACATACTGTTTCTATTCAGACTGCACGACAGATGCGGTTTTAAATCAGAATGGGCTAGGACCAGGCAGGCATTTCTCAAAGATTTTATGACAGACAATACTATCTCTGGTGCTGAGCATTAGGTTTTAAGTAAATACCGTCGTTGGTTGACAATGCACTTCTGCAGCTTGTTTTTGAAGTTGTGACGAGACCTAATGGCATAAAAGATTTTAAGGTAGGTTATTATTCAGGACGGCTGTAATCCTTATATGTCTGTCGGTATAAGGACGATTGTTTTATCTGGTTATTTTGTTTTTAGCACTTATAAATGGGATAATGTTATCCCGAAACATGTGGTGGAAATAGATACACGATTGACAGCTGGCTGAATATCCTCATCAATGCTTCGTTAACAGTTATATGATGGCTTGAAATCAGTTATACACAAAAGGACAGCACGAATAGTCGCAGGATTGACTCGCGGGAGAATGTCACAGAGATTTTGAATGAACTGAACTTGACAGACGGGAATTATGCCGAGAAAGTGTTCTTACAGATTTTCAAGAACCGGCTTTACGTGATGGTTCTAAGCCTATAGTACAACCCTCTACGTATCTCTCATATAGGCATCGTGAGGACAAGATTAGATTAATTACAGCACGGACAGAGGCATTTAAACAATCGTTCTTCCAGAGCTCCATTCATGAATGGAACGGGCAAAAGTCCTACCAACTGGTGTAATGGGATATACCCTCTGCCGTGCACTTCACAGTGGCCGTATAGACGTAGACGCAGACGTAGACAGGCACCTCATGCCGATGTGTGTTTCGTTGTGTAGATTACTGAGGTTGTGTTCCAAAAATGAACAGCATAGAGACAGAAGTGATAACACTTTCTGCAGGACCTGACCATCATTTTGCAGGACAATGCTCAAGCACGTAAAGTGCAAGCTGTTATTGATTTGTTTGACTGATGGAGCTGCTAAGTGCTATACCATCTACTGCACTCCCCTGACTTAAGTCCACGTAAGTTAGATTTCTAAACTGATGGAAACACTTCACGGCATTCGTTTCGGAACTGCTACAAATTCGTCGGGCAATAGACCGCGCCGCTCGAACTGTCAACACAGCTGGCACTGCTAAGAGTATCCTACGACTTCCACATCGCTGGCAACATGTTATACCAACACCGGCTCAAAGGAAGATCTCGGCGCTTGTCACGTCAGTTAGGCACGGCGAACGCCAGGTCTGTTACAGGCAGAAACGCCTGGGCGTGCTTATCACTATAAATCTCTTATTTTTGGACAAAATGTTTGGTATTGTTTTGCATTCTGCAGTTTTATTTAGATGAAAGATTTTCTTACTATCGTAAAGCTACAAATGAAGATCATAGTTCTGTATTACTGAATCCTGTCGAAACAAACGTAGGTCAATATGAGAAGATGCTTTGCCCCATTGCAAGCATCGGAAATTTTACATTCAAGTAACTATGTTTACTTGATCCATTTTGTTATCGAAACTTACCCCAACCCCCTTACAATTAACTCGTTTCTTTTATTTATTTATTTATTTTCGTTTGACATCGTCACTGGAAATGTCAACTAATTTACATGTCTAAATGTCCAACTGTTGCCAGTCATTAGATTACAGTCGTTTTCAACGAAAGGAATTCTGAACAGGAAACAAAATAGCTCCATACATCTAAAATACTGCTGAGCTTAAACTTTTTTAAACATGCACATTAGTAAAGATGAATATTCCCCTCTTGCAACTGAAAGGAGAAACTTTACAAGATAAAATTTTTATTTGATAAAACGAGTATCTCTCTTTTGCCTCTTCTTCTGTCCCCCACCCCTTCCCCCAACGTGTACAATCGCAAGATATTTCATTAACATTCAGTGCTCCTCAGCCCATAGTCAACCAAGATACCTAAAGAAGAGCACCAATATGTTCACAGTTTCTTGTAAAAGCAACCCAGTACAAACATAACTTCCTCAGATTTACAAATAAGGTAAAGAAGCATGAATTCTGTTGCTGCTGGACCACGAAGTTGCTTTTGTATGTCAATCCTTAAAACAGGTCGAAATTTAAGTTCGGGAGTACACTATTTGTTAAGATGTGTAATGAATTGCACAATTAATTGATTGCAGAAATCTCTCAGAACAATGTCTGTTGGTCAACTACCGCCAATAGTTTCACATTTTACTGTGTCAGAGAGGGAGACACCACCATTATGAGTACGCCTGCAACAGACCTGGCGTTCGCCGAGCCTAGCTGACTTGACGTCACCAACAAGCGCCGAGGCCTTCCTTTGAGTCGGTGTTGGTTATACACGATCCTGGTGACTACTTTGAAGGTCGGCAAAACTTTGAAACACGTATCTATTTTGTACGAGCTGTAAATAAATAGTTGCAAGTATTAAAGCTCCAACCCTCGTATGTGCAATGCTGTCAGTTGACACAGAGTGATGAAACTTATCGAGAATTGCAGATAAATGGAAACGCCCCTTTGAAGATTATTTGGAAAGGAAATTGAATTTGATATGTGCTACCCTGAACACCAAGTATCAGCCTGACCCAGACGGGAACTAAAAATAAGATAAAAAGTATCGGATCACATTACTGTAAAGAATGAGTACAGGAGTCGAACAAAGAGCTTCGAGTCGTGTCGGGATGAACAAATACAGGTCTTCTATGGTTTTCAAGGCACTCTTATGCCATTCTTCCTGCTAAATAGTAACAAATCAGGCAACGATAATGGAGGTGGATATCAATCACACACACGCTTCTCTACAAAGTAGACCACAAAGTCTCATTAATACTGAAATCTGGCGACTGTTGTGGCGAAGGTAGATGAGACTGTTCACCTTCGTCCTCGCAAAAGCACTCCTGGACGATGCAAGCCGTGTGAAGGAGGGCCCTGTCGTCTTGAAAACTCAGCACCACCATTGAGGAACAAACATTTTATCATGGGGTGGGCCTGATCATCCAAAATGGTCACACATTCCTTAACAGTTATTCGACCTTGCAGAATAACTATGATGCCCGAGGAATACCACGATATGGTTGCCAAAATCATAACCGAACTCCCACCATAAACTTGACCAGAAGTTGGAAGCAGTGTGAAATGTGATTCATCCGACCAAATGAGTTTCTCATATTGCTCCATAGTCTACGTTTCATGGCTTCGGCACCACATTTTCATGCTATGCCGTTTGCATCAGCGGTGAGCTATTTTTGAATTTCGGCTCACCCTGAAATCATTCGTTTCTGGAGTAACCAACACGGATTCAGAAAATATCGTTCTTCTGCAACACAGCTAGCTCTTTATTCGCATGAAGTAATGAGTGCTGTCGACAAGGGATCTCAGATCGATTCCATATTCCTAGATTTCCAGAAGGCTTTCGATATCGTTCCTCACAAGCGACTATTAATCAAATTGCATGCATATGGAGTATCGTCTCAGTTGTGTGGCTGGATTCGTGATTTCCTCTCGGAGAGGTTACAGTTCGTAGTGATAGACGGTAAATCATCGAGTAGAACAGAAGTGATATCTGGCGTTCCGAAGGCAGTATCATAGGCCCTCTGCTGTTCCTGACTTATATAAATGATCTAGCTGATAATCTGAGCAGCCCTTAGATTGTTTGCAGATGATGCTGCAATTTAAGGTCTATTAAAATCATCAGACGATCAATTCCAATTACATAATGATCTAGTGGGAATTTCTGTATGGTGCGAAAAGTGGCAGTTAGCACTAAACAAAGAAAAGTGAGAGGTCATCCACATGGGTACTAAAAGAAATCCGATATATTTTGGGTATACGATAAATCGCACAAATCTAAGGGCTGTCAATTCGAATACAAACCTAGGAATTACAATTACGAGCAACTTAAATTGGAAAGACCACATGGATAATATTGTGGGGAAGGCGAAACAAAGACTGCGCTTTGTTGGCAGAACACTTAGAAGACGCGACAAACCCACTAAAGAGACAGCCTACATTACACTTGTCCGTCCTCTGATGGAATATTACTGCGCGTTATGGGATCCTTACCAGGTAGGGTTGACGGAGGACATCGAAAAAGTGCAAAGAAGGGCAGCTCCTTTCGTGTTAATGCGCAATAGGGGTGAGAGTGTCAGTGATATTATACGGGAGTTGGGGTGGCAGTCACTGAAACAAAGGCGGTTTTCTTTGCGGCGAGATCTGTTTAAGGAATTTCAATCACTAACTTTCTCTTCCGAATGCGAAAATATTTTGTTGACACCCACCTACGTAGGGAGAAATGATGATCATAATAAAATAAGAGAAATCAGAACTCGAACGGAAAGATTTAGGTGTTCCTTTTTCCCACGCGACATTCGAGATTGGAATGGTGGACAAGTAGTATGAAAATGGTTCGATGAACCCTATGCCAGGCGACATAAAAGTTTTCTGGGTTTGGTACCGCGTCATAATGTAAGAACTACTGCTGCCATTAGACCCAGAAGAAGGCCGCTGCAATCGTGGCCGAAACCTTGGTTTCGTCTCCAGCAGCAGTAGTTTTTACATTATGACGCGGTACCAAACCCAGAAAACTTTTATGTCGCCTGACTCTGGCCGCGGAAGCCTACACAATTATACCTCCGCCAGGTACTTAAGTGTGAATTGCAGAGTAACCATGTGGATGCAGATGTACCAGGTGTACCGGTATGAAATGAGCGTTTTTTTTGTGAAAATGAAACACTAATTTTGAATTGAAAAGTAAAAACATTTTATTCAAAGTACTGACCATTGCTTTCTATACATTTTGACCACCTTCATGGCAATTTGTGGACACCACACCAATAGAAATGTTCGTCTTTTGAAGCAAACCAGTCAGACACCCAATTTTCGACCTTTTCGTGGGAATCGAAGTGTTCCTCAGCCAATGTATGTCCCATTGATGAAAACAAATGGTAGTCGGAAGGGGCCAAGTCTGGTGAATACGGCGGGTGGGGTAGCAGCTCCCAGCCAAATGTTTTGATTGTATCCTGAACCAGTTTTGCTTTGTGTGCAGGTGCATTGTCGTGTAAACGAATTACTTTGCCATGTCTTCTGGCCCATTCTGGTCCTTTTTTGGTCAATGCATAGTTCAAATTGATCATTTGTTGTCTGTAGCGATTAGTATTCACAATTTCACCGGGTTTTAGAAGCTCATTATACACCACACCTTTCTGATTCCACCAAACACAGAGCATTGTCTTCTTGCCGAATCGATCTGGTTTTGCAGTCGATGTTGATGGTTGTCCCGGATTAACCCATGATTTTTCTCGTTTAGGATTCTTAAAAGAAATCCATTTTTCATCAGCAGTAACAATTTGATGCAAAATTGATTTTCTTTCATGTCTTTGAAGCAAAATTTTACAAATGGTTTTTCGGTTTTCCATCTGTCATTCATTTAATTCATGTGGCACCCATTTTGCACACTTCTGGATCTTTCCCATAGCTTTCAGACGGTCAGAAATTGTTTGTTGTGCAACATTTAGCATTGCTGCCATTTGCTTCTGACTCAAAGTATCATCTTCATCCAATATTGCTTGCAATTCGGCGTCTTCGAACTTTTTTGGTGGTCTGCACGCTCTTCATTTCTTACATGAAGATAATTATTTATGAGCCGTTGAAACCATCTTTTGCATTTTGCTTCTGATAGAGCATGATCACCATATGCCTCGACAAGCATTCGATGCGACTCTGCAGCGCTTTTTTTCAAATGAAAACAAAAAATGAATACTTTCCGCAAATCATCACTCTCTGGTACAATATTCGGCATTGTTAACACGATGAAAACATATGATGTTGTTTGTTCCCTGACTTGATGTATACTAAATATCTTTGACATATGTCATACCAAGCATACAAAAAAAAAAAAAATTAAGGCTCGTTCATAACAAATGTTCCCTATCGACACATTTGTATCTTAAGGCTCATTTCACACCGGTACACCTGGTAGATGTAGACGTGTTGTTTTGGTGCTGACAGGGTTCGCGATTGCGACATTCAGTTCCGCAGTGACTTTCACAGCTGTCGTTATTTTTCGTCGTAGCGGTCTTCAGTGACCGCCCGTAACTATCACCCAACATACACTTTCATCCGCGTTGTGATATAGCAGATGATGTTTTCCGCTCTCCCTGTACGCGCTATAAATCTTCGTTACGGTGCCCCTTGAAACACCAAACACTTTGCATGGGGGCTTTATTATCTATAATGAATGCAAATCCTTTTTAATTTTTTTGTCGCTGTCTGTCCGACTACGAAGTCTCGTAAACGGTTGGCCCTGACTAGTTTTAGTACGCAATCTGACTGCATAGAATAACAACAAAGAATGAAAGAAAATTTTCGTTAATACAATTAATTAATTAAGTCCCCAGCAACTATAAAACGTACGAAACCAAAGTTCAAGTGTAACTGTTCTATGTGTGGAAGTGTGATTCAACGTACACACCTGGCACGGTTCTTCTTCAATAAGACAAGAAATTTTAAATACCATTTATACTGAAGTAATTAAAAAAAATAGAAATACTATAATTGCGCAAGAAAACCAGAATTACACTCTTATACTAGAACACAAGCCAGATGCTTTGTTGACTGAACCTGTAATGACGCATTATTTAAGACATTGAAATAATAAAAGGAAAAGGGAATTTTTTTATCTTCATATATATTGACGAAAAACACTCTGATCATTACAATATCTCCATTCTAACATCTGCTGTCTAGCCCATCAAACAACTGCATAAAACATGGAACAAGCACTCCCAACTACAACATCTCAACACCGACTCACTACTACCACATCTCGATAAGCACTCTTCACCACAACTTCTCGACAAGAACTGCCAGTGGAGGCGGCGGAATAATACTCTCTGGCGCAATCTCTGGCGCTGTGGCTCAGTGTAGCCACCTTTCATATGCCCTTCCTCCACGGGCCAGAATTTGATGGTATTTTTGCCAGCATTGGTGGTGAAAATACCACCAAATTCGTCCACAAAAATACAGACAAAAATAAAAGATAATATTAATACGTAAATATCACATAATTAGATAAAATTTTGGCTTTGCACTGACCTTTCAATAACCTAATATATAAAATACAGTAAGCAATATAAATTCTTTCATACATGTGACTTTACATAATAGTTTACACAATACACAAAAAATCAGTTTATACAAATGTTCACATACAATCTTGTCAAATAGTTTACACAATACACAAAAAATCAGTTTATACAAATGTTCACATACAATCTTGTCAATATATCACAGGTGCAAACACCAACGAGTGACATTATTTCAGTAGAAACAGTTCCATCAGTGGCACCCAGCAATGTTGAACAGGTGCAGACACCAACAAGTGACATCATTTCATTAGAAGCAGTTCCATCAGTGACACCCAGTAATGTTGAGCAGGTGCAGACACCAACAAGTGACATCATTTCAGTAGAAGCAGTCCATCAGTGGCACCCAGTAATGTTGAGCAGGTGCAGACAGCAACAAGTGACATCATTTCAGTAGAAGCAGTCCATCAGTGGCACTCAGTAATGTTGAGCAGGTGCAGACAGCAACAAGTGACAACATTTCAGTAGAAGCACTTCCATCTGTGGCACCCAGTAATGTTGAACAGGTGCAGACACCAACAAGTGACATCATTCAGCAGAAACAGTCCATCAGTGTCACACATCAATGTTGAACAGGTGCAGGTATGAACAACAGTTTGAATGCCCACACAATTGCTGTTACAAAATTATTCTCAATGCTCTTACACTAAACATACAAATTATAATAAACACACAAATGATATCAGATAATTGTCATATTAACTATTACAAATACACAAATATCAGTAAACCTATAATATTTATGGGTGTCAGTGCAAGCCACAACAAACAAGTAAAATAATATTTAGGAGATAGGTCGGTACCAATTATCTGGGATTAGGAAAGGAAAACACACAAAACACACTCACTCATCTTTCATCCACATTAAGTACTACTGTGTAATTGAATAGTGTTAACTGTGTAAATGTAATTCTGTCCAAGATTTGATGTTCGACATGTGTATCAAGTAGGAGTGGCAGCAATGTATAACAGTCAATAATAGTTAGTCAACATCATAGTCATCATGTCAAGACCAATGTTTTCCAAGCCAAATCAAATGTACGGTTGCTGAAAAACTGTCAGTGAGCCAAGATATGCAAATGCTTCCTCTCTCAAAAAAAGTATATACTGCTTATTGATTCAACAAAGTGTGTGTGTAGACAATCTTCTTTCCACTTGAGTGTTCTAGTCTGCTATCTTCATCCTCCTTGTTCCATATAGACCAACAAAAAATATGCTCCTCACTTACTTTACCTCTTATCCACCAAAACTCCAATAATCATCAGCATCACATAATCTCAATACTTCAATAATACCTCTTACGTCGATACATATAAATCTTATCATCAATATCATTTACCTTACCTCTTGTCCACCAAAACTCCAATAATCATCAACTTCACATAATCTCAATACCTCAATAATACCTCTTCAATACGTCGATATATATAAACCTTATTACCAATATCATTTCACTTCCATAACAACTCTTTCCTCTAGTCAGTCTCCTCGAACAAGTACAGATAAAATCTAGTGCAAACTTCAATTCATTATCCCATACAATCCGAAGACACAGTGTCCACACACAACCTCTGTGAAATCCATCTGACCCATATCTTCTACTCATTATGAATCATAAAATACAATTTGGTTTCCTTGTTCATCATTAAATAAAATAAATGCATACATGACTTCTAACAGCCTTTAGATTGAATAACTCTAAGTAAGTACGAGTACGTAGTATGAAAGATCACATAAGACTTTGAGTGAATAAATAATAATATTTCACAGTGTGTACTCCACTTCAAGAATCATGGCAGAAGCAAACATGTGGAGTATTTTTTGTGTCAAGTGTCACTTGCTATTTCAATTGCTCACGAAGAATGCAGTGTAATAGCTGTCAATGGTCTAAACCTAGTGTTGGTATGTCATGTCGTTAGCTTCCTTCCTATTAGCATAAATTTATACAGTTTCCATAAAACCTCCAGCTCATGTGACTTCAATGAAGTTTCTTGTACCAACGTCGTTCGTAGAATTATAGCAGTTCATTTTCTTATCTTAAAATATAAAGCACTGAGCGTAAGCAAAACATGCAATAGCGAGTAAATATACCAGTAGAGAACAGAATGTCAACAAGTGGATGCAGCGCAATCCCTACAACGAGGCTCTGCCAAGCAAGCAATCTATAATTAATACCATAGTGTGACCTAAACTCTATGTTCGTACACTGTACATCAGCATTGCTATATTCTAAATTGAAGAGTAGTTATGACAACAAAACAGAAATGTGTAAATATGCAATCCATACGCAAAGCAGCAAATATATATCTTACATAATAAACAGGTCATTATCATCATATCAGCATAAGCAAATAAATGTTCATATGTAATCTTAATAAGTAAACATGAAGGCGCAAGCAGATAAATCACAAAATGTAACCCACATACATAACCATATCAGCACAACTAATCAGGTGACAATTATAATTTAAATAAATAAGCACAGCAGGCACATAATAAAAAAATGTGACATCAGTGAAAAAGCAGTGCAGCCAAGCGATGCATAATATACATAATTAACAACCCTATTCATTAATCAATCATTGTCAAAATCAGTAAATGTACGCAAGCACGTCGCTTCACAAGTAAATTCATAGAACATAAAATTTAGCACAAAGTATAAATCACATAATCGCGAGCAGCAAATTACGTCTAAAGTACGTACCTAAGTGGAAATATGTTACCTGAAAAATAAACTCAATTAATAGTTACCTTTTTTAGTTTATTACTTTCTTCTTCGAAATGACATTCTTCCTGAAATTTTCTCGATGGCAAGTCCTCTTAATGTCGGACGCACACAGAATTTACCTGAAGTTCTTAAATATTTTATACAACCGTATCCTGAAAAATACTGAACGTTAATAACATAATTTTTCAAGTCACTATAGCTTATACTGAATTTATTCGGAGAAATTAGACTGTGTATTTGTTTAAGGCTGTCAGTGCATTCGCACTGAGCGCTCGATCAGCTGTAGGCGCGTGACGTAGGAAGTGATTGTTTGCGGTCAACGACTGCCTTGTGCGGCGCGCAGACTTGACTGTTGCTTTGAGTATGTGCCGCCGCCAGAACACGGCGCGGTATCCTTGCATTCTCCGTGTGTTTACGTATAACTGTTGATGTCTCAAAAGTATGTCATTCCACAAAAATTTTAACGTTCGATATATGATGTATTCCCTTAGAGCGCCGAGATTTAAGAGTTTCTACTTCAACAGTGTTATCATGAATAATTTTGCGAATTCTATATGGACCGTTATAAAGCAGAAAAAAATTGCGACACAAGCCTTTTCCTTTGTGAGACAAACGATGAGACTTAATTAACACCTTTTGACCAACTGACAAGGTTTTTAAACGACCAGGATGTTTAGCTGATTTTTCTCTTCTAGCAGCCGCAGATGCAATATTTTGCAGAGCCAGGTTGACAACTTCAGAATGCCGCAGTTTCCGTGAAGGCGGAAAAGGAACGATTTCAGAAATGCGATTTGTCGGTGCTTTGTTTTTTAATATCAGTATAGGCGGTAAAGAAGTTGAGTCATTAGGAAGTTCATTCAGAATGTTTTGAAAAATATGAGGATACTGATCCCACGTTCTGTGAATCTGATGACAATAAAGACGACACAATTTATTGATTTCCTTCATCCATCTCTCTGAAGCGTTAGACTGAGGGTGAAAAAGTAAAATGAAAATTGGTTTAATCTTACGACGCTGTAGAGTACGAAGCCAAATTTTAGAGCGAAACTGTGATCCATTATCTGATATAACCTTATCAACATGACCCACTTCTTTAAGAAAATGTTTGATGAAAACATTAGATACTGAACGAGCTGTTGCTTTGCGTAAAGGTGTAAAACACACATATTTTGATGTCAATTCCACTGCTACCAAAATGTACGCAAAACCATTAGTAGAACGACCACTGGACCGAACAAATCGACTGCAGCCATCTCCTTTAATTTCGCTGGAATGATAGGAAACAACGGTGCTCTGTGAGAAATAGTTGACGGCTTAGCCTTTTGACATAATCTGCATTTGGCAAGAACAGATCGAATACGTTTTTCCATATTACTGAAGTAGCAATTTTCTCGTAATTTATGAAAGCATTTTCTGGGACCAAAGTGTGCATAACTGAAATGTGTGTACCAAATCAATTTGTTAACCCACTCATCAGGAATACAAACTAACCAAAAAGAGTTGTCAACCGATTTTCGTTTAAAAAGAACTTTCCAGATAGTTCGCAAAAACGGGGTGTGGCCAAATTGTCCAATCTAACAAAGCGTCTAAGAAAATTACAGACACCAAGGAAACTACGAACATCACGTTTTGTGGTAGGAACAGCATAATTACGAATAGCATCTAGTTTCTCTGAATCAGGAAGAATACCTTCTGTAGAAATAATGTGACCAAGAAATTTCATCTGAGAACGACCAAATTCAGATTTTTCCAAGTTCACTGTAATGCCAACTCTTGCAAAAATACGTAATAATGAATCCAAAATTTTGTTGTGCTCATTCCAAGAACGTTTAGCAATAAGAATATCGTCAACATATGAAGTAATATTGTCACGAAGATAAACAGGTAAAATTTCGTTTATACTACGAATGAATGCTGCTGAAGATACAGTAAGTCCAAACGGTAATTTCCGAAACTGGTAACAGTTACCAAAGGCTAAAAAGGCAGTGTATTTTCTACAATCAGGGTGGAGTTCTATTTGCCAAAAACTTGCGCGCATATCAATCGTGGATAAAACTTTAATTCCATGGAAATGTTGAAGAAGTTCATCTAAATTTTGTGGACGGTCAGTTTCAGGAATGATGATATTATTTCTCTGCCTCGAATCCAGAACCAAACGAATTGACCCATCCTTTTTAAGAACGACATGTAATGGGCTGGTATAAGGACTGACTGCTGGCTCAATAATGCCTTGATCTAACATGTATTGAAGTTCACTCTTAACCTTGTCTCTGTAAGCCAAAGGAATAGCGTACGTTTTCCCCCGAAATGGTGTGTGTTCTTTTACTTCAAACAAATATTGTAAGCCTTGTATAGTTCCTGTGTGATGACTAAATACTGTAGCATGTGAAGTCAAAATTTGGTGCAGTTCTTCTCTTGCAACATCATCTGGCACTTCAGCTTTCTTAACCTTTTCATTAATTAATTCTTCGCTATTAATTATATCATCCATCGCGTCTCTGTATCTATTGTCGTTGTCATGAATGAACACATTGTCGTCATAATGCTCAACGAAAACATCAGAAGTAAGAAACCTTAAACATTTTGTATCTGATTCAGATCTTGCTAAACACTCGAAAAATTTCAAACATTTCAGCATTCCGGCAACAGTCAAATTCACACTTCCTTCTTTAAAGTTCAAAATTGCCTTATGTGTGTTAAGAAACTCCATACCTAATATAATTTGTGTGCTGAGTAATGGAACAATAATAAAATTAGCAGAAAATTCGTATCCTTGACAAATGAAATTTAAGTTGGTCTGTTGTTTGACTTCCACACTTTTTCCAGAAATCGCTCCTCGAATTGTAGTTTTAGAAACAGGTAACACAGGACAAGCAATAGTTCTTACACATATACGAAAAACTGATTCACTAATGACATTCAATGGGCTCCCAGAATCTAAAACTGCAGTGAACTTATTCTTACCCACACATACTTCAATAACAGGATGTAAAAATGCG
Source organism: Schistocerca nitens (assembly GCF_023898315.1). Taxonomy (NCBI): domain Eukaryota; kingdom Metazoa; phylum Arthropoda; class Insecta; order Orthoptera; family Acrididae; genus Schistocerca; species Schistocerca nitens. Next base: position 57,585,648 of record NC_064623.1, on the reverse strand, counting down.
TCTACATTATTTTCCTTTTCGTCTAGCAAAATGTCTCTCATGTCTTCCAGGCGTACGTAGTGTAAAGTCGTAGTGTCATTACTTTCTGAATCGGCTATATTGCTGCCAGAAGCCGAAGCTACAAGTCATTGTCGATTGCTTGCGTCACGTCTTTGATTATTCGCGTCATTTCGCGGATCAATTTCTACGATTTGCACTTGTCTCTCTGAAGTTCTGTCACGTGGAGGATGCCAATTAGGTCCCTCCTATCTGTTAGATGTAAATTCTTGGTTGTGTCTGTTATAAAAATCTCTATTTTCCTGTCTATCTGAACGACTACTTCTTGTGTAATTTCGACTGTCAGTTCTGCAATTACTGTTAGACCTACTACCCTGGTTATTTCTGTAGTAAGAATTTCTATTATTGTATGAATAATTTCTGTCTTGATGATACCGATTACTGTTTCCGTATGATTGATCATTCCGGTAGGAATTACCGTTATTATAATTGTCTGTGTAATTTCTTTTAGAACGTCTGTTATTGTCATAAGGCTGGTATCTATTGTCCTGTCTGTTTCGTCTGTCATTCTCAAAATTACCCATATAACGTCCGTTCCGATCATTATCCCTTCTCTCTGAAAATCTACTGTGATTACCGTTACTGAAAAAATTACAAGAAGTCCCGTCGTCGTTGTCATACTCAAGTTCTTGTAGCAAAGTCTTAAAAGTCTCAATGTCATCTTTACATCTTCCGGCTAAAGCAATTTGTCTTATTGATTGTGGCAGCTTAGTTAAACAAATGCGAATTAATTCAGTCGGGCTATAAGGGTTGGAAAAGAACTGATTCTTTCGAATCATGTCTTCAAAGTATTCTGCTGGCGTGCGGAACTCAGACTGTTTAAAATTACGCTGCATAATAAGACTGTGTTTGACTCTGTCTTGCGTGTTTTCGGACCAATATGCCGATAGAAATGCATGATAAAAATCATTTAGATTATTACAATCTCTAATAAGTGCGCGCATCCGCGTCGCCGGTTCGTTTTCTAAATATCCACACATAAATTCCAGTTTGTGACTTAGTGGCCAATTTGGTGGAAGTGCGTACATAAATTGATCTAGCCATGAACATGGATGTATGTCATTCTTAGAATTGCGAAAGATCTTAAATTTCCGAACAGTCAAAAAGTGTTTATAGTCAAAGTTTTCGTCTCGTGGCGACAAAGACCTACCGCGACTGTTCCAGTCCGAATGTCGATTATTGTCAAGTTCGCGCGCCTGGCGCTCTCTTGTTGCATCCCGTAAATGAAACAAATTATTTTCTTCAAAGCCCTCTGCTATCTGTGATTCTAAATTTCTTCTGCTGTCTTTTCCTACGATTTCGCCTTCAATTTGTTTGACTTGCTTTCGTAATGCCTCAAATTCCCTTTTGACGCGTTCATTAAATTTTCCCTGATTTTCAACATGCTTATTTATGTTCTGGTACTCTTCGGTTTATGCAAATGGCAATGGTGCTGTATCATCTGAATCTCTGTACCCATTTAAACTAAGACTTGTCAATTTATCTGAAATCTCCTCAACTCTTTCCGATAAGTCACATAATTGTTCTTTCTGTTTATTTACGTCTTCCGTAAGTGTCGCGACTCGGGTTTCAGTATTGACACATTTGGTAGTTAACTGTTCATATTGTTGTGTTAGGTTATTTAATCTGTCATTTGGTACGGATTCCTCGATTCTCTCAAATATTTCTTCCTTATCGTGTGCACGTTATAAATTTAACTCTGAAAATTTTTGTACTATCACGCGATCTCTTTCTTCCTGTTCTCTATCCTGTTCCTTTTGTCTTATTTCTATTGAAATTAAACTATTATTGTGAGCATTCAAAATCGGTTGTACTTCTTCTCTAATTTCTTTCTTTAATTCATCTTTCATGTTTTTGAAACATGTCCCTGTTCGTGAGCCTAACTGTGTTTCCATTGTTTCCATCTCGGTTTTACTTGTTCCTATCTCTGTTTTTAATTCAGATCCTAACCGTGTTTCCATTGTTCCCATATCAGTTTCTGACCGTGTTGCCAAAGTTCCCATCTCTGTTTTAATTGTTCCTATTTGTGAGTCTAGTGAGTCTAACCGTGTTTTTAATTCAGATCCCAAATTTAATATTGCACCCATCAACTGCTCATTTCTTCTGTCGTTAACCACGTAATCTGAAAATTTTTCGATTGTGAAAAATTTTGAACTGTTTCCGGACTACTTTCCCTACTTATTAAATTGTTTTCAACTTCATTATTCATCATCCTGTTCTCCTGTGTTGGCGAGATCGCCATGTTAACAATTTCGTCATTCTCACTATTCATCATCTTTGCCTTTTTCATCGACCGCGTAATCATTTACAAAACATACAAAATTCGTCACTGTACGAAAATTGTACACAATGACACTTTATCTCCAACAATACCATTCACACGAAATGTTTCCCTCAAACACGGTTAACCAACAATTGAAATAATTGCACTAAATTGTCAAACCCGTAGACAAGACAACAAAAATTAAATTCTGCAAAAAAAAAATACCATTAGAAGAATGACAATTACCAAATCTACACATGCAATATAGACTACAATTACTAAACTACAAATTACTACAACAATACTACTGTGTACTATTTTTACAATCAGAAGAATTCCAAGGGACGATCCGAAGCAGCGGTCGCCACGTGCATGGGGGCTTTATTATCTATAATGAATGCAAATCCTTTTTAATTTTTTTGTCGCTGTCTGTCCGACTACGAAGTCTCGTAAACGGTTGGCCCTGACAATCTGACTGCATAGAATAACAACAAAGAATGAAAGAAAATTTTCGTTAACACAATTAATTAATTAAGTCCCCAGCAACTATAAAACGTACGAAACCAAAGTTCAAGTGTAACTGTTCTATGTGTGGAAGTGTGATTCAACGTACACATCTGGCACGGTTCTTCTTCAATAAGACAAGAAATTTTAAATACCATTTATACTGAAGTAATTAAAAAAAATAGAAATACTATAATTGCGCAAGAAAACCAGAATTACACTCTAATACAAGAACACAAGCCAGATGCTTTGTTGACTGAACCTGTAATGACGCATTATTTAAGACATTGAAATAATAAAAGGAAAAGGGAATTTTTTTACCTTCATATACACTCCTGGAAATTGAAATAAGAACACCGTGAATTCATTGTCCCAGGAAGGGGAAACTTTATTGACACATTCCTGGGGTCAGATACATCACATGATCACACTGACAGAACCACAGGCACATAGACACAGGCAACAGAGCATGCACAATGTCGGCACTAGTACAGTGTATATCCACCTTTCGCAGCAATGCAGGCTGCTATTCTCCCATGGAGACGATCGTAGAGATGCTGGATGTAGTCCTGTGGAACGGCTTGCCATGCCATTTCCACCTGGCGCCTCAGTTGGACCAGCGTTCGTGCTGGACGTGCAGACCGCGTGAGACGACGCTTCATCCAGTCCCAAACATGCTCAATGGGGGACAGATCCGGAGATCTTGCTGGCCAGGGTAGTTGACTTACACCTTCTAGAGCACGTTGGGTGGCACGGGATACATGCGGACGTGCATTGTCCTGTTGGAACAGCAAGTTCCCTTGCCGGTCTAGGAATGGTAGAACGATGGGTTCGATGACGGTTTGGATGTACCGTGCACTATTCAGTGTCCCCTCGACGATCACCAGTGGTGTACGGCCAGTGTAGGAGATCGCTCCCCACACCATGATGCCGGGTGTTGGCCCTGTGTGCCTCGGTCGTATGCAGTCCTGATTGTGGCGCTCACCTGCACGGCGCCAAACACGCATACGACCATCATTGGCACCAAGGCAGAAGCGACTCTCATCGCTGAAGACGACACGTCTCCATTCGTCCCTCCATTCGCGCCTGTCGCGACACCACTGGAGGCGGACTGCACGATGTTGGGGCGTGAGCGGAAGACGGCCTAACGGTGTGCGGGACCGTAGCCCAGCTTCATGGAGACGGTTGCGAATGGTCCTCGCCGATACCCCAGGAGCAACAGTGTCCCTAATTTGCTGGGAAGTGGCGGTGCGGTCCCCTACGGCACTGCGTAGGATCCTACGGTCTTGGCGTGCATCCGTGCGTCGCTGCGGTCCGGTCCCAGGTCGACGGCCACGTGCACCTTCCGCCGACCACTGGCGACAACATCGATGTACTGTGGAGACCTCACGCCCCACGTGTTGAGCAATTCGGCGGTACGTCCACCTGGCCTCCCGCATGCCCACTATACGCCCTCGCTCAAAGTCCGTCAACTGCACATACGGTTCACGTCCACGCTGTCGCGGCATGCTACCAGTGTTAAAGACTGCGATGGAGCTCCGTGTGCCACGGCAAACTGGCTGACACTGACGGCGGCGGTGCACAAATGCTGCGCAGCTAGCGCCATTCGACGGCCAACACCGCGGTTCCTGGTGTGTCCGCTGTGCCGTGCGTGTGATCATTGCTTGTACAGCCCTCTCGCAGTGTCCGGAGCAAGTATGGTGGGTCTGACACACCGGTGTCAATGTGTTCTTTTTTCCATTTCCAGGAGTGTATATTGACGAAAAGCACTCTGATCATTGCAATATCTCCATTCTAACATCTGCTGTCTAGCCCATCAAACAACTGCAAAAAACATGGAACAAGCACTCCCAACTACAACATCTCAACACCGACTCACTACTACCACATCTCGATAAGCACTCTTCACCACAACTTCTCGACAAGAACTGCCAGTGGAGGCGGCGGAATAATACTCTCTGGCGCAATCTCTGGCGCTGTGGCTCAGTGTAGCCACCTTTCAACTTCACCTGCCTTGGTTACAGAAGCAAGCACTACACGAGCGCCAACAATTTGCTCACGTTCGAATACGACACTCACAACTACCCAGAACACTGTTATGAGCACGGCTGTCACTTGTATTGAGGACGTTGCACGGTTGTGTGGAGATTGGTTCATGGAAGACTGTAGAACGCGACGAGATGGGTCAGGACGCGCCACCCAGATCGCCCGCAGAGAAGATCGATTCCTCATCCGAATGCCATTCCAGGATATATCTGCGTCCTCCTAGGCTCTGGCGCAACAGTAGAAAAAATGGTTCAAATGGGTCTGAGCACAATGGGACTTTACATCTGAGGTCATCAGTCTCCTAGACTTAGAATTACTTAAACCTACCGAACCTAAGGACATCACACACATCCATGCCCGAGGCAGGATTAGAACCTGCGACAGTAGCAGTCGCGCGGTTCCGGATTGAACCGCTCGGCCACCGCGGCCGGCGCAACAGTGGAACAGTGTAATACATCGTACACTATCAGAGGTGACAGTCGATCGCCGTTTAATACGGCGTGGGTTACGTGTACGTCATACACTTCTCTGCGTACACATTTCACGAATGTGCGGAAACATGTTAGACTGCAATGGTGTATGGACCGACGTCAATGGGGACAGGAATGACACCAGACAATGTTTTCGTACGCGTCCAGGTTCTATTTGTTTGAAAATGATGGTCGCATTTTGGTTCGCCAACTCACAGCCTTACGGTGTGGTGTGCTATTGGGAACAACCACAAATCACAGTTGATGCTTGTCCAGGGCTCTGTGACCATTGTGACCTGCGTGAAAGAAGATGCAAAGCTGGTACTTTTTTGCCGATGATACAAGTATAGCCTATCACACCCAAAAGACAAGAATTAACTGGTGAAATTGTAAACGATGTTTTTCAGAAAATCATTAAGTAGTTCGCTGCAAATGGGCTCTCATTAAACTTTGACAAAACACAGTATATACAGTTCCACACAGTAAATGGAATGACCGGTAGCTAAGGCAGAATATCCAAAATTTCTAGGTGTATGCATTGATGGCGGGTTGAACTGGAAAAAACACACTGAAGATCTGCTGAAACGTTTGAGTTCAGCTACTTATGCTATTAGGGTCATTGCAAATTTCGGCGATATACATCTCAGTAAATTACCTTACCACGCCTATTTTCATTCTCTGCTTTCGTATGGCATCATATTCTGGGGTAACGCATCATTGAGTAAAAGAGTGTTCATTGCACAAAAGCGTGTAATCAGAATAACTGCTGGAGCTCATCCAAGATCATCCTGCAGACAATTTAAAGAGTTAGAAATCTGCACTGTAGCCTCACAATATATACACTCCTGGAAATTGAAATAAGAACACCGTGAATTCATTGTCCCAAGAAGGGGAAACTTTATTGACACATTCCTGGGGTCAGATACATCACATGATCACACAGACAGAACCACAGGCACATAGACACAGGCAACAGAGCATGCACAATGTCGGCACTAGTACAGTGTATATCCACCTTTCGCAGCAATGCAGGCTGCTATTCTCCCATGGAGACGATCGTAGAGATGCTGGATGTAGTCCTGTGGAACGGCTTGCCATGCCATTTCCACCTGGCGCCTCAGTTGGACCAGCGTTCGTGCTGGACGTGCAGACCGCGTGAGACGACGCTTCATCCAGTCCCAAACATACTCAATGGGGGACAGATCCGGAGATCTTGCTGGCCAGGGTAGTTGACTTACACCTTCTAGAGCACGTTGGGGGGCACGGGATACATGCGGACGTGCATTGTCCTGTTGGAACAGCAAGTTCCCTTGCCGGTCTAGGAATGGTAGAACGATGGGTTCGATGACGGTTTGGATGTACCGTGCACTATTCAGTGTCCCCTCAACGATCACCAGTGGTGTACGGCCAGTGTAGGAGATCGCTCCCCACACCATGATGCCGGGTGTTGGCCCTGTGTGCCTCGGTCGTATGCAGTCCTGATTGTGGCGCTCACCTGCACGGCGCCAAACACGCATACGACCATCATTGGCACCAAGGCAGAAGCGACTCTCATCGCTGAAGACGACACGTCTCCATTCGTACCTCCATTCACGCCTGTCGCGACACCACTGGAGGCGGGCTGCACGATGTTGGGGCGTGAGCGGAAGACGGCGTAACGGTGTGCGGGACTGTAGCCCAGCTTCATGGAGGCGGTTGCGAATGGTCCTCGCCAATACCCCAGGAGCAACAGTGTCCCTAATTTGCTGGGAAGTGGCGGTGCGGTCCCCTACGGCACTGCGTAGGATCCTACGGTCTTGGCGTGCATCCGTGCGTCGCTGCGGTCCGGTCCCAGGTCGACGGGCACGTGCACCTTCCGCCGACCACTGGCGACAACATCGATGTACTGTGGAGACCTCACGCCCCACGTGTTGAGCAATTCGGCGGTACGTCCACCCGGCCTCCCGCATGCCCACTATACGCCCTCGCTCAAAGTCCGTCAACTGCACATACGGTTCACGTCCACGCTGTCGCGGCATGCTACCAGTGTTAAAGACTGCGATGGAGCTCCGTATGCCACGGCAAACTGGCTGACACTGACGGCGGCGGTGCACAAATGCTGCGCAGCTAGCGCCATTCGACGGCCAACACCACGGTTCCTGTTGTGTCCGCTGTGCCGTGCGTGTGATCATTGCTTGTACAGCCCTCTCGCAGTGTCCGGAGCAAGTATGGTGGGTCTGACACCCCGGTGTCAATGTGTTCTTTTTTCCATTTCCAGGAGTGTATATTCATTTATGAAATTTGCTATTAACAATCCAAGCGAATTCAAAAGTAATAGTAGTGTACATGGCTACAGCACTAGAAGAAAGGATTATCTTACTACTCAAGGTTAAATCAAACTTTAGCTCAGAAGGGGGTAAATTACGCTGCCATAAAAGTCTTTGGTCACTTACCTAATAGCATCAAAAGTCTGACAGATAGCCATATAGCATTTAAAAGGAAAAGAATTTCTTAATGGCAACTCCCTCCACTCATTAGATGAATTTTTGGATATAGTTAGTGGGTAATTTCCCCAACCCCCACCAAAAAAAAATTAAATATTAAGCGTCGTGTAATATTTTGTGTAATGTAATATCTTGTATAGACACATTTTATTAACCTGACACGTTCCACATCATTACGAAGTGTCGTATTCACGATCTATGGAACAAGTACTAATCTAATCTAATCCTGAGCCGGCCGGGGTGGCCGAGCGGTTCTAGGCGCTACAGTCCGAAACCGCGCGACCGCTGCGATCGCAGGTTCGAATCCTGCCCCGGGCATGGATGTGTGTGATGTCCTTACGTTATTTACGTTTAAGTAGTTCTAAGTTCTAGGGGACTGATGACCTCAGAAGTTGAGTCCCATAGTGCTCAGAGCCATTTGTACCATTAATGTAATCCTGCGACCCGTAGCCAATCCTGTCTGCACCACATTCCAGACATCATTTTTTTCAGTAAGGCAATGCACGACTGCAAGTTGCTGCACGAACACATACCTCCTTGGTGTCACAGGATGTCAGCCTTTTGCCCTGGTCCACCATACCATCAGACTGGTCGCCAATCGAAAATGTGTGGGATATGGTGAAGTGACGGTTGCAGCGCTGTGACCCAATGCCAATCTCCGCACATGAACTATACCATGCTAGGTCCACTACTTTTTCTTGTGTATATTAATGATCTGTCATCTGTTACATTACCAGATGCCAAGTTCGCCTTATTTTCAGATGATACAAACATTGCAATAAATAGTAAATCAAATATAAATTTCGAAAGGGCAGCTAATCAAGTTTTTACTGACATTAATAAATGGTTCACAGCCAGTTCACTGTCATTAAACTTTGAAAAGACCCACTATATGCAGTGCAGCACTTCCAAGAGATTTCCTTCTAGCGTATGTATTAAATACACTACTGGCCATTGAAATTGCTACACCACGAAGATGCGAAATTTAACCGACAGGAAGAAGATGCTGTGATATGCAAATGATTAGCTTTTCAGAGCATTCACACAAGGTTGGCGCCTCTGGCGACACCTACAACGTTCTGACATGAGGAAAGATTCCAACCGATTTCTCATACACAAACAGCAGTTGACCGGCCTTGCGTGGTGAAACGTTGTTGTGATGCCTCGTGTAAGGAGGAGAAATGCGTACCATCACGTTTCCGACTTTGATAAAAGGTCGGATTGTAGCCTATCGCGATTGCGGTTTATCATATCGCGACATTGAAGCTCGCGTTGGTCGAGATCCAATGACTGTTAGCAGAAAATGGAATCGATGGGTTCAGGAGGGTAATACGGAACGCCGTTCTGGATCCCAACGGCCTCGTATCACTAGCAGTCGAGATGACAGGCATCTTATCCGCATGGATGTAACGGACCATGCAGCCACGCCTCGATCCCTGAGTCAACAGATGGGGACGTTTGCAAGACAACGACCATCTGCACGAACAGTTCGACGAAGTTTGCAGCAGCAAAGACTATCAGCTCGGAGACCATGGCTGCGGTTACCCTTGACGCTGCATCACAAACAGGAGCGCCTGCGATGGTGTACTCAACGACGAACCTAGGTGCACGAATGGCAAAACGTCATTTTTTCGGATGAATCCAGGTTTTGCTTACAGCATCATGATGGTCGCATCCGTGTTTGGCGACATGGCAGTGAATGCACATTGGAAGCGTGTATTCGTCATCGCCATACTGGCGTATCACTCGGCGTGATGGTACGGAGTTCCATTGGTTACACGTCTCGGTCACCTCTTGTTCGCATTGACGGTACTTTGAACAGGGGACGTTACATTTCAGATGTGTTACGACCCGTGGCTCCACCCTACATTCGATCCCTGCGAAACCCTACATTTCAGCAGGATAATGCACGATGGCATGCTGCAGGTCCTGTACGGGCCTTTCTGGATACCAATTGAAAACGTCTGGTCTATAGTGGCTGAACAACTGGCTCGTCACAATACGCCAGTCACTACTTTTGATGAACTGTGGTATCGTCTTGAAGCTGCATGGGCAACTGTACACGGAAGTAGGAGGAGGTGAGAGTGTAAAAATCTTGGGATTACAACTTGATAATAAATTCAGTTGGGACCGACAACTAACGAACTGCTACAGCGCCTAAACAAGTCTGTGTTTGCAATGCGAATGATGTCAGATATAGGAGATATAAAAGTAAAAAAACTGGCATATTTTGCTTATTTTCACTCCATTATGTCATATGGTATCATATTTTGGGGGAACGCCACAAACCGAGAAAAATTTTTAGAGTACAGAAGGGTATAATAAAAGTAATGTGTAGTGTAAATCCAAGAACATCACGTCGAAACCTGTTCAAAGAATTTCTGAGTATATTTATTCATTAATGAAGTTTGTTGTAAATAATACATCACTTTTTCGAACTAAATGCTTAGTATACAGTATCAGCATTAGGAATAAGAACAACATACATAAAGATTTAAAATCACTTACTCTTTCCCAGAAGGGAGTCCAGTTATCAGCAACATAATTTTTCAATAAGATACCAGCAACCATTAAGAGTTCAGTTTCAGGCAAGGCACAATTTAAACACAATTTAAATGAATTTTTGGTGGCCAACTCCTTCTATTCCATCCATGAATTTCTCTACAAGTGCAGTAGACCATTTTAATGAAAATTTATTATACTTTAATTTTTGACGATACTTGGCTGTAACTGCCAAGCAACTACCTACAGTTTGAATGATGGACGTATGGAAAGCAGATGTAAGTTTTAAGTCTGGAAGTAATAGAAGTTTAATTTTAAATCTTGTACATGATTTCACTGTTCTTAACTGAGGATTATTGGAATGAATAATTTGCTTTAATTTTTGACAATACTTGGTTGTAATAGCCAATTAACTACCTACTGTGAGAATGATGGATTTAATGAAAGCGGATGTATTAAACCTGTAAATATTAGAAGTTTAATTTTAATTCATGTATATAATTTTACTGTTTATTGACTGAGGATCATTAAAATTAATGAAACTCAAGTTTACCTAATTACATTTTTGTAATGTGTTTATCTGACATGTTCCAAACCCAGTTGGATCCTCTCTTTTATGGGTCTATAGAATGAATAATTAATCTAATCTAATCTGATCTAATCTATGGGACCAGGTGAGTGCAACTTGGATGGTTGTACCGCAGGACGCCATTCTCTCGTCGTAGGCGTCGATGCCACTACGGAACACATTATCAGGGTCGATGGCGGACCTTGTGTCTACTAGGAAATAGGACACATGCTGAACTGAGGTGACTGAAATGCTAATCATTTCTTCAGAACATACCAGTGTGTATGTCCTGTCAATATGTCTAGTCTTTCAAGGTGTTCTGCTTTCTCCGAACATGAGTGGAGATTCTGGCGTTCAGTGAAGTTGTATAAGCAGCTTTTTTATAAAATAAAATGCGAATGCCATATTGATAATCATCTCACCTTCACATAACGACTAAGAAACTCCCTTAAGTATTTTCCTATGTCAGGGACTTTACTGAAATACTTTGTTTGGCAGTGTGGAATAAATAGCTGTAAGCAGTATACAACTCGCCGATAGCCAGTTATTGCCATTGCTTTAAAACTGGACAGCGTTTGTGCTGAAATAGAAAAACGTCAATATGGGACTCGACTACATTTTGACCTTTCCCCTTATGCTGTCTGGATTAAAATATGCTGACAAACGCAAGCTTGTATCATATTTTAGTGTGATGTTGCTTGTTATGCCAAAGAGTGTGGATTTACGTGACTGTCACTGAAATAAAGTGTTTGTTTCAGATAAAAAATAATTGTGAACCAGGTGACGAAATCTTCTCTGACTTCCATCCCACCGAAATTCCGCGGCGTTTCGAAGACTGCCACTCTCACCATTTTCTGGCAGAGTGTCGAGATGCCGCAGACATCTCAAATACAGAGTGTCCACAATTAATTATTGACGCAGAGGGAAAGATCACGGGAAAAAAATGTAACGAAAATTTTACCAATAGATGGTGCTGTAAGTGTAAATTGGATTGGCTACAGATGACAAATGAATCGTTTTACGATGGCTTTGAGCCGCACATTACATAGTCCAGTGTGCATGAGTGCAGTTTATTTTTTTTATTTAATCGTACGACTAGGTCCCCCGTCGGGCAGACCGTTCGCCGGGTGCCGGTCTTTCAATTTGACGCCACTTCGGCGACCTGCAGTAAAAAAAAAAATGGGTTGAAATGGCTCTGAACACTATGGGACTTAATATATGAGGTCAACACTCTCCTAGAACTTAGAACTACTTAAACCTAGCTAACCTAAGGACGTCACACACATCCATGCCCGAGGCCTGATTTGAACCTGCGACCGTAGCGGTCGCGCGGTTCCAGACTGAATCGCCTAGAACCGCTCGGCCACATCGGCCGGCAATCTGCAGTCGATGAGGATGATAGGATGATGATGAGGGCAGCACAACACCCAGTCCCTGGGCGGAGAAAATTCCCCGACCCAGCCGGGAATAGAACCCGGGCCCAGAGGATTGACAATCTGTCACGCTGACCATTCAGCTACCGGGGGCGCACCATGAGTGCAGTCAACTGTCGTGGCACTGTTATCCACCACGGGCATGGTCGTACCATATCAGATGGAAAAAATCGGTTTTTAGTTGTCCTGAGGCGAAAAACAGCATAAAAATGAAAATGACATCGGTTTCTTTTTGCCATGTTGTCAACCCGCACCACACACTCACCTTTGCAGAATGAAGTGGTAGCGCTTGATATGCGTCAATAGGCACGTTTAGTATGCTGTCCACCGTTTTCTGCCACAATCCGAAATGGAGAAACGGCGTGTTCCACAACAGATCGGAGTATGTCAGAGGTCAAGGTCAGAATGCTTTGGGCAGTTCGTGCCTTTATTTGAGCTGTGTTCGTAATCGGGACACTGAACACATTTTCGAAATGCCTCTGCAGCATCCGCTTCATTGTCTGTGCGATGTACGAAAGAGCACTGTCTTGCACAAAAATGTTCCTAGCTACACATCCACACTGTTGAAGGGTTCGGATGATGCTGATGCCCAAGAAAACTCTCACAGCGTTGACCAGTGACAGCACAGGTAACATTACTGGCAGGACTCATCGCGTTAAAAAAATACCGCCCTACGATGAACGATGTCGTCAACCCGCATCACAGAGTCACATTCGCAGAATGAAGTGGAACCGGTTGATGCGAGTGGGAATTTTCCGTTGCCCATATTCTGCAATTTTGCCAGTTTAAATGTCGTTGGAGATGGGAATGGGCTTCGTCTTCCACAGAATGTTTCACGGCCATTAATTGTCGACTTCTATGCGAGGAAGAAATGCTAGAGCGATCGTTGTCTCGCTGGTAGATCAGCAGGGAAGCAACTCCTGAACTTGAGTGATTTTGTATGCAGAGCAATGCAGGGCGTTCCATAGGATTTTTATGCACCCCTTTCGTGGGCATGTCCCACATTCCGGCGTTTTCACGTGCACTGCATATTTGCCCACCCTCCTGCAGTGCTGTGGTTACATCCTCGACACATGTAGGATCAACTGCATTCCTCCTTCTGCCACACTGCACCTCAAAAGAACCTGTCGTTTCGACTTTTGTATTCATTTTCTCCAGACCCTTAGCAGCAGACATTGGACCAATGTATTTACATACCATTGAGTGTCCGGAAGATCTGAAAGGTTACCGACGTACAGCTTCAAAAAAAATGGTTCAATGGTTCTGAGCACTATGGGACTTAACATCCATGGTCATCAGTCCCCTAGTAGAACTACTTAAACCTAACTAACCTAAGGACATCACACACATCCATGCCCGAGGCAGGATTCGAACCTGCGACCGTAGCAGTCGCGCGGTTCCGGACTGCGCGCCTAGAACCGCTAGACCACCGCGGCCGGCTCGTACAGCTTCACTCGGGACCTTTGCCTCTCGCGGGCAAGTGCTCTACCGACTGAGCTACCCAAGCACGACTCACGCCCCGTCCTCACAGCTTTACTTCTGCCAGTACCTCGTCTCCTACCTTCCAAACTTTACAGAAGCTCTCCTGCGAACCTTGCTCAAACTAGCACTCCTGAAAGAAAGGATACTGCGGAGACATGGCTTAGCCACAGCCTGGGGGATGTTTCGAGAGTAAGATTTTCACTCTGCAGCGGAGTGTGCGCTGATATGAAACTTCCTGGCAGATTAAAACTGTGTGCCGGACCGAGACTCGAACTCGGGACCTTTGTCTTTCGCAGGCAAGTGCTCCACCAACTGAGCTATCCAAGCACGACTCACGCCCCGTCCTCACAGCTTTACTTCTGCCAGTACCTCGTCTCCTACCTTCCAAACTTTACAGAAGCTCTCCTGGTAGAGCACTTGCCCGCGAAAGGCAAAGGTCCCGAGTTCGAGTCTCGGTCCGGCACACAGGTTTAATCTGCCAGGAAGTTACATTATATAATCTATATGATACCTTCTAGTATCTCCAGGATTCTTCCATGTATACAACCTCCTTTTATGATTCTTGAACCAAGTGTTAACTGTTATTAAGTTATGCTCTGTGCAAAATTCTACCAGACGGCTTCCTCTAGCATTTCTTACCCCCAATCCATATTCACCTACTATGTTTCCTTGTCTCCCTTTTCTTACTCTTGAATTCCAGTCACCCATGACTATTAAATTTTCGTCTCCCTTCACTACCTGAACAATTTCTTTTATCTCATCATACATTTCATCAATTTCTTCATCACCTGCAGATCTAGTTGGCATATAAACTTGTCCTGCTGTAGTAGACGTGGGCTTCGTGTCTATCTTGGCCACAATAATGCGTTCACTATGCTGTTTGTAGTAGCTTACCCGTACTCCTGTTTTTTTATTCATTATTAAACCTACTCCTGCATTACCCCTATTTGATTTTGTATTTATAACCCTGTATTCACCTGACTAAAAGTCTTGTTCCTCCTGCCACCGAACTTCACTAATTACCACTATATCTAACTTTAACCTATCCATTTCCCTTTTTAAATTTTCTAACCTACCTGCCAGATTAAGGGATCTGACATTCCACGCTCCGATCCGTACCGAGCGAGGTGGCGCAGTGGTTAGCACACTGGACTCGCATTCGGGAGGACGACGGTTCAATCCCGTCTCCGGCCATCCTGATTTAGGTTTTCCGTGATTTCCCTAAATCGCTTCAGGCAAATGCCGGGATGGTTCCTTTGAAAGGGCACGGCCGATTTCCTTCCCCATCCTTCCCTCACCCGAGCTTGCGCTCCGTCTGTAATGACCTCGTTGTCGACGGGACGTTAAACACTAATCTCCTCCTCCTCCTCCTCCTCCGATCCGTAGAACGCCAGTTTTCTTTCTCCTGATAACGACGTCCTCCTGAGTAGTCCACGCCCGGAGATCTGAATGGGGGACTATTTTACCTCCAGAATATTGTACCCAAGAGGATGTCATCATCATTTAACCATACAGTAAAGCTGTATGCCCTCGGGAAACCTATTAACGTAAATTACAGAGTCAGTACTTCCTCCACTGTTCTAGTGTTACTTATTATGAACTTGAGAGAATAATAAATTTTGATTTAGTGTTCACAGTTCCCTCAGTGTTTTTGCTTTCATCGTGTTAACGACGTTTCATGTTGCCATTCTCTTGGTGAGTCCTGCCTTCAAGAACTGTGTTAGGCAGTAATTGAAGTTGTGTTTACGTGCTGGAAGCGAGGGCAGAGTGTGGCGTCCGTCAGCGTCGCAGCCTTGGAACGGTTTGCGCTGCTCCGTTGATAAGCGAGGCTCGTCGCCGGCCTTGAAGATGCGAGCTTCAGGAAGTCTGCGCGGCAGAGAGTACATCGTGTCGCCTATCACCGTCTGCTGGCCGCCTCTTCGTCATGACTGGATAGCAGTGCACAAAAGAGGCCGAAACTCAAGTATATCCTCGTATATCTACACAGGGTGTTTCCGTAAGAGCGTGCAAAAATTTAGCAGGACATAAACAATGAAGAGGCAAAGAAACTGGTACACCTGCCTAATATGGTGTAGGGCCCGCGCAAGTGGCATGGACCCGACTAATGTCTGAAAAAGTGCTGGAGGGAACTGACACCATGAATCCTTCAGGGCTGTTCATAAATCCGTAGGAGTACGACGGGGTGGAGATCTCTTCTGAACAGGACGTTGCAAGACATTCCAGATATGATCAATAATGTTCATGTCTGGCGAGTTTGGTGGCCAGCGAAAGTGTTTAAACTCAGAAGAGTGTTCCTGGAGCCACTCTGTGGCAGTTCTGAAGATATGAGGTATCGCATCTGCCTGGTGGAATTGCCCAGGTCCGTCGGAATGCACAATGGACATGAATGGACAAAGGTGATCAAACATGATGCTTACGTACATGTGACCTGTCAGCGTATCTGGGAGCCCACATCACTCCAACTGCACACACCCCACACCATTACAAAGCCTCCACCAGCTTGAACAGACCCCTGCTGATATGCAGGGTCCATTTATTCTTCTGAACAGCACGTGAAAGGCATCCCAGATATGCTCAATAATGTTCGTGTCTGGGGAGTCTGGCGGCTAGTGGAAGTGCTTAAGCTCAGAACAGTGTTCTTGGAACCACTCTGTAGCAATTTGGGACGTGTGAGGTGTCGTATTGTCCTGCTGGAATTGCCCAAGTCCGCCAGAATGCACAATGGACATGAATGGATGCTGGTGACCAGACAGAATGCTTACGTGCGTGTCACCTGTCAGAGTCGTACCTAGACGTACCAGGGGTCCCATATCACTCCAACTGCACACGCCCCACACCATTACAGAGCCTCCACCAGCTTGAACAGACCCCTGCTGACATGCAGGGTCCATGGATCCATGAGGTTGTCTCCATACCTGCACACGTCCATCCGCTCGATACAGTTCGAAACGAGACTCGTACGAACAGGCAACATGTTTCCAGTCATCAAACGTCCAATGTCGGGCTCAGGCGAGGCGTAAAGGTACATAAGGCGTAAGGGTTCATAAGAGGGCCTTCGGCTCCGAAAGCTCATATCGATGACGTTCGCACGCTGACACTTGTTGGTGACCCAGAATTGAAATCTGCAGGAATTTACGGAACGGTTGTACTTCGGTCACGCTGAACGATTCTCTTCAGTCTCGTTGGTACCGTTCTTGCAGGATCTTTTTCTGGCCGAACCGATGTCGGAGATTTGATATTTCGCCGGATTCCTGATGTTCACACCACACTCGTGAAAGGGTCGTAAGGAAAAGTCCCCAATTCATCGCTACCTCTAAGATGCTGTGTCCCATCACTCGTGGGTCGACTATAGCTCCACGTTCAAACTCACTTAAATATTGATAACCTAATGTTGTAGCAGCATTAATCGATCTAATAACTGTGCCAGACAGTTGTCTTATATGGGCGTTGCAGACCGCAGCATCGTATTCTGCCAATTTATATACTGTATTTGTATACACATGCGTATAGGAGTTTCTTTGGGGCTTTAATGTAGGACGCTCCACTGAACGATTTGGGGTGGGGAACCTGGTGTCGGAGAAGCCAACTTAAGGATATTTAGGAATAAAATCACATTATTGTGTAATTTTTTATTCGCATTACTTACAGTTAACTGCAAATGCCATCATTGTCAGAATGAACGTACCATTTGTACTGTATCTTACAAAATGTGCTGAAACTGACGGCCATCAACCTCAATGCAAGCATGTCAGCGGCGAACTAGTTTCTGATGCACCTTGACAAACATCCCTCGTGTGTTTGGAATCACGCCACAGGCAGCTATAGTTCTGGCCACTAATTCCATCTCCGTATCCACTGGTGTCCGATACACAAGTGACTTTAGATATCCCCATAGAAAAGGATCAAGGGGATTCAGAACAGGTGACGTTGCAGGTCATGGAATATGACCTACCCTTCCAGTCCAGCGCCCACGAAATGCAGCATTGAGATGGTTGAGGACATCTACACCGAAGTGAGGCGGCGCACCGTCATGTTGAGTGGGCCTGTTCGTTGATTCGTAGCACGTTCTGTCATGGGACAATCCATATACAACAGTTACGGAAGCTCCATGTATACGGAAATCGAGGTGTCAAATGGTTCAAATGGCTCTGAGCACTATGGGACTCAACTGCTGTGGTCATAAGTCCCCTAGAACTTAGAACTACTTAAACCTAACTAACTTAAGGACAGCACTCAACACCCAACCATCACGAGGCAGAGAAAATCCCTGACCCCGCCGGGAATCGAACCCGGGAACCGAAGTGTCAGTCGGTACGGATAGAGACTGGACGAAACTTACTGATACTTTACTCACGAGTAGTATCATAAGGAAAACTATTGTAGCCTACCGACTCCCTCAGGTACAGACTTATGTTTGATGAAAATATTGCAGTTGATTATAATAGCCTCGCGGTATTAGCCGAGCGGTCTCAGGCGCTGCAGTCATGGACTGTGCGGCTGATCCCGGCGGAGGTTCGAGTCCTCGCTCGGGCATGGGTGTGTGTTTTTGTCCTTAGGATAATTTAGATTAAGTAGAGTGTAAGCTTAGGGACTGATGACCTTAGCAGTTAAGTCCCATAAGATTTCATACACATTTGAACATTTTTTTGAACTCTATAATACCTCCAATCTCTGTGTTCTACGTCTGTTTACAAACAGTCCTGCTGCAGGAGCATTCACAACCGAGCATTATAGTAGAGGCTGAAAATGCCACTTCAGTTGTGAGGTTCTTTTTATTTTTCATGTTCAAACCATGACCAGTTTCGGACTCTTGCACGCCCATCATCAGGTTTGATAACTTTGGATTGCGACCCCGAGCGCTTCGATGGGTGAGGACAGGACGCGGTCTACCACCAGCGAGCGCAAAGCGGAATTGTTTAAACTTTTGGGGGGTGGCGGGTAAATAATCAAAATGGTTGTTACTTCGTTATGTCGTTATGAAAATACCCTTAAATTACCTACGCGTGCTTTACACCTACCTTCGCTGTTTACAAGATCCTGAAAATTATTTTTGCGGTCAACCAGAAAGCGATGGAGATCATACTGACCATAATTTTCAGTCTGCAAGACCACATTACTCTTTGTGATTACAGAAAGAAACTGTTCCTACTTGCCATTTACTCAGAGGGGTCAGGAACTATGACTATAAACAAAAATATTGAGTTTTAACTGGTTAATACACACATCAAAAAAGTATTACACCCGTATTACATCACCCCAGTTCCCAGAACTCCTGAAGGTAGACGTTGACTGTGGATATTATATCACACACACAGAGTACCTTTAACTGTTGAGAGATGTCACTAAACCCGCCAAGAGATGTAAACAACCATTCATCAGCAGTGCCTATTAGACGGAGAGGGTCCGACACCCGATCAGTTCCAGTCAATCCACTAGAAAGGAGGTACACGTTTCGTGTTGTCTGTAGTTCAACCGTGCCTAGACGGTCAATACTGCTGTTCGATCGAGTCCGCATTGTTACTTTGTGCCAGGAAGGGCTCTCAACAAGGGAAGTGTCCAGGCGTCTTGGAGTGAACCAAAGCATGTCCAGAGGTCTTGGAGTGAACCAAAGCGATGTTGCTCGGACATGGAAGAGAGACAGAGAGACAGGAACTGTAGATGACATGCCTCGCTCAGGCCGCCCAAGGGCTACTACTGCAGTGGATGACCGCTACCTAAGGATTATGGTTCGGAGGAACCCTGAAAGTGACGCCACCAAGTTAAATAATGCTTTTCGTGCAGCCACAGGACGTCGTCTTACGACTCAAACTGAGCGCAATAGGCTGCATGATGCGCAACTTCACTCCGACGTCCATGGCGAGGTGCATCTTTGCAACCACGACACCAGGCAGCGTGGTACAGATAGGCCCAATAACATGCTGAATGGACCGCTCAGGATTGACATCACGTTCCCTTCAGCGATGAGTGTCGCAGATGCCTTCAACCAGACAATCGCCGGCCGCGGTGGCCGTGCGGTTCTCGCCGCTTCAGTCCGGAACCGCGCGACTGCTACGGTCGCAGGTTCGAATCCTGCCTCGGGCATGGATGTATGTTATGTCCTTAGTTAGGTTTAAGTAGTTCTAAGTTCTGGGGGACTGATGACCTCATATGTTGAGTCCCATAATGCTTAGAGCCATTTGAACCATTTGAACCAACCAGACAATCGTCGCCGGCCGCTGCGACCGAGCGGTTCTAGGCGCTTCAGTCCGGAACCATGCTGCTGCTACGGTCACAGGTTCGAATACTGCCTCGGGCATGGATGTGTGTGATGTCCTTAGGTTACGTTAGTTTTAAGTAGTTCTAAGTCTAGGGGAATGATGCCCTCAGGAGTTAAGTCCCATAGTGCTTAGAGCCATTTGAATTTGAGGGCAACCCGGTCAGGCAGAACGCCTTAGAACCACTGTAGAGCGACTGCAGCAAGATGGAGGTTCCCTGCTGTTTTGGGGTGGCATTATGCGGGGTTGACGAATGCCGCTGGTGGTCATGGAACGCGCCGTAACGTCTGTACGGTACGTGAATCTCATCCTCCGACCGATAGTGCAACCATATCGGCAGCATATTGTCGAGGCATTCGTCTTCATGAACGACAATTGGCGCCCCCATCGTGCACATCTTGTGAATGACTTGTTTCAGGATAACGATATCGCTCGACTAGAGTAGCCAGCATGTTCTCCAGACATGAACCTTATCGAACATGCCTGGGATAGATTGAAATGTGCTGTTTATGGACGACGTAACCCACCAACCACTCTGAGGGATCTACGCCGAATCGCCGTTGAGGAGTGGGACAATCTGGACCAACAGTGCCCTGATGAACTTGTGGGTAGTATGCCACGACGAATACAGGCATTCATCAATGCAAGAGGACGTGCTACTGGGTATTAGAGGTACCGGTGTGGACAGCAATATGGACCACCACCTCTGGAGGTCTCGCTGTATGGTGGTACAACATGCAATGTGTGGTGTTCATGAGCAATATAAAAGGCGGAAATGATGTTTACGTTGATTTCTATTCCAGTTTCCTGTACAGGTTCCGGAATTCTCAGAACCGAGGTGATGAAAAATATAATAATATCCCTAATGATAATAACATCCCTATCGAAAACAGATTTTTAACAGTTCAGAGGCCACCTCTACGGTAAGCTCCAAGTAAAATGGCCACTCGCCTTCACTTCTAATCACCAAAACTTAATTGCTCGATTTATATGTGCAAAAATAATGCTTCCACTTGCCACGCGGTTTTTTCAACGTACATGGGCAGCACACAGACAGTTACTTTCGTGAAATCCTCTTACACTTTCGGTGTAAGTCCTCGCGAGTTCAGTTCCCACTTTTAAGGAAAACGCATTCAAGTGTACCCAGCTTCGACGTCATCCGAAGCAGGCGTTTGACTGACGCGAGCAGATTGATATCAAGGTGTGAAGTTTCCAGAATGAGATTTTCACTCTGCAGCGGAGTGTGCGCTGATATGAAACTTCCTGGCAGATTAAAACTGTGTGCCCGAACGAGACTCGAACTCGGGACCTTTGCCTTTCGCGGGCAAGTTCTCAACCACCAGAGCACTTGCCCGCGAAGGCAAAGGTCCCGAGTTCTAGTCTCGGTCGGGCACACAGTTTTAATCTGCCAGGAAGTTTCAAGGTGTGAAGTGTCTCTCTTCCCTGCCTCTCTGCCTGTATTAATATATGGGTCCAGCGGACTGCCGGCCGAAGTGGCCGTGCGGTTAAAGGCGCTGCAGTCTGGAACCGCGCTACCGCTACGGTCGCAGGTTCGAATCCTGCCTCGGGCATGGATGTTTGTGATGTCCTTAGGAAGTTAGGTTTAACTAGTTCTAAGTTCTAGGGGACTAATGACCTCAGCAGTTGAGTCCCATAGTGCTCAGAGCCATTTGAACCATTTGAATCCAGCGGGCTGCCCAAGAAACTTCTGCCATCAGGCGTCGTAGGCACAGGCAGCGATATGGTCTCTTCTCTGTTGTTTAACAATTCATAATCTTTTTAACATTTATATAAATAGAGTTCTGTTTGTTTTTGTTACTGAAAAAGTTTTAGCTCGACTGCATTTAAACTTTGCAGCTAGAATTTTTAGAACTGAGCAGACAGTACAACATGACCTCCGAACTGACTCTTTAAGATTCAATGTAACCGTAGTTATTAACAATACCGTCAATACTATATTAGTGCAGGAATGTAATAGCGTGCTGTAATTAGAACTTTCTATTACGAGTACAGATGTTACTTAATCTACAATGATTAAGGACGTTCTCGTCCGAAAATTGGTTTTTAGTATCTAACTTGAAAATTAATAGAGGTATTCTATTGGTGTCAGATATTTAAAGTTTTTATGTGAAACTGAGGCTACCTATAAATTTTCAGCTTTCTGCGTCTGATACTTAGCGCCTTTAGTTTTCCCCTAAAAACGCCGATTTTGACCAAGATATTGCTCTGATCAAGTTGAGACTTGTAACTTTTAATTGTGACACACATTTGCGTATTCTGAACAACTTTAACCTTGTAGTATTACTATTCAGCGTCACTAATTTTGTTTTTAATAAGATCGCATATTTCGCCTAATATATTCACTTGATCATTCAGACATCTTGCAGTATTAACATTAATACACTGAAGCATGCCCTGACGAAGTCTGGAAAAGTTATCTTAATTTTTAATTCCACTCTTGTATTGTGGTTCAGTCCTTTGTATGTTAATCACAGGAGCGCTATGATGACGTGGCGCCGGGCAGAAGTGAACTGGGATAAGCCCCGGCGTACTCGCTTCGCCTCTGTACCTCTTACAATGAGAACAACGCTCGTTTCGCCTCACACTGAAAAACAAAACGAACCTTACAAGTGTAGCGGTATTTTCAACCTCTACTATATCTACACTACTGGCCATTAAAATTGCTACACCAAGAAGAAATGCAGATGATAAACATTGGGCAAATATATTATGCTAGAACTGACACGTGATTACATTTTCGCGCAATTTGGGTGCATAGATCCTGAGAAACCAGCACCCAGAACAACCACCTCTGTCCGTAATAACGGCCTTGATACGCCTGGGCATTGAGTAATACAGAGCTTGGATAGCGTGTACAGGTACAGCAGCCCATGCAGCTTCAACACGATACCACAGTTCATCAAGAGTAGTGACTGGCGTATTGTGACGAGCCACCATTGACCAGACGTTTTCAATTGGTGAGAGATCTGGAAAATGTGCTAGCCACGGCAGCAGTCGAACATTTTCTGTATCCAGTAAGGCCCATACAGGACCTGCAACACGCGGTCGTGCATTATCCTGGTAAAATGTAAGGTTTAGCAGGGATCGAATGAAGGGTAGAGCCACGGGTCGTAACACATCTGAAATGTAACGTCCACTGTTCAAAGTGCAGTCAATGCGTCCAAGAGGTGACCGAGACGTGAAACCAATGGCACCCCATACCATCACGCCGGGTGATACGCCAGTATGGCGATGAAGAATACACACTTCCAATGTGCGTTCACCGCGATGTCGCCAAACACGGATGCGACCATCATGATGCTGTAAACTGAACCTGGATTCATGCGAAAAAATGACGTTTTGCCATTCGTGCACCCAGGTTCGTCGTTGAGTACACCATCGCAGGCGCTCCTGTCTGTAATGCAGCGTCAAGGGTAACCGCAGCCACGGTCCGAGCTGATAGTCTTTGCTGCTGCAAACGTCGTCGAACTGTTCGTGCCGGCCGGAGTGGCCGTGCGATTCTAGGCGCTACAGTCTGGAACCGCGAGACCACTACGGTCTCAGGTTCGAATCCTGCCTCGGGCATGGATGTGTGTGATGTCCTTAGGTTAGTTAGTTTTAAGTAGTTCTACGTTCTAGGGCACTGATGACCTCAGAAGTTGAGTCCCAAGTGCTCAGAGCCATTTTTTGAACTGTTCGTGCAGATGGTTGCTGTCTTGCAAACGCCCCCATCTGTTGACTCGGGGATCGAGACGTGGCTGCATGATCCGTTACAGCCATGCAGATAAGATGCCTGTCATCTCGATTGCTAGTTGGGATCCAGCACGGCGTTCCGTATTACTCTCCTGAACCCACCGATTCCATATTCTGCTAACAGTCACTGGATCCCGACCAACGCGAGCAGCAATGTCGCGATACCATAAACCGCAATCGCGATAGGCTACAAAATGGCTCTGAGCACTATGGGACTTAACATCTGTGGTCATCAGTCCCCTAGAACTTAGAACTACTTAAACCTAACTAACCTAAGGACATCACACACATCCATGCCCGAGGCAGAATTCGAACCTGCGACCGTAGCGGTCACGCGGTTCCAGATTGAAGCGCCTAGAACCGCACGGCCACACCGGCACGCCGATAGGCTACAATCCGACCTTTATCAAAGTCGGAAACGTGTTGGTACACATTTCTCCTCCTTACACGAGGCATCACAACAACGTTTCACCAGGCAACGCCGGTCAACTGCTGTTTGTGTATGAGAAATCGGTTGGAAACTTTCCTCATGTCAGCACGTTGTAGGTGTCGCCACCGGCGCCAACCTTGTGTGAATGCTCTGAAAAGCTAATCATTTGCATATCACAGCGTCTTCTTCCTGTCGGTTAAATTTCGCGTCTGTAGCACGTCATCTTCGTGGTGTAGCAATTTCAATGGCCAGTAGTGTATTTAGTTGTTAAAAGTGTCAAAAGACTGTCTCATTTTTCACTCACGCTATATTAATTTCACTTGTTCACAAATAGTTTCAGCCTTGTAGACCATTCTCAAGTGATTTTGTGGCTGTGTGCAAAAAGAAATTTCAGGTACAAATTTCTAGGAATTGCAGAGGGGTGTGGGCACGTAGTATTTTGAATCGGAAGCCATGTGAGAAACATTTCGTTTCCGTTCTACAACGATTTCAATCCAGGTGTGTAACTCATCCATTTTTGCTTGACGAATTGAATCAGGCGTGACACAGTACAATTATTAGGTAACAATTCGAAAAGAAACATAAATAAACATCCATTTATCATAATAAATGAAAAGCACCAGTTTGCTTTTGTTCTACAATATTATTTTTATTGCTAACCGGTTTTCGGCTTACAAGGTTGTGTATCACTCTCCATGTTTCATACCTCTTGATACAGCCTTGTCTAGAACTAATTTTATCTTATTTTATTAGTTTTGTTTATTAATAGAAACTGTTATGTAGGCATGCTATTCCTATTTTGTGCTAAAGGTTTTCCTGTCAACTCCATTGTTATTTATGTACTGTTCAGTTTTTACTATTTCATTGCAAAGATGTTACTCACTGTATGTTTCTACTTCACTCTAGATGTGTTACTTCTCTTCCAATGTTGTCTGCTAACATTTAACTTCTTTGGTGATAATACTCAGTAAATGTCTGAAGATGGCCTTGTAAGCCGAAAACCGGTTAGCAATAAAAATAATATTGTAGAACAAAAGCAAACTGGTGCTTTTCATTTATTATTATAATGTTGTTCTACCAAGAACCGACGGAAGATTCTGTTAATATCCATTTATCACTTAGGCACATTTGTCTGTATCAATACTTAAACATTACATGTTTACATTATTCCAAAACAAAAAAGAACCCAGCATACTGTAAGTTCAGAACAGTACTGATGCATTACAACAGCGGCTCGATGTAGCGGCCACCAACGTCGTTACAGACGGTGTACGCGTCACCTTGTCTACCCTATTGCGTACCAGGACACGCAACTCTGTGACTTCTCTCTTTGTCTCAGCAGACGTGTACGCGTTACACGTCTGAATTAAAACCGTCGTAGAACCGAAATGTTACGTTTCCACACATGGATACCTTTTCAAAATATCCTGTACTCACTTCCCTCTACAAGTCCTAGAAGTTCGTAATGGGAATTTGGGAACACCCTGCGTCACCAACACGTATAGAAATGTAATAATGTGAATGTAAACGTATTTAAAATAATTTAATTGCAACAGTAATCTATGCCTTACATAATGAAATAGCATCTCGAAACTTGTGTTTCCTCTTCGTTTTGGTTCACAAACGCCATCTTGTAGACTTGACAGCTTGGCATTTACAAACGTATTATATTGACCGAAGAGTAAAGCTAAGAATGGTATAATTGGAATAATAATTTCAGTTTTAATCTTTGAAGGATATCCGAAAGTTTTTACCGGTTTGTTCGATGTATACTTCGTCACAATTGTCACATCTATTTTTGCAGATACCTGACTTATTAAATGGATCTTTTGTTTTGGTGCTGTGCCTTATAAGATTTCTATTGTTGTTGTCAGTATGGAACCCAACTTTTATATTTGTATTTTTAAAAGTTTACTGACATATTCATCCTTTGGTATCACTAGTAAAGTATTGTGTCTGTCACATTTTATGCCATATCTGTTTAATTTCTTGTTGATATTTCTCATAGGATTTTGGTAAATATCTTTGTGTTCGCATTTTGTTCGTTCTGAAATGACTTTAGAGATTTTAGAAGTAATTTTGTTTTGTCAGGTGTAGAAAAATATCCGCTACCAGTCACAATAAAAGGTTATGTATTTGTCACACGACCGGTTTCGGGCTTACGCCCATCCTCAGGCATTTATACATTCATTTACATGTTTATACTGTTGGAGATCAATAAAGATGAAGCACCATTATTATGCAGTTATGCTGTGGTGACAGTTTTGCCACTTAGTTACGCACTTATTGTCATTTTCATTGTGTAAACACGTGAGGATGGGCGCAAGCCCGAAACCGTTCGTGTGACAAATAAATAACCTTTTATTTTGACTGGTAGCGGATATTTTTCTACAACCGATAAAGGAACAGTCACAGAGTTCGACAGCATCCACTATGGATAAAATTCATTCAGTTTTGTTTTGGTCTTTTGCAGGTAAATATATTTGAAATTCACGTCATAGCATTCCTATTCGTGACTGTAATCTCTGTATTTCAATGAAAATTATCTGACTTCTCGATTAGAAATTTTAAAAAAAATCTTTTTCGGAATCTCAGCCTTTCGGGGATAAAAAAGACGATGAAAATTTTTATGAAAATACAATGACGGAAAAAGATTGCAACACCAAAAAATAGTTAATGTAGAACAATTACATGATGGGAATACATGTGCCTACATAACATATTCAATTGAATAACACTTTAAGATCACAGGTTAATGTAAGCACGAGGTAAGTCATTGCAAATGCAAAATTCTTGCACATTAATAACCGGTGTAACTCCAAGAATGTTGAACGCACGTGTTGCGTTGTACAGGTGACTGATGTTAGTTTGTGGGATGGAGTTCCATGCCTTTTTTTCCTTTAGTATATGTCAATTCCCCCTCCCCCCCCCCTTCTGTGGGGTGGCTGGCAGTAGCGTAATAGGCCGCTCTATAGCCTACAGAAAAGTTTAAAAACAGAATGAGAATATGACAAACAACAAAAAACAGGCAATAAAGTGGTCACTTTTTAAAAAACTGTAAAATGATGGGAAGTTAAAATATAAAAACACGGGGTTGACGATGCGAAGAAAGACACACACTAAGTAGACAAGCACAATTAAAAAAACACAGTGACAGTCTGATTTCTGTTCACAAGAGTTAAAAAAACACACCTAGCGACAGTATGGTGTTTGTTCGCAACACTGAAAGGGGACACACAACACTGAACACTCAGTTAAAACTGTAGATGACGGCAGATGGGCGGGGGAAGGGGGGGGAGATGGACAGACGGGGAAAAAACGTGGAGGAGAGGGAAAGTAAAAAAAGGGGGAGCCGATGGAGGGAGAGGACACAGAAAAGAGGGGTGGTAGGCGGCCGCAAGAAGGAGTGGGGAAGGCAGTAGAGGGGAAAACAAAAGGACTCAGGGGAGAGAATGGAGTCAAAGAGACAGTAGGCAGGGAAAAAATAGGATGGAAGGGGGGAGAGAGAGCCTGGAAAAAGGACAGAGGGAGGGAGGGGATGAGGATCAGAGTTGATAGGAGGGATAAATGGAGGAAGAGAGGGCATCATCCAGGAGGGGGAGTTGATGGCAGCCACCTTGGGGAAAGGAGATGAAGGGCATAGAGGTGGAGGGTAGGGAGGACACAGTGGTGAAGTTGTAGCAGTGGGTGGAGGTTGGAGAGGAGTGGAGCAACCAGGGGATGAGGGGGATCAAGTCGGTGGGAGGTGTAGAGGACACAGACATGTTTGAGGAAAAGGAGCAGATGGGGGAAAGGAATCAGGTCATAGAGGATCTGCATGGGGGATGGGAGGTGTCTATGGAAGGCGAGGCTGAGTGCATCGCGCTTGAGTTCTGGAGGAACCTATAGAACATGAGGGGGGGGGGGGGCAGCGGACATCCAGGGGGGACTGGTATAACAGAGGATGGGATGGATTAAGTAGGTGTGGAGGATGGTAGAGGGATTCAACCCCCATGTCTGGCCAGAGAGGAGTTTAAGGAGACAGAGGCAGTTGTGGACTTTGGATTGGATAGAGCAGAAATGAGGTGTTGGTCAATGGTGAGTCCTAGGTAGTCGAGGGAGTGGGAGAGGTGGACAGGACAGGCACAGATGGTGAGGGAAAAATCAAGGAGCCAGAAAGAGTGAATGGTACGATCTACAATGATTGCCTGGGTCTTGGAAGGACTGATTTTGAGGAGTACTGGTTACAACATGTGGCAAAAAGGTCAAGGTGACTCTGGAGAAGGCGTTGGGGCTGTGGAGTGAGGGCAAGGAAGGCAGTGTCATTAGCATACAACATGAGGTGGACGGAATGGGAGCAAGTGGGGGGGGGAGGGTTCGGTCATATCTGCTGTTCCATGCCTGTTGCACTTGGTCAGTCAACAAAGGGAGGACGCATTGTCTTAAGAGTGTACATGTTCTGGGTTTCCTGCAGACACAGTTCTGCTGGGGAACAAGTAAAAAGGTGCATCACAGTGGATGATCGAAGTCGCACAGCAGTTGGAAACACACTTAAAAGTTGAAGTACGTGGGACAACTCAGGGCGAAATTCTGGAGGTATATGGGCAAAGTGCAATGTTGCGTCCGCAGCGGATGCCAACTGCTTCCCCAGTTCTCTGAGAATTACTTTGAACAATTAGTTCATGAGCCCACACGAATTGTAAATGGTTGCGAAAACACACTTGACCTCTTAGCCACAAATAATCCTGATCTAATAGAGAGCGTCATGACGGATGCAGGGATTAGTGAGCACAAGGTCATTGTAGCGAGGCTCAAAACCATATCAACCAAAACCACTAAAAATAAACGAAAATATATCTATTTAAAACAGCAGATAAAAATCGCTTGATGCCTTCCTTAAGGGAGAGTCTCCATCCCTTCCAAGCTAATTATGTAAGTGTAGACCAGATATGGCTCAAATTCGAGGATACAGTATCGACAGCAATAGACAGATTCATACCGCATAAGGTAATAAGAGAAGGGACTGATCCACCGTGGTACACAAAACACGTCAGAACACTGTTGCAGAAGCAACGAAAAAAGCATGCCAAATTCAGAAGAACGCAAAATCCCCAAGACTCGGTAAGTTTCACGGAAGCTCAAAATTTAGTGCAGAAGTCAATGCGACATGCTTTTAATAGTTTACACAATGAAATATTGTCTCAAAATACGGTAGAAAACCCAAAGAGATTCAGGTCTTATGTAAAGTACACCAGTGGCAAAAAACCGTCAATATTGTCACTGCGCGATAGTGATGGAAATGTTACCGATGATGGTGCCACTAAAGCGGAGTCACTAAATACAGTTTTCTGTAATTCCTTCACGAAATATTTCAGAATTCGAAACCAGAACAGGTGCTAGCATGAGTGACATAAAAATAGATAGGTGTTGCGAAACAACTCAAATCGCTTAAGAAAGGTAAGTCTTTCGGTCCAGATGGTATACCAATCAGGTTCCTCTCAGAGTATGCAGACACAATAGCGCCTTTCTTAGCAATCGTATACAACCACTCACTTGACGAAAGGTCTCTCCCTAAAGACTGGAAAGTAGCACAGGTCTCACCAATATCCAAGTAAGGAAATAGGAGTAACCCATTGAATTACAGACCCATATCACTGACCTCAATTTGCAGTAGGATTTTGTTGCATATACTGTACTCGAACATTATGAATCACCTTGAAGAAAATGACTTATTGATACATAACCAACACGGATTCAGAAAATATCGGTCTTCTGCAACACAGCTAGCTCTTTATTCCCATGAAGTAATGAGTGCTGTCGACAAGGGATCTCAGATCGATTCCATATTCCTAGATATCCAGAAGGCTTTTGATACCGTTCCTCAAAAGCGACTATTAATAATATTGCGTGCATGTGGAGTATCGTCTCAGTTGTGTCACTGAAGTCGTGATTTGCTCTCGGAGAGGTCACAGTTCGTAGTGAAAGACCGTAAATCATCGAACAGAACAGAAGTGATACCTGGCGTTCCTCAAGGTAGTGTCATAGGCCCTATGCTGTTCCTGATTTACATAAATTATCTAGGTGATAATCTGAACAGCCCCCTTATATTGTTTGCAGATGACGCTGTAATTTGCCGTCTAGTAAAATTATCAGACGATCAATTCTAATTAAAAAATGATATAGAGAGAATTTCTGTATGGTGCGAAAAGTGGCAATTGGCACTAAACAAAGAAAAGTGCGAGGTCATCCACATGGGTGCTAAAATAAATCCGATACATTTTTGGTATACGATAAATGGCACAAATCTAAGGGCTGTCAATTCGACTAAATACCTAGGAATTACAATTACGAGCAAATTAAATTGGAAAGAGTACATAGATAATATTGTGGGGAACGCGAAACAAAGACTGCGCTTTGTTGGCACAACACTTAGAATATGCGACAAACTCACTAAAGAGACAGCCTACGTTACACTTGTCCGTCCTCTGCTGGAATATTGGTGCGCTGTATGGGATCCTTACCAGGTAGGATTGACGGAGGACATCGAAAAGGTGCAAATAAGGGCAGCTCGTTTCGTGTTATCGCGCAATAGGGGTGAGAGCGTCGCTGATATGATACGCTAGTTGGGGGTGGCAGTCACTGAAACAAAGGCTGTCTTCTTGGTGATGAGATCTATTTACGAAATTTCAATCACCAACTTTCTCTTCTGAATGCGTAAATATTTTGTTGACACACACCTACGTAGGGAGAAATGATCATCATAATAAAATAAGAGAAATCAGAAGTCGAACGGAAAGATTTAGGTGTTTCTTTTTCCCACGCGCCATTCGAGAGTGGAATGGTAGAGAAGATGTATGAAAATGGTTCGATGAACCCTCTGTCAGGCACTTAAGTGTGAATTGCAGAGTAACCATGTAGTTGTAGATGCCACACAGACGTGGTTGATGCTGAACTGAAAGTCCATATCGCACATCATGCGATATTTTTTTTTGTTTTTTTTTTTTGGGCAAGCTGAAAAACTGAAAAAATCATCTGCGGCAAAAGAAATTTTCTAGCGATTACGATGTTCATGCAGCAGTTTTCGAATGGCCCCATGACCAAAGAGTGGAATCCTATCGCTGAGGAAATGAAATATTGGTAGAAGGTTCTGACCGTGCCTGTGTAGACACAGTGTAGCGAAGTACAAAATCTGTGATTTGGTCCTCTGTTTTATTCCACAACCATATCAAGTGAAGAAGTCAGTAAATTAACCTGTTACACAAATGTTCTCTCATTTACTTTTGACAGAATTGGTTTACATATTTTGACTCTTGTGCAGCCCTCCCCTTTCCCTCCCCTCGCCCCTTGGGCTCCGTCTCCTCTCCACCCCCCACCCCCCCCCCCTGCCCTACTCACTTCTCCCTTCCCAGCCCCTACATTTCCTCCCCATCTCCTGCCTGAAGTGCCACCGACTCTACCCACATTCCCCCGCTTACCAGTCCGCATCCTCTGTCAACGACCCATTTCTCTTCCCTCTCTCTCTCCTCTCTGACCACCCCCACCCTTGACAGCACCTTCAAATTCTACTGCAGTTAATAGTGTTCTGCTGCTTGCCGCGTGTGTAACATAATTGTAGGCCAATGTCGTCGTACCATACTGTTAACGCCGTTTTTAATTAGGCTGTTCCTGCCGCCAGGGTTTATGTGCTATGTCTAGATTTTATGTAAGCGTGCCTTGTTACACTATCTCTTTTTTTGTATATTTTAATTCCAATTGTTTCCCCCTTCTCAATTGTAAATTTCATCTTTTATCCCCGTATTTCATATATGTGCTGTTTTGTGATACTTAATGTTATCTATTGGCTGAAGAGTGGCGAGTTGTGCTGCTACCAGCCCATCCCTGCCGCCAAGGGCAGAGGCATGGAATGACAATTGTATTCTACTAATGTCTAATAAATTCTGATACTTGAAACACTTGACAATGGACTAAGGCTGATATCTAGATTGTGGATTAAAAGTTATTGTACATTCAGATGAGAGTTATATCTTTCAAAGAGTTTTATGTGACTGTCGCCCCACACCAAAGTAAAACCATCTGTACAGAAACTCAGCGACTACGATGAAGAACAGCTATATCTGTCTGTGTCACACTAAAGCAGTGGTTCCCAACCTTCCTTACATCACTACGCTTGAGTGCAATCAGACAATGCCACCACCCACCCTCCCCAATATTATGACCAACTTACTTTGGTTGGTTGATTTGTGGGAGGGGGGCCAAACAACGAGGTCATCAATCCTATCGGATGGATTATTGAAGTCGGCCTTGCCGTTTCAGAGGAACCATTCCAGCATTTGCGTGAAGTTATTTTGGGGAAATCATGGCCAGATACGGGTTTGAACCATCGTCCTCCCGAATGCAAGTCCAGTGTGCTAAACACCACGCCACCTCGCTCTATCGCCAACCTCTGCACCTAACTAAAATGAATGAATGAAAGACTTTCCTTGGAACACTTTTATTTTTAAAATAATAAAATATTTGAAACAGGAATGATATTTCGTGTGTATGTGTGTGAGTGTGTGTGTGTGTGTTTTAGAATGAATGATAGAGTAATTCTGCGGTGTAATACAAGTGCTACACACAAATCCTTCTCAGACAAGAAAGTCAACTATCCACAGTGAGAGTAGACACGTTGTTACAAAAAATGGTTCCCCTGTATTACTCCTCTCCACTGCGTCACTTGCTTGACCTGCACACTGCAACCCCATTTAAAATCAAACAAGGTCAGATGTCTGCGCTGTACTTACTCTTTGTGATTAACTTGATTGCTCAACTCTTACTTCTGAAATGGCAGAAATTTGACTACTTCTACATCTACATCTACATCCATACTCCGCAAGCCACCTGACGGTGTGTGCCGGAGGGTACCCTGAGTACCTTATCAGTTCTCCCTTCTATTCCAGTCTCGTATTGTTCGTGAAAAGAAGGATTGTCGGTATGCTTCTGTGTGGGCTCTAATCTCTCTGATTTTACCCTCATGGTCTCTTCGCGAGATATACGTAGGAGGGAGCAATATACTGCTTGATTCTTCGGTGAAGGTATGTTCTCGAAACTTTAACAAAAGCCCGTACCGAGCTATGAGCGTCTCTCCTTCAGAGTCTTCCACTGGAGTTTATCTATCATCTCCGTAACGCTTTCGCGATTACTAAATGATCCTGTAACGAAGCGTTCTGCTCTCCGTTGGTTCTTCTCTATCTCTTCTAACAACCCTCTCTGGTACGGATCCCACACTGCTGAGCAGTATTCAAGCAGTGGGCGAATAAGCGTACTGTAACCTACTTCCTTTGCTTTCGGACTGCATTTCCTTAGGACTCTTCCAATGAATCTGTCTGGCATCTGCTTTACCAACGATCAACTTTATACGATCGTTCCATTTTAAATCACTCCTAATGCGTACTCCCAGATAATTTATGGAATTAACTGCTTCCAGTTGCTGACCTGCTATTTTGTAGCTAAATGATAAGGGATCTATCTTTCTATGTATTCACAGCACATTACACTTGTCTACATTGAGATTCAATTGCCATTCCCTGCACCATGCGTCAATTCGCTGCAGATCCTCCTGCATTTCAGTACGATTTTCCATTGTTGCAACCTCTCGATACACCACAGCATCATGTGTAAAAAGCCTCAGTGAACTTCCGATGTCATCTACAAGGTCATTTATGTATATTGTGAATAGCAACGGTCCTATGACACTCCCCTGCGGCACACCTGAAATCACTCTTACTTCAGAAGACTTCTCTCCATTGAGAATGACATGCTGCGTTCATGTGCTTTGTGTCTAAAAAAATGGTTCAAATGGCTCTAAGCACTATGGGACTTAACATCTGAGGTCATCTGTCCCCTAGACTTAGAACTACTTAAACCTAACTAACCTAAGGACATCACACACATCCATGCCCGAATCAGGATTCGAACCTGCGACCGTAGCAGCAGCGCGGTTCCGGGCTGAAGCGCCTAGAACCGCTCGGCCACAGCGGCCGGCCTTTGTGTCTAACCACTCTAATAATAATAATAATAATGTGTACAGTCTTATGCATTTACTGGTGTGTTGTGCCTGTCAGTTAATCCCCTTATCTGTTTCGAAGCGAATAAGCAATTTCTGGCCAACTGCAGGAACTATCTACAGCTTGGAGAAGACATTTTCTTGAGATATGTAACATTTGTTACGTATATGCCTCACTTCTATCATGAGCAATGTACGCTACAAAGCACAAAATACGTGTATCGTGGATGGACTATGTGAAGAACCTGTAAACTCAACCGAATTAATGCTACTAACTGAGAAAAAGTAATTATTGATAACTTACACAAAAAGTATATAGCCTTACAAAATTGTGATAACAGTGATGATCTTTGGAAAATAGTTTAGTTTCATGACTGGAGCAGAATCAAGTCATTTAGTTTTTACTCCTCAGAATATTTAATTTTACCCTTCAGGAGGCAATTACCCCCAGGTTGGGAAATAGTCCTCTAAAGTGTAGGCTATCATTATATAAAAGTTCTTGGCCTACCATAATAATGAGTAACTTGCTTTTTGAACTCCTCTTGTACAGATAAATTAACGTGAATCTTTGAAGTGAATTAGGAAGAGTCTGTTAGTTTCACCATTAAACGGACTTTTCCCCATGTTCTTATGGTTGGTTTTCAGAAGGGATTGTCTCTGGTTTCCGAACTGTCAAGCTTAAAATCACACGAACATTGTGACATTTCAACCAACACCTACACTTTCTAGGAGCGCTGGTTACGGGGAACGATGAGAACCTGGGCCACAGCGTGCATCGAAAATCGACACACATGGACCGATACCTGCACAAAATGTGAGATCACCACCCGAGCCAGAAAAGAGGCATGTTTAATATGCTCTAAATGCACGAAAGACGAATACGTGAGTCACAGCGCCTCGGACACGAGATGCAACACTT
The DNA here is from genome assembly GCF_023898315.1 of Schistocerca nitens. NCBI lineage: Eukaryota > Metazoa > Arthropoda > Insecta > Orthoptera > Acrididae > Schistocerca > Schistocerca nitens. The sequence goes on along the minus strand of NC_064623.1, from coordinate 57,550,460 downwards.
GGAAAGTTTTCTGAGGGGCAACGGGTACTCCACTTGTTGGATAAGAAGTGTCACGAAATCAAACACTCGCCGATGTGACACGTTGGAAGAAGGAATGTCGGGTACAGCCTTTCTTCCATACAATCACAGGATGACACGCAGAATCGGCTGTATGCTGCGCAAACTAGGATTAAAGACTATTTACAGACCGATCGAGAAGACAAAAGGGTAGAAGGGACCCATTTGCAATGTCCAGAATATAGCACGAACTATATTGACAAACTGCCTATTGGCTTCTGTCTCGGGTTCTTCGGCCGACGTTCATCTAATGATTTTTCTGACGTTTCGCCAGCACGAGTGGCTGGCATTGTCAAAGCTTCACCCTCCATTGCCGGTGGTGAACTGGAGCCGAGCTCGCGGCCGCAGACTATATGTACCTGGCGCGCCAACGTCCGAGGGCTTCTCCGCGGTCATTTCCGGTGCGGTTCTCCTCTTGTTACCTGCGACGGTCGTTTGCTGCAGAGCCAAACACTCGGCGAAGTAAGGATTTATAAAAAGAGTACGGCCCTTCTGCCATACCTTTCCAGAGTGACGAACAGAATCGGCCGTATATTGCACAAACATGGCGTAAAGACGATTTTCAAACCGACAAGGAAGATCAAAGAGTGTCTTAGATCGGCAAAGGAGAAAAGGGACCCACTTGCAATGTCGGGAATATACAGTATACCATGCACATTCTGAAAAGTTTATGTCGGAATGACCGGACGACCGATCAACACCAGGATCAAAGGACATAAGCGACATTGCAGGTTGGGGCAGGTGGAGAAATCGACCGTGGCAGAGCACGCACTGAGTGAGACCGACTGTGGTGTCACCGCCAGACACCACACTTGCTAGGTGGTAGCCTTTAAATCGGCCGCGGTCCGGTAGTATACGTCGGACCCGCGTGTCGCCAGTGTCAGTGATTGCAGACCGAGCGCCGCCACACGGCAGGTCTAGAGAGACGTCCTAGCACTCGCCCCAGTTGTACAGCAGACTTTGCTAGCGATGGTTCACCGACAAATTACGCTTTCATTTGCCGAGACGATAGTTAGCATAGCCTTCAGCTACGTCATTTGCTAGAACCTAGCAAGGCGCCATTATCATTTGCTATTTATCTTGTGATGCATGTACCGTCAGACCGATGTTCACCAATTATGGATTAAAGTTAAGTATTCCCGCAGCTACGTACGTTCTTTGCTACTGTAACTTCCTTTACCTGTTCCAGACCTCACGCCAGCCTGCGTGAGCTTAAACGCGTGCCTTTCGGCTTCACCTCGTAGTGGCTTGGCTGTCTTGCCAAGTCACAACACCGACCACGTAATAGAATTCGCCGACACGGAAATTCTGGCTGTAGAGATGCATTATCACACGCGCTTGTTCAGAGAAGCTGTAGAAATACAAAAACACGCGAACAGTTTCAACAAGAAAGAGGAAAGCCTTAAGGTAAACGGATCCTGGCTCCTGTACTGCAGCGAACGACTGTTGCAGGTAGCAAGAGGAGAACAGCATCGGAAATGACCGCAGAGAAGCCCTCGGACGTTGGCGCGCCAGGTACATATAGTCTGCGGCCGCGAGCTCGACTCCGGTTCACCACCGGCAATGGAGGCTGAAGCTTTGACAATGCCAGCCACTCGTGCTGGCGAAACGACAGTAAAATCATTACATGAACGTCGGCCGAAGAACCCGAGACAGAAGCCAATAGGCAGTTTGTCAACAAGTGGCCACAAAAGCCTTAACAATTTTGTACGAACCATATTCTTTTGTAAAAATTTTGTAATGACTGGACGAGGTATCAGTACCGGGACCAGCGAACATAAAAGGTACTGCAGATTTGGACAGATGGAGGAATCGGCCCTTATGAGAGTGGTTATTCAGCTTGACACTGATTGACAGAACTGTTGGATATCGTGTCAGATTCTATCCAATTCGCGCGTTAAATCGTCGAAACCGCGTTATGGTTTGTGGGACCTGCCCATAATGCTCCAAACATTCCCAATTGGGGAGAAAATGGCAACTTTTCTGACCAAGGTACGGTTTGGCAAGTATGAAGACAAACAGTAGAAACTCTTGCTATGTGTGAGCGGGCATTATCTTGCTGAAATTAAGCTCAGGATGGCTTGCCAGGAAGGGCAACAAAGCGGGCCATAGAATATCGTCGAAGTACTGCTGTGGTGTAACGGTGCCAAAGGGGGTCCTGCTATGAAAATAAGTGACACTGCCATCCTGATTCTGTAGCCGTACGACACTCAGGCTGTTACGATACGGCCTCACGGCAAGGACTGATGGACGCTGGTTCCATTTCTTTGCATAACAGGACCCCTTTGGTTATCATCTGGGGTACTCTTACAGCACAGCAGTACATCGACGTGACAGGCACTTGACTATTGTCTGAAGTGGCGCTGGAAGGAATTGACACCATGAATCTTGCAGGGTTGTCCGTAAATCCGTAAGATTACGAGGGCACGGAGATCTCTTCTGAACGCATGTTCCAAGGAATCCCAGATATGCTCAATAATGTTCATGTCTGGGGAGTCTGGTGGCCAGTGGAAGTGCCTAAACTCAGAAGATGGTTCAAATGGCTCTGAGCACTATGGGACTTAACTTCTGAGGTCATCAACCCCTATAACTTAGAACTACTTAAACCTAACTAACCTAAGGGCATCACACACATCCATGCCCGAGGCAGCATTCGAACCTGCGACCGTAGCCGGCGCGCGGTTCCACACCGTAGCGCCTAGAACTGCTCGGCCACCCCAGCCGGCAAACTCAGAATTTTCTTGGAGCCACTTGTAGCAATATGGGACGTGAGGGTGTCGCATTGTCCTGCTGGGATTATCCAAGTCTGTCGGAATGGACAGTGGACATGAATGGATGCAGGTGAGCAGATAAGATGCTTACGTACGTGTCACCTGTCAGAGTCGTATCTAGACGTACCAGGGATCCCATACTACTCCAGCTGCACACACCCCACACCATTACAGAGCCCCCAACAGCTTGAACAGACCCCTACTGACATGCAGGGTCCATGTATTCATGAGATTGTCGCCATATCCGCACACTTCCATCCACTTGAGACAATCTGAAACAAGACTCGTCCGACCAGGCAACATGTTTCGAAGCATCGGCTGGTTCCCGACATGAATAGCGGATTATTCTGCTGCTTATGTACCCCGCGTCAATCACACAGCCTGCAACATGCACGGCACCAGGTCAAAGGAACTTTCATTCGTCAGCGCCATCTACTGAGGCAACGGTGCATTTCTGGACACATGTTCATGGGATATTTTTTTTTTTTCCATTTCCAGTCAGGAATCCGTCCCTACAGTTTGCCGGTTTTGCTAATGTTCACCCTGGACAACTCAGCGCCACAGAAGAACTTACAGCATACAAAATTAAGTACAACTCAATCATTAGCTGTACATATTGTTAATAAACGTATTTTCTTAGAAGTCTGATCGCATTTTTTGGCAATTTCAACTACCGATACAACACAGCATGTTCCAGAATCCTACTGCAAACTGAACTCAGTCATGCGGATATAGAATTCCACAGATTACTCCTGTTTTGTCTAGTGGTGTTGTAATCTACGCCCTCCTTTCTTCTTCCATCTATTGTCCACATTAAACAATGCCCAGTCCATGTTATTAATAAGTAAAAGCATTTGAGAGGAGCGAAGAATACAATAAACTTTCAAGTTTATTTAGCTTGTCATGTTGAGATCGCTCCAGTTATTGTCTAGGGGTCTGATTGTCGAACCTGAAAATCTAACATCAGGTCGACACGGCTGGTTTGAATTAAATAAACTGGAGGTTTGTTTCTGCAGAATTTTTTACATAAATATGTTTTCTACAGATTTCATGCAATATTTGATTTTTCACATTAACAAAGCCGAAATTACACTGTCCGCGTATTATACAAAAATACGTCCGATCACATAAGAGGCAAGCTAACGACTATCACACTCTGCGAAAATAACAATACTCAAAAGGGTTTACAATTTTTCTTAAAAAATGAATTCCTACTAGTTTTCGTAATATTATTAATTTCGATTATTATTTCATAAATGAATCCAGATATAAACGTAGTGAACAGTACAGGATTGCGTAGTTAATAATAAAAATTTTAAGTGTGCAAATAACTCGTAATTTTAAATGTTTCTAAAAAATAATTTTAACTGTGCATTCAGAACTGGTACTTACGATCATAACATCGAAACTAAAAGTAATTCCTTTTCATTGATTTTTGCTTGCAATATAACATACTGTGTACAAAATTTTATGAGAGTTTTGAGAAAAGCAACTGAGATCATATTGATCCGTATAGAACGCGACGAATAACGCTCGTATCGGCAACTACTGCTGAGCAAAAGTAATGCTAGAGGAAGATGTCCCGTCACAGTGTGACCTGTACAGCTTTACAGCCCTTGGGTAAGGATCTTTCCTCGAGCTAGTGCTTGCATATTATTGCCGTGTACGGAGCTATTACACACTGAAGCGCCAAAGAATCTGATATGGACATGCATATTAAGAGATATGTAAACAGGCAGAATACGGCGCTGCGGTCGGCAACGCCTATGTAAGACAACAAGTGGCTGGTGCAGTTGTTAGATCCGTTACTGCTGCTGAAATGGAAGATTATCAGGATTTAAGTTAATTAGAAAGTGGTGTTACAGTCGGCGCACGAGCGATGGGGCACAGCATCTCCGAGGTAGCGATGAAGTGGGGATTTTTCCATACCACTATTTCACGAGTGAACTGTGAATATCAGGAATACGGTAAAACATAAAATCTCCGACATCGCTGCGACCTGAAAAAGATGCTGCAAGAACGGGGCCAACGACGACTGTAGATAATCGTTCAACGTGTCAGAAGTGCAAAGCCTTCCGGAAATTGCTGCAGATTTCAATGTTGGGCCATCAACAAGTGTCAGTATGCGAACCATTCAACGAAACGTCATCGATATGGGCTTTCGGAGCCGAAGGCCCATTTGTATACCCTTCATGACTGCACGGCACAAACCTCTACGCCTCACCTGGACACATCATCACCGAAATTGGAGTGTTGATGACTGGAAACGTGTTGTCTGGTCGGACGAGTTTCGTTTCATATTGTATCATGCAGATGGAGACAACCTCATGAATCCATGGACTCTGCATGTCGGCAGGGGACTGTTCAAACTGGTGGAGGCTCTGTAATGGTGTGGGGCGTGTGCAGATGGAGTGATTTGGGACCCCTGGTACGTCTAGATACGACTCTTAACAGGTGACACGCACGTAAGCATCCTGTCTGATCACATGCATCCTTTCACTTCCACTGTGCATTCCGGCGGACTACGGCAATTCCAGCAGAATAATGCGACCCCCCAAACGTCCAGAATAGCTACAGAGTGGCTCCAGGAACATTCTTCTGAGTTTAAACACTTCCACTGGCCACCTAACTCCTCAGACATGAACATTATTGAGCATATCTGGTATGCCTTGCAACGTGCTGTTCAGAAGAGATCTTGGTTCAAATGGCTCTGAGCACTACGGAACTTAACATCTGAGGTCATCAGTCCCCTGGAACTTAGAACTACTTAAACCTAAGTAACCTAAGGACATCACACACATCCATGCCCGAGGCAGGATTCGAACCTCCAACCGTAGCGGTCGCGCGCTTCCAGACTGAAGCGCCTAGAACCGCTCAGCCACACCGGCCGGCTCAGAAGAGATCTCCACCCTCTCATACCCTCACGGATTTACGGACAGCACTGCATGATTCATGGTGTCCAGCACTACTTCAGACTTTAGTCGAGTCCATGCCACGTCGTGTTGCGGCACTTCCGCGTGCTTGAGGGGGCCCTACACGATATTAGGCAGGTGTACCAGTTTCTTTTGAGTCACTAACTATTACCACCAAAAATAACTGCGATAGTACGATACGAGCTGAAAAGCTTATGGGACAAAAGTTGCATAGGACAACGGGGACCATAATATGACGTAGGTTTTTTGTGGCTAGGAGGGGTCGCTTCAGAGATATGAAGGTCAACTTTGTTTTTTTTTTTTTAATGAGATGCTGTAGTTTGGTACTTATTTTCTGATAGCGGCTATCGAGACGAATCCAATGATGTGTAACAGTAAGGTCTTTGAAGGTCAACGAAGATCACAAAGTTGTAATGAAGGTTCTTTTACAGAAGGTGTTCGAAGTGATGACAATTGGTATCAATGCAGTGCTGAAATCCTCTTATCATGGATTCAGTGGTATTCCTTATCACATCAGCACTTATCGAAGCACTTTCTCTGACAATTTGGGAATTGTCTCTGCAACTCATTTATAGCCACCAGCGAAAAATGTGCCGGGCACCCATCGTGTTGATACCACATTCTTGTTCCTAAAGGTAGTTCTTCCAGTAACAGACCTTGCAGGAACGTGGTGTACTTCCTACCATTATGATTTCCTTCGATGAAATAGGAGCCTATAAGTCTGTCCTCCGCAATCCCGCACCATACATTCACCGACGACGGTTTTTCGTGTGCAACTTGCCGCAGCCAACATGGATTTTCAGTTGCCCAATAATGCATGTTATGCAAATTAACTTTTCCATGGTTCGTGAATGTAGCCTCCTCAGTAAATAAAATCAAATTAATATATGTGTGATCTCTCTGAAACTGAATTGAGCCCCTCGGCAGAATTCAGTGTGACGCATACAATCCGTACCAGTTAATTCTCAATGGAGACTGATATGGTAAGGATGACATTTATGGCGATGCAAAACACGAACAACATTATTCTGTCTCATGCCAGATTCCCTTGCGATTTGACGAGAACTAACACAAGGATCTCGAACCACAGTGGCACGAGTACCAATTTCCGTTTCCTCGTTAGTAACTTTCCTTTGCCGAATGTTTCCAATGCGTTAAAGATCCAGTTGTTCTCAATTTATCATACACATATTTAAATGTACGACGTGTAGGGTGTGTACGTTGAGGATATCTTTCAGCGTATAAGTCTCTAGCACTCACTAAATTTCGTTGTCATTCTCCTCTTCGAAGGAATACATAATTCACATTCGTTTGATTCGACGATACTAGTCTTGCCGTTCCTATTAGTATTGTATTGCGAAACCGTCGAATGGTGTTTACATTGTCAATGGCACGTTAGATGGATACGCCGTATTCGGCGAATATTTACTATTTGCACGATATACGAGAGAGAATTGTCAAAGCGTGTGCTTCGATAAGTGCCGAAGTGATAAGGAATACCACTCAATCCACGGTAAGAAGATTGCAGCACTGCACTCATACCAATGGTCATCAGTTCGAACACCTTCTGTAAATGGACGATCATGCCACCTTTTGGACCTTCAAAGACCATACTGTTATACATCATTGCATTCGTCTCTACAGCCGCTATCAGAAAATAAGTACCAAACTTTAGGATCCCATGTAAAAAAATTTAACCTTCATATCTCTGAAGCCACTCCACCTAGCAACAAAAAACTAACGTCATATTATGGCCCCCTTTGTTGCATGCAACATTTGTCCCACAAACTTTTCAGCTACTGTCATACTTTCGGAGTTATTCTAGGTTGCAACAGTTAGTGACTCACCCTGATTATATATTCATTCATTCATTTCGTTGTTGCCCTTATGGACAGTGTTTGAACTCGAAAATCACATGATGACACAATTTTCACTTCTTTCCTCTCTTCCTCTTCTCTTCCCAAAATCTCTTCATCCTTTGGCTGTGCTCCTGTTTCCTTTGCTCTGTCCATAATGTTCCTGTCTTCTTTCTCTCCTTTACAATAAATTTTGCACTCCTAACTTTGTTTCTGAAGTATTTCCTGTCTCCTATCATTTGCCTGTTGATCCCTATCTGCCTTAAGTCTTCGTCTATTTCATGATACCAATTTGTTTTCTTGCTTGAGCTGTTTACTACATCAAAAATTTTCTTTGTAAGTCGGTTGTTGTCCATTCTCTGTATGTGCCCATAGAAAGTTAATCTGCGTTTTCTGATCGCGTCTGTTAGTCTGTCAGTGTGCTGGTACAGCTCTTTGGTAGGTCGCTTCATCCATATGCCATCTCTGTGAATTGGTCCAAATATTTTTCTGAGAATTTTGCGTTCTATTTTTTCTGTCTCTATGATGCCTGATGCTCCAATTGTGGTTGTTTCTGACGCGTACAATGCTTCTGGTAATACAACTGTTTTGTAGTGCCTAAGTTTGGCCTGCCTCGATATGCTTTTCTTATTATAATGTGACCATGTGAGTTTGTATGCCTTCTGGAGTTTCTTCGTTCGTTCCATGTTAGCCGCCTTGTTTGATCCTCCCATTTGTATGTACTCCCCTAAATACTTAAATTTTTCGACTCTTTCTACGGATCCATATACAGTATGCATGGTGTGTACATTGTTGGTCTGTCGTTCCATATATTGTGTCTTCTCGTAAGATACCTGCAGACCTGTTTTGGCAGCTATTTCATGCAAGCATTCCAGTGCTTCCTTTGCCTCCTGTGTATTATTGCTGAGTATGGCTATATCATCTGCAAATGCCAGACATTTTATGATTGTTTTGGTTTCACGTGTTCTTCCCAGCTGTATTCCTTTAACTTGTTCCTCCCACTGCTTGATAATTTTGTCTAACACCATGTTGAACAGGATTGGTGAGAGCCCGTCTCCTTGTCGGACACCTGTGTGTATGTGGAAGGGTTCCGAAATTTCTCCCATGAACTTAATCTTGGAGGTAGTGTCTGTAAGCGTCTGTTGTATAAGTGTCCTGGTTTTTCTGTCGATACCATATTCTTCCAGTACGTCAAAGAGTGTCTGTCTGTCTATGGAATCATATGCTTTTTTAAAGTCCACAAAGGTAACTACAGTGTTTCTTGCCTGTCTGACTTTCAAAAGTGTTCTCAAGTTCCAGATCTGTTCGATGCATGATCTCCCTTTTCTGAAGCCCGCCTGGTATTCCCAAATTTGCAGATCTGCTTGTGGTTCTAGCCTGTTTAATAGCACCTTAGAGAAAATTTTGTATGTAACTGGTACTAGCGAAATGCCTCTGTAATTGTTTGGATCTGACTTATCACCCTTTTTATGTAACGGATGGATCAATGCACATTTCCATTCCTCTGGCACTTTCTCTGTGATCCAAATTTCGGAGATAATCTTATGGATTTTTTTGGTGATGTTTTCATCTTGGAGTTTCCAGATCTCGGCGATAATACCATCTTCTCCGGCAGCTCTGTTATTTTTCATTTGTTTTATGATTTCTTCTATCTCTTCTATTGTGGGTGGATCAGAATCGGCATTAGATGTGGTCTTTTGGAATGTTAATTTTCCTGTAGGTTTTTTGCAATTAAGAAGTTTATCAAAGTAATGTTTGAGAATTTTACAGTTTTCTTTTGTGTTTGTTTCCAGGGATCCATCTGTTCTTCGGAAGCAGAGGCTAGGGGGTTGATAGCCCTTAATATTTTCTTTGAAAGTTCTGTAAAAATTTCTTGAGTTATTTCTTTTGAAATCTTCCTCAATTTCTTTTAGTCTGTTATTGTCATATGCTCGTTTTTCCCTTCTGATTTCCTTCGATGCTAGTTTCTGAACTTCGTGAAATTCTTTCCATGTTTCTGAATTTCTGTAGCTACTGAACTTGTCCCATGCTTGCTTTCTTCTCTCAATGGCTTCATCACAATTTGCGTTCCACCACCTATGTTTGCGTTTTCTAGGTGGTTGTCCCCAGCACATAGTCTTCTGAACTGCCTTCGCCAGATCTGTCCATGTGTCTATTGAATGCCTATTAATTTCTTCAACGATTTTATCCCTGTTTATCTTCAAGTATTCCGGATCAGGTTTGACTATTTTGTTTTGCGCTGTCTGTTTCAGTCTTGGGATTGGCCTAATCTTAACTTGTAGCAAATAATGATCAGACTCGAAGACTCGTTTACGTGTTCTGACATTTAGAATTTCCCGCGAATTTTTCTTGGATATGGCCACATGATCAATCTGAAATTCTCCCCACACTGTGTTGGGTGCTTTCCATGTTGTAAGTTTTCGTCTTGGTTTTTGAAATTGTGTTGACATGATTTTGAGGTTAAAGTTTTGACAATATTTTATGAGGTGTTCCCCATTTCTGTTCGTGCGAATATGTGCTGAGTATGGGCCTGTTATTTCTCTGAATTTTCTCTCCTTACCAAGCTGCGCATTGAAATCACCCATTAAAATTTTCACATGTCTTTCTGGTACGTTGTTAGTTACTTCCTCCATGTCTTCCCAGAAGTGGCTTCTTTCTGTTATGGTCATTTGTAGGTGCATGTGCGTTGATAATTGTGTATGCTTTATTACCTGATTTGAAGGACAGTGTCGAGATACGTTCTGATATTAAATTGAAGTCTATGATGTTATCCATGACTGATTTGTGTACTGCAAACCCTTTACCAAACAATAATAGTGTTCCTCTTCTGACCGCAGGTTTACCTTTGTAAATCCTGTAATGTTCTGTGTCAAAATGGTTTTCATCTACGAAGCGCGTCTCTTGAATGGCAAGAATTTTGATGTGAAATTTATCTAGCATGTCTGTCAGTTGTTTTAGTTTTCCAAGTTTGAACAGAGTGTTTGCATTGAGAGTGCCAAGGTAGTGCTTGCGAAGAGGTTTTGAGAAGCTCCGACTCTTCTCCTCATGATGTTCCTGGTCCCCCAGAATCCGATGACCAGGAAAGTCCAGTCCGTTGACTGGGGCCTGGGGTAGCGGATTTCTTTCCATTTGTTCCATCATGATTACTTCAAGTTGAAGTTGGTTGTGGTGACCTTTAACAAGATCACGGTAATTGCAGACTTGATTGTTGAGATCAAGCCATATTTCACTGCCGCACCAACTAGGTAAACAGACGCAGACCACTAGTCGCTGGATACCAGAACAGACACTAATGGATTTCTTGATGTTGTGTGTTTGGTCCGCGAGAGCTATTTTATTTCGCTCAAGTCCGCCGGCAAGCCGGTGAGGACCCCCCTATCCGCCACCTGGGACGCGCCACGTCGGAATATCACCTCTCCGCCTGCTACGACACCGTAGTAGGTTCGTGGCCTGATTATATATATATATATATATATATATATATATATATATATATATATATATATGGTGATTATTATTAACGTTTAAAAATGGTTCAAATGGCTCTAAGCACTAAGGCACTTAACATCTGAGGTCATCTGTCACCTAGAACTTAGAACTACTTAAACCTAACTAACCTAAGGACATCACATACACCCATGCCCGAGGCAGGATTCGAACCTGCGACCGTAGCAGTCCCGCGGTTCCGGACTGCAGCGCCTAAAACCGCTGTGCCACAGCGGCCGGCTTTGTGAGTGTGATCTGTTGTAAATGTAGAAATTACAAATTATTGTTCTCGGTGTAAGCAATCAAAAACTGTTCTTATTTTGTTTTTCTTTCCTTTTGTACCTGCTTTATTTAGTAAAGAACATGTAGGTCATTTACTGGTACCGATGCAGTTTGGAAATATGTCATGCCGTAGATTTTTGTTATACGCCACTTGCAGCCTTCAAACGTAATGTTTACGTGTGTGTGTGTTCTTTCGGACATGTGAAAAAGATTAGACCGCAGTGCCGTATTCTGCCTGTTCACATATGAAGGGCTTATTTCAATAGTGGTCCAAGTCCATTACCTCCACTTTTCTGTCTATAATGCTTCTGAAATTAATGAGCCAAACTAACAGCAAGAAGCCATATATTTGAATATTTCTGGTATATCAACTGCAGATTTTTCAGCGCTCATTTAACTTTAGGACTATGTATCTCAATATGAACAAAAATGGACTTGTACCACCATTGAAATAAGCTCTTCATATCTCTATATGAATACGCATGCCTCTACCAGTTTCTTTGGCGCTTCCGTGTGTATGTGTCTACTGTCTACGAAGTGTGTTGTGAATGTAGTTAGTGCCAAATATGTAATCAATCAGAGTGTCATGCATTATTGTGGTAAGCGATAAAGTTTTTTCGTTTCATCATTGTGTGGGAGTCGTCACCGAGAAATTTTTTTGCAAATGTCACAAGTAACTAAGTGTTCTGATTTTCAAATACTGGATGCATAAAGTATAGGTAGTCAGGCGTCTTGGGCTACGCCACATTTTCACCCCCACCCCTACCTCTCTGACAGGGTTTTGGTTCTTAACCCACAGCGATTCTTCTCTCGTAGTAAGTGATATGTGTACCAAGTTACGAAGAAATTGGTCCAGTGACTTAGGAGGAGACGTGGAATATACATAAAGAGAGAAGTCAAGGGATACCTCCTAATGTGTCAGAGTTCCCTTTTCCCGGCTTCGAGCAAAAACTCGACGTGGTATGGCCTCAACAAGTCGTTGGAAGTCCCCTGCAGAAATATTGAGCCATGCTGTCTCTATAACCGCCCATCATTGCTAAAGTGTTACTGGTGCGCGATTTTGTGCACGAAATCTCCTTTCGATTATGTCCCATAAATGTTAGATGGAATGCATGTCGAGCGATCTGGGAGGCCAAGCCATTGGTTTGAAGAACATTCTCGACAATTCAGTCCAGAATGTTCTTCAAACCAATCGGGAACAATTTGGGCCTGGTGACGCGGCGCATTTTCGTCCGTAAAAATGCCATTGTTGTTTGGTAACGCGTCATCCCTAAATGGCTGCAAATAGTCATGAAGTAGCCGACGATCCATAGGACCTAGTCGATTCCATGTAAACATACAGGGTGTTTCAAAAATGACCGGTATATTTGAAACGGCAATAAAAACTAAACGAGCAGCGACAGAAATACACCGTTTGTTGCAATATGCTTGGGACAACACTACATTTTCAGGCGGACAAACTTTCGAAATTACAGTAGTTACAATTTTCAACAACAGATGGCGCTGCAAGTGATGTGAAAGATATAGAAGACAACGCAGTCTGTGGGTGCGCCATTCTGTACGTCGTCTTTCTGCTGTAAGCGTGTGCTGTTCACAACGTGCAAGTGTGCTGTAGACAACATGGTTTATTCCTTAGAACAGAGGATTTTTCTGGTGTTGGAATACCACCGCCTAGAACACAGTGTTGTTGCAACAAGACGAAGTTTTCAACGGAGGTTTAATGTAACCAAAGGACCGAAAAGCGATACAATAAAGGATCTGTTTGAAAAATTTCAACGGACTGGGAACGTGACGGATGAACGTGCTGGAAAGGTAGGGCGACCGCGTACGGCAACCACAGAGGGCAACGCGCAGCTAGTGCAGCAGGTGATCCGACAGCGGGCTCGGGTTTCCGTTCGCCGTGTTGCAGCTGCGGTCCAAATGACGCCAACGTCCACGTATCGTCTCATGCGCCAGAGTTTACACCTCTATCCATACAAAATTCAAACGCGGCAAACCCTCAGCGCCGCTACCATTGCTGCACGAGAGACATTCGCTAACGATACAGTGCACAGGATTGATGACGGCGATATGCATGTGGGCAGCATTATGTTTACTGACGAAGCTTATTTTTACCTGGACGGCTTCGTCAATCAACAGAACTGGCGCATATGGGGAACCGAAAAGCCCCATGTTGCAGTCTCATCGTCCCTGCATCCTCAAAAAGTACTGGTCTGGGCCGCCATTTCTTCCAAAGGAATCATTGGCCCATTTTTCAGATCCGAAACGATTACTGCATCTCGCTATCTGGACATTCTTCGTGAATTTGTGGCGGTACAAACTGCCTTAGACGACACTGCGAACAACTCGTGGTTTATGCAAGATGGTGCCCGGCCACATCGCACGGCCGACGTCTTTAATTTCCTGAATGAATATTTCGATGATCGTGTGATTGCTTTGGGCTATCCGAAACATACAGGAGGCGGCGTGGATTGGCCTCCCTATTCGCCAGACATGAACCCCTGTGACTTCTTTCTGTGGGGACACTTGAAAGACCAGGTGTACCGCCAGAATCCAGAAACAATTGAACAGCTGAAGCAGTACATCTCATCTGCATGTGAAGCCATTCCGCCAGACACGTTGTCAAAGGTTTCGGGTAATTTCATTCAGAGACTACGCCATATTATTGCTACGCATGGTGGATATGTGGAAAATATCGTACTATAGAGTTTCCCAGACCGCAGTGCCATCTGTTGTTGAAAATTGTAACTACTGTAATTTCGAAAGTTTGTCTGCCTGAAAATGTACTGTTGTCCCAAGCATATTGCAACAAATGGTGTATTTCTATCGCTGCTCGTTTAGTTTTTATTGCCGTTTCAAATATACCGGTCATTTTTGAAACACCCTGTAGCATATAACATTATGGAGCCATCACGAGCTCACACAGTGCCTTGTTGACAACTTGGGTTCGTGACTGCGTGCAGTCTCCGCCACACTCGTACCCTACCATCAGCTCTTAACAAGTGAAATAGGGATCCATCTGATTAGTCCAACTGAAATAGTCACGAACCCAGAAGAGGCACTGCAGGCGATGTTGTACTGTTAGCTGCTGCCATAGCCCATTAATGACAAATTTCGCAACACTGTCCTAAATACGTTCGCCGTACGTCCCACATTCGTTTCTGGTGTTATTTCACACAGTGTTTCTCGTCTCTTATCACTGACAGCTCTACGCAAACGCCGCTTCTCCCTGTCGTTAAGTGAAGGCCACTGGCCACTGCATTGTCCGTGGTGAGAGGTAATGCCTTAAATGTGGTCGTGCATGTGTCTATCCCCTCTGTGTACGTACGTTAAGTTTTTATAACGTGTATGGATTTCAGCTCTGAAGATCAGCGTCTTGATTTCTTTTTCCTCTGTACGTAAAGTAGTAAAGTCAATGCGAGAAGTACTTTGTCTACGACAGTATATGTGGCAAGAGAAGAGAAGGCAGTCGTATAGTGGATGACGACATTGTTGATATCAAGTATTTCAACGCAGGCCACGGAAATAGACGCGTCATGTTGCCAGAGAAACAGGCATGTCTCTGAGCATTTCGCTGAACATTTTAGCAGCATTTCCATACGTGCATAGTGCCCCTCCTGTAACTGTGGCAGCCATACTATATGGCCAGACGTGCTGAATTTGATAGAAACTTGCTGGACCAGATGAAATTTAAAAAAGTTTTATCCACCGGACGTAATTTAAATGTTTTAATAATAATAACGGACTCACAAGGAGTGAAGATGGAAATTTTTTTACTTGATGATAAATATGAAATAAGTCGGACGACAATGCAAGAATTTTACTTATGTTCCATTTTATGTAATTACACTCCTGGAAATTGAAATAAGAACACCGTGAATTCATTGTCCCAGGAAGGGGAAACTTTATTGACACATTCCTGGGGTCAGATACATCACATGATCACACTGACAGAACCACAGGCACATAGACACAGGCAACAGAGCATGCACAATGTCGGCACTAGTACAGTGTATATCCACCTTTCGCAGCAATGCAGGCTGCTATTCTCCCATGGAGACGATCGTAGAGATGCTGGATGTAGTCCTGTGGAACGGCTTGCCATGTCATTTCCACCTGGCGCCTCAGTTGGACCAGCGTTCGTGCTGGACGTGCAGACCGCGTGAGACGACGCTTCATCCAGTCCCAAACATGCTCAATGGGGGACAGATCCGGAGATCTTGCTGGCCAGGGTAGTTGACTTACACCTTCTAGAGCACGTTGGGTGGCACGGGATACATGCGGACGTGCATTGTCCTGTTGGAACAGCAGGTGCCCTTGCCGGTCTAGGAATGGTAGAACGATGGGTTCGATGACGGTTTGGATGTACCGTGCACTATTCAGTGTCCCCTCGACGATCACCAGTGGTGTACGGCCAGTGTAGGAGATCGCTCCCCACACCATGATGCCGGGTGTTGGCCCTGTGTGCCTCGGTCGTATGCAGTCCTGATTGTGGCGCTCACCTGCACGGCGCCAAACACGCATACGGCCATCATTGGCACCAAGGCAGAAGCGATTCTCACCGCTGAAGACGACACGTCTCCATTCGTCCCTCCATTCACGCCTGTCGCGACACCACTGGAGGCGGGCTGCACGATGTTGGGGCGTGAGCGGAAGACGGCCTAACGGTGTGCGGGACCGTAGCCCAGCTTCATGGAGACGGTTGCGAATGGTCCTCGCCGATACCCCAGGAGCAACAGCGTCCCTAATTTGCTGGGAAGTGGCGGTGCGGTCTCCTACGGCACTGCGTAGGATCCTACGGTCTTGGCGTGCATCCGTGCGTCGCTGCGGTCCGGTCCCAGGTCGACGGGCACGTGCACCTTCCGCCGACCACTGGCGACAACATCGATGTACTGTGGAGACCTCACGCCCCACGTGTTGAGCAATTCGGCGGTACGTCCACCCGGCCTCCCGCATGCCCACTATACGCCCTCGCTCAAAGTCCGTCAACTGCACATACGGTTCACGTCCACGCTGTCGCGGCATGCTACCAGTGTTAAAGACTGCGATGGAGCTCCGTATGCCACGGCAAACTGGCTGACACTGACGGCGGCGGTGCACAAATGCTGCGCAGCTAGCGCCATTCGACGGCCAACACCGCGGGTCCTGGTGTGTCCGCTGTGCCGTGCGTGTGATCATTGCTTGTACAGCCCTCTCGCAGTGTCCGGAGCAAGTATGGTGGGTCTGACACACCGGTGTCAATGTGTTCTTTTTTCCATTTCCAGGAGTGTATATTTGAAGTGGTTTACTTCCATTGAGGTTTGTATGTAGTTCACATAGATGGCGCAATGTAACCAATACAGCCTGCCTTCCACAAACATTAGTATTCAATGAACTGTGGATGAAGCCCGACCAACAGGCTTTACATGCTTTGATCAAAAACAATAGTGGTATGTAATATGCAAACCATATGAGAAGCCATTAATTGCAACTTTTTTATGACATCATCTTACTATGTACCTCTTGTATTCTTAGCATTGAGAGTGGCTAGTTTCTAGCTGAAATCTAGATCTGCCAATAAAAAATTTAAAAAGGACAACTGATACCTGAAATCTATTATTTACAAGTCAATATAACAGTTGCTGCGTGCAACAGCCTTCTGAATGGAAGGTAGCCTGATAAAAAAGTTTGTCTTTCCGATGAGTCGATTTTGCACATTTCCGGAAAAGTAAACAGGCATAGTGTCCATGATGTGTCCTCGCCAATGGACACAACCGGAACGGCTGCTCGAAGACACTTTCCGACTGGCGTCACAGGCGGCGCTTTCAAGTTCGCCGCAAACCAAAGGCGCGGCCCGAACAGCAACCTCCGTGCAGCCACCAATGAGATGGACTTCCACGTTGTGGTAAGCGGTGGCCACAGGCATCAACGGATGGTTCATGTTCGGCGTTGGCGTCCTACAGTTCCAGAACGGAGTTCCAAGGTTGCAGATCATAGTTTCACTTCGTAGTGGAGAGCAGCCTGCGAGACGTACTCTAAGAGTGGAGTCGTCTATAGCCTAAAGCATAAGGAAGACTGTTTACTACAGAATGGCACTGTGGCGTCAAGAATGGACATACACTACTGGCCATTGAAATTGCTACACCAAGAAGAAATGCAGATGATAAACGGGTATTCATTGGACAAATATATTATACTAGAACTAACATCTGATTACATTTTCACGCAATTTGCATAGATCCTGAGAAATCAGTACCCAGAACAACCACCTCTGGCCGTAATAACGGCCTTGATACACCTGGTCATTGAGTCCAACAGAGCTTGGATGGCCCATGCAGTTTCAACACGATAGCACAGTTCATCAAGAGTAGTGACTGGTGTATTGTGACGAGCCAGTTGCTCGCCCACCATTGACCAGACGTTTTCAGTTGGTGAGAGATCTGGAGAATGTGCTAACCAGGGCAGCAGTCGAACATTTTCTGTATCCAGGATGGACCGTACAGGCCCTGCAACATGCGGTGGTGCATTATCCTGCTGAAATGTAGGGTTTCGCAGGGATCGAATGATGGGTAGAGCAACGGGTCGTAACACATCTGAAATGTAGCGTCCACTGTTTAAAGTGCCGTGAATGCGAACAAGAGGTGACCGAGACGTGTAACCAATGGCACCCCATACCATCACGCCGGGTGATACGCCAGTATGGCGATGACGATTACACGCTTCCAATGTGCGTTCACCGCGATGTCGCCAAACACGGATGCGACCATCATGATACTGTAAACAGAACCTGGATTCACCCGAAAAAATGAGGTTTTGCCATTCGTGCACCCAGGTTCGTCGTTGAGTACACCATCGCAGGCGCTCCTGTCTGTGATGCAGCGTCGAGGGTAACCGCAGCCACGGTCTCAGAGCTGGTAGTCCATGCTGCTGCAAACGTTGTCGAACTGTTCCTGCAGATGGTTGTTGTCTTGCAAACGTCCCCATTTGTTGACTCAGGGATCGAGACGTGGCTGCACGATCCGTTACAGCCATGCGGATAAGATGCCTGTCATCTCGGCTGCTAGTGATACGAGGCCGTTGGGATCCAGCACGGCGTTCCGTATTACCCTCCTGAACCCATCGATTCCATATTCTGCTAACAGTCATTGGATCTCGACCAACGCGAGCCGCAATGTCGCGATACGATAAACCGCAATCTCGATAGGCTACAATCCGACCTTTATCAAAGTCGGAAACGTGATAGTACGCATTTCTCCTCCTTCCACGAGGCATTACAACAACGTTTCACCAGGCAACGCCAGTCAACTGCTGTTTGTGTATGAGAAATCGGTTGCGAACTTTCCTCATGTCAGCACGTTGTAGGTGTCGCCACCGGCGCCGACCTTGTGTGAGTGCTCTGAAAAGCTAATCATTTGCATTTCACAGCATCTTCTTTCTGTCGGTTAAATTTCGCGTCTGTAGCATGTCACCTTCGTGGTGTAGCAATTTTAATGGCCAGTAGTGTAGTATTGTTGACATGTATTCAAAACGCTCGCTTTCACATGCCACTGCTTAGTTGTATCTGTTCGCAAGCTCATCCAGCGAGTTTCTGTATAGTTTTAGTCAAGTATTGCAGCACAATACAGTGTATATTTGAGCGTCACTAAATTGTTTACTCTGTCACAGTTCCCCCGTCCACCTCAGAGCACCTTAACCTACTACGACGTGTGCGAGCCATTCTAATCAGACGACACGTACAAATCCCTCTGGATATGGGGGTCGGAGAAACCACATATCATAATACAGCAGATAAAGTACAGCGCGAAAGTGAATGCGTAGTGTGGCTTAATCTACAACACAGTTACTGGAACTTCCGTTTTCACTGAGCATACCAACACTTCACCTGGGCGTGCTGGAACTTTACATTAGACATCAGTTACAGGAATTTAAGGCATGTGTACTGTTCCAACAAGATGTAGCAACGCTTCTAGAGTCCTTTGTTGGTCGTTCTTGGCTCTACATCTACATCTATAACTACATGGATACTCTGCAAATCACATTTAAGTGCCTGGCAGATGGTTCATCGAACCACCTTCACCATTCTCTATTATTCCAATCACGTATAGCGCGCGGAAAGAACGAACACCTATACCTTTCCTTACGAGCTCTGATTTCCCTTATTTAATCATGGTGATCGTTTCTCCCTATGTAGCTCGGTGTCAGCCTAATATTTTCGCATTCGGAGGAGAAAGCTGGAGATCGGAATTTCGTGAGAAGATTCCGTCGCAATGAAAAACGCCTTCCTTTTAATGATGTCCACCCCAAATCCTCCATCATTTCTGTGACACTCTCTCCTATATTTCGCGATAATACAAAACGTGCTGCCCTTCTTTGAACTTTTTCGATGTACTCCGTCAGTCCTATCTGGTGAGAACCCCACACCGCGACGGACAAGCGTAGTGTAGGCAGTCTCCTTAGTAGATCTGTTACATTTTCGAAGTGTCCTGCCAATAAAACGCAGTCTTTGGTTATCCTTCCCCAAAAAATTTTCTATGTGTTCCAGTTTAAGTTGTTCGTATATGTAATTCCTAGTTATTTAATTGAATTTACGGCTTTTAGATTAGACTGATTTATCGTGTAACCGAAGTTTAGCTGATTCCTTTTACCACTCATGTGGATGACTTCACACTTTTCGTTATTTAGGGTCAACTGCCAATTTTCGCACCATTCAAATATCTTTTCTAAATCGTTTTGCAATTTGTTATGATCTCCTGATGACTTTATTAGTCGATAAACTACAGCTTCATCTGCAAACTACCTAAGACGACTGCTCATGTTGTCTCCCAAATCGTTTATATAGATAAGGAACAGCAAAGAGCTTGTAACATTACCTTGGGGAAGGCCAGAAATCACTTCTGTTTTACTCGATGACTTTCCGTCAATTACTACGACCTCTCTGACAGGAAGTCACAAATCCAGTCACATAACTGAGACGATATTCCATAAGCACGCAATTTCACTATAAGTCGCTTGTGTGGTACAGTGTCAAAAGCCTTCTGGAAATCCAGAAATACGGAATCTATCTGAAATCGTATGTCAACAGCACTCAACACTTCATGTGAATAAAGAACTAGTTGCGTTTCACAAGAACGATGTTTTCTTAAACCCATGTTGACTGCGTATCAATAGAGCGTTTTCTTAGAGGTAATTCATAACGTTCGAAAACAATATATGATCCAGAATCCTGCTGCATATCGACGTTAACGATATGGGCCTGTAATATAGAGGATTACTCCTACTACCTTTCTTGAACATTGGTGTGACCTGTGCAACTTTCCAGTCTTTGGGTATGGATCTCTCGTCGAGCGAACGATTGTATATGATTCTCAAGTATGGAGCTAATGTATCAGCATACTCTGAAAGGAATCTAACTGGTATACAGTCTGTACCAGAAGACTTGCTTTTATTAAGTGATTTAAGTTGCTTCACTACTAGGAGGATATTTACTTTTACGTTACTCAAGCAGGCAGCTGTTTTTATTTCGAATTCTGGAATATTTACTTCGTCTTATTTTCTTAAGGCATTTCGGAATGCTGTGTTTAGTAACTCTGCTTTGGCAGCACTGTCTTCGATAGTATCACCATTGCTATCGCCTTTCTGGAGAGATAGATCGCTCCACATTCATCTGACATACAAAACCCCTCTTCACCTTTTTTTGTGGTTAGGATAAGGGTAAAGCGTTCCGTTCACATGATGTGCGAAATCTTAAAACGCGTGCGACATGCTGTAGAGACGGTGACAGAAGACGTATCGGCAAACAAAGGGAGACATTTTGAGTACCGCCTAGACCAGTGATCGTCAAGCATTTTGCTTAAAAATTGTCGTAGGGCGAATCTTCTGGTGCAAAGAAAAGGGGGAAGGGGGGGGGGAGGGCGCGGTAAACTGGTCACTCGAAGAGAAATTCAGTTTTCACCAAACCATGGTTGTTGATAGAGACTTACCACGTTTACATATTGGTTCTACATGTCTTAAGATGTTACACCAAAGATTTTTAAATGTAAAAGAAAATACTATATTGGAACTACGTGCATATTTGTGTAGTCTCACATAGTAACCACTTTTTCGTTCCTAAGCGGGTTCTGTGGCCACAGCCATCGCAATATGATTGCATGTTTGTATTTCTGATGTCCGGGCACATTTTTCAGGCATCTTCACGCCCTGTGAAGAATACCATACAGCGGCAGCAAATCGTTTTCAATCGGATTTTCGTATCAGGCCAAATATAACAGAACTGAGACGGTTTTAAATAATGTAGCTTAATTAATTCAAAATTGTCAAAGAGGGATAGAATATCGTTAAAAGCTTTGTATATACAAGGGAAAGACAAAAAGTAAAGGGAATTTTCCAATTTCTTGCCAAAGGGCTTTCCAGCACTACTAGTATTATGGATGAAGTGTTGTCGTCCTGTTCCCGCGTTAGTCTTCGTATTGTAGCAGGCCGCTGTGGTGTGCAGTTAGGATTGCGGTATTTTACAAATCGTGGGCAGGACTACAACAAAACCAATTACTTATTATTAGCGTAACACGAGGTTTCTTTTAACGGCTGCCTCTCCTGGCTAAAGACAGTTATCCAGTTAAAGAAATATACACCTGGAAACGTGTACCAACGTTGTCTGTCAAGCAGTATAAATGGCACTAATCTTTTTTTACAAGAGTGATCTCACACAATTTAGCGAACTATTATTCCAGGAGGCAACGTTTTTCCTTGAAAAAAATTAACTATTTCCACACACAATACCACACGCACACAACACTAATGTATTCTTTCCTGTCAAAAATTATTTCCTAGAAGTTCTGACGAAATAATCAGCTTTCATAAATTAACAGAGAACAATGTCACCACGTAAGGTGCTGTCTGCACCATATTTAAAGATTATTCATAATCTAAGTCGAATTCATGATTTCTGTGTGGGTTCTGGGCCACGAATACACAATTATTATCGCGAAAATTGAGCATCAAGATTCATGTGTCTTTAGTAGTCTGATTTAAAACTGCCGCTGCAATATTTCACTAAGATGGTAGCTAACATAAGACAATCGCTCATTGAATCTGGACCTTAATTATATACATTAACATTTAAAAGTATTTCTCTATGTTAATCACTCATTATTCAGCATTTTACCAGTAATCCGCGCTGTAGATCAATAGCACTAATGGCTGCGTTCCATTGTAGCTAAACAGAAAACTTAACATTTACATAGGACGAGATTCATATTAAAATAAAAATTCATACACACGTATTGATTACAATTACACAGAAACTCTATTTTTCAAATATTACATAACAACATAATACAGTTTTTTAACGACCTCAGTGCTACAAGACATCAATCGCGTCCGATCATTACAACGGTTCGAACAAAAGAAGGATTATTCTGGAAGAATAATAGATAACAAAAGATGATGATTTCCATTATCTTTTTCCATGAGTATTGTCTGAGGAATAATTTTCACAGAAAATTAAATTATGTCATTGACAATAATTAAATTACACTACTGGCCATTAAAATTGCCACACCAAGAAGAAATGGAGATGATAAACGGGTATTCATTGGACAAATATATTATACTAGAACTGACATGTGATTACATTTTCACGCAATGTGGGTGCATAGATCATGAGAAATCAGTACCCAGAACAACCATCTCTGGCCGTAATAATGGCCTTGATACGCCTGGGCATTGAGTCAAACAGAGCTTGGATAGCGTGTACAGGTACAGCTGCCCATGCAACTTCAACATGATACCACAGTTCATCAAGAGTAGTGACTGGCGTATTGTGACCAGCCAGTTGCTCGACCATCATTGAATTGACGTTTTCAATTGGTGAGAGATCTGGAGAATGTGCTGTCCAGGACAGCAGTCGAACATTTTGTGTATCCAGAAAAGCCCGTACAGTACCTGCAACATGCGGTCGTGCATTATCCTGCTGAAATGTAGGGTTTCGTAGCCATGCGGATAAGATGCCTGCCATCTCGACTGCTAGTGATACGACGCCGTTGGGATCCAGCACGGCGTTCCATAATACCCTCCTGAACCCACCGATTCCATATTGTGCTAACAGTCATTGGATTTCGACCAACGCGAGCAGCAATGTCGCGATACGATAAACCGCGATCGTGATAGGCTATAATCCGACCTTTATCGAAGGCGGAAACGTGATGGTACGCATTTCTCCTCCTTACACGAGGCATCACAACAATGTTTCATCAGGCAACGCCGGTCAACTGCTGTTTGTGTATGAGAAATCGGTTGGAAACTTTCCTCGTGTCAGCACGTTGCAGGTGTCGCCACCCGCGCCATCGTTATGTGAATGCTCTGAAAAGCTAATCATTTGCATATCACAGCATCTTCTTCCTGTCGGTTAAATTTCGCGTCTGTAGCACGTCATCTTCGTGGTGTAGCAATTTTAAAGGCCAATAGTGTATTTTAGTATCGATGAAGTCCTTTTTTATTAACATCACGAGAATGTTCGCTCAAATTACACACACAATACTGTCGTGAATACTGTTCTGAATAAAATATAGTCGTGGATATTACACCGCGGAACATGGTAGCTCTATTTCCTATCTGCAGAAAGGAGGAAATGTGTGCAGTGCTTCGCTTTTTGTTTGCAGAATGTGTTAAACCTGCGGAAATCATTCGCCGAATGCAAACGAAGTGTGGTGACAGCTTTTTTGTCGCGAAGCAAGATCTACGAATGGATAGAGCTTCCCTATGTGACGAGAAAAGACCGGTCGGATCGGGCCATCGACATCAACAGCTGAGGATACGTTGGAGGTCGTTGAGAGTATGATGATGGAAAACAGACGAATCACAGTGGACTAAATCGCCAGCAATTACATATCAGTCGTGGTTCAGCGTATTCCACTTACACGACAAGCTAAACTTTCGGAAAGTGTGTGCAAGGAGAGTACCGAAAGAATTTTCAGCGCAGCATAATGCGCAATGGGTGGACATTTCTCGTAAACAACTGGCCTCTTATCATTGCGAGGGAGATGGATTTTTACAGCAAATCGTTACTGAAGACGAAACGTGGGTGCATCATCACGAACCGGAAAGTGAGGCTTCGTGCATGGTTTGGAAACACCCATCATCACCAGAAGTTAAGAAATTTAAACGTCAACCACCAGCCGGTAAGATTATGCTGAAAGTATTCTGGGCGTTGGAAGGTATGGTAGCCGTTTATTTCAAGAGGCGAAACTGTGAACAGTGAGAACTACGTTGTGAACTAAACTGAAACCTGCAATTAGATCCCGAAGTCGCGGAAAACTGTGGAAGTGTGTCGTCCTGAAGCGAGATAACGCTCAGCCACATTCTGTCAAACGTACGGCGGAAGCAATAGAGGAGTTGTGATTCGAATTGCTGGAACTCCCACCATATGGTCTATACCTGGCTCCAAGCGATTTCCAAACGTTTGGAATATTGAAGGAAGTGCTCAGGGGAAGAAGATTTGCTACCGATGCAGAAGTCGTTGATGCGGTGCAAAGTTGGTTACTGAAAACTTTTTTCCAGCGGAAACAAAAAACTTGTCGAACGTTGGACAAAGTGCATTCAATTGGAGGCAGGTTATGTAGAAAAAAATACGTGTTTCAATTTTCTATCATTAGAATAAATATTACGTTCGTCAAAAGTCCCTTTACTTTCTGACTTCCCGTGTAAAAGAGCTTAGCAGTTTCATCTGTCGTATTATGCGTGTTTTTTGGAAGCAGGTAGATGGGGATGTACACATTGACCACTTTTCCCGACGAACAGTGTGCCACTATTCCCATTGGACGTCACGTCGGCACTAGTGATCCACAGAAGAAACTATCAAACGGACATGAATAACACGGAACTGCATTTGCAGGCCAAAAGACGTTGTTTAAACATTTGATGTTATAAAAATTTATTAATCTCCATGCAAGTGAGGTAACACGAAAAATATAAATGACTTACCGCATATCAGACGACTCAAAAACAACAAAGTCTTTACTAAAAAATTACGTAACAAGATTCCTCTGTAAATCTCACTGACAACAATGTCGATGTACAGGGTGTTCAAAAAGTCTCTCCGCAGTGCCGTATGACTGTTAGCCGCACGTGCCGTATGCTGCAGTGAATGTACCGAAATGAAACTCACCGCAGTATCGTTGGGCGTTTATTGTTTCGTTGAAAAATATGGGACCCACAATCCGACGTCTATAAATTGCAATCCAAACTCCTATTTTCACAGAATGAAGTGGTTCCTCATGAATTGACAATGGATTTGCAGTACTCCACATACGAGAATTTTGTGAGTTCATGTAGCCGGATAAATGAAACCAAGCCTCATCAGTGAAAAACGTTTCATTATGAGTATCGCTTCCATTTTGTTGAACGAAATTTTTGAACCATTGACAATAATGCAGTTTCTTGCCGTGATTAGTATTTTTCAGTTCTTGCACGACTGTGACTTTGAATGGGAAAAGTTCTAACTTTTTCCTTCGAGCTAACATCGATTTCAAGGCGAGTTTTCTTACTGACTTGTTCGGACTCATAGACATTTTATCGGAAATATCGAGTATTTTATCCTCAGACAAAACGCTAGGACGACCACTTCTCGGTGCATCTGTCACTGAACCCGTACTTCGATATCTGTTGATCAAATCTCGCACAGTATCGCGATGTGGGAGTGTTGTCTCCGGGGAAAGTGAATAAATGTTTGAAGAACTGAAACTGTATTTACCGCGAGCTTTGAACACTTGTTCGACTAAAAACAAACGTTATTCAACGGTTAGCATTTTAACAGTGACAAAAACTAAACAAACGAACAAAGGAACTAAATTTAAACGTTCACGTCAACACGTAACGACACACACCAACGATGCTACTGACGCTGGCTGAGATAAACGAAACAGTGGAGTGTTGGGAGAATCCACTTGAAGGGAAGTAACCCAGGCAGGCGAACAATCATACGGCACGCACGGCTAAAAATCATACAGCACTGCGGAGAGACTTTTTGAACACCCCGTATATTAGAAGTAATGCGACCACGTTTCGGAAGGCAGCGGCGCTGTTCAGGACAAACAATATACAATGGCCACACTTCCCGTCCTGGCCACTCCTCCTACCGATCTTATCCTTAACTGTTAACATACATAAATTATTGTTGTTGTTGTTGTTGTGGTCTTCAGTTCTGAGACTGGATTGATGCAGCTCTCCACGCTACTCTATCCAGTGCACGCTGCTTCATCTCCCAGTACCTACTGCAACCTACATCCTTCTGAATTTGCTTAGCGTATTCATCTCTTGGTCTCCCTCTACGATTTTTACCCTCCACGCTACCCTGCAATACTAAACTGCTGACCCCTTGATGCCTCAGAACATGTCCTACCAACCGATCCCTTCTTCTAGTCAAGTTGTGCCACAAACTTCTCTTCTCCCCAATTCTATTCAACACCTCCTCAATAGTTATGTGATCTACCCACCTAATCTTCAGCATTCTTCTGTAGCACCACATTTCGAAAGCTTCTATTATCTTCTTGTCTAAACTATTTATCGTCCACGTTTCGCTTCCATACATGGCTATACTTCATACAAATACTTTCAGAGAGGACTTCCTGACACTTAAATCAATACTCGATGTTAACAAATTTCTCTTCTTCAGAAACGCTTTCTTTGTCATTGCCAGTCTATATTTTATATCCTCTCTACTTCGACCATCACCAGTTATTTTGCTCCCCAAATAGCAAAACTCCTTTACTACTTTAAGTGTCTCATTTCCTAATCTAATTCCCTCAGCATCACCCGAGTTAACTCGACTACATTCCATTATCCTCGTTTTGCTTTTGTTGATGTTCATCTTATATCCTCCTTTCAAGACACTGTCCATTCCGTTCAGCTGCCCTTCCAGGTCCTTTGCTGTCTCTGACAGAATGACAATGTCATCGGCGAACCTTTTTATTTCTTCTCCATGGATTTTAATACCTACTCCGAATTTTCCTTTTGTTTCCTTTACTGCTTGCTCAATATACAGACTGAATAACATCGGGGAGAGGCCACAACCCTGTCTCACTCCCTTCCCAACCACTGCTTCCCTTTCATGTCTTTCGACTCTTTTAACTGCCATCTGGTTTCTGTACAAATTGTAAATAGCCTTTCGTTCCCTGTATTTGAAAGAGAGTATTCCACTCAACATTGTGAAAAGCTAAGTCTACAAATGCTAGAAACGTAGGTTTGCCTTTCCTTAATCTAGCTTCTAAGATGAGTCGTATGGTCAGTATTGCCTCACGTGTTCCAACATTTCTACGGAACCCAAACTGATCTTCCCCGAGGTCGGCTTCTACGAGTTTTTCCATTCGTCTGTAAAGAATTCGAGTTAGTATATTGCAGCCGTGAATTATTAAACCGGTAATTTTCACATCTGTCAACACCTGCTCTCTTTGGGATTGGAATTATTATATTCTTCTTTTAAGTCTGAGGGTATTTCGCCTGTCTGATACAATTTGCTCACCAGATGGTAGAGTTTTGTCAAGACTGGCTCTCCCAAGGCCGTCAGTAGTTCTAATGGAACGTTGTCCTCCGGGGGCCTTGTTTCGACTCAGGTCTTTCAGTGCTCTGTCAAACTCTTCACGCAGTATCATATCTCCCACTTCATCTTCATCTGCATCCTCTTCCATTTCCATAATATTGTCCTCAAGTACATCGCCCTTGTATAGGCCCTCTATATACTCCTTCCACCTTCCTGCTTTCTCTTCTTTGATTAGAACTGGGTTTCCATGTGAGCTCTGGATATTCATACAAGTGGTTCTCTTTTCTCGAAAAGTCTCTTTAATTTTCCTGTTGGCAGTCTCTATCTTACCCCTAGTGAGGTAAGCCTCTACATCATTTGTCCTCTAGCCATGCCTGCTTAGCCATTTTGCGCTTCCTGTCGATCTCATTTTCAGACGTTTGTATTCCTTTTTGCCTGCTTCATTTACTGAATTTTTATATTTTCTCCTTTCATCAATTAAATTCAATATTTCTTCTGTTACCCAATGATTTCTACTAGCCCTCGTCTTTTTACCTACTTGATCCTCTGCTGCCTTCACTACTTCATCCCTCAAAGCTACCCATTCTTCTTCTAATGTATTTCTTTCCCCCATTCTTGTCAATTGTTCCCTTACGCTCTCCTTGAAACTCTGTACAACCTCTGGTTTAGTCAGTTTATCCAGGTCCCATCTCCTTAAATTGCCGCCTTTTTGCAGTTTGTTCAGTTTTAATCTACAGTTCATAGCCAATAGATTGTGATCAGAGTCCACATCTGCCCCTGGAAATGTCTTACAATTTAAAACCTTAATTAATAACAGAAACTGCAATATGAGATACAATCATAAATGTTTACTAAATGTTTTGAATGATATGTTTCTTTTACTCATTTCTTTGTGCTACATCAGATTTAAATTGAGTTCCTATTACGTGCTACAAGCATGTGCCATAAGCATGTGGCACATTTGAAGATAACCGTCTGTAAAATGCGCATTCACGAATCCATTTTACTTCCGTTTGACGTTTATACCTCAGCAACTGATCGGTGCTTGTTGTTCACTGGTGAGTTATCGGCATTGAACGACAAACGATGTAATATTCCCCTCTCCATGCTACTGACTCCGCAGTGGCCGAGTTACATGCCATTCTGTCCCCGACATAAGCGGCAAACTTTTCTTACAAGGAGCCACTTCAGTGCGAGGTCGCACGTTCAGTATTTAGTAAGGCTCGTTTAAAGTGTTGTGTCAACAGTTTTAACAAGAAGAATATTGGCTGCTGATGACTCAGCATGGGCGCGAGGAGGGCGACAGAAAATGAGTGTGCAGACATCAACCTCCTATGGGATGTATGTATTACACTTCACAAAATGGACATCATAGACATTCAAGAAACGTTTAAAACAAACCATTAACTTGCAGCATGAATACCGAATGAAAAATGGCGCGTCACAGTCACCATAAAGTTTCGCACCATCAAGATCGAAGGCAAACTACACTCATGCTCATAAATTAAGAATAATTGCAGAATGTGGTGCCACACAACGTGGCACTGCACAAACTTGGCGCTAATAGCATAGGCACATAGGGAACACACACAACACAGATCTGTAAGTCCACGGTATTGGTGTTAAGTTGAGAAAACCGTCCCGAAACACATGTGCAACCAAACGCCACTGTTTCCTGCGCATGTACCCCGACATCAACATGGGATATGATTACCATGCACAGGTACACAGCCGCAGAACGGGTTGGCATACTCTGGATCAGGTGGTCGAGCAGCTGCTGGGGTATAGCCCCCCATTCTTGCACCAGTGCCTGTCGGAGCTCCTGAAGTGTCCTAGGGGTTTGAAGAATTGTAGCGATACGTCGACCGAGAGCATCTCAGACGTGCTCGATGGGGTTTAGGTCTGGAGAACAGACAGGCCACTCCATTCGCCTGATGTCTTCTGTTTCAAGGTACTCCCCCACGATGGCAGCTCGGTGGGGCCGTGCGTTATCATCCATCAGCAGGAAAGTGGGACCCACTGCACCCCTGAAGAGGCGGACATACTGGTTCAAATAACGTCCCAATACACCCGACATGTTACAATTCCTCTGTCAAAGACATGCAGGGGTGTACGTGCACCAATCGTAATCCCACCCCACACCATCAAACCACGACCTCCATACGGGTCCCTTTCAAGGACATTAAGGGGTTGGTATCGGGTTCCTGGTTCACGCCAGACGAAAACCCGGTGAGAATCACTGCTCAGACTATACCTGGACTCGTCCGTGAACATATCCTGGGACCACTGTTCCCTGTGTGTCTGGAGACAAGTGTTCCAGTGGCTGAGGTAAGGTCCCGAGCAAGGCTGCCTGCAGTACTCCGTGGCCGTCTGCGGGCACTGATGGTGAGATATCGGTCTTCTTGTGTTGTTGTACACTGTGGACGTCCCATACCGTAGCGACTGGACACGTTTCCTGTTTGCTGGAATCGTTGCCATAATCTTGAGATCAAACTTTGTGGCACACGGAGGGCCCGTACTACGACCTGTTGTGCTTGACTAGCCTCCACTCGCCATAGCATTCTACCCCTCGTAATGCCATAAATATGTGTTCTTTGAGCCATTCGCAACACACCATTAGCACGTCTGAAAACGTGTGCACACTTACTCGCTGCACCGTACTCTGGTATGCACCAACACCTCTGCGTATGTGGTCTGCTGCCAGCGCCACTGTGCGACGACCGCAGGTCAAATGCACCGCATGGTCATACCCCGAGGCGATTTAAACCCGCAAACCGCCCACCAGAGCGTTGTTTGACCGTGTATCAAATGGCTCTGAGCACTATGGGACTCAACTGCTGAGGTCATTAGTCCCCTAGAACTTAGAACTAGTTAAACCTAACTAACCTAAGGACATCACAAACATCCATGCCCGAGGCAGGATTCGAACCTGCGACCGTAGCGGTCTTGCGGTTCCAGACTGCAGCGCCTTTAACCGCACGGCCACTTCGGCCGGCCTGACCGTGTATCAGCATTATCCTTAATTTATGAGCGTGAGTGTACTTGGGCGTTCCAAACCGTGCACGACGTTCAGCTAGGTACCGACTCTTGAAAAGAAGGCGTATAGAATCATACTGGTGTAACGGAGTAATGAGAACTGATGGAATATTATACCACGCAAACGAATGTGAAACAGTTTGTCATGGAGGTTATTGTGAATCTGGCTAGCCTTTAAGGCGCAATATATTTTACAGGCACGAAAAAAAAAAAAATCCAGAGCCTTATGAACTGCAAACTTCTCAGGAGCGTTAGTTTGTTATAAAGAGTATGATAATTATATGCAGACCAGGAATGAAGCGAA
Organism: Schistocerca nitens; assembly: GCF_023898315.1. Taxonomy (NCBI): domain Eukaryota; kingdom Metazoa; phylum Arthropoda; class Insecta; order Orthoptera; family Acrididae; genus Schistocerca; species Schistocerca nitens. The sequence goes on along the minus strand of NC_064623.1, from coordinate 57,519,225 downwards.
AGGAAGTTATTTTGACCAGCTATTTTCCAGAAGCACCACTCATACCATGGTTGTAATTCTCTTGCTTCTTCTGATATTAACATTCTCTACTGTACTGTCCTTGCAAGATCACGCACACAAGAAAGAATCCTAGGAGACGGAGCACGTCCAACTTCTCGCAGCAAAATAAATAACTTCCCAGCCAATTTAACATCCAGATTAACGTCGGCTAAATTGTACACGAATGCGTTACGGTAATGATGTTTGTTGATCTTTATACAACTCTCTTCCCACCTCTGATCTCCAGGGTTCCTTTCATATGAATTTCCTTTTTACATTTCAGTTGGTCGGAGTTGAAAAAAAGTTTCCTACTGAAGGACGGGATAAGTTTGTATACCTCATCTATATCGGGTCCATTCCGCAGTTTGCTCTGCATCGTCAAATTGACGCTTTGTTTGAAATTTCGTTATCTTACGTCTTCCACCTTGAACCATGGACCTTGCCGTTGGGCGAGGACTACTCAGGAGAAAGAAAACTGGCGTTCTACGGATCGGAGCGGGGAATGTCAGATCCCTTAATAGGGCAGATAGGTTAGAAAATTTAAAAAGGGAAATGGATAGGTTAAAGTTAGATATAGTGGGAATTAGTGAAGTTCGGTGGCAGGAGGAACAAGACTTCTGGTCAGGTGAATTCAGGATTATAAATACAAAATCAAATAGGGGTAATGCAGGAGTAGGTTTAATAATGAATAAAAAAATAGGAATGCGGGTAAGCTACTATAAACAGCATAGTGAACTCATTACTGTGGCCAAGATAGATACGAAACCCACGCCTACCACAGTTGTACAAGTTTATATGCCAACTAGCTCCGCAGATGATGAAGAGATTGATGAAATGTATGATGAGATAAAAGAAATTATTCAGATAGTGAAGGGAGACGAAAATTTAATAGTTATGGGTGACTGGAATTCGATAGTAGGAAAAGGAAGAGAAGGAAACGTAGTAGGTGAATATGGAATGGGGGTGAGGAATGAAACAGGAAGCCGCCTGGTAGCATTTTGTACGGAGCATAACTTAATCATAGCTAACACTTGGTTCAAGAATCATAAAAGAAGGTTGTATACATGGAAGAAGCCTGGAGATACTGGAAGGTATCACATAGATTATATAATCAAATGGCTCTGAGCACTATGGGACTTAACATCTTAGGTCATCAGTCCCCTAGAACTTAGAACTACTTAAACCTAACTAACCTAAGGACAGCACACTACACCCAGTCATCACGAGGCAGAGAAAATCCCTGACCCCGCCGGGAATCGAACCCGGGAACCCGGTCGTGGGAAGCGAGAACGCTACCGCACGACCACGAGCTGCGGACGATTGTATAATGGTCAGACAGAGATTTAGTAACCAGGATTTAAGTTGTAAGACATTTCCAGGGGCAGATGTGGACTGACCACAATTTATTGGTTATGAACTGTAGATTAAAACTAAAGAAACTGCAAAAAGGTGGGAATTTGAGAAGATGGGACCTGGATAAACTGACAGAACCAGAGGTTGTTGAGAGTTTCAGAGAGAGCATTAGGGAACGATTGACAAGAATGGGGGAAAGAAATACAGTAGAAGAAGAATGGGTAGCTTTGAGAGATGAAATAGTGGAAGCAGCAGAGAATCAAGTAGGTAAAAAGACGAGGGCTAATAGAAAGCCTTGGGTAACAGAAGAAATATTGAATTTAAATGATGAAAGGAGAAAATTCAAAAATGCAGTAAATGAAGCAGGGAAAAAGGAATACAAACGTCTGAAAAATGATATCGACAGGAAGTGCAAAATAGCTAAGCAGGGATGGCTAGAGGACAAATCTAAGGATGTAGAGGCGTATATCACTAGGCTTATGATAGATACTGCCTACAGGAAAATTAAAGAGACCTTTGGAGAAAAGAGAACCACTTGCATGAATATCAAGAGCTCAGGTAGAAACCCAGTTCTAAGCAAAGAAGGGAAAGCAGAATGGTGGAAGGAGTATATAGAAGGTCTATACAAGGGCGATGTTCTTGAGTACAATATTATGGAAGGGGGATATAGATGAAGATGAAAAGGGAGATATGACACTACGTGAAGAGTTTGTCAGAGCACTGAAAGACCTGAGTCCAAACAAGGCCCCGCGAGTAGACAGCATTCCATGAGAACTACTGATAGCCCTGGGAGAGCCAGCCCTGACAAAACTCTACCATCTGGCGAGCAAGATGTATGAGAGAGGTGGAATGTCCTCACACTTCAAGAAGAATATAATAATTCCAATCCCGAAGAAAGCAGGGGTTGACAGATGTGAAAATCACCGAACTATTAGTTTAATAAGTCACAGCTGCAAAATACTAACACGAATTCTTTACAGACGTATGGAAAAACTGGTAGAAGCCAACCTCGGGGAAGATCAGTTTGAATTCCGTAGAAATGTTGCAACACGTTAGGCAATACTGACCCTACGACTTATCGTAGAAAATAGATTAAGGAAAGGCAAACCTACGTGTGTAGCATTCGTAGACCTAGAGAAACCATTTGACAATGTTGACTATAATACTCTCTTTCAAATTCTGGAGGTGGCAGGGGTAAAATACAGGGAGCCAAAGGCTATTTACAATTTGTACAGAAACCAGATGGCAGTTACAAGAGTCGAGCGTCATGAAAGGGAAGCAGTGGTTGGGAAGGGAGTGAGACAGGGTTGTAGCCTCTCCCCGATGTTATTCAATCTGTATATGGAGCAAGCAGTAAAGGAAACAAAAGAAAAATTTGGAGTAGGAATTAAAATCCATGAAGAAGAAATAAAAACTTTGAGGTTCGCCGATGACATTGTAATTCTGTCAGAGACAGCCAAGGACCTGGAAGGGCAGCTGAACGGCATGGACAGTGTCTTCAAACGAGGATATAAGATGAACATCAACAAAAGCAAAACGAGGATACTGGAATGTAGTCGAATTAAATCGGGTGATGCTGAGGGAATTAGATTAGGAAATGAGACACTTAAAGTAGTAAATCAGTTTTGCTATTTGGGGAGCAAAATAACTGATGGCGGTCGAAGTAGAGAGATTATAAAATGTAGACTGGCAATGGCAAGGAAAGCGTTTCTGAAGAAGAGAAATTTGTTAACATCGAGTATTGATTTAAGTGTCAGGAAGTCGTTTCTGAAAGTATTTGTCTGGAGTGTAGCCATGTATGGATGTGAAACGTGGACAATAAATAGTTTAGATAAAAAGAGAATAGAAGATTTCGAAATGTTGTGCTACAGAAGAATGCTGAAGTTTAGATGGGTAGATCATATAACTAATGAGGAGGTATTGAATAGAACTGGGGTGAAGAGGAGCTTGTGGCACAACTTGACTAGAAGAAGGGATCGGTTGGTAGGACATGTTCTGAGACATCGAGGATCAACAATTTAGTATTGGAGGGCAGGGCGGAGGGTAAAAATCGTAGAGGGAGACCAAGAGATGAATACGCTAAACAGATTCAGAAGGATGTAGGTTGCAGTAGGTACTGGGAGATGAAGAAGCTTGCACAGGATAGAGTAGCATGGAGAACTGCATCAAACCAGTCTCTGGACTGAAGACCATAACAACAACAACGTCTTCCAATTCTGTAGCACTGTTTTAAGTTATGCAACCATCCAATGATTCAATTGAAATCACTCTTATCTATGTCACGTGCAGTTTGATGTGCATAACGGAGTAGGTCACCTTGTTAATTGGATCGAGCATCCTTGAAATGCGCAAACTCCACTTTTTGTACCAAGTGCGCCTTGTCCTCCCTTGAATCTCTGTAGTATTTTCTATGCACCACACTGTCATATTGCTGCGGACTTATTCGAAATCTGTTTTTACTATGCTGCAGATGATCTTCCATATTCGTAATTATGTTTACCACCCACTTCTTAGACAATGCTCGTCCTTTACTACGTTTCACTGGAAATACGATTTGTAGCTCCCTGTCCTACAAAGCTGATGAACTACATGGTTCGACACCTATTTCAATATCACTTTCCCTTGCTAAGCGCCTATCGTCATCATTGCACTTCTCATGCACATTCTCCACACAGACGAGCGTATACGACACCCCACATTCCATTGACTCATCTAGTAGAAATATTTCATCTGCCACTTCTTTCTGACTGTTCGAAATTCGATGGCTTCCTCTCTGACGAAATGCCAACTTCGGAAACTGTTGTTGTAGGTACACTATGTGATCAAAAGTATCGGGACACCCGGCTGAAAATGACTTACAAGTTCGTGACACCCTCCATCAGTACTGCTGGATTTCATTATGGTGTTGGCTCACCCATAGCCGTGATGACAGCTTCCACTATCGCAGGCATATCTTCAATCAGGAGCTGGAAGGTTTCTCGGGGAATGGCAGCCCATTCTGCATGGTGTGCTCTCTTAGGAGAGGTATCGATGTCGGTCGCTGAAGCCTGGCACGAAGTCGGCGATCCAAAACATCCCAAAGATGTTCTATAGGATTCAGGTCAGGACTCTGTGCAGGTCAGTCCATTAGAGCGATGTTATTGTCATGTAACCACTCCGCCACAGGCCGTGCGTTATGAACAGGTGCTCTTCAACGGTGGGAAGCAAGAAGATGCTTAAAACATCAATGTAGGCCTGTGCTGTGATAGGGTCCTGAAAAATAACAAGAGGTGCAAGCCCACTCCATGAAAAACACGACCACACCGTAACACCACCGCCTCCGAATTTTACTCTTGGTACTACACACTCTGGCAGATGACCTTCACCGGGCATTCGTCACACCCACACCATGCCTATTACACATTACGACCTTCTTCAACAGTCGGTGCTCTGTCAGTCAACAGACGAGGTCGGCTTGTAGGATTTTGTACTGTACATGTCCCTTCTCGTTTCCACTTCACTATCACATCGGAAGCAGTGGACCTATGGACGTTTAGGAGTGTGGAAATCTCGCGTACAGACGTATGACACAAGTGAAACCCAATCACCTGAGCACGTTCGAAGTCCTTGAGTTCCGCGGAGCGCCCCATTCTGCTCTCTCACGTTGTCTAATGACTACTGAGATCCCTGATATGGAGTACCTGGCAGTAGGTGGCAGCACAATTCACCTATTATGAAAAACGTATGTTTTTGGGGGTGTCCGGATACCTTTGACACATTACAGGGTGATTCAAAAAGAATACCACAACTTTAGGAATTTAAAACTCTGCAACGACAAAAGGCAGAGCTAAGCACTATCTGTCGGCGAATTAAGGGAGCTATAAAGTTTCATTTAGTTGTACATTTGTTCGCTTGAGGCGCTGCTGACTAGGCGTCAGCGTCAGTTGATGCTAAGATGGCGACCGCTCAACAGAAAGCTTTTTGTGTTATTGAGTACGGCAGAAGCGAATCGACGACAGTTGTTCAGCGTGCATTTCGAACGAAGTATGGTGTTAAACCTCCTGATAGGTGGTGTATTAAACGTTGTTCCATTTCAGCCAATAAAGTTTTTGGTCCCTTTTTCTTCGAAGGTGCTACTGTAAGTGGACTACAGTATCTGGAGATGTTAGAGAATTGGCTGTTCCCTCAGCTCGATCAAGAAGCACAACAATTCATATTTCAGCAGGATGGAGCGCCACCACATTGGCACTTATCTGTCCGTAACTACCTGAACGTCAACTACCCGAGGCGATGGATCGGCCGCCAGGCAGCCCGTGACAGAGCACTTCATCACTGGCCTCCAAGAAGCCCTGATCTTACCCCCTGCGATTTTTTATTATGGGGGTATGTTAAGGATATGGTGTTTCGGCCACCTCTCCCAGCCACCATTGATGATTTGAAATGAGAAATAACAGCAGCTATCCAAACTGTTACGCCTGATATGCTACAGAGAGTGTGGAACGAGTTGGAGTATCGGGTTGATATTGCTCGTGTGTCTGGAGGGGGCCATATTGAACATCTCTGAACTTGTTTTTGAGTGAAAAAAAAACCTTTTTAAATACTCTTTGTAATGATGTATAACAGAAGGTATTCTTTTTGAATCACCCTGTATAATGGAATGTTTGCTTTGTTTATCGTTGCCATTTCTCTGTTTTGTATGAACACCACCAGCACTGTAGCTCTGTTGTGAGTTACTCGTCGACTGAGCAGTTCAGCTACGCTCCGCAGCCTCATGCTGCGCTCACTACTGGGTATCCGAGACTAGCTAGAAAGACAGGCAGTGGCCACTACGTCACACGGTGTGATACTGGAGGTCATGCGAGTGCCAGCAACCAATACGGAGTGAGTAACTATTTCAGACGAGCTTAATAATTCTTGACTAGGTGTTCAAATGCCTCCAAGTTCTCGGTAGCAAACGACAAGGTTAAGACTTTTAGGGGATACGTTTTCAATTAAATATTGATATCCTGTGGACTCTGCACGGATCCGAGCGTTCGCGAATTGTGGCAGACAAGCCGGCTAGTGTGACGTCACAAGTTCGTTGCAGGGCCCGTATATCTCATCGGCCCGTGCATACCTCCAGTCCCGCTCCCTTTTGCTACTAGCAGCCAATAATGTGCTTGCACGGTAGACAATATGTGGGGCAGCGAATGCCGTAAACGTCACTGGCCTTTAGCGACCTCACCCTCAAGGGTTGCTTGTCACCTCACGGCCGAATTCAGCAGTGTCAATTAAAATTAAACATATCTTAAAATTAAGCCGGTGGTGTAACGGTCAGCCTGGTTGTTTCCCAAGCAGTTGATCTGGGTTCGATTCCCGGCCACCGCAGGAGGGTTGTCATTTTTGCGTAGCGCAATAGTGTGTGTTCAACACCATGCTAAGTGGACGGGTCCTTCAGTTGATTTCACTTCATCGGCCGCAAGTATTTTTGTTTGTTCGCGGAGGAAATTTGTTATTGTATCCTTAACACACTCTTACGAGTTCATGTACCATTGGCAACAATCCTCATAGCTGTGAAACGTCCCCTTAGAAAATTTAATGAATTACTGTGCTGATAAACCACTTACATTATTTGATTTTCAAACAGCTGAGCAGAACTGAACGTACTCAGACATTACGCTCTTTACCTATCCTGCTCAACACTAACTGACACACAATATTTTTAGCGCAACGCAATCTGACTTTCAATAATCCCTACGAAAGAGTGGCCCTGAATAACATTAACCTATACCTTTCACAAATCACTTACCTCACAAAAATCTTCGTTACTCGAACTACTACAATACAGCGAGCGCCACTACTGCCAGCTAAATAAAAGATTCAAACTACTGAAGGCACTAACTACTGATAGGCATAGTTAGCAAATGCAAGATTTTGATAGAGAACAAACAATGTATTTACCTTAATAGTGTTCAAAAGTCATAATATATATATATAGCAGTTCATGACATCCAGTCTTACAAATTTATTGTCTCTGATGGACACACGTCCAGATCATCCGCTCTCAAAACTCCGCCATTTCTCTCCCCACATCCACCACTGCTGGCGGCTCACCTCTAACTGCGCAACGCTACGCGCTGTTAACAGCCAACTGCCCAACACTACAATGGCGAATATTACTCCAACAATGCAAACCAATCACAGCCTTCACACAGCACAGTCAGTGATTTTCATACAGAGCGCTACATGGCGTTACCAACATAAAATCTAAACAGCCTACTTACAGCTGTATCTAGAGAAGTTTCTTAGAAGTACGACTGCCTGAATAACCGGGTACGACCGGCAGTCACCACTAGTACATGAATGAATCGTTACACCCGAAGATGGGCGTATGGAGGCAAGATACACGACATCTAAATTGGAGCATACTTTGATGACAGCACTAAATCGATGTTTCTGAAATGGAAGTATGTCATGCTGAGTAAATTTTTCAGAAAACAGTAAGAATGTGTCAAAAGTTAATTTAGAAATCTGTATGCATTTTGATGCTTCTATCTCACTGATAAGTTAGAATTTGATATATGAAACGGACATTGACCTTAAGTAATTGTGCTATGTTTTACTTTATTAATTTGAGGCCTTTTAAAAAATACAACCTAAATTAAAAAATAAGGTCCGAATTAATTTTCTTAAATTATATTTAATGATTTCTCAAAGTTACGTGAAATATTATTAAGAGCTGTAGTTTATGTTTCGTATCACCTTAATAAGTAAATAATTCGACACAAATACTGTTATGAAGTAACAACTTTGAACATGGCTGACGTTTGCAGCACCCGTATACACAAATTTGAAAAATATGTAAAAATCTGCCAACCGGTTGCATAGATGTTCTATACACCTTGACCAGGTTTCGTCACCTCTAAGGGTGACTTCATCAGAAATTAAGATAATTACATGAAGAACATATCGTCAAAGATGTACAGTGATTTATGAGCCGAGTTGCTCAAGTCATAAATTAAAATATAAGACATAATGTTCTTCAAAAAGTCAAACATTAAGACATAAGTAACACCGGTGTGGTGTGAGGGGACTGACTGCGTGGCAACTAGTCACGCTGCCAAGTAAACGTAATGTATAAGGTATACAGAAAATCTATGCAACCGGTTGGCAGATTTTTACATATTTCCCAAAAAGTTATGAAGTAAGTTAAATGTTTTCATTGTTTTTGATCTGTGTCGTACTCATGTTCAGTTGGCCAAAAATTTAGATGGTGGTTATAATTAAACTTTCACTACTTGAGCAAGTGTAGACAGAAAACTACACTGAAGAGACACAGAAGCTGGTATACCTGCCTAAAATCGTGTAGGGCCCCGGCGAGCACGCAGGAGTGGCGCAACACGACATAGCATGGACTCGACCAATATCTGAAGTAGTGCTGGAGGGAACTGGCACCATGAATCCTGTAGGACTGTCCATAAATTCGTAAGAGTACGAGGGGGTGGAGATCTCTTCTAAACTGCACGTTGCAAAGCATCCTAGATGTGCTTAATACTATTACTGTCTGGGGAGTTTGGTGATCAGCGAAAGTGTTTAACCTCAAAAGAATAGAGTGTTCCTGGAGCCACTGTGTAGCAATTCTGGACGTGTGGGGTGTCACATTGTCCTGCTGGAATTGCTCAAGCCCGTCGGAATGGCGGCCCGGCATTGAAATCTGCGGCATTTTGCGGAAGGGTTGCTCTTCTGTCACGCTGAAGGATTCTCTTCAGCCGTCGTTGGTCCCTTTCTTGCAGGACTTTTTTCCGGCCAAAGTGATGTCGAAGATTTGATGTTTTATCGGATTCCTGATACTCACGGTACACTCGTGAAATGGTCGTCCTGGAAAATCCCCGTTTCATCGCTACATTGGAGATGTTGTGTCCCATCGCTCGTGTGCCGACTATAACCACGTTGAAACTCACTTAAATGTTGATAACCTGCCATTGTAGCAGTAGTAACCTGTCCGACAGCTGTGACAGACACTTGTGTTCTTATATAGGTGTTGCCGGCCGCAGCGCCGCATTCTGACTGTTTACATATCTCTCTATGTGAATACGCGTGGCTATACCAGTTTCTTTGGCGCTTCACTGTATTTACCGTATGGGTACCCATCCTGATAGGCATGATGTTCGGACAGTGCGCTGCAGGATTTGCTTTGTTATGTGCTAGGCGGCTGGCCGGAGTGGCCGAGCGGTTCTAGGCGCTACTGTCCGGAACCGCACGACCGCTACGGTCGCAGGTTCGAATCCTGCCTCGGGCATGGATGTGTGTGCTGTCCTTAGGTTAGTTAGGTTTAAGTAGTTCTAAGTTCTAGGGGACTTATGACCACAGCAGTTGAGTCCCATAGTGCTCAGAGCCATTTTTTCGTGTTAGGCGCCGCGACTGGTATGGCGACGTAGGGCTGAGTCACGAGCATCAGTGCGCTTTACAGATGCAGATAGTCTACACGGGTGTGGACAAGCTGAACAGTTCTTTAGTCGTCAAGCTGTTTTATCAAAACAACGGCAACAGTGTTTCTGCTCTTGGCGAGTATCGACGCATTATAGGAATACGAAGTCCTCTTTCCGCACCGGGGTCGAAGGACACGGTTCAGAAGTTCGAATAAAGTGGTGAGAAGGGAACTGATCCTGGGAGAGGCCAACGGCCAAATTGCGCGACAAATTGTTGAAGAAGTTACTGTCGCCATGGCTGAGAATTCTGGTCGCAATGACCTAACTTCAAGCAGTGCATGAGCTGTATCACGACAGCTGGACAGTCCATGGTCCACCTTCCGAAAAGTGCTGCGAACAGCTGTGAAAAGGGCAACTGTAGTGAGATGCTGTCATGAATACAGATGGTCGTCTCACTGAGCAAGGTTTGTAACCTGGAACGTAAACAACGTACGCAATTGATAAATATTACCTTCTTATGTGTGGTTCTAATTCCTTGCAAATGTTTCCACTAAGTTTCATGATCCGATGATCACTCATTTATCATTGAGCCCTCCTTCTGACTGTAGGTTTCGTTTACTCTTAACAGCAACTTTTACAGAAGGGTGTAATGGTGATAATGGTGGTGCAAGTGTCTTTGAACTGTCTTAAGGAAGGTATGGCAGGAATACTTCTCGATGTAACCCTTTCAACATAAAGATTAATGTCTGAAATTTTAACTCTTACGTTTCTGGGTATTTTTTGTGATTCAGTTTTCACCAGCTTTTTGAACCCACAATATCTAGGATGGCAACTTCGTTCACCAAAAGGCTTTTCTGGTAGATAGGTTTGACGTATCTGGCTGGGACCTCATCGCGACACTCTGAGATGGGGGCGCAGAAATGAAGTAAAAGATTTATTGACGAAAGACCACTCTTTTGTGTAATCATCTGAGAAGTGACACTTTCTATTTGCATCATTAGACATTTTCGTAAGATATAATAAGTTTATTATACGGTAAACAGTCGACAGTAACACTTTTAGTCATCGAAGTACACGTCACTGTACTTTTCACGACCTACATACCCGCAGTGAAAACTTCAAACATTCCTAACCTGTCTGCCCCCGGTAGCTGAGTGGTCAACGCGACAGACTGTCAATCCTAAGGGCCCGCGTTCGATTCCCGGCTGGGTCGAAGATTTTCTCCGCTCAGGGACTGGGTGCTGTGTTGTCCTAATCATCACCGTTTCATCTCCATCGACGTACAAGTCGCCGAAGTGGCGTCAAAACCAAAGACTTGCACCAGGCCAACGGTCTACCCGACGGGAGGCCCTCGTCACACGACGTTATTATTACTAACCTGCACTCATCGTTCGTATTACGTTTAGAAAGACTCGTGTTATCCGATTGCTTTTCAAAAGGGTATGCCCGACGGGGATGGCGATTGCATCTTTCAACGCGATCGAGCATCTGTTCATAATGCACGGCCTGTGGCGGAGTGGTTACATGACAGTAACATCCCTGTAATGGACTGGTCTGCACAGAGTCCTGACCTGAATCCTATAGAACACCTTTGGGATGTTTTGGAACGCCGACTTCGTGCCAGGCCTCTGCGACCGCCATCGACACCTCTCCTCAGTGCAGCACTCCCTGAAGAATGGGCTTCCATTCCCCAGGAAACCTTGCAGCACCTGTTGAACGTATGCCTGCGAGAGTGGAAGCTGTCGCAAGGTTGAGGATGGGCCAACACCATATTGAATTGAAGCATTACCGATGGAGGGCGCCACGAACTTGTAAGTCATTTTCAGCCATGTGTTCGAATAAGGTTGGTCACAGAGTGGGTGTAATCCACTTGTGAAAATTCAAAAAAATCTGGAAATCGAGCAGCACAATGCTTCGAGCCCCTGTGCACTTTAAGATGAGTTTGTTGGGGACTTCCTCAGTGTTGTGCGAGCGCCGGTCACGTGTGGCTGTGTCACAGAAGCTCGTGAAAGTCGGCGGCCTGCCAACGTAACCCTCGCGATCTACTTCGTAAGATTTTTGAAAGACAGTTTTTTTCGTAGTCTATTTTTTACTTTTTTGTTACCATGCTTTAATTATATTAACTAATTATTGTTTCACAATGTATAAACATTTGAAATTCCATTTAGCTTTAGCAAAATTATGGGCCGGAGGCTAGAAACTCGAATTCTAGCGTGGCTGAACGAGACTGAGGATACTGATTAAAGTTCTGACGATGAAGATGATGTTCTGCAAGAACAGGACCATCAGTCTGGATCTAAACAGAAACCAGATGTAATAACATACAACGAAATGTGTGAATCCAGTTGATAAGATGTGCATGCCATACGACGTATCCAGTAATTCAAGATGTCGGCCTGTTACTGTATGTTATGATTCGCTGAACCTTTGCGCCCTCAATGCACCTTGTAATTTCTACAGCGAACCAAAACTGCAGTGTTGCTCGACGTCAAGATCTTTTTATTCACCTGTCTTGGATGAAACACCGAAGATTAGAAAAAAAAAAAGATTGCCAAGAAATCTGTCCTTCAACATTGAAGAGTTTCTCCCCATTCCTTTAGTGGAAAGTTAGTCATCAACTGTGAGAATGACACAGAGGAGTTTTGTGTGTCGCTGCTATGATTGTGGAAGATCACGAAATAGAAGTACATGCATGAAGAGTGTGTAATGCTTGTAATAAATTCATTTGTCCCTATCATTCCAAGAACGTCTGTATGCCTTGTTCCCAAAACCAAGATTAGATCCGTATTTATACGAATATGTATTTTTTGAAACTAAGTCAAAGGCAATGAAATCATCTTAGACGTTGTGGTCACAGATTTAGATCAAATCTTATAGATCTTTAATAGGCCACTAAAAACAATATAATGTGCAAGTAGTAAGGCGTGCTACTCAGGAAATTCCGAGAAAATCGGAAGAGAAGTATCACACGACTATTATGTAACTTACGTATCGATGCGTAGATGCTTCATGTAAGAGTTCATGGTCAGAAACAACATCATAATTTGAAAAAAAAAAACATCCCAAGTATAAAGAGTTGTTCCAGTACTTCCTTATTTCCACTTTACCTTAAAACTGAGAGTCATATCACATTGTATTACTTCATGTTCAAAAAGCAACTTACACATAGTTGAGGAGCGCAAGCGCAACAAAGCCACATGCCAGTCAAAAAAACTGTAAATAGTCAAAGGAGAAATGATACGTAATTTATTGGAGAAATCTTTTCTTTGCTTTTATTTTCTTTATTTTAAACTGACGGTTACATAATGCTGCGAAGTAAATTTCATTTCCAAATGGTGGGAAGCTACCACCACAGAAGAATCAACTTTCCTTCCTTTTCTTCACGTTTATTTGTTGTGAATAGCATTAATGCGCAACATTCATTTGGATATTAAAAAAAGAAACCCACTACATGATCTGATACCCTCCTCATATTCTGATGCACCCAAGCAGGGAGAAAGAATCTTCCACAGCGTGACGCTTAGAATTCAGACAAGACAAACAGAGAAACCCAAACTGTGGAAACCGGAGTGTGGATACATACCTGACACGCAACTGAAAACCAAGAAACTACCCTTCGAGAAGGCCAACTTGAAGCAGTCACTGAGCTGGGATTTCTCATACAGCGATGGCGAGCGTAGACGGCTGCAGACACACTTCACGCGGATACAACACCCACCTGATCGACGGCTGTCGTCCTAAGAAGAAGCCTGAAGCTGTACATCTCCTACAGCGATTACGATCTTACAGTGAAATAATGGAATTAATAATGAATGTCATGTACGTCTTTAAAAGTGTAGTTCAGTCTGCTGCTGGCCACTCTCGAACGTCTTTCATTTTAATGGTATGAGTTGTAATATTTTTTAACGTGGTCAAGCTCTGTAGTATCGTTGAAAAAGTGGTTGGCGTTCGAGCTACATAAGACGAACGTGTATGAGGCAACGTTTCGACCCCCGCTCAAAGTTTATTTTTAATCTATATTTCCTTCATTCCTTGTCTTATTATTTAATTAATATGACATTTGAGAGGTAATATAATGAAAGAAAACCACGTGTATTTGCATGAAGTTTTAGTGAATGTCATGTTATTTCACTACTTACTATTTGAATTAGATTTAATTATTAGAATAAACATACACTCCTGGAAATGGAAAAAAGAACACATTGACACCGGTGTGTCAGACCCACCATACTTGCTCCGGACACTGCGAGAGGGCTGTACAAGCAATGATCACACGCACGGCACAGCGGACACACCAGGAACCGCGGTGTTGGCCGTCGAATGGCGCTAGCTGCGCAGCATTTGTGCACCGCCGCCGTCAGTGTAAGCCAGTTTGCCGTGGCATACGGAGCTCCATCGCAGTCTTTAACACTGGTAGCATGCCGCGACAGCGTGGACGTGAACCGTATGTGCAGTTGACGGACTTTGAGCGAGGGCGTATAGTGGGCATGCGGGAGGCCGGGTGGACGTACCGCCGAATTGCTCAACACGTGGGGCGTGAGGTCTCCACAGTACATCGATGTTGTCGCCAGTGGTCGGCGGAAGGTGCACGTGCCCGTCGACCTGGGACCGGACCGCAGCGACGCACGGATGCACGCCAAGACCGTAGGATCCTACGCAGTGCCGTAGGGGACCGCACCGCCACTTCCCAGCAAATTAGGGACACTGTTGCTCCTGGGGTATCGGCGAGGACCATTCGCAACCGTCTCCATGAAGCTGGGCTACGGTCCCGCACACCGTTAGGCCGTCTTCCGCTCACGCCCCAACATCGTGCAGCCCGCCTCCAGTGGTGTCGCGATAGGCGTGAATGGAGGGACGAATGGAGACGTGTCGTCTTCAGCGATGAGAGTCACTTCTGCCTTGGTGCCAATGATGGTCGTATGCGTGTTTGGCGCCGTGCAGGTGAGCGCCACAATCAGGACTGCATACGACCGAGGCACACAGGGCCAACACCCGGCATCATGGTGTGGGGAGCGATCTCCTACACTGGCCGTACACCACTGGTGATCGTCGAGGGGACACTGAATAGTGCACGGTACATCCAAACCGTCATCGAACCCATCGTTCTACCATTCCTAGACCGGCAAGGGAACTTGCTGTTCCAACAGGACAATGCACGTCCGCATGTATCCCGTGCCACCCAACGTGCTCTAGAAGGTGTAAGTCAACTACCCTGGCCAGCAAGATCTCCGGATCTGTCCCCCATTGAGCATGTTTGGGACTGGATGAAGCGTCGTCTCACGCGGTCTGCACGTCCAGCACGAACGCTGGTCCAACTGAGGCGCCAGGTGGAAATGGCATGGCAAGCCGTTCCACAGGACTACATCCAGCATCTCTACGATCGTCTCCATGGGAGAATAGCAGCCTGCATTGCTGCGAAAGGTGGATATACACTGTACTAGTGCCGACATTGTGCATGCTCTGTTGCCTGTGTCTCTGTGCCTGTGGTTCTGTCAGTGTGATCATGTGATGTATCTGACCCCAGGAATGTGTCAATAAAGTTTCCCCTTCCTGGGACAATGAATTCACGGTGTTCTTATTTCAATTTCCAGGAGTGTATTTATAACTGTGGACTAGTAAATGAAGAAACGCTTAGAGTTTTCTTGAAAATGTATGCCTGTCGTGATTTGCGAAATCCCTAATACACGCGAACTGGTAAGGTACCCGGAACTACTTTCCGCCTCGACGCTTCGAGCTGCAGAGACAGAGGTAGGACCCAATTGGCAGTTAACCTGCTAATATAGCAAGGACGAATACTGTAGGTGCAAGTTTTTTGGATATCACAAAATTTACACTTGTACAACAAAAATGAAGGCTGCAGCAGGAGCCGAACGTCGTCTCATACACGTTTCTCTTTACAAAGCTCAAATGCTAACCACTTTTTTTTATCTCATTTTGTTTGTAATTGATCACTGTATTTGTTCGGGGCGGACTTCCTATGACACTTGTTGCTATATCCGTTACGTGATGGACACGTAAAACATCTGTTCCGATTTTCTCGGAATTACCTGAGCAGTGCACCGTACTACTTTCAAATTATGTTGTCTTGATGGCCCACTAAGGATGTACAAAGTTTGAAGTAAATCCCTGATGCCAACGTCATGGCCACCCCTTGTTAGTTAAAATTGTGACGTATTAAAATTTTGTTGTTTTTTTCAAATATGAGGTGATATGTTTACTTTTTGTGGATAGTCACTATGATCAAGTCATAAAACACCCAATGAAGAAGTTTTCAGAATTCTGTGACCTCTTTTCTTTACTTGGGAAAGTGGCATACATACAGGGTGTTTCAAAAATGACCGGTATATTTGAAACGGCAATAAAAACTAAACGAGCAGCGATAGAAATACACCGTTTGTTGCAATATGCTTGGGACAACAGTACATTTTCAGGCGGACAAACTTTCGAAATTACAGTAGTTACAATTTTCAACAACAGATGGCGCTGCAAGTGATGTGAAAGATATAGATGACAACGCAGTCTGTGGGTGCGCCATTCTGTACGTCGTCTTTCTGCTGTAAGCGTGTGCTGTTCACAACGTGCAAGTGTGCTGTAGACAACATGGTTTATTCCTTAGAATAGAGGATTTTTCTGGTGTTGGAATTCTACCGCCTAGAACACAGTGTTGTTGCAACAAGACGAAGTTTTCAACGGAGGTTTAATGTAACCAAAGGACCGAAAAGCGATACAATAAAGGATCTGTTTGAAAAATTTCAACAGACTGGGAACGTGATGGATGAACGTGCTGGAAAGGTAGGGCGACCGCGTACGGCAACCACAGAGGGCAACGCGCAGCTAGTGCAGCAGGTGATCCGACAGCGGCCTCGGGTTTCCGTTCGCCGTGTTGCAGCTGCGGTCCAAATGACGCCAACGTCCACGTATCGTCTCATGCGCCAGAGTTTACACCTCTATCCGTACAAAATTCAAACGCGGCAACCCCTCAGCGCCGCTACCATTGCTGCACGAGAGACATTCGCTAACGATATAGTGCACAGGATTGATGACGACGATATGCATGTGGGCAGCATTTGGTTTACCGACGAAGCTTATTTTTACCTGGACGGCTTCGTCAATAAACAGAACTGGCGCATATGGGGAACCGAAAAGCCCCATGTTGCAGTCCCATCGTCCCTGCATCCTCAAAAAGTACTGGTCTGGGCCGCCATTTCTTCCAAAGGAATCATTGGCCCATTTTTCAGATCCGAAACGATTACTGCATCACGCTATCTGGACATTCTTCGTGAATTTGTGGCGGTACAAACTGCCTTAGACGACACTGCGAACACCTCGTGGTTTATGCAAGATGGTGCCCGGCCACATCGCACGGCCGACGTCTTTAATTTCCTGAATGAATATTTCGATGATCGTGTGATTGCTTTGGGCTATCCGAAACATACAGGAGGCGGCGTGGATTGGCCTCCCTATTCGCCAGACATGAACCCCTGTGACTTCTTTCTGTGGGGACACTTGAAAGACCAGGTGTACCGCCAGAATCCAGAAACAATTGAACAGCTGAAGCAGTACATCTCATCTGCATGTGAAGCCATTCCGCCAGACACGTTGTCAAAGGTTTCGGGTAATTTCATTCAGAGACTACGCCATATTGTTGCTACGCATGGTGGATATGTGGAAAATATCGTACTGAAGAGTTTCCCAGACCGCAGCGCCATCTGTTGTTGAAAATTGTAACTACTGTAATTTCGGAAATTTGTCTGCCTGAAAATGTACTGTTGTCCCAAGCATATTGCAACAGACGGTGTATTTCTATCGCTGCTCGTTTATCCATGCGACCACTTATGTTTCTGTTCAGATCGCGACCACTGCAGGATTAAGGAAACAGAGCCACTAGTTTCTCTGTGAACTGGGTTTTCAGCACCCCGCGGACGTGACAATACTCTGCAACATATACGCCGCTTCCCGAAGCGCCGGTACCGGCTATTCTATTCTTACCCGCCGACTAAGCGTTTCGAGCGCTCGCCACAGGCGGGTGAATGTCAAAGGCGGCGCCGTGTCTGTGGCAGCTGCCGGCCAAAACACGACCTGTGGTCGGAAACAGCTCGCCGCCACAGAGCAGACCAGGGGTGTCCAAACTTATAGCTTGCTTGGGCAACACGGAAGAAGACAATATTTTTTTTGTCCGCTCTTATTATACTTACCACCAACAACAAACGCCGAGGAAAAAAAGGTTTGATAACCCAATGAGAGAATAGCGTCGTATGACGGGAGCTTGTAACGTGACATCCTCCTCTGGCATTACTTTTCCTCAACAGTAGTTGTCGATACCAGTATTATTTTTCGAATTCTGAACAGGTTAATATCATCTCAGTTGCTTTTCTGAAAACTTTCATGTAAAGCAATAATTTATGAAAAAGAATCACTTAATAAAATATATTAGTTTCGATGTTATAATCGATCAGTACTATTTCTGAGTGTACATTTAAAATTATTTTTTTTTTAGAAACATTTGAAGTTACGAATTATTTGCACACTTAAAATTTCTATTGTTAATTACGGAATCCTGTACTGTTTATTATGTTTATTTCTGGATTCATTTACAAAATAATAATCGGAATTAATAATTTAACGAAAACTAGTGGGAATTCATTTGTTAAGAAAAATTGTAAACTCTTTGGAATATTGTTATTTCCGCAGAGTGTGTGAGTCGTAAGCTTGCCTCTGATGTGATCGGACGTATTTTTGTATAATAGGTGCGAACAATGTAATTTCGGCTTTGTAATGTGAAAAATCAAAGTGCTGTATGATATGCTAATAGGTAAGAAAAAGTCAGTGAAAAATACATTTACGTAAAAAATTCTTCAACAACGCTCTTCAAATTTATTTAATTCAAACCAAACGCGACGACCTGATGTTTGATTTTCAGCTTCAAGAGTCAGACACTGTGACGTCATCTGGAAGCCTATCTAATGAATGCCGCGTTTTATTCAACCGATATCAAGGTAATGTTTTTTTTTTTTCCTTTACTGAATTTCGATTCCCCCCTAAGGGGGCGGGCTGGCAGCAGCTTATTACGCTGCTCTGCAGCCTACAGACTTTTTAAACCGTAAGAAAAAGATAAGAAACAATAAAAGCAGGCGATAAAATGGTGACTTAAATTGTGAAACGGCGGAAAATTGTGGAAAGTTAAAACATAAAACAAAGGGGTGGCAATGCTAATAAAATACACAGGAAGCAGACAGGTAACATAGTAGACAGACAATTAAAAAAAAAACATGGCGACAGTCTGGTTTCTGTTCACAAGAGAGATAAAAATCACACCCAGCGACAGTATGATGTCCGTTCGCAACACTTCAGAAAAGACACACAACACTGAACACTCACGTAAACACTGCACTCAAATATCGGCACAAAGATGACACACCATAGCCAAGGCCGGCCGGAGTGGCCGTGCGGTTCTAGGCGCTGCAGTCTGGAGCCGAGCGACCGCTACGGTCGCAGGTTCGAATCCTGCCTCGGGCATGGATGTGTGTGATGTCCTTAGGTTAGTTAGGTTTAATTAGTTCTAAGTTCTAGGCGACTGATGACCTCAGAAGTTAAGTCGCATAGTGTTCAGAGCCATTTGAACCATAGCCAAGGCAGATGGGGGGAGGGGGGGGGGACACCTGGACAGATGAGGGGGAAAACAGGGAGGAGAGGAGAGGAGAGGAGAGAAGAGGAGAGGAGAGGAGAGGAGAGGAAAAACAAAAGGGGGGAACCGAAGGAGGTGAAGGTAATGCAAAATAAGGAAGTTATATCTGTAATATTATACGTCACTTTGTCGAGTCTGATAATATTTTGTAACAAATAGTGTAAATATTTTCCATTAAAAAATACTGTATTTCAATACGTGTTCTATGAACGCATGGAACTTCAAGTGTAATACAAGGTGAGCACGAAGTCTTGCCCTCATTATAAAAATTTATAACAGAATAACCGTTACACATAATAAGTTACATTTGATGCCGTTACAGAGGTTGTGACCAATAGATGGCGCCAGTGCTCCACATCATCGACGCGGTCTGTTAGGTCACGTCAGTTGCTGGCGAAATGGTGTCGAAGCAGGAGAAAGAGCAACGAAATCGGCCATCAGTGTTCAGTGTAAATTTCGGGCTTCTCAGGGGGTTCAGAGTCTCCACATGCTACTATACAGTTACAGCAAGACAGCGAAAAAGTGAATGTTTGGTGCGGCCTCATGCATAACAAGGTTTTTCGACCGTTTTTCTTCGCGGAAAAATCCATTACCGCTAACATTTACTTAGACGTTTTGGAACAGTTCATTGCCTCACAGTCAGAAGAACGTCAACCATGGATAATTTTCCAGCAAGATGGAGCACCCCCCACTTTCCTGTATGAAACATTTCCGAATTGGTGGATTGGAAGGAACGGTCCAACACCCTGGCCACCCCGCTCTTTAGACATTACGCTCCTTGACTTTTTTTTCTGGGGTTATATCAAGGACGGAGTCTTCGTCACACCAGTTTCTGACGTCGACAAAGTGAAGGCTAGGATACAAGCTGCTGTGGTCACTGTGACAGAACACACGTTACGAAACACCCGGCGGGAACTGGAATACCGCCTCGACATTCCCCGAGCTACCAAGGGAGCACGCGTTCACGTTTACTAACGTGAGTGGTCTTTAAAAGACCTTGTAACACTAACCTATGTAACGGCATCAAATGTAAATTATTATGTCAACTAACCTATGTAACGGCATCAAATGTAAATTATTATGTGAAACGGTTATTCTGCAATAAATTGTTATAATCAGGGCAAGACTTTGTGCTCACCCTGTATACTGTATATACACAAGAGCCACGTTGCTCGCCCCAGTTTATTCTCTGTTTTTCGCTTGTTCTTTCCCGCCCATGGGTCCATGTATGTATAACTCATTCTCTGTACTTTATGGTTATAATGTATTGTCAATTGAAAGTATCTTATGTTTCCTTTCAAAAATACCTCTCCCTACACGTGAATTTTGCTTAAAGATAATAATAATATTGCTGTCGATTAGCCATCTGGCTTCGACTGTTTCGGTGACGCTGAGTTCGCCATTACGAGTACTAAAAAAATTTCAATGTTTACAAGTAATAATTCTAAATGCTCTTATGAATTTTTACAGTCAGTTATCAATATTAAAATTTGTTCATATTTTTGATTACGTAACTTATTCAGAGGTTTAACATCGAAAGGCATAGGCCAGGCTTCACATCTGATTTAAAATTTTTTCAGTTAATTCAAAAGATTAAAAGTTAACTCAATTCCTAAAGACATGAAGTTAAAGCTATTCTTTGCAATTATTTTAAAACACAGAGGTGTTTGTACCATTCTTTCTTTCTGTGTAAAATTAGATTACTTTGCTCGGAAAAGAAATCAATGAATGCTCCATATTATCGCTCAATAGTTGTCACTCATTGAAAAAAGCGTAACATTTCCATAAATAATAAATAACTCTTTGCCTGCATATTGAGATTACGTCACGCTACGTACATTTAAGACGCATTTACGCGCGCTCAGAATACACGTGGCGTTCCCAAAAACAATATTTAGTATTCGAACTGCTAGGTTGCATTATAATCGCCGTAGTTTGCAACTAACGTCTGCGCGCGTATTTCAATCCACACGTAGCAATCTGCACTGACTTATACGGAATAACTAAATTAATTCAACACCACAAAAATTACGCAGGAAGGAGGTAATGCTACGACTGGCGCCCGTTGACTGCAGGGCTCGATTGAATAACACAATCACAGTATAGGTTGGTGTAATTTTATTATGTTTCTAGTGTAATCTTATTGTATTTATGTGTGTTTTAATGCAAGTTTGTCTTTCCTTTCATGTTATCTACGACTTGTGGCTGGAATAAAACCTCGCTCGCATATGCTGTGTATTGCGAGCGTAAATCACAGGAGTAGTCCTGGATCTATTGCAAACTGTATATAAGGTAAGGGCACCACTGTATGTTATTTTACTATTTTATGCGAGTAGGTTCTATTTTTCGCTTGATACGTCAAGGGTGTGTCTGGGAATATTTATTTTGTGTATTGTGTTTCATACAGCGACAGGCTGCTGTATGCATGTGAAGTTATAACTAAATTTCTTCTGCACCTGGTGTTGTGATAGATTTTATAGAAATAACTCCTGGTTACAATATAGCTGGAAAGTGTCAGTTACCAGTACTTCTGAAAGTTGTATATTAATTTGTAACATAAGTCGAGCAAGAACCAGTCAGCAGATTAGGAAAAGGACTGAATACTCCTATTCTGAGTCAGTCGATAATATAACTGAGCTGCCAGTTCAGAGCGAAGCTATGGCAGAATGTAATATGCAACAAATACTACCGGAAACAGAAACGAAATGCCGGATAATTCCGGAACCCGAAATATATTTCTTAGGTAATGGAAGAAATACAGAAGCTTCTACGTCTGCTGCGGCCAGATCCGAGGCTAGTCTAACAAATGTACCATCAACCAGTGTACCAGGTGGCGATTTTATTAATCTGTTTCTGCAGAAGTTCGCAGAACAACAGGAAGAAGCAGAAGCAAAGGAATAAGCATTTGTTGCACAATTTAATGAAAATATACAAGAGAGAGAAAGAGAGAGGGACCAATACATGACTACTCAGCTAAATGAAATCTTAGCAAAACGAGATGGCCCGCATCTCGTGGTCGTGCGGTAGCGTTCTCGCTTCCCACGCCCGGGTTCCCGGGTTCGATTCCCGGCGGGGTCAGGGATTTTCTCTGCCTCGTGATGGCTGGGTGTTGTGTGATGTCCTTAGGTTAGTTAGGTTTAAGTAGTTCTAATTTCTAGGGGACTGATGACCATAGATGTTAAGTCCCATAGTGCTCAGAGCCATTTTTGAACCAAAACGAGATGAAACTTTAATTTAGAACTTGGATGATAAGTTAGGTCCGATTAAAAGCGAAATCAAAGTCATATAAGAGGCTTACAGTACCGTACCAGAGATTGTTAACGAAGTTACTGATCGGTTAAAAAAGTGTCAAGATAACCATAACGATCTAAGCGCTAAAGTAGAAGATGTTGCTGTGAGGTTAGACCAGTTATCACTGGAACTAACTCATCAAGTTTATCAGTGTCTCGAAACCCAAGGAGAAAAGGACGAAAATGAAGTAACCAAGTGGTTACAACAAAAAGATTAGTAAACACTTAAACACGTTGCTATGAAATTAAATAACGTTGTACAAAGTGTCGCTAGAGAAGCACTAGCAGCTAGCAGCAAACCTATCGAAAGTTTGCGTGAGGAATTAAGCCAAGTCCAGCAGGAACTCACTGAGGACGTCCCTCAGTGGAGAAAAGAAGTACACGAGAGAATTGCCAAGCTGGAACGCAGAGAATTGATCGTGCAAAATACTTACGGAGCGTAAACAGTACAGTAACGAGTTGTTGTTGTTGTGGTCTTCAGTCCTGAGACTGGTTTGATGCAGCTCTCCATGCTACTCTATCCTGTGCAAGCTTCTTCACCTCCCAGTACCTACTGCAACCTACATCCTTCTGAATCTGCTTAGTGTATTCATCTCTTGGTCTCCCTCTGAGATTTTTACCCTCCATTCTGCCCTCCAATGCTAAATTTGTGATCCCTTGATGCCTCAGAACATGTCCTACCAACCGGTCCCTTCTTCTAGTCAAGTTGTGCCACAAACTTCTCTTCTCCCCAATCCTATTCAATACCTCCTCATTAGTTACGTGATCTACCCACCTTATCTTCAGCATTCTTCTGTAGCACCACATTTCGAAAGCTTCTATTCTCTTCTTGTCCAAACTATTTATCGTCCATGTTTCACTTCCATACATGGCTACACTCAATACAAATACTTCCAGAAATGACTTCCTGACACTTAAATCTATACTCGATGTTAACAAATTTCTCTTCTTCAGAAACGCTTTCCTTGCCATTGCCAGTCTACATTTTATATCCTCTCTACTTCGACCATCATCAGTTATTTTGCTCCCCAAATAGCAAAACTCCTTTACTACTTTGTCTTATTTCCTAATCTAATTCCCTCAGCATCACCCGACTTAATTCGACTACTTTCCATTATCCTCGTTTTGCTTTTGTTGATGTTCATCTTATATCCTCCTTTCAAGACACTGTCCATTCCGTTCAACTTCTCTTCCAAGTCCTTTGCTGTCTCTGACAGAATTACAATGTCATCGGCGAACCTCAAAGAGATCCGAACCGTGACAGGGAGCGTAAATATGACAACCGCGGAAGAGAAACCAACTTAGCAGAAATTAAACGTCAAGAAAGCCTACTAAAGCATAGGCAGTTTCAGATCTTCTCTACGGAAAAGGAAGTAGTATAAAAAATGGTTCAAATGGCTCTGAGCACTATGGGACTTCTGAGGTCATCAGTCCCCTAGAACTTAGAACTACTTAAACCTAACGAACCTAAGGACATCACACACATCCATGCCCGAGGCAGGATTCGAACCTGCGACCGTAGCGGTCGCGCGGTTCCGGACTGAAGCGCCTAGAGCCGCTCGGCCACTCCGGCCGGCCGGAAGTAGTATATCCCATGATATAAAAATCTTTAAACACGTACTACATCTACATCTAAATCCATACTCCGCAAGCCACCTGACGGTGTGTGACGGAGGGTACCTTGAGTGCCTCTATCGGTTCTCCATTCTATTCCACTCTCGTATTGTTCGTGGAAAGAAAGTGTTGGTATGCCTCTGTGTGGGCTCTAATCTCTCTGATTTTATCCGCATGGTCTCTTCGCGAGATATACGTAGGAGCGAGCAATATACTGCTTGACTCCTCGGTGAAGGTTATGTTCTCGAAACTTCAACAAAAGCCCGTACCGAGCTACTGAGCGTCTCTCTTGCAGAGTCTTCCACTGGAGTTTGTCTATCATCTCCGTAACGCTTTCGCGATTACTAAATGAACCTGTAACGAAGCGCGCTGCTCTCCGTTGGATCTTCTCTATCTCTTCTATCAACCCTATCTGGTACGGATCCCACACCGGTGAGCAGTATTCAAGCAGCGGGCGAACAAGTGTACTGTAACCTACTTCCTTTGTTTTCGGACTGCATTTCCGTAGGATTCTTCCAATGAATCTCATTCTGGCATCTACTTTACCGACGATTAATTTTATATGGTCATTCTATTTTAAATCACTCGTAATGCCTACTCCCAGATAAACCACTGCCATTACGCACACCCCACGTGACCGATCTCTGCTCACCCATTGGTTGGCTTTGAACCTCGTTAAAGCGTTACTTGCTCAGCAGCCCCGTGTATAGCGTCCCTAGCTCTGCGGAACCAAGCGTTGGATCCATCCTCGTGCTTATGTAACATACATCACGCCACGGAGGCGCACTGGTAGTGGCAAGAAAAATACTGTAAAATTTGGAAAAGAAAATATTGCTCTTTTTGACCCATAACACCACTTTGGGCCCCACAGCATTTCAAATTTGTGCTACAGAAGGGTGCGAAGTTTAGATGATTAGATCGAGCAACTAATGAGGTCAGCAAGCTGTATAATATGGGTATCCGCAGCTGTATGTACATAGACTTGAAAAATAAATCGCAAACAGCTCTTGTATAATCCTGTAATGGCACTACCGGTTCCACAACGTTAAAGTAGCATCTTCAGTTACATCTAATAAAGAAGATTTCCCGGGTTCGATTCGCGGCGGCGTCGGGGATTTTCTCTGCCTCGTGATGACTGGGTGTTGTGTGATGTCCTTAGGTTAGTTAGGTTTAAGTAGTTCTAAGTTCTAGGGGACTAATGACCACAGATGGTAAGTCCCATAGTGCTCAGGCCGCGGTGGTCTCGCGGTTCTAGGCGCGCAGTCCGGAACTGTGCGACTGCTACGGTCGCAGGTTCGAATCCTGCCTCGGGCATGGATGTGTGTGATGTCCTTAGGTTAGTTAGGTTTAAGTAGTTCTAAGTTCTAGGGGACTGATGACCACGGCAGTTGAGTCCCATAGTGCTCAGAGCCATCCCATAGTGCTCAGAGCCATTTGAACCATAATAAAGAAGATTTTTTTTTTGTGGTAAGGTCTTATGGGACCAAACTGCTGAGGTCATCGGTCCCTAAGCTTACACACTACTTAATCTAACTTAAACTAACTTACGCTATGGTCAACACACACACTCATGCCCGAGGGAGGACTCGAACCTTCGACATGGGGGCAAAAGTCTAGCAAGAAAAATTATAACATCGTGTACAAAATATAGGGTGACAATTACTGAGCTACGTGAAACAGAATCGTCATTACTTCTGAGCGGTTCGCGTTAGGACGTTCAAACTGCACAGCTGGCCGCGGGGTGTGATGGAAATTATTCGTAGTATGCGCATGCATAGTTTGGTTTCGCGAAGAGCCCTCCTTTATCTGGCTGTGTTCGTCAAAAAGCAAAATTGGGGCATTTGGGGGACCGACAGTTCGCATTTCGCGATCGAGAAGTCTCTCCACCCTCAAAGAAAGACTGTGTGGTGTGCAATGTCGTGCAATGTCCAGTTACGGAATAATTAGTGCGATATTCACCAACTGCGACATAGTCGCGTATACAAACAGTGATCCAATACTGTCAAATGTTTTTCATTTCAGTCTTTGATCACAATATCAATTCTTTTTTTTACACCATGGCCTTATCACTTTAGGACATGGTGTAAAAAAAGATCTGAGGATGGTCATTACGGACTGAAACCGGTCATCGTCTAAAGAATTGATATTGTGATCAAAGACTGAAATGAAAAATATTAGTGAGATATTCTTTGATGGCACAATGGCTACCGAACGGTACGTGATGATGATTTCATCAAATCCAGTTGGCTCTGAACAGTAGCGGACTTAACATCTGAGGTCATCAGTCCCCTAGAAATTAGAACTATTTAAACCTAACTAACCTAAGGACATCATACACATTCATGCCCGAGGCACGATTCGAGCCTGCGACTGTAGCGGTAGCGCGGTTCCAGACTGAAGCGCCTAGAACCGCTCGGCCACAGCGGCCGGCGATGATTTCATCCCCATTATCCAAAGTGAGCTTGATTTCGACAGGATGTGGTTCATGCAGGACGGAGCTCGAGTCCATCGAAGCAGGAGGGTGTCTGATGTCCTGGAGGAGCACTTTGGGGACCGCATTTTGGTTCTGGAGAACCCAGAGGCCACTGGCATGGGTCCCGATTGGCCGCCATATTCTCCGGATCCGAACAAGTGCGACTCCTTTCCGTGGGGCTGTATTAAAGACAAGATGTACAGCAATAACTCTAAAACCCTTCAGGAGGTCATCGACAACATCGATGTTCCAAAACTTCAGAGGGTCATGCAGAATTTCGCTTTGGTTTGCACCACATCTTCACCAATGATGGCAGGCGTATCGAGCACGTCGTAACCTAAATACATTTATATGTTGAATAAAGTGTGTGCAAGCCGTAGTTTGTAAATAATTTTCGTTTTTTTCATACAGTTGAATAATTGCCCTGTACATACCTGGCAAAGCAAATTTGAACATAGTAGTCAACTTATTTATTTTCAAATCATATATAGGAAAAAGTTGAGCGCTTTGGATGACCCTTCATTCCCAGTGAGGTTATAGTAAATTCGTCGAATAGTGGCGAAAGTCAAATTTTGAAACAGGTTCAATGAAGCAGACGGTGATAGAAATTCGGGAGGCCGCCGGTTCAGTCTCGCGTCCGGCCATCTTGATTTAGGTTTTCCGTGATTTCCCTAACTCTCTCCAGGTAAATGCCGGGATGGTTTCTTTGAAAGGACACGGCCGACTTCCTTCCCCATCCTTCCCTAGTCCGATGAGACCGATGACCTCGCTGTCTGGTCTCCTCCCCCACAACAACCCAACCCCAACCCAACGGCGATAGAAGAAGGTCAGCTTTCAGAACAATAAAGCTGTAAAACCAAGAAAATGGAATAAAAAATGAACAGTAGTCTCGATCAAAAGACAGGACGTGGTGAAAAGCACCAAAGAGACGCACTGTTTACTTGTGACTCACGCATGCTCTCAGCTGTTCAGTATTCTGCTGGCTGCCGCCCGTGGCGGCGCTTACCGACAAGCCCCATGTCCATTGCCGTAAGACGTGTTTCATTTATTTTCATCCCTCTACCGTTCTAATTTTATTCTATGGTCCTTTTCGGTGCTATTCAGTACGTCCTATCTTTTGTTCGTGACTTAACCCTATGAGACCGAACAGTAAAAAAAATCAGTTTTTTCACAAAATTAACCTTTATCATCATATTAAGCAACGAATACAACAAGAACTTGGCAGAAACTAAACAATCAGTTTTAAGCAGGTGTTTTCGTTTTCGAACTACAGATACAATTTGCAACCAGTCCCTATTTCATGTGTTATATTTAAATATTTAAGAGCAAATTCGTTTTTTTTTTTTTTTTTTTTTTTTTTTTTTTTTGCTATAGACAGTTCCACATGTTTTAACCTTGTCAGG
Organism: Schistocerca nitens; assembly: GCF_023898315.1. Classification (NCBI taxonomy): domain Eukaryota; kingdom Metazoa; phylum Arthropoda; class Insecta; order Orthoptera; family Acrididae; genus Schistocerca; species Schistocerca nitens. Next base: position 57,490,981 of record NC_064623.1, on the reverse strand, counting down.
GGACGAGATTTTCCAGATTTTTGTATCCAAAGTTTGGAAATAAATAATTTAGCTGATTCGAAGTGAAATCAGTTACCAATTTTGAATATAAGTGACCATGCTTTATTAGTAGAATCATAGGCATTTTTGTAGTCCGGAATAGCCGTTCAGAAAATAAAATTTTCATTATTATGTAAGAAGATTTATTGCGTATTTTATTATTTGCGTGAGGTGTTCCTCCTGGTCTCCTTGCCGTTCCAGGGGGTTGAAGATACACCTGGAGTCTTGACGGTCTTCTGCGACCGCCACCCTATCAAGGAATACCAATGTCCAGAAGTTTATATTAGTAATGTATATACGTATGTATTTAAAAAAACGCTTGTTATTCGTTACCCAGATGGTCTCCTGTAACAAGATACTTGTCATATAACATGTGTTGCGTTTAAAAGCGTAATACACTTAAGAGCCAAACAAACTGCTACACCTGTCTAATATCGTATAGGGCCCCCACGAGCACGCTTAATTGCCGCAACACGACGTGGCGTGGTTACGACTAATGTCTGGAGTAGTGCTGGAGGGAACTGACACTATGAATCCTGAAGGGCTGACCATAAATCCGTAAGAGTGCCAGGGGCTTCTAGATCTCTTCGGGACAGCACGTTTCAAAACATCCCAGATATGGTTCAAATGGCTCTGAACACTATGGGACTTAACAGCTATGGTCATCAGTCCCCTAGAACTTAGAACTACTTAAACCTAACTAACCTAAGGACAGCACACAACACCCAGCCATCACGAGACAGAGAAAATCCCTGACCCCGCCGGGAATCGAACCCGGGAACCCGGGCGTGGGAAGCGAGAACGCTACCGCACGACCACGAGATGCGGGCTATCCCAGATATGCTCAATAATGTTTATGTCTGGGGAGTTTGGTGGCCAGCGGAAGTGTTTAAACTCAGAAGAGTTTTCATGGTGCCTCTCTGTAGCAATTCTGGACGTATGGGGTGTCGCATTGTCCTGCTGGAATTGCCCAAGTCCGTCGGAATGCACAATGGACATGAATGGATGCAATGATCAGACACGATGCTTACGTGCGTGTCACCTCTCAGTGTCGTTTCTAGACATAGCAGGAGTCCCATATCAGTCCAACTGCACATGCTTTACACCATTATAGAGCCTCCACCAGCTTGAACAGTCCCCTGATGTCATGCAGGGTCCGTGGATTCATGAGGTTGTCTCCATACCCGTACACCTCCATCCGCTCGATACAGTTTGAAACGAGACTCGTCAGACGAAGCAACGTATTTCCAAACATCAACAGCCTAACGTCGGAGTTGACGGGCCCAGGTGGCTTAAATGGCCCTGAGCACTATGGGACTTAACATCGGAGGTCATCAGTCCCCTAGAACTTAGAACTACTTAAACCTAACTAACCTAAGGACATCACACACATCCATGCCCGAGGCAGGATTCGAACCTGCGACTGTAGCGGTCGCGCGGTTCGGGCCCAGGTGAGGCGTAAAGTTTTGTGTCGTCTAATGATCAAGGGTAGACGAGTGGACTTTCGGCCCATATCGATGATATTTCGTTGAACGTTTCGCACGCTGACACTTGTTGATGACTCAGTACTGAAATCTGCAGTAGTTGCGGAGGGGTTGCACTTCTGTCACGTTGAACGATTCCCTTCCTCCGTACACTCGTGAAATGGTCGTATGGGAAAATCCCCACATCGGAGATGCTGTGTCCCATCGCTTGTGCGTCGACTATAACACCACGTTCACGCTCACTTAAATGTTGAGAACCTGCCATTGTAGCAGCAGTAGCCGATCTAACCCTGCGCCATACAGTTGTTGTCTTATAAAGGCGTTACCGAACGCACCCCCATATTCTGCCCGTTTACATATCTCTGTATTAGAATACGCATGCCAATACTAGTTTCTTTGGCGCCTCAGTGTAAAAGCCTTAATAGACCTGAGTTGCTAAGTGCTGGTTTTAGTAAAAAATTTCGTTATTCTACAGATAAGACGAATATTTAACAATACGGGGATTCGTAGACTACTCGGAGCTGAAGATCACAACGAGGTAACTTAAAATATAAACGACGTCTCGCTACCTCCATGAACTCATGATACAAAAACAAATTATAGTTCAGAATAAGAAGCACAAAGGGGACTAGACTTTAATAAGCTTTGTATCAAAAGCATTAACTACACCAGTGGCTTCATTTCGGAATCACTGCCAACAGCAGAAGTACAAGCTCAAATGTTACGATAACTTTACATGTACTTACACTCTCTGTCAATGATCACCTTAGTATCGCTGCTATGATAAGGGTACCTTATCACAACCTCCTACAATGAGGTAGAACAATCTCCGCGCCGATGTTGGTATTGAAGCTATAAGTGACCGTTACAATGCACTACATTCGTAGAAGTATCTCAGGGCGATGTACTTGAGGACAATATTATGGAAATGGAAGAGGATGTAGATGAAGATGAAATGGGAGATAAGATACTGCGTGAAATTCGTAGAAGTATCTCAGGGCGATGTACTTGAGGACAATATTATGGAAATGGAAGAGGATGTAGATGAAGATGAAATGGGAGATAAGATACTGCGTGAAGAGTTTGACAGAGCACTGAAAGACCTGAGTCGAAACAAGGCCCCGGGAGTAGACAACATTCCATTAGAACTACTGATGGCTTTGGGAGAGCCAGTCCTGACAAAACTCTACCATCTGGTGAGCAAGATGTATGAGACAGGCGAAATACCCACAGACTTCAAGAAGAATATAATAATTCCAATACCAAAGAAAACAGGTGTTGACAGATGTGAAAATTACCGAACTATCAGTTTAATAAGTCACAGCTGCAAAATACTAACGCGAATTCTTTACAGACGAATGGAAAAACTGGTAGAAGCCGACCTCGGGGAAGATCAGTTTGGATTCCGTAGAAATGTTGGAACACGTGAGGCAATACTAACCTTACGACTTATCTTAGAAGAAAGATTAAGAAAAGGCAAACCTACGTTTCTAGCATTTGTAGATTTAGAGAAAGCTTTTGACAACGTTAACTGGAATACTCTCTTTCAAATTCTGAAGGTGGCAGGGGTAAAAATACAAGGAGCGAAAGGCTATTTACAATTTGTACAGAAACCACATGGCAGTTATAAGAGTTGAGGGACATGAAAGGGAAGCAGTGGTTGGGAAGGGAGTGAGACAGGGTTGTAGCCTCTCCCCGATGTTATTCAATCTATATATTGAGCAAGCAGTAAAGGAAACAAAAGAAAAATTCGGAGTAGGTATTAAAATTCATGGAGAAGAAGTAAAAACTTTGAGGTTCGCCGATGACATTGTAATTCTGTCAGAGACAGCAAAGGACTTGGAAGAGCAGTTGAATGGAATGGACAGTGTCTTGAAAGGAGGATATAAGATGAACATCAACAAAAGCAAAACGAGGATAACGGAATGTAGTCAAATTAAATCGGGTGATGCTGAGGGGATTAGATTAGGAAATGAGACACTTAAAGTAGTAAAGGAGTTTTGCTATTAAGGGAGTAAAATAACTGATGATGGTCGAAGTAGAGAGGATATAAAATGTAGACTGGCAATGGCAAGGAAATCGTTTCTGAAGAAGAGAAATTTGTTAACATCGAGTATAGATTTAAGTGTCAGGAAGTCGTTTCTGAAAGTATTTGTATGGAGTGTAGCCATGTATGGATGTGAAACATGGACGATAAATAGTTTGGAGAAGAAGAGAATAGAAGCTTTCGAAATGTGGTGCTACAGAAGAATGAAGATAAGGTGGGTAGATCACGTAACTAATGAGGAGGTATTGAATAGGATTGGGGAGAAGAGAAGTTTGTGGCACAACTTGACTAGAAGAAGGGATCGATTGGTAGGACATGTTTTGAGGCATCAAGGGATCACAAATTTAGCATTGGAGGGTAGCGTGGAGGGTAAAAATCGTAGAGGGAGACCAAGAGATCAATACACTTAGCAGATTCAGAAGGATGTAGGTTGCAGTAGGTACTGGGAGATGAAGAAGCTTGCACAGGATAGAGTAGCATGGAGAGCTGCATCAAACCAGTCTGAGGACTGAAGACCACAACAACAACAACATCTCAGTATACCACTAGATGTTATCTCAGTATACCACTAGATGTTTCTGTCTTGCAACAGCATCAGTGCTTTTATGCTAAAAGCACTGGTACTAAAATAATAATAATAATAATAATAATAATAATAATAATAAATCGGGTGATGCTGAGGGGATTAGATTAGGAAATGAGACACTTAATGTAGTAAAGGAGTTTTGCTATTTAGGGAGCAAAATAACTGATGATGGTCGAAGTAGAGAGGATATAAAATGTAGACTGGCAATGGCAAGGAAATCGTTTCTGAGAAAGAGAAATTTGTTAACATCGAGTATAGATTTAAGTGTCAGGGAGTAACACAGACCTAGAAGCACTCAATACATTTACACGATCACAATGCCATAAATATAGAATACATCACATACATTCAGCAACAGAAAGATTCACATTCACGGTGGATACAAGCAGAAACAGATACATACAAGATGATACCACAAATGCCTGAAGTGATAATTTTGCAACATGAAGTCACCCGAGCAATTAATTCTACGCACAATTGGAAAGCCCCTGGAAATGATAAAATAGCAAATTTCTGGCTAAAGAAGTTTACCTCAACACATTCACATCTAACTAAATTATTTAACAGTTACATTGCAGACCCATACATATTCCCTGATACACTTACACATGGAATAACTTATCTGAAACCTAAAGATCAAGCGGACACAGCAAACCCAGCTAAATATCGCCCCATAACATGCCTACCAACAATCTACAAAATATTAACTTCAGTCATTACACAGAAATTAATGACACATACAACACAGAACAAAATTATAAATGAAGAACAAAAAGGCTGCTGCAAAGGAGCGCGAGGATGTAAAGAGCAACTGATAATAGATGCAGAGGTGACATATCAAGCTAAAACTAAACAAAGGTCTCTACACTACGCATACATTGATTACCAAAAAGCTTTTGATAGTGTACCCCACTCATGGTTACTACAAATATTGGAAATATACAAAGTAGATCCTAAATTGATACAGTTCCTAAACATAGTAATGAAAAACTGGAAAACCACACTTAATATCCAAACAAATTCAGATAATATCACATCACAGCCAATACAGATTAAGCGTGGAATATACCAAGGAGACTCATTAAGTCCTTTCTGGTTCTGCCTTGCTCTGAACCCACTATCCAACATGCTAAATAATACAAATTATGGATACAATATTACTGGAACATACCCACACAAAATCACACATTTGCTATACATGGATGATCTAAAACTACTGGCAGCAACAAATCAACAACTCAACCAATTACTAAAGATAACAGAAGTATTCAGCAATGATATAAGTATGGCGTTTGGAACAGACAAATGTAAGAAAAATAGCATAGTCAAGGGAAAACACACTAAACAAGAAGATTACATATTGGATAACCACAGCGACTGCATAGAAGCGATGGAAAAAACGGATGCCTATAAATATCTAGGATACAGACAAAAAATAGGAATAGATAATACAAATATTAAAGAAGAACTAAAAGAAAAATATAGACAAAGACTAACAAAAATACTGAAAACAGAATTGACAGCAAGAAACAAGACCAAAGCTATAAATACTTATGCCATACCAATATTGACCTACTCATTTGGAGTAGTGAAATGGAGTAACACAGACCTAGAAGCACTCAATACACTTACACGATCACAATGCCATAAATATAGAATACATCACATACATTCAGCAACAGAAAGATTCACATTAAGCAGAAAGGAAGGAGGAAGGGGATTTATCGATATAAAAAACCTACATTATGGACAGGTAGACAATTTAAGAAAATTCTTTATAGAACGAGCAGAAACTAGCAAAATACACAAAGCAATCACTCATATAAATACATCGGCTACACCACTAAAATTTCATAACCACCTCTACAACCCGTTAGACCACATAACATCAACAGATACGAAGAAAGTAAATTGGAAAAAGAAAACACTTCATGGCAAGCACCCGTATCATCTAACACAGCCACACATCGATCAAGACGCATCCAACACATGGCTAAGAAAAGGCAATATATACAGTGAGACAGAAGGATTCATGATTGCAATACAGGATCAAACAATAAACACCAGGTATTACAGCAAGCATATTATTAAAGATCCCAATACCACAACAGATAAATGCAGACTTTGTAAACAACAAATAGAAACAGTAGATCACATCACAAGCGGATGTACAATACTAGCAAATACAGAATACCCCAGAAGACATGACAATGTCGCAAAAATAATACATCAACAGCTTGCCTTACAACATAAACTTTTAAAACAACAAGTTCCTACATACAAGTATGCACCACAAAATGTTCTGGAGAATGATGAATACAAATTATACTGGAACAGAACCATTATAACAGATAAAACAACGCCACATAACAAACCTGACATCATACTCACCAATAAAAAGAAGAAATTAACACAACTAATCGAAATATCCATACCCAATACAACAAATATACAAAAGAAAACAGGAGAAAAAATTGAAAAATACATCCAACTGGCTGAGGAAGTCAAAGACATGTGGCATCAGGATAAAGTTGACATCATACCAATTATACTATCAACTACAGGAGTCATACCACACAATATCCACCAGTACATCAATGCAATAGAGCTACATCCAAACGTATATATACAACTACAGAAATCAGTAATTATTGATACATGTTCAATTACCCGAAAGTTCCTAAATGCAATATAACACATACCATACAGTTAAAAGGAAGTGACGCCTGATCAAGGTCCGCGTCACTTTTCATTTTTAACCAGACTTAACGTCTGAGAAAGTAAAGAATAATAATAATAATACAATAGTGGTATAAGGCAGGAACCGCTGGTACTCGAAGGGTTAATACTGCTGTTCATTCTTCAGTCCCTTTTTCTCGTTTCACGACTTTATTGTTCTTTTGACAGCTGACCTTCCTCTATCGCTCTATCGCCGTCTGCTTCATTGCAACTTCCGGCCGCTATGGCCGAGCGGTTCTAGGCGCTACAGTCTGGAACCGCGCGACCGTTACGGTCGCAGGTTCGAATCCTGCCTCGGGCATGGATGTGTGTTATGTCGTTAGGTTAGTTAGGTTTAAGTAGCTCTAAGTTCTAGGGGACTGATGACCTCAGAAGTTAAGTCCCATAGTGCTCAGAGCCATTTTTTTCATTGCAGCTGCTTTAAAATTAGCCCCTAATCGACGGATTTATTATAACCTCACTGAATTTGATGCGACGTCCAAAGCGCTTAACTTTTTCCTGTAAATGATATAAAAATAAGTAAGTTGACTACATTCAAATTTTCTTTGTCAGTTACCTATTTTTTACATCACGGTATAATGTTTCTTCTTAGATTCTTGCCCCCACTAAAAAAAATTATAATTTTTAATTCCCTCATGTGCTATTCTTTTTTTATTAGATGTACCTGAAGATGCAACTTTAACGTTGTGAAACCGACAGTCCTATTAAAGTATCTTACAACAGATGTTTGCGGTTTTATTTTTCAACAATGCGCATCTTTAGCTGCGGATGCTGATATTATGAAGTTTGCTGTCCTCGTTAGTTACTTGATCTAAGTATCTAATCCTCAGTACTCTTCTGTAACTCCACATCTGAAACGCTTATACTGTCTGAAAGTCAAGCAATGATTGAGAAGGGAGTAATGTAGGGATGTAGCCTGTCCCCGACGTTATACAATGTGTACACCGCGTAAGCAGTAAGTAAACGAAAGAAAAATTTGAAGGAATGATGGTACGAGGAGAAGAAATAAAAAAAAAAAAAAATTGAGCTTTGCCAATGGTAATGTGATTTTGTCAGAGACAACAAAGGACATGGAACAGCAGCTGAACGGAATAAACAGTGTCTTGAAAGGAGAATATAAGATGAACATCAACGAAAGCAAAACAAAGGTAATGGAATATAGCTGAATTAAATCAGGCGATGCTGCGGGAATTAGATAAGGAAACGAAACACTGAAATTGGTAGATGAGTTTTGCAATTACGGCAGTAAAATAACAGAGGATATGCAGTGTAGACTGACAGTCGGAAGAAATGAGTTTGTGAAGAAGGGAAATTTGTTAACATCGAATACAGATTTAACTATTAGGAAGTCTTTTATGAAGGTATTTGTGTGGACTGTAGCCATGTACGGAAGTGAATCGTGGACGATAAACAGTTTAGAAAAAAAAGAGAACAGAAGTTTTTGAAATGTGGTGCTACAGAAAATACTGGAGATGAGATGCGTGGATCATGTAAACATTGAGAAGATGCTGTGTAGAATTGAGGAGAGAGAAATTTGTGGCACAAGTTGATTAGAAGGAAGCATCGGTTTATAGTACACATTCTGAGACATCAAGGGATCATGAATTAAGTAATGGAGGGAAGCGGGGTGGAGGGTTAAAACTGAAGAGGGAGACCAAGAGATGAACACAGCAATAGGATGTAGGCTGCAGCTGTTATTCGGAGGTCAAGGGGCTTGGGCAGGATAGAGTAGCACGGAGAGGTGCATCAGACCCGTCATCAGACTGAACACAAGAACAACAACAATACAGTTAAACTATAATACATGAGTTTTATGAGCACGTGGTAAAATCCGCCGCCTAATTATCACGTATACTCGTTGGTATCGGGAAAACGTGGGGAGTCCCCTCCTGTATGCTTCACGGAGTGGCGGTCCCCCGGTAACGCTGCAACCCGCACGGTCCTTTGTCCAGTTTGCGGCTCCTTCAGAAAAACACCAGTCTGCGTGTGGGCCGTTTTCTGCTTCCTCGTGCCGCAGCGCGTGTTTGCTGGTTTACGCCGAAGCCGTCGACTGTTACCTGCGTTTCAAGTCTCATACAGGTGACATATCTACATCTACATGGATACTCTGCAAATCACCCTTCAGTGCCTGCCAGAGGGTTCATCGCATCACCTTCTCAATAATTCTCTATTATTCCACTCCTGAACAGCCTGCGGAAAGAACGAACACCTATATCTAGAACTGTTTTCCTGGGGGAACGCTGGGGGATGCGTACCCCTAAACTTTTTCGTCGACAAAGTAATTTTTTTACGATGTTGAGAACTTGGAAGAGTACCAAAGATTTATTTCAAGGACATAACTTTTTATTTCATTTTTTCGTGTTGGTAATTGCAATACGAACGATACCAGTGCAGTTTTTGGTGGGAAAAGCGATTTCATTGACCGTTTCAAGCATTTCGAAGCTGTAGCAACCGTTCTCGACAACTGAATCGCTGACAGCCAGTTCGGGAGTATTTGATGGAGAAGAAAATTTCCAGTATCCCTCCTTCCTCTTCAGAATGTACTGAAATGTGTTCCTATATCAACGAGTGAATGTGAACGTGGGTTTTCCCAAATGAATATGATCGTCTCGCCAACAAGAGCTTCATTTCATCTTTCCACAGTCAGCAATCTGATGTTCATAAAGTTGGTTGGTCCTCCACTGATGTTCCTGTCCATGGACTATGTACGCCCTTGGTTCATGAAAAGCAGACATCTCGCTACTGATAGTAAAGTACGAAGGCTTGAAGACTACAGCAGCCATGGACTAAAGTCAGTTTGAAAACTGTTGTAATACTATTAATGTAAGTTACACTGTAGTTACGTAGTTAAATAAATTTTCAGCTGTATTAAAAATTGGGTCAGTTGAAGAACGCTACACCATCCATGATCTATGCAATTTCGGGAGCCAAACAAGGTTACGAAAGATTTCTGTAGTATAGTTTCTATTGTTTTTCATGATAGGTGTGGATGGTTTTTATTGTATTGTGTCTTTTAGTGGTGTTTTATAGGTTGAAATGTCTTCAGTAATATTTCCTTGTATTGTTTTGTATATCGGAGGGTTGACTGGACTCACCTGTTTCATTTGAGGTGTATTATAGGTCTATTGAAGTGTTCAGGGGTTGATGGGTTGATGGAAATCGCATGCTTCATTAGAGATTATGTAAACTGAAGGGTTCGATACCACATTCTCATGTATGGGTGTTTCTCGGTATCGCCTGCTTCATTTGATCTGTAAAATCAACTGAAGAGTCCGATACCATTTTTTGTAGTTCGACATGTTGATGACGTCATGGTTAAAATCAGACGGGTGGTATCCCATGCTTCAGTTATAAGTAATTTTCGCTGCATTATATCCAATGTCGGAGTACCCTCAAAATTTTTTTTAGAAAAGAAGTGCTGCTTATATCTTTCCGTGCGAGCTCTGAATTCCCTTATTTTATTATGATGATAGTTTCTCCATGTGTAGGTCAGCGTCAACAAAATATTTTCGTATTCGTAGCACAAAGGTGGCCTTTGAAATTTTCTGAGAAGATCCCGCCACAACGAGAAGCGCGTCTGCTTTAATGATACCCACCCCAAATTCTGTATCACGTCCGTGACGCTCTCTCCCCTATTTCTCGATAGTACAAAACGTGCTGCTCTTCTTTGAAGTTTCTTGATATATTCCATTAATCCTACCTGGTAAGGATTCCCCACCGCGCAGCAGTACCCCACAAGACGGACAAGCGTAGTGCCGGCAGTCTCTTTCCAACTTCCCCACAACATTTTCTATGTTTCTTTCCAACTGCTGCAGTCCAGGTTGTTTGTAATTATAATTTCTAGGTATTCAGTTGAACTTGGAGCCTTCAGATTTGTTTGATTTGTCGTACAACCGAAGTTTAACGGATTCCTTTTAGTACTCATGTGGATGACTTCGTACTTTTCATTGTTAAGAGTCTATTACCTATTTTCACGCCATACAGATACGTTTTCTAAATCGTTTTTTAATTCGTTTTGATCTTCTGATGACTTTACTAGACGGCAAACGACAGTATCATCTGGAAACAATCTAAGACGGCTGCTCAGATTGTCTCCTAAATTGTTTATACAGATAAGGAACAGCAGAGGGCCTCTAACAATACCTTGGGGAACGCCACAAATCACTTCTGTTTTACTAGATGACTTTCCGTCAGTTATGACGAACTGTGACCTCCCTGAAAGGAAGCCACGAATCCGGTCGCATAACTGAGACGACATTCCAGAAGCACGCAATTTTATTACAAGCCGCTTGTGAGCTACAGTGTCAAAAGCTTTCTGGAAATCTCACACAACCCCAAATTGGACAAGTCTGCTCAGGTCATAAAAGTAATATTGTAGAACAAAAGCAAACAGGTGCTTTTCATTTATCATGACATGTACTCCACCATTCCTTGCAATTTAGTTAACGTATCTACTGCTAATACGTCTGGCCGTTTGTGTTGCCTGTTGCACCTAATAAGGCTTGTTGAAGACTGGATAAGACGGAAATCTGTTAGGTGACAATCAATTTGCCTTTAGGAAATGAATCAAGACGGAAGAAAAATCAAGACAGGTTCATAGGATTTAGTTACTTAAAAAGCGCGTTCGACGACTTAAAATGGTGCAACTTGTGTGAAACTCACTGGAAAATATGTCCAAGCTTTAGGGAAAGACGGGTGATGTAGAGTATTGAAGAGAAACAAGAGAGGGAAGATAAAAATTGACGACCAAGAATCAAATGTTTTGTATGTGATAGATTTAGAAAGTCTTCCTAAGAACCGTCAGGCGCATTTTCTCTGGTGTTTCGGCAGACATTTGCAATTAAATGTTTGCAGTGTGTAGCTGTAGTCAGCCCAAACAAACATTGCTCACCACGTCTTTCATGCGACGCCCCGTGGCGACGGAAAAAGTTTTTTTTTTTCGTTCAAACCTTCCCGTCGAATAAACAAAGGAGATAATGATTGAACTTCATGCGTTTACACGATAACCTTCCCGTCTTGAATAAAATTATTTAACTTACTTTCCGTCTAATGAAAGAAAGAAAGAGAAATGAACTTTTTGTGCCTTGCAGCTTTCCTGTGTGGACTTGCTTCTGACAACGTGTCTGATCTGATAGTCTTTAGCGTACACAATGTTGTACGCCTTTTGCCTTTATTGGTAGCAATATTAATGTGAGTGATCAATAGAAAATTATTTCGACATGAACACTTAAGATTACGCCGTGGCTCTTAGTACTGGTTGTCTATGCAGTGAACCTAAAAACATACATATTTCCTTACCTTTTATTTTAGTGGGTCGTCTCTGGATAACGTAATCTGACTGCATGTCTGAATATATTCACTCTGATCTGTTGTTGATAATTATTTGGCTTGGCATTCATTAACTAGGATTGCAAATATGTGAGCTAAAACTGTACTTATTATTCATTTGCTTTTTTGATTGAATTTACTGGAGCAAAATTCAATGTCATTATTAAATAAAAAAATTGAGAAAACTCAACAAAAGTTAAATCTTGTGGTTACTGGGTTCAATGAAATACAGGGTGATTCAAAAAGAATACCACAACTTTAGGAATTTAAAACTCTGCAACGACAAAAGGCAGAGCTAAGCACTATCTGTCGGCGAATTAAGGGAGCTATAAAGTTTCATTTAGTTGTACTGAAACACGTATGTTGTGCGGCAGCGATGCTGAGACATTGTAGAATCTCTGACCAGAGCAGTTGCGCTCGACTCGCAGTAGCGAGCAGTCAGTCAGTCTGTAGTAGTCAGTCCGCAGTAGTGCTAGGAGTCTGTCAGTAGTGGTAGCGCAGAGCAGTCGGCGGGCGTCGGCACCGCAATGGTCGAGATTCAGGATAAGGTATATTGTTAATCAGCATCGCGCTCAGCCAGTAATGTTAATTAAGTGTAATTTTCTGTAAAAATCGCCCCCAATAATAATTTGGTTTTGAAAGCAATTTTTTAACAAAGAATCATTCGATTTCCTTCCATTTCCTTTAAACAAAAATTTCAATTAACTTCAAAAAAAATTTAGTTATTGCGATACATCTGTTGCAAGCTGTGCCGCAGAATAAGAGCAGAATTTTGACATGCAGTTATATTAAGGTAAGAAATTAATTCTGATTTTTGCACAGGGCCACAAAGACCGACATTTCGGTTTAAATTGAGTTTTGATTATCACTGTAGTTTCATTATCATGGGATTATCTTACATTTTGTGTGGAGAACTTATACTTGAGTCAGATTGCTAAATTTTGTTTAATTGTCTTTGTCATTAATATTTTTGCGGGAGTTTACACTTAGCTTTGGCTCCATTTCCTAATAATTATTAAATCTTTTCAAATTTTCTTGGGAGGTTACGCTTGGCTCCATTTCTATTAAGTATTGTCATTTTAAATTTTTGTGAGGAGGTTACACTTGGCGACCCTGCCAGGATCGTATTTCGTTGAGAATCTTTTGAAAAACAGTCAGATATCTGCTCTTATTGCTTAAATATAATTATAATTTGGCGCAACGCTTTTACTAATTTGTGACTTTCTTTCCTCAGATCATCGGCAATTCGTTGCTCTGTTGTACTTGAGTGTTGCTTTTTGCATTGTGCTTATTTGTTTTGTGATTAATTGTGACCATTGTAAAAATGCCGCGAAAGACTATGAATAGTGTATCGCGAGGTATTGTGAATGAAATTACCGACTTAAACAATGTGACCCATAGTAATTGTGACACGCAGTGTAATGATGACAATCCTGCGTTCACTGACAATCAGTGCGTTCCAACCACTAATGATGACTTTTGTCTCAATGACGAACAAACGAACTCGGTTATGTCCTCTGTTGATTTGATGACAATTGATGACACAGGGCGCACTATTGTAATGAGCGCTGCCCAGTTTAATACACCCGGTTTGGAAAATTCAAGTAACGTACAGACAAATTTTTCGAATGAAAATGATCAGTGTACTGAAAGTACGCCGGATTTATTTAATTCCGAAATAATGTCTGACAGTGTACATTCGACTGACAAACCCTTTTGTGAATCTCAGAATAACCAAATGGTTACAGAAAGCGAGACAATTTTAGATCCATCATTAAACAGCACAGTGAATGGAGTAGGTAATGTTACCTCGGATCAACTGATGGCATTATTGCTACAAGTTCTTGAAAAACAAGACAACACTTCCAGACAACAGAATGAAAAGTTAGACAATCTTAATGAAAAACAAGACAAACAGAGTAAAAAATTAGACAATAATAATGAAGATCTCAAACAACTTAGTGAGCAGAACAAACAGTTAAATGAGAAATTAGACAACAATTCCAGGCAGCTTAGTGAACAAATTAGAGCCGTTGCCGCACAGTGTCACGACACTAAGGTACAGTTACGCGAGGAAATTGAGGCTTGCTCAAGAAAAAGTAGCGAAGAAATTAAGTCTGTTGCTCAGGAATTAAGGGAATTGCAAACAGCTGCAACAGAAACACTCAGAGACGAAATTAGCGCAGTCGCTAAACAATGCTCTGAAAAGGCTACACAATTACGCGACGAGTTTAAAGCAATGACAGCAGAACTTTCGCGCACAGTGGATGAAAAGATTGACGCAAAATTCGAACAACAGAACTCTCAAAATAACGAACGTCTTAGTGTTCACATACAAAACAGTGATACGCGTTTCCGCAAATTTATTGATGATCAAAATAAAGTAAAACGTCAAGTAATGGAAACAATCACTGCTCAGAGACAGGAAGACAAACGCAAAATGTTTGCGAAGGCAAAAACATATGTAGACAATAATATTGCCACAGTGTCCGACGAAATTAATACATTCAAACAGTCGAACACAGAATTACGTGACGAAATTTCGGATCTTAAATCAAAAACAGATACACACACAATAGATATTCAAACAGTGACAGACAGATTTGAACAATTAGAACTAACACAGGATTCCGATGTTGTCAAAGCTGACGTTAGAAAACTGAACGAAACTACACGTAAATTGCAAAACCAGATTAATGCCACAGACACTAAAACCGATGATCAGGTTAAAATACTGACTGAAAAATGTGATGAATTGGCCAGTCGTATTGACGTCATCGAAAGTACTAATGACAATAAATCAGATGATACTTCACCGGTTTCGTTTAATCAAACACCTGAATTTCAAAAATTTACAGCAGACAATTAATGAAATTGATTCGTCTAATAACATGTTGCGCAGAAAGTTGTCTAGTTTACAACAGGAAGTAACAGAAATGAAAAGTATTTCAGTTAATAACGCATCACAGCAGACGCCATTTTTCGAACATTTGCCAGACTCACGCAGCGCGTGTAATTTGAGTAATCTGCAGAGAGTACGGGACTTAGATTCCGAACAACCACAGTTCAACAGATTTTCTTGCAATCCTGATCCCGTTCCATCACACAGAGACGATAATTTCGATTACAAACATTTTCTGTCAGTAAGAAAATTTAAAGTGTTTAAAAACGACAGAACACAGATTCACCCACTGGATTGGATTCAACAATTTAGCTTTGCTTTTCCACCGACTTGGCCCGTTACGCATAAACTTGAATTTATTTGCAGCTTTTTGGAAGGCGAACCGGCAACTCGTATGAGGCCGATCGCGAGACAATGCTATTCAGTAGAAGAATTTCAGAATGCCTTTTTATCTGCATATTGGTCGAAAACGACACAGCGCGGAATTAAAGATCAGTTAATTAGTTTGCCGAATTACGAGAACTCGAATTTTCCCAGTGTGACGCAATTTTTTGAGCACATGGTGCAACAAAACCAGTACCTAAGTGAACCTTATAGTGAATCTGCACTTATACAATTATGTATCTCTAAATTACCACGGTCATTAAGAGTGTCACTCCTAACGGGTCAGCAAAAAGAAAACATTTCGGCATTCAGAGATCTGCTGCAGCTTTTAGAAGTGCAGCAATCTGATTATTCTTTCGTAAACAAAAATTTTTCGTATAATAACCAAGGTCAACAAACTTACAGTAATTATGATCAGACACGTAATTTCAATAGGAGAAGTAACAGACGCTTTAGGAATGACAACCACCAAAACTTTAATAACAGACAAAATTCTGATTATCAATATCGTCAAAATTTTCAGCAACAGGAACCACCTTTTAGTAACAATAGACGTTTTCCACCACAACAGCATGAAAGTCAAGCGGTTAGAATACCTAAGCAACAATGGAATGCACAAGGTCAACCAGGCTTTAATGTTTCGCCGCGTGAGCGTATAGTCCCTGATACAACAGATAGTAACGCACGGCAGCAAGGAAATAACTACGTACAGAGAAGACAGTATTTCAATTCCTATCGCAATGCACCGTATAGGAATGACTATCACGACAGACGTAAAAACGATGAGCACAATTTTCAGCGTACATCTAACAACAGTCGGTCATACCAACAGCGGAATTATCCACAAGAACCTATTCTCATGAATGAACCCGACAGTAGGTATCATCCAGAGCGTAACACGTCTGGAAGAAGTAATAGAACTGTTCAAATAGTAGAAAAGCCACATCCTCGTGATGATAATAATAACACGTCAGATAGAATTTGACTAGATACTGTACAGGACGCATCTTCAAATAACACAAGCACTACTTTCGACACGCAAAATGTTGTTCACGAAAATGTAATTACCTTTGACGATATTAGAGACACTCTTTTACAGGAAAGACCAGTTGTTCAGAAAACTATTTCACACCCTGTCATCGAAATTAAAATTGGTTCATCGAAATTTTCAGCAGTAATTGATTCCGGATCACCTATGTCAGTAATAAATGAGGAAACTTTTAATGAGTGCAACAAAGAGAATATTTATCCTACATTACCTTTAGGCAAAACGAAAGTAAAAGGAGCAGTATCGAGTAAAGGAGTAGACGTTAAATTACAGACGCATTTATCTTTTTGTATTGCAGGTCACACATTTCACTCAAATTTTTGGATTGTTCCTTTATTGACAACAGACGTTATTTTAGGTACTAATTTTCTCGTACAACACGACGCAGTGGTTGATTTTCAGAATTCTTACTTAATGTTAAAGGATGAAAATGTACAACTTGCTTTAGAATTTCAGCACTCATTATCGGCAGAAGAGGAAACAATTAATTGTACAGAGGTCATTTCAATATCGCGTAACATAGACTGTAATCCCACATTGTTCACGGATACGTACGTACACAACTATAATACTCCAGACGAAACTGACTACGACGTAATGCAGATGATCTCCGATAAAGTTAAACAAAGCAGTGCAAATACAGACGACGAACGAACGCAATTACATAAAATTCTTTTACAGCAAGCTCCAGTTTTCGACAACATTCCTGGTACTATGTCCGGCTTTATGTATGAATTTCAAGTCAAACAGCACGATACATTTAAAGCAAAGCATTATCCCATTCCATATATCCACAGAGAACAAGTTAAAAAAGAATTGCAGGATATGCTTGACCAAGGAATTATTGAACCAGCAGTTAGTCCGTACATAAACCCGCTACATATTGTTAAGAAAAAAGATGGCTCACTTCGCCTTGTACTTGATTCACGTCACATTAATGACATTATTATTAATGAAACAGATCGACCACAGACGTTAGAGGAACTTCTACAGAAATTTCACGGTACAGCTATTTATTCCACATTAGATTTGAAATCGGGATTTTGGCAAATACAACTTCATCCGAATTGCAGAAAGTACACAGCTTTTCTCTGTTTTGGTGACTGTTATCAATTTTGTAAATTACCATTCGGCTTAACTATTTCTTCTGCAGCTTTTATTCGCGGTTTAAACACAATACTTCCGACAGAACTTAAAGACAGAATTACGACGTACGTAGACGACATTCTTATTGCAGAAGCTAACTGGTCTGAACACAATATGATTCTTGAACGACTGTTGCAAACTTTTCATGCACAAGGACTCACAGTTAACCTCAGTAAATCGCACTTTGGCAAAACTTCTATAAAATTTCTTGGACACGTAATTTCAGCAGAAGGCATTGCGCCTGATCCGGAAAAACTTCAAGCTCTACATGACATTACTGTTCCTACCACAAAGAAGCAATTACGCAGTTTTTTGGGATTAATTAACTTTTTTCGTACATTTATTCATCACTCTGCTTTAGATACACCTAGATTATGCCAATTAACAGGTAAAAACACTATTTGGTCATGGGATAAGCAAGCACATTCTGAATTTATGAACCTAAAACATGCTTTGTTGAATGCTCCACTTTTATCGCACCCAGATCTTACCAGAAATTTTTCTATTGCCACCGACAGTTCCAACACAGCTTTAGGCGTACACATTTTTCAGGAAATTGAAGAAGATGGCTCAATAGTAATTAAGAACATCGCATTTGCAAACCGCATTTTGTCACCTGCTGAACGAAATTACTCCGTTACAGAACTAGAAACATTATGTGTTGTATGGGCTTTTACGAGATTTAGACACTTTCTTTATGGCAGACATACCACCGTTTATACAGACCACAGAGCGATACAATTCTTACTTTCGGCTAAATTTACTCACGACAGGTTAAGTAGATGGAAACTTTATTTACAGGAATTTAATTTTACAATAGTTCACATTCCCGGCACACAAAATGTTGTAGCAGACGCACTTTCTCGTTCTCTCAGCAACAATCAGCAAGACGTAGCAACCAACTTCTGCAAAGCAAATTTCAGTGTCATGTACATTCAGCAAGTAGCATTTGAAAATTTTATTTCATCGTCATTACAGGACATAGCACGAGAGCAAAGCAAAGACAATGTGTGGAAAGAAATTAAACACCTTTGGCAAGATAAGAATAATGTTACGGTTAGAAACCACTACACTGTACGCAATGACATTCTGTTTCGCCGCTCTCATCCTGACAGCAACAATTGGTTATTATGCATTCCTGACGAACTGGTTAACAAATTAATTTGGTATACTCATTTAAGCTACGCACATTACGGAGCCAGAAAATGTTTTCTTATATTGAGACAGAACTGTTATTTTACAAACATGGAAAAACGTATACGACGAGTTTTAGCGTCATGTAAAATTTGCCAGAAAGCTAAGTCAGACACCACTTCACACATTCCTCCATTATATCCCATTATACCTGTTAAATTAAGACATATGGCTGCAGTAGACATTTTTGGTCCAATTCCGAGAACTAACAGAGGTTTTTGCTACATCTTTGTCGCTGTTGAACTCACTTCAAAATTTGTTACTTTCACTCCGTTACGTAAAGCTACTGCTAAAACTGTTTCGAAAGCATTTGTAAAGCATTTTCTATTTCATGTAGGGCATGTGATGAAAGTAATTTCTGACAATGGATCACAATTTCGTTCTACTATATGGACACGCATGTTACGAGCTAGAAACATTTCTCCGATCTATATATCCAAGTACCACGCTTCTTCGAACCCTTGTGAACGAATAATGAAAGAAATTGGTAAACTGTGTAGAATATACTGCCACAAAAGACATGATAATTGGGACACACACATACACTCATTCCAAGATGTAATTAATTCCATTCCAAATGAATCCACTATGCTATCTCCGTCTGTTATACTGAAAAACGTTGAACCACCAAACAAAATCAAAGAGTTAGTAAATTTTCCTACATCTCGTCGATTACGACACCACGAAATAATTGACATTGCGCTGAACAACATCAAACGTGCCGCAGAGCGCCGGAGAAGACAGCAAAAACAGGTTTGTAGACGTCGAGACTTTCACATTGGACAGAAGATACTAGTACGTACACACTATTTATCCAGTAAATTAAAAGGTAAGTGCAGTAAATTTGAACTTCTATACGCAGGTCCATATCGGATTCGCAGCATTCCTCACCCTAATGTTGTACACGTCGAAACTTTGAGAACCAGAAAATCGAAAGGCAATCACCATATCTCCAATGTTAAACCGTTTATTGAATGAACATACTTTATGATTTATCACACTGTAATACATTTTTAGATATTTATGTGAACAATTATTGATGATTATCGTATTTTTTCTTGGCAAGTGCCCGGCAAGGTAAGGTTAGCAGGTCGCTCTTCTTGTCGTTACACACAAGACCGTGCATATTTTCCAGATGAACTTACACATTTTGTGACCACTTATGCAATTACATTTATGTGACTACCTATTGATGATTATCGTATTTTTTCTTGGCAAGTGCCCGGCAAGGTAAGGTTAGCAGGTCGCTTTTCTTGTCGTTACACATCAGACCGTGCACATTTTTTCATTTTTTTTTGTATTGTAACCTCCCCACAAGAAAAATGTAAAGGACAATACTTAATGGAAATGGAGCCAGAGCTAACTGTAGGTTCCCGACAAAACTATTAATGACAAAGACAATTAAATAAAAGCTCGCTATCTGACTCAAGTGCAAGTTCCCATAAAATAATGAACGAGAATCCCATGACAATGAAACTACAGTGATAATCAAAAATCAATTTAACCGAAATGTCGGTCTTTGCCCTGTGCGAATTCAGAATAAATTTCTTACCTTATTAAAACTGCATGTCAAAATTCTGCTCTTATTGTTGGCTGCGGCTTGGAGGAAAAACATTGCAATTGCCTTTTTTTTTTGAAAAATTTTGTTAAAGGGAAATGGAGGGAATTTGAATGATTGTTTGTAAAATTGTTTTTTTTTTTTTTTTTAAATCCAAATTATTATTGGGGGCGATTTTTGAAAGTTAAATTACAATGAGTGGACCTTACATTATCTGATAAGCGCAAAGCTGCATAAACATTTATTTAATAAAATTATACCTTGTCCTGAATCTTGACCATCGCTGTGCCGACGCCCGCCGACGCAACTGCTACAGACATACTACTCTCCGCGGCAGCTACCAACAGACTACCTTACGCGACTGCTCGCGACACACAACTTTACGCGACTGCTCCCAACAGACTAATGTACTGCACTGCGCTTCGAGCGCAACTGCTCTGGTCAGAGATTCTACAATGCCTCAGCATCGCTGCCGCACAACATACGTGTTTCATAACCCTCCACTGGGGGGCAAAAAATTTGGCAGCGATGGTGAGTCATTTGGACTTGCCATCGTAACAAATTTTTCATTTAATTAATTAACATTTACAAATTATTTGGGTGTAATACATGAATTAAATGTTGTGCGCATGCACTGATTACAAAACATTACAGACAAGAGAAAATATAAGTACTGAGCATATCAGCAAATCCGAAAAATGTATATACAAATTATTTGACAGATAACAAAGTGCAAAGACGAAATATATATACAATGAGTAACAAATGACATAAATCATAAAATTGTACAGAAAAACACAAATCATGTTGAAAATGAGAAGAGTGCACAGGCACTGGAGTTCAGTTGAAAACATATTCACATAAGTGCACATGCACTGAAAACTTTTGAACATTTTTTTATAACAAATAAATGCAAGGGTAGAAAAATCATCAAATCACGAAAGTATATACAATATAGATGACAAGAGTGCACACATACTGCATTTCAGGACAAATCAAAAAATGTCTTTAGTATTTTCACAATAAATAAACATAATAGCAAAAAATCATGTCGACAGGTGACATAAGTGTACTCGCACTGGAGTTCAACAAATCGAGAAAAAATGTATAGGCCATGAACATAAATGATGTTAGTTAAAAATGATTTTCACTATTAGGATAGGAAATGAAAGGATTGCATCATGGTTGTAGCACTTTAGTTTGCACACAGCTGCACTGAAAGTCCATATCTTTCCACAGAATCACAATACTAAGTGATACAATCTGCATGTCCGTTCCCAGAAGTATTTATCAGCGTAGCAAGACACTGAAACGTCGTAGTAGTATTCCATGCTATCATTTGGCAGTACATCAGGTACACCAAACAGCGGGACCATAATAACGTCTTCTTCGCTTACGGTGGTGGACAGCATGTCGTGTCAACACCACGCTCTTAAGAGGCAGCACACAGTGCTCCATAACAAAGTCTTGATAAGTGATTACATAAGTAGTTTCATCGCTTACAGTGGTGGACAGCATGTCGTGTCAACACCACGCTTTTAAGAAGCGGCACACCAACGTAGAATTAGTGCAAAAACCAAATATAGTGCTCCATGATTAGGAGGATGTATAGGACAAATGGATATTACAGTAATTCAGGGTAGTTAGCTCAGAAGTTAAAGGACATTAACTAACAGACAAGCCTTAATAGGTGATTACATAAGTAGTATGCAGCATACATAGCTCAGTTATTGAACATTTCTGTACCATGAATGTAGTATTACAGAAAAATGTTCATTAATTAATTTACAGACAAGAGTGGCAATCAATGGCCATCAAGTATTGAGTATTACAAAACATCTTTCCTCATTCAAATGACATATTTACAAGTAATTATTGGCACTCAGTGGCCTATTATTAAAGACATGAAGTCAAAATTGAATACAGTAGCTAATTAATGACAATTAATACATAGTTCATTATGTGACACTAATTATTGGCACTCAGTGGCCATTTACGAAAATCATTATTTAAAACAAGAGCTAATTAATGGCATAACTAATACATATTTCAGTAAGTGACACTAATTATTGGCACTCAGTGGCTAGTAAGTATTGAATAGTATAAAACATTATTCATCATTCAGTATTCTTCATATCATTAAGAAATCATTATTAGAAAAATCAGTTAATTACAGTCATAGCATTAATAAGCATGGGCATTATAAGTTACATTAATTATGGGCACTCAGTGGCCAGCAAGTACTGAATAGTACAAAACATTAGTAGCATTAATAAGCATGGGCATAATAAGTACTCTCATTACAATAGATATTGGCAATTATGTTTTGGTATCATTAAGAAGTCATTATGCAAGTGACATACTATTCAGAGCTGATCAGTGTTATTCAGAATTATCATAAACTAGTGACATTATCTGGGACTGTTAATACATTTTGTTTTTTTTTTTTTGCTAGCAATGCATTGCTTTGGGTAATTATAAGGGAAAGCAAGAAGAAATAAGAGAAAAAATTGCTTCTAGGTTGTTCCTATAAATGAAAAGATTGTGTAACGTCATTCGTCATGAGTCAGCTGTAGCAAGGTTATCACATTTATAAATGATAGACACAAGTGGGTAAAAAAAAATGCAAGTACTAGAACAGGTATAATAAGTAACAAGTTTAGTAAGTATCATAAAAAGCTTCTCCTGAAAGAAAAATACAAAATGGATTATTGAGCTGAAAGAAGAAACGCAGACTATGCTGAAAAGTAGTGAACTTCGAATTAACAGGTAGTGAAATGTGTATAAAAAATGTGTTCCATAGCTGTCCTTTCCAAAACCTTCAGTCATCCTACTACGCAATATAACACCTGCTGTCAAAGTAAACTGCAACAAATACTTAAATAACTACATAGCATAAATACATAACTTCAACATTATCCTCATCTGTAAAGAAAAACTTCATTATTCATATCATCATAACTCCATCATTATCATCACCTGTAAACAAAAACTTCATTATTCATAGTACCATATTCTTCATCATTATTCTTCGTCAGCATTAATTATCATCTGCAAAAATCACTTCATTATTCATCACACAACTATTCCTTATCCCTAGCATATTTCATCACTTAAAACTAAGATGTGTAGTTCTGTCTGACAGCTTGCATCAATCGCTTCGTATTCTGAAAGAAAAAATTAGTTAAGACTGCTATTCTGCGATGTGTATAGTATATTCTTGTTAATGCTTGTTAATTCTGATCCATTTACTCGTCCTCATTAGCTTATTGCATCTTCTTTCGTTTATTCCGTAGGTGAAATTCCCATTTCTGTTTAATTCATTTCCTTTACGCATCATTTATTTCTGAAATTGATGAACAAAGATTAATGTTTTGCATTTAAATCATATACCCATTAAATAATGACTGGTTAATGGTGACACAATTAAGCATACAGCATAACATGACAGAAAACGTAATATGTCAAAAGCATAGACAGTGTTGAAAGGCAAAAATGTATACAGAATATCACAATGCAGCAGCAAAAAAGGAAAATGTAAAACAGTCACGATGTTGAGATATCACAAGGCAAAATGTCAAAGTCAAATGGTGTGTGTTATACCTTAACTAGTTCACAGTGCATACAAACAAAACATGAAAACAATCGTACATACATAAGAAAGACAAAATGTGACATTCGTTGTGTTCAGCTTATATGTAGTGTAGTTAATAGATGCGATAATTAAAGACTTCAATGGAGAGAGAATTTGATAAAATTAATGCGTCATTATAGAGAATTGCATAATTATTCATAAAATGCGTAAGTTCATCTGAAAAAATGCACGGTCTAGTGTGTAACGACAAGAAGAGCGACCTGCTAACCTTACCTTGCCGGGCACTTGCCAAGAAAAAATACGATAATCATCAGTAATTAGTAATGTCAATATAATTGCATAAGTGGTCATAAAATGTGTAAACGGCCTCATAGCATGTTACATCGTAAAGTGGTTTTATTCGATAAAGGGTTCAATGTTTGACACATGATGGTTGCATTTCGATTTTCTGGTTCTCAGAGTTTCGACGTGTACAACATTGGGGTGAGGAATGCTGCGAATCCGATATGGACCTGCGTATAGAAGTTCAAATTTACTGCACTTACCTTTTAATTTGCTGGATAAATAGTGTGTACGTACTAATATCTTCTGTCCAACGTGAAAATCTCGGTGTCTACAAACCTGTTTTTGCTGTCTTCTCCGGCGCTCTGCGGCACGTTTGATGTTGTTCAGCGCAATGTCAATTATTTCGTGGTGTCTTAGTCGACGAGATGTAGGAAATGTTACTAATTCTTTGATTTTGTTTGGTGGTTCAACATTTTTCAGTATTACAGACGGAGATATCATAGTGGATTCATTTGGAATGGAATTAATTACATCTTGGAATGAGTGTATGTGTGTGTCCCAATTAACATGTCTTTTGTGGCAGTATATTCTACACAGTTTACCAATTTCTTTCATTAGTCGTTCACAAGGGTTCGAAGAGGCGTGGTACTTGGATATATAAATCGGAGAAATGTTTCTAGCTCGTAACATGCGTGTCCATATGACAGAACGAAATTGTGATCCATTGTCAGAAATTACTTTCATCACATGCCCTACATGAAATAGAAAATGCTTTACAAATGCTTTCGAAACAGATTTAGCAGTAGCTTTGCGTAACGGAGTGAAAGTAACAAATTTTGAAGTGAGTTCAACAGCGACAAAGATGTAGCAAAAACCTCTGTTAGTTCTCGGAATTGGACCAAAAATGTCTACTGCGGCCATATGTCTTAATTTAACTGGTATAATGGGATATAATGGAGGAATATGTGAAGTGGTGTCAGACTTAGCTTTCTGGCAAATTTTACATGACGCTAAAACTCGTCGTATACGTTTTTCCATGTTTGAAAAATAACAGTTCTGTCTCAGTATAAGAAAACATTTTCTGGCTCCGTAATGTGCATAACTTAAATGAGTGTACCAGATTAATTTGTTAACCAGTTCGTCCGGAATGCATAATAACCAATTGTTACTGTCTGGATGAGAGCGGCGAAACAGAATGTCATTGCGTACAGTGTAGTGGTTTCTAATCGTAACATTATTCTTATCTTGCCAAAGGTGTTTAATTTCTTTCCACACATTGTCTTTGCTTTGCTCTCGTGCTATGTCCTGTAATGACGATGAAATAAAATTTTCAAATGCAACTTGTTGAATGTACATGACGCTGAAATTTGCTTTGCAGAAGTTGGTTGCTACGTCTTGCTGATTGTTGCTGAGAGAACGAGAAAGTGCGTCTGCTATAACATTTTGTCTGCCGGGAATGTGAACAATCGTAAAATTAAATTCCTGTAAATAAAGTTTCCATCTGCTTAATCTGTCGTGAGTAAATTTAGCTGAAAGTAAAAATTGTATAGCTCTGTGATCTGTGTAAACGGTGGTATGTCTGCCATAAAGAAAGTGCCGAAATCTCGTAAAAGCCCATACAACACATAATGTTTCTAGTTCAGTAACGGAATAATTTCGTTCAGCAGGTGACAAAATGCGGCTTGCAAATGCGATGTTTTTAATTACTATTGAGCCATGTTCTTCAATTTCCTGAAAAATGTGTACGCCTAAAGCTGTGTTGGAACTGTCGGTGGCAATAGAAAAATTTCTAGTAAGGTCTGGGTGCGATAAAAGTGGAGCATTCAACAAAGCATATTTCAAATAACATTCTCGTGAACAAAATTCTGCGTGTCAATAAGTATTGCTTACGTTACTGGAATAGGCTACCTGTACTGTGTCTGGTCAAATTCTGTCGTACGTGCTGTTATTTACGGGACGATGCTGTGGTATTTTGACTATTTGAACTGTACTATTATTTCTTCCTGACGTCTTACGCTATGGATGACACCTATTGTCTGGTTGATTCATGCTAATATGTTGTTGCTGATGTTGTTGCTGCTGAAAAGATCGACTGTAATGAAATGTACGCTGAAAATTGTGCTCGTTAATTTTACGTCTGTCATAATAGTCACTTCTATACGACGCATTGCGATACTAGTCGAAATAGTGTGTTTTCTGTACGTAGTTATTTCTCTGCTGGCGTTACTATTTATTGTAGCTGGGACTATACGTGCACGCGGCGAAACATTAAAGCTTGGTTGACCTTGTAGACTGCATTGTTGGTTAGGTATGCTAAGCGGCTAACTTTCATGCTGTTACAGTGAAAAACATCTATTGTTACCAAAATGTGGTTCCTGTTGCCAAAAATTTTACACACACTGATGATTACGATTTTATCTGTTATCAAAATTACGCTGGTGGTTCTGAAGTGCCTAAAGAGAATTGTCATTTTCGGTAAAAAGTTTGTCTTATCGGGTTTTCATTACATTTTTCTTAATTCTAAGTATAGCAAAAGTTAAAGAGCTGTTTTGATAGATATAAAGGATAGTAGAAGAGAAGGCAGCAGTGCAGAAAACTAAAGATGAAACAGCACTACTACAGCTCGGGGCCCTATGCTCGCTACGGCACATATTCATTAAAGCGTAATGAATCCCCTGAGGTCAATTACGCGCTGCAAATAAATTTCAGCTTTTGTGTTACAGGCAATGTCGGTAAAAATTCAGAAATAAATTGCTGTATCCATGCTAATTGTCGTTTCTGTATTACACTCAATGCTGATGAAAATACAATGGCAAATTGTCGTATCAGGTTCAAAGTTAGTTTCTGCATTACAGGTAATAGTGGTGAAAGTACGAAAATAAATCGACGTAACCAGTTCAAATCGTGTATCTGTACTCTGTCATTATTATGTTCCTTAGATTTTTTTACAAATGCAAATTGCTCGTAATGTACGTTCTCGTCACTGAATTTAAGAAAACGTTCAGGTTTGTGCGAGAATCTGTTTGTCTGTGTCATTTCGGATTTCAAATTGCGTATCCTTTCAGGTTTTAAGTCGCGTAGCTTTTCGGATTTTAAGTCGCGTAATCTCTGTAAATTGCTCACATTATACGCGCTGCGTGATTCTGACAAATGTTCGCAACGTGGCGGATTCTGCGACGTATTGGTGCCTGAAATAGTTGTTAATTCTGTTACTTTAATACTTTCGTCAATTTGGTTGTTCTGACGTTCACTTTTATTATTGACTTCCGTATTCAGAGTGTGTGAAACTTCCACTGACTCTAAATTAAACTCGTCGCTTATCTGTACTGCGTTTTTAGGGCATTGTTCAGTGACTGCATTAATTTCGTGTATCTGTGTCGCGTTTGCTGAACATTGTTCAGTGACTGCATTAATTTCGACTTTATGTGATTCTGTTGGGCCTACACGTGTACTAAATTCTTGTGCAACAGTACCAATTTCTTTATTACTGTTACTAGCACAAGCCTTAGTATCTACACGTAATTGTTCTTTAGTGTCCTGACATTGCACGGTAACATTTGTGATCTGTTCACTAACTTGTTTGTTCTGTTCGTTGATGTTGTCTTGTTTTTTGTTCGTCAGTTCGAAACTTTCATCAATTGTTTCGCTAAGTTGTTTGAAATGCTTATCGAAACTTTCATTAAGTTTGTCGTATGTTTCACTCGTCTTTTTGAAGCTTTCGCTAAGTTGTTTGAAATGGTTGTGGAAAATTTCGTTCTGTTGTTTGTAATAGTCATCTTGTTGTTTCTTGATTTGTAGTAATAATGCTATAATTTCATCCTCAGTAATATTACCTACTCGATTATCTGTGCTATTTGATTGCGTACCTGCAATTGTCGCGTTTTGTGTGACCATCTGGTCATTCTGTAATTTACAAAAAGATTTGTCAGTCGAACGTGTACTGTCAGACATTATTTCGGAATTAAATAAATCCGGCGTACTTTGTGTATCCTGTTCTTTTTCATTTGAGAAATTTGTCTGTACGTTATTTGAATTTTCCAAACTGGGTGTGTTAAGTTGGGCAGCGCTCATTACAATAGAGCTCCCCGCGTCATCAATTGTCGTCAAATTAATAGAGGAGACAATTGAGTTCGTTTGTTCATCATTAAGGTAAAAGTCGTCATTAGCGGTTGGAATGCACTGACTGTTAGTGAACGCAGCATTGTCATCACTACTCTGCGCGTCACAATTACTATCGGTCATGTTTAAGTCGGAAATTTCATTCAAAATACCTCGCGATACACTATTCACAGTCTTTCGCGGCATTTTCACAATAGTCAAAATTATTCACAAAAACAAATAAGCACAATGCAAAAATAACACACAAATACAACAGAGCAACGAATTGCCGATGATCTGAGGAAAAAAGTCACAAATTAGTAAAAGCGTTGCGCCAAATTCTAATTATTTCTAAGCAAATAAGAGCAGATATCTGACTGTTTTTCAAAAGATTCTCAACGAAATACGATCCTGGACTGGGTGTCGCCAAGTGTAACCTCCCCACAACATATTCTATAATATAACTATATTTATTAGTAATGGAGCCACAGCTAAGTGTGACCTTCCCACAGAAATTTTAAAAACAATATTTATTAGAAATGGTGCCACAGCTAAGTATAAACTCCCACAAGAATATTAATGGCAAAGACAATTAAATAAAAGCTCGCTATCTGACTCAAGTGCAAGTTCCCATAAAATAATGAACGAGAATCCCATGACAATGAAACTACAGTGATAATCAAAAATCAATTTAACCGAAATGTCGGTCTTTGCCCTGTGCGAATTCAGAATAAATTTCTTACCTTATTAAAACTGCATGTCAAAATTCTGCTCTTATTGTTGGCTGCGGCTTGGAGGAAAAACATTGCAATTGCCTTTTTTTTTTGAAAAATTTTGTTAAAGGGAAATGGAGGGAATTTGAATGATTGTTTGTAAAATTGTTTTTTTTTTTTTTTTAAATCCAAATTATTATTGGGGGCGATTTTTGAAAGTTAAATTACAATGAGTGGACCTTACATTATCTGATAAGCGCAAAGCTGCATAAACATTTATTTAATAAAATTATACCTTGTCCTGAATCTTGACCATCGCTGTGCCGACGCCCGCCGACGCAACTGCTACAGACATACTACTCTCCGCGGCAGCTACCAACAGACTACCTTACGCGACTGCTCGCGACACACAACTTTACGCGACTGCTCCCAACAGACTAATGTACTGCACTGCGCTTCGAGCGCAACTGCTCTGGTCAGAGATTCTACAATGCCTCAGCATCGCTGCCGCACAACATACGTGTTTCAGTATGTATGATTGTTTTTCATGTTTTGTTTGTATGCAATGTGAACTAGTTAAGGTATAACACACACCATTTGACTTTGACTTTTTGCGCTATGATATCTCAACATCGTGACTGTTTTACATTTTCTTTTTTTTTTGCTGCTGCATTGTGATATTCTCTGTACATTTTTTGCCTTTGAACACTGTCTATGCTTTTGACATATTACGTTTTTCTGTCATGTTATGCTGTATGCTTAACTGTGTCACCATTAACCAGTCATTATTTAATGGGTATATGATTTAAATGCAAGACATTAATCTTTGTTCATCAATTTCAGAAATAAATGATGCGTAAAGGAAATGAATTAAACAGAAGTGGGAATTTCACCTACAGAATAAACGAAAGAAGATGCAATAAGCTAATGAGGACGAGTAAATGGATCAGAATTAACAAGCATTAACAAGAACATACTATACACATCGCAGAATAGCAGTCTTAACTAAATTTTTTCTTTCAGAATACAAGGCGATTGATGCAAGCTGTCAGACAGAACTACACATTTTAGTTTTAAGTGATGAAATATGCTAGGGATTAGGAATAGTTGTGTGATGAATAATGAAATGATTTTTGCAGATGATAATGAATGCTGATAATGAATAATGATGAAGAATATGATACTATGAATAATGAAGTTTTTGTTTACAGGTGATGATAATGATGAAGTTATGATGATATGAATAATGAAGTTTTTTCTTTACAGATGAGGATAATGTTGAAGTTATGTATTTATGCTATGTAGTTATTTAAGTATTTGTTGCAGTTTACTTTGACAGCAGGTGTTATATTGCGTAGTAGGATGACTGAAGGTTTTGGAAAGGACAGCTATGGAACACATATTTTTTATACACATTTCACTACCTGTTAATTCGAAGTTCACTACTTTTCAGCATAGTCTGCGTTTCTTCTTTCAGCTCAATAATCCATTTTGTATTTTTTCCAGGAGAAGCTTTTCATGATACTTACTAAACTTGTTACTTATTATACCTGTTCTAGTACTTGCAATTTATTTTTTTACCCATTTGTATATAATTTACAAACGTGATCACATATAATACCTTGTGTCACAACCTTGCTACAGCTGACTCATGACGAATGACGTTACACATTTTTCATTTATAGGAACAACCTAGAAGCAATTTTTTCTTTTTTTTTGTTTTCCCTTATAATTACGCAAGCAATGCATTGCTAGCACAAAAAACAAAATGTATTACCAGTCCCATATAATGTCACTAGTTTATGATAATTCTGCATAATACTAATTAGCTCTGAATAGTATGTCACTTGAATAATGACTTCTTATTGTAATGAGACTACTTATTATGCCCATGATTCTTAATGCTATGATTGTAATTAACTGATTTTTAATAATGACTTGTTAATTCGATAATTGATGGCCACTGAGTGCCAATAATTAGTGTCACTTAATGAATTATGTATTAATTGTCATTACTTAGCTACTGTATTCAATTCTGACTTCATGTTTTTAATAATAGGCCACTGAGTGCCAATAATTAATGTAACTAAATGTTTTGTTAGTAATTATGCCATTAATTAACTACTGTTTTCAATGATGACTTCTCCTATTAATACTGAATGATGATAAAAGTTGCTAGGCCACTGAGTGCCAATAATTAATGTAACTAAATGTTTTGTTAGTAATTATGCCATTAATGAGCTCCTATTTTTCAATGATGACTTCTCACGATAATACTGAATGATGATAAATGTTTTGTACTAATCAATAATTGCTAGCCACTGAGTGCCAATAATTATTTGTAAATATGTCATTTGAATGAGGAAAAATGTTTTGTAATACTCAATACTTGATGGCCATTGATTGCCACTCTTGTCTGTAAATTAATTAATGAACATTTTTCTGTAATATTACATTCATGGTACAGAAATGTTCAATAACTGAGCTATGTATGCCGCATACTACTTATGTAATCACCTATTAAGGCTTGTCTGTTAGTTAATGTCCTTCAACTTCTGAGCTAACTACCCTGAATTACTGTAATATCCATTTGTCCTATACATCCTCCTAATCATGGAGCACTATATTTGGTTTTGCACTAATTCTACGTTGGTGTGCCTCTTAAGAGCGTGGTGTTGACACGACATGCTGTCCACCACCGTAAGCGAAGAAGACGTTATTATGGTCCCACTGTTTGGTGTACCTGATGTACTGCCAAATGATAGCATGAAATAATACTACGACGTTTCACTGTCTTGATACGCTGATAAATACTTCTGGGAACGGAACTGCAGATTGTATCACTTAGTTGTGATTCTGTGGAAAGATATGGACTTTCAGTGCAGCTATGTGCAAACTAAAGTGCTATAACCATGATGCAATCCTTTCCTTTCCTATCCTAATAGTGAAAAACATTTTTAGCTAACATCATTTATGTTCATGGCCTATACATTTTTTCGATTTATTGAACTCCAGTGCGAGTACACTTGTGTCACTTGTCGACATGATTTTTGCCATTTGTTGTCAAAATACTAAAGACATTTTCGATTTGTTTTGAAGTGCAGTATGTGTGCACTCTTGTCATCTCTATTGTATATACTTTTTGTGATTTGATGATTATTTACCCTTGTGTTTATTTGTTATGAAAATGTTCAAAAGCTTTTCAGTGCATGTGCACTTATGTGAATATGTTTTCAACTGAACTCCAGTGCCTCTGCACTCTTCCCAATTTACGATATGATTTGTGTTCATTCTGTATACCTTTTATGATTTATGTCACTTGTTACTCATTGTATATACATTTCGTTTTTTACTGATATGTTCTCCACTGCAGTGCATGTGCACTCATGACACTTGTCAACACGATTTTTTTTTTGCCTGTTATGAAACTGCTAAAGAACTTTTCAGTGCGTGTGCATTTTGTTATCTGTCAAATAATTTGTATATACATTTTTCCTGATTTGTTTTATACTTATATTTTGTCTTGTCTGTAATGTTTTGTAATTGGTGCATGCGCACAACATTTAATTCATGTATTACATCCAAATATTTTGTAAATGTTAATTAATTAAAGGAAAAATTTGTTACGATGGCAAGTCCAAATGACTCACCATCGCTGCCAAATTTTTGCCCCCCCCAGTGGAGGGTTATGAAACACGTATGTTGTGCGGCAGCGATGCTGAGACATTGTAGAATCTCTGACCAGAGCAGTTGCGCTCGACTCGCAGTAGCGAGCAGTCAGTCAGTCTGTAGTAGTCAGTCCGCAGTAGTGCTAGGAGTCTGTCAGTAGTGGTAGCGCAGAGCAGTCGGCGGGCGTCGGCACCGCAATGGTCGAGATTCAGGATAAGGTATATTGTTAATCAGCATCGCGCTCAGCCAGTAATGTTAATTAAGTGTAATTTTCTGTAAAAATCGCCCCCAATAATAATTTGGTTTTGAAAGCAATTTTTTAACAAAGAATCATTCGATTTCCTTCCATTTCCTTTAAACAAAAATTTCAATTAACTTCAAAAAAAATTTAGTTATTGCGATACATCTGTTGCAAGCTGTGCCGCAGAATAAGAGCAGAATTTTGACATGCAGTTATATTAAGGTAAGAAATTAATTCTGATTTTAAATTGAGTTTTGATTATCACTGTAGTTTCATTATCATGGGATTATCTTACATTTTGTGTGGAGAACTTATACTTGAGTCAGATTGCTAAATTTTGTTTAATTGTCTTTGTCATTAATATTTTTGCGGGAGTTTACACTTAGCTTTGGCTCCATTTCCTAATAATTATTAAATCTTTTCAAATTTTCTTGGGAGGTTACGCTTGGCTCCATTTCTATTAAGTATTGTCATTTTAAATTTTTGTGAGGAGGTTACAGTACATTTGTTCGCTTGAGGCGCTGTTGACTAGGCATCAGCGTCAGTTGAGGCTAAGATGGCGACCGCTCAACAGAAAGCTTTTTGTGTTATTGAGTACGGCAGAAGTGAATCGACGATAGTTGTTCAGCGTGCATTTCGAACGAAGTATGGTGTTAAACCTCCTGATAGGTGGTGTATTAAACGTTGGTATAAACAGTTTACAGAGAATGGCTGTTTGTGCAAAGGGAAAAGTTCTGGACGGCCGAGAACGAGTGATGAAAATGTAGCACGCATCCAGCAAGCATTTGTTCGCAGCCCAGGAAAATCGACTCGCAGAGCTAGCAGAGAGCTGCAAATTCCACAATCAACTGTATGGAGAGTCCTACGAAAAAGGTTAGTTATGAAACCTTATCGTCTGAAATTGGTTCAAGCACTGTCTGCAGCTGATAAGATTAAAAGAATCGATTTCTGTGATTTTATCCTTGCTCAAATGGAAACAGATGAATCTTTCGTTTCAAAGATTGTGTTTAGTGATGAAGCAACTTTCCACACTAACGGGAAAGTCAACCGTCACAATGTCTGTATATGGGGCACTGAGAATCCGCGGGAAACAACTCAGTATGAACGTGACTCGCCTAAGGTGAACGTTTTCTGTGCCATTTCAGCCAATAAAGTTTTTGGTCCCTTTTTCTTCGAAGGTGCTACTGTAACTGGACTACAGTATCTGGAGATGTTAGAGAATTGGCTGTTCCCTCAGCTCGAACAAGAAGCACAACAATTCATATTTCAGCAGGATGGAGCGCCACCACATTGGCACTTATCTGTCCGTAACTACCTGAACGTCAACTACCCGAGGCGATGGATCGGCCGCCAGGCAGCCCGTGACAGAGCACTTCATCACTGGCCTCCAAGAAGCCCTGATCTTACCCTCTGCGATTTTTTCTTATGGGGGTATGTTAAGGATATGGTGTTTCGGCCACCTCTCCCAGCCACCATTGATGATTTGAAACGAGAAATAACAGCAGCTATCCAAACTGTTACGCCTGATATGCTACAGAGAGTGTGGAACGAGTTGGAGTATCGGGTTGATATTGCTCGTGTGTCTGGAGGGGGCCATATTGAACATCTCTGAACTTGTTTTTGAGTGAAAAAAAACCTTTTTAAATACTCTTTGTAATCATGTATAACAGAAGGTTATATTATGTTTCTTTCATTAAATACACATTTTTAAAGTTGTGGTATTCTTTTTGAATCACCCTGTATAATAAGATATTGACTGATGTAAACTGATCTATTCTGAAAATGATTGAATACAAATTTTTAACTCTTTATAATGATTCAAATTAAAAAACTTTAGTTTGGGGATCGTTTACATAAAACAGATTAAAAATATAACAAAGAACTTACAAAATGCAGTTAGCTCTTAAATACCTTCGACGTCTTCATGACGTCGGTTTTTAATAATTCATAAATAATTACCAATTATATAATTATAGTATTCTTCAAGTAATATATAGCTGGTGGCGAACGGGAACATCGGTCTGTCACTACACACAACTTCACTGCACAAAGGTTGACTCAAGAATGTTCTATCGTCAATGCCGCGCGCTTCTCGCCGCGCTACCTATGTATCAATGCGCGGGCTCTCCCGCCAACAAAGAGCTTGGTGCGGATACTTCACTGTCACCATCGATATGCAAAGAACTTAAATAAATTTTACAAAACATTTTTCCTAACATTTTTCTTCCACACTATAATTGTTATTTACATATTTCTTAGCTTATAAATAAAGGGCGCGTCAAAAAAATGTATACATACTTTGAACTGTCATAGACAATTTATTTCCCGTTCTACAAGGTTAAATACCTGTGAGAAAGTAATGTTATGTTTCTTCAACAGGTGGCAGCAGTGGCAAGGAAGTAACTGCAACATGGCGGACGTGTGTTTGAGCTTTGAAGCGCAGAAGCAGATAATTAAGTGGTACTGGAAGTTTGAGAATGTAGCTGCGGTTCGAAGACAGTGGAGAAGTGAGTATGGTACAGAACCACCTTCAAGGTTAACAATTACACGTCTACGAGACAAATTCGAAATTCATGGAACAGTGTGTGATGTGCATAAAGGTCGATCAGGGCGACCTCCTACAGCTACAAGTGATGATTCCACAACTGCGGTCTTGGAACTGTTTCAGCGTTCGCCTCAAAAATCTTCAAGGCAAGCGGCACGTGAGAGTAATGTAAGTGCTTGTAGTGTGCTACGCATTCTGAAGAAAGGCAAGTTTAGTGTGTACATTCCAAGGCTGGTGCAACAGTTAAGTGACGACGATCCAGATCGCAGATTAGAATTTTGTGAATGGGTTCAGGAGATGGTGAGACGTGAACCGGGATTTATGGGTAGCATAATTTGGTCGGATGAAGCCCAATTCAAACTCAATGGAACTGTCAATAGGCACAATTGTGTCTACTGTGCTGAAGATAATCGTCACATTACAGTTGAAAAGGCTGTGAATTTGCCTGGTGTAAATGTGTGGTGTGGTTTGTCTGCAAGGGGACTCATTGGGCCTTTCCGCTTTGAAGGTACTGTTGCTGGAGAAACGTACCTAACAGTGCTTGCTGACTCCATATTCCCTGCCATTCGTGCATTATACGGTAATGAGTTTTATTTACAACAAGGTGGCGCTCCGCCGCACTATCATAGGGACGTACGAGCATACCGGATCACAATGTGCCAGGCCAGTGGATAGGACGTAGGGGACCGATCGAGTTTCCTGCACGCTCTCCAGACCTCACGCCGCTGGATTTCTTCTTATGGGGCACAGTAAAAGATTAGGTGTACAAACGTAAACCACGTAACCTAGGCACACTTTGGAATGAGATTCAGGCTGTGTGCGCAGAAATCTCATTGGACACTTCAGTACGATGTACGGAATCAGTGGTGACTTGTACTCAGAAATGTATTGATACTGAAGGCCACCAGTTCGAACATTAATCACATTTGCAAAGTACATTTTTTTTTCCAATTGGACTTTAAGCTTTCAATTTCCAGAAATTTAACATTGTAGAATAAATTTTCTATGACGGTTCAAAGTGTGTATACATTTTTTTGACGCACCCTGTATTTTTCATGGCCTGGTTGATTTTCTATTGACATATTTCACCGTTACAAACAAAATTATTTCTACAGCGAGATTTTACGTGCCCATTCGGCAGAGCGTTTCCTTATTAGTGTACTCCAACAATCTTCTTATTGATATGTATGAGCAGGGTCAGTAATCAGGAAGAATGAGTACTCCATCAGCGACAGCAGCGGCGTAAGTGGTCTAACTGCTACCGTCACGTCACAGCGCTAGTCAGCCACTGCTGGCGTCTTGATTGTTCTCCCTCAGAGAACCGACTCGTGGATATAACATCTTGGACCTACTGATAACAGACAGACCCGAACTTTTCGACTCTGTAAGCGCAGAACAGGGAATCAGTGATCATAAGGCCGTTGCAGCATCCCTGAATATGGAAGTAAATAGGAATATAAAAAAAGGAAGGAAGGTTTACCTGTCTAGCAAGAGTAATAGAAGGCAGATTTCAGACTACCTAACAGATCAAAACGAAAATTTCTGTTCCGACACTGACAGTGTTGAGTAAAATTGTGAGGGACGGGAAAAACCCACCGTGGTTCAACGACAAAGTTAGGAAACTACTGCGAAAGCAAAGCGAGTTTCACTGCAAGTTTAAACGCAGCCAAAACCTCTCAGACAAACAGAAGCTAAACGAAGTCAAAGTTAGCGTAAGGAGGGCTATACGTGAAGCGTTCAGTGAATTCGAAAGTAAAATTCTATGTACCGACTTGACAGAAAATCCTAGGAAGTTCTGGTCTTACGTTAAATCAGTAAGTGGCTCGAAACAGCATATCCAGAAACTCCGGGATGATGATAGCTTTGAAACAGAGGATGAGAACGCGTAAAGCTGAAATACTAAACACCTTTTTCCAAAGCTGTTTCACAGAGGAAAACCGCACTGCAGTTCCTTCTCTAAATCCTCGCGCAAACGAAAAAATGGCTGACATCGAAATAAGTGTCCAAGGAATAGAAAAGCAACTGTAATCACTCAACAGAGGAAAGTCCACTGGACCTGACGGGATACCAATTCGATTATACACAGAGCACGCGAAAGAATTTGCCCCCCTTCTAACAGCCGTGTACCGCAAGTCTCTAGAGGAACGGAAGGTTCCAAATGATTGCAAAAGAACACAGGTAGTCCCAGTCTTCAAGAAGGGTCGTCGAGCAGATGCGCAAAACTATAGACCTATATCCCTGACGTCGACCTGTTGTAGAACTTTAGAACATGTTTTTTGCTCGCGTATCATGTCGCTTCTGGAAACCCAGAATCTACTCTGTAGGAATCAACATGGATTCCGGAAACAGCGATCGTGTGAGACCCAACTCGCTTTATTTGTTCATGAGACCCAGAAAATATTAGATACAGGCTCCCAGGTAGATGCTATTTTCCTTGGCTTCCGGAAGGCGTTCGATACAGTTCCGCACTGTCGCGTGATAAACGAAGTAAGAGCCTAAGGAATATCAGACCAGCTGAGTGGCTGGATTGAAGAATTTTTAGCAAACAGAACACAGCATGCAGTTCTCAATGGAGAGACGTCTACAGACGTTAAAGCAACCTCTAGCGTGCCACAGGGGAGTGTTATGGGACCATTGCTTTTCACAATACATATAAATGATAGTGTCGCAAGTTCCATGCTGCTTTTCGCGGGTGATGCTGTAGTATATAGAGAAGTTGCAGCATTAGAAAATTGCAGCGAAATGCTGGAAGATCTGCAGCGGATAGGCACTGGGTGCAGGGAGTGGCAACTGACCCTTAACATAGACAAATGTAATGTATTGAGAATGCATAGAAAGAAGGATCCTTTATTGTATGAACAAACACTGGTAGCAGTTACTTCTGTAAAATATCTGGGAGTATGCGGCGAAACGATTTGAAGTGGAATGATCATATAAAATTAATTGTTAGTAAGGCGGGTACCAGGTTGAGATTCATTGGGGGAGTCCTTAGAAAATATAGTCCATCAACAAAGGAGGTGGCTTACAAAACACTCGTTCCACCTATACTTGAGTATTGCTCATCAATGTGGGATCCGTAGCAGATCGGGTTGACGGAAGAGAGAGAGAAGATCCAAAGAAGAGCGGCGCGTTTCGTCACAGCGTTATTTGGTAACCGTGATAGCGTTACGGAGATGTTTAGCAAACTCACGTGGCAGACTCTGCAAGAGAGGCGCTCTGCATCGCGGTGTAGCTTGCTGTCCAGGTTTCGAGCGGGTGCGTTTCCGGATGAGGTATCGAATATATTACTTCCCCCTACTTATACCTCCCGAGGAGATCACGAATGTAAAATTAGAGAGATTCGAGCGCGCACGGAGGCTTTCCGCAATCGTTCTTCCCGCGAACCATACGCGACTGGAACAGGAAAGGGAGGTAATGACAGTGACACGTAAAGAGCCCTCCGCCACACACCGTTGGGTGGCTTACGGAGTATAAATGTAGATGTAGATGTTACTGACCCTGTTAATACATATCGATAAAGCAAATACAGCACCACACAAAATTTCTGGCTAGTGTATGTAATGGACACGAAAAATTGCACTTTACAAATAATTTTGTTTGTGCTGGGAAACAATGTTTG
Organism: Schistocerca nitens; assembly: GCF_023898315.1. Lineage (NCBI taxonomy): Eukaryota > Metazoa > Arthropoda > Insecta > Orthoptera > Acrididae > Schistocerca > Schistocerca nitens. The sequence goes on along the minus strand of NC_064623.1, from coordinate 57,451,761 downwards.
GGCTAACTCCAGCTACAAATTGCAAAAACGAAATTGCAACTATCCCCCGAAACATCAGAGAAAATGAGCCTGACAACTCTTAGCACCTGATGTATACAGGGTGTATCATAATTAATGGCGCAAGAGCGTACCGTTGAAACTATAGACTGGAAGCAAACACTTGTGATAAACATGGGCTCTAAAATGAATACCTCAAATGCTCTCTGCACTTGTTCAGAAGAGATGTGTTTCACAGTAGCTCCCCCTCCTTCCCTTCAGTCTCATCTCTCTCTCTCTCTCTCTCTCTCTCTCTCTCTCTCTCTCTCTCTCTCTCTCTGCCGGCAGCTGTGACCGAGCGGTTCTGGGCGCTTCAGTTCGGAACCGAGCGACTGTTACGGTATCAGGTTCGAATCCTGCCTCGGGCGTGATTAGATTAGATTTACTATCATTCCAATTGATCCGTAGTGAGGAGGTCCTCCAGGGTGTGGAACATGTCAGAAAAACAACAATACATGACCAATATTTACAACTAAAACAAATAAGCTAATGTACCATTCCACAGGTCCCAAGTGGAATGATCGTCATTTTTTAATGAACACTATATGAAGGAGTAATTTTACAAATACTAATGCATTAAATTTAAAATAAATAAGTTTTTTATTTACTTACAAGTTAATAAACATTTAATACAACTACTATAATACTTATTTACAATGAACACATTACTGCACTGAAATTGTGCAGAAGTTATATTGTCCTTACACAAATCAGTTGGTTTTACTGAGAAATTCATCAATGGAGTAGAAGGAGTTGGACACCAATAAATCCTTTAGGCTCCTCTTAAAGTGAATTTCATTGGTTGTGTGTGATGTCCTTAGGTTAGTTAGGTTTAAGTAATTCTAAGTTCTAGGGGATTGATGACCTCAGATGTTAAGTCCCATAGTGCTCAGAGCCATTTGAATCTCTCTCTCTCTCACACACACACACATGAATACGAAAGTGTTCAAAAGCATATTAATTGAATTCATAAGGTTGACAATACAACCTACTACAAAAATCGGAGAACACATCTAAACAGTATACTGAGTCCGTAAAATGTGAAACTTCAGTAATATGTGTACGAAGACAATTTTTGTGAAGATTTAGAAAAGCTAAATTTTTCAATAGTGAATTGAAGTGCAAAAAACGTAAATGCAACAAAACAGAAAGCGTGTGAACAGCCGAAAAGTCTAGGAAGGTGAATGTCCATCGAAGTTTTGGATTGTAAGCTCCTCTAACAACGATTGAAAGAACCGTGAACCAGAACGTTTGGAAATGAGCAATACACACCATAAGTAAACTGTACGCCAATTTTATAAAGAAAAAACTGTTTTTAATCTGTAAACTGCAAAATACAGAAACATAGAACGTTTACCATATTATAAATATTTTCAACATTTCGCGGCCCCGTCAGCAACTGTATAAATATTAATTTTAATTTTAATAGTCAACAGCTTCAGTTGCACCGTTTACCTAGAATTTACCTAGGTTTCAATTGGGATAACCTAACCTTCTTCGGAATAACAGTAACTACCGTTTGTCTATAGCGGACATCGTCAAGCTAAAACTACAAATCCATAAATTATCTTCAGACTGTAAAAACTTTCTGAAACTGACTCGGCCCCTCTTCGCGACCGCGATGCGGCAGCCACGAGTGCTGTACTGCGACTGTGATTTAGATCAACCAGATGATGATGAATTCCATTGTAGGAAGTCTAGAGCCCAGATTGTTTACTCAGACCGAGCTTAGCTATTTGGTCAGGGATCTGGGCCTAACGAAAGAAAAAGCTGAACTGCTCGGCTCTAGATTAAAAGAAAAGAACTTTTTTTGGCAGTTGGAACCAGCATATACATGTATAGAAAGAGAGAGCAGCAATTTTCCAAGTTTTTTCAACAAGAAGGTGATTTATTGTACTGCTCAGACATTCCCGGTCTGATGAATGAGTTTGGTATTGAATACAAAAAGGAAGACTGGAGGCTGTGTATTGATTCATCGATAACTAGTTTAAAGGCTATTTAATTACAAAATGGTAACATGTATGCATATATACCTGTTAGACATTCTCTGCATACGAAAGAAAGTTATGAAAACATAGAAATAGTGCTACGTAAAATAGGCTATTCTGCTCATGGTTGGATGATATGTGGCGATCTAAGAGAAACATGTACGCTCCTTGGTCAGCAAGGTGGCTTTACCAAATTTCCATGTTTCTTGTGTGAATGGGACAGTAGGGTTAGGGATCAACAATGGTGCAGAAAGAACTGTCCTCTGAGGGAGTCTTTAAAACCTGGTGAGAAGAACATTCTACGCAAAAACCTTGTAGATCAAGAAAACGTACTCCTACCATCTCTACATATAAAGTTAGTCCTAATGAAACAGTTTGTAAAGGCTTTGCCTAAAGATGGATCATGTTTTAAGTATCTCTGCCAAAAGTTTCAACACCTTTCAGAAGCTAAACTGAAAGAAGGCGTCTTTGCCGGACCTAACATTAGAAAATTGATGTTTGATGTTAACTTTGAATTCACAATGACCTTAAATGAAAAAGACGCATGGGTATCATTCAAGCAAGTCGTTAAAAAGTTCTTGTTGTTGTTGTTGTGGTCTTCAGTCCTGAGACTGGTTTGATGCAGCTCTCCATGCAACTCTATCCTGTGAAAGCTCCTTCATCTCCCAGTACTTACTGCAACCTACATCCTGAATCTGCTTAGTGTATTCATCTCTTGGTCTCCCTCTACGATTTTTACCCTCCACGCTGCACTCCAATGCTAAATTTGTGATCCCTTGATGCCCCAGAACGTGTCCTACCAACCGGTCCCTTCTTCTAGTCAAGTTGTGCCACAAACTCCTTTTCTCCCCATTTTTATTCAATACCGCCTCATTAGTTATGTGATCTACCCATCTAATCTTCAGCATTCTTCTGTAGCACCACATTTCGAAAGCTTCTATTCTCTTCTTGTCCAAACTATTTATCGCCCATATTTCACTTCCATACATGGCTACACTCCATACAAATACTTTCAGAAACGAGTTCCTGACACTTAAGTCTATACTCAATGTTAACAAATTTCTCTTCTTCAGAAACGCTTTCCTTGCCGTTGCCAGTCTACATTTTATATCCTCTCTACTTCGACATCATCAGTTATTTTGCTCCCCAAATAGCAAAACTCCTTTACTACTTTATGTGTCTCATTTTCTAATCTAATTCTCTCAGCATCACCCAACTTAATTCGACTACATTCCATTATCCTCGTTTTGCTTTTGTTGATGTTCATCTTATATCCTCCTTTCAAGACACTGTCCATTCCGTTGAACTGCTCTTCCAAGTCTTTTGCTGTCTCTGATAGAATTAAAATGTCATCGGCGAACCTCAAAGTTTTTATTTCTTCTCCATGGATTTTAATACCTACTCCGAATTTTTCTTTTGTTTCCTTTACTGCTTGCTCAATATACAGATTGAATAACATCGGGGAAAGGCTACAACCCTGTCTCACTCCCTTCCCAATCACTGCTTCCCTTTCATTTCCCTCGACTCTTATAACTGCCATCTGCTTTCTGTACAAATTGTAAATAGCCTTTCGCTCCCTGTATTTGACCCCTGCCACCTTAAGAATTTGAAAGAGAATATTCCAGTCAACATTGTCAAAAGCTTTTCTATGTCTACAGATGCTAGAAACGTAGGTGTGCCTCTCCTTAATCTTTCTTCTAAGATTGGAATTATTGTATTGTTCTTGATGCCCGAGGGTATTTCGCCTGTCTCATATATGTTGCTCACCAAATGGTAGAGTTTTGTCAGGACTGGCTCTCCCAAGGCCGTCAGTAGTTCTAATTGAATGTTGTCTACTCCCGGGGCCTTGTTTCGACTCAAGTGGTTCAGTGCTCTGTCATACTCTTCACGCAGTATCGTATCTCCCATTTCATCTTCATCAACATCCTCTTCCATATCCATAATACTGTCCTTACGTACATCGCCCTTATATAGTAGACCCTCTATATACTCCTTCCACCTTTCCGCTTTCCCCTCTTAACTGGGTTTCCATCTGAGCTCTTAATATTCAGTATCTATCTTACACCTAGTGATATGCGCCTCTACATCCTGACATTGGTCCTTTAGCCATCCCTGCTTAGCCATTTTAGACTTCCTGTCGATCTTATTTTTGAGACGTATGTATTCCTTTTTGCCTGCTTCATTTACTGCATTTTTATATTTTCTCCTTTTATCAATTAAATTTAATATTTCTTCTGTTGAGAGGTGGGAGCCCCCTCTCATATTTCTATCTGACGATTCTCCTCTCTAATTGCATGCGGTGGGAAGTTGCTATTCCTTCACACGCGGACTTCCCACGCAGCGTCTCTCGTCACCTGGGTGGTCCGGTGACAGGCGGGTTAAGCCGACGTGTGTGAGGCAGTCGAGTGAATGCTTTGCAGACGCCGACATTGTCAAGAGACACGCCCGCTGGGGTGTGAAGTAGCGGCTGGGCTAGAGGTTCCGTTACTTCGGAGAAACTAAGCGAAAACACTTTCTGGCAGGCTACCAGCGAGGCGTGGGAATGACTTGTGTACCCTGGCAGTTGTGGCGGGAAAATTCCCGCACTTTCTGCAAAATAGTAACGGTGATTGGTTTGCTCAGGGCATAGCGCCGTGACGTAGCAAAATCAGCACAGAAATTGGCGCCAAGAATCTCCATTGGTGGAATGGTAGTGCTCCGGCAATGGAGTGGAATTTCCGCCGGTTTTCGAGTTGCTGATTGGAACGTTTAACCACGGCCACTGTCGTGGGGCGGGAATGTTCTGTGTTCGGCCTGTACGGGTGCTCTTGTGGGTAGTCGGCAGTCGCCTTTCGGTCGAGGACGTCGAAGCAACCAGCCCTCGCCTGCGGGACGCCAGATCGTGTTTCGGGCAGTTAAGAAGACAGTTTGGTAATGTATGTCCGCAGCACCGGCAGATAGGGATTTTCCTAGGTGATAATCAGAGCTCAGCAGAGTGCGCCTGTTCGTCTTTTTCTAACTTTGTTCTGTCTTGAGTAGCAGCAATTACTGTTGGGTTAGCTGTGTGTCTCTCTTGAGATTTGAGTGGCAAGGAATTGGCTCCACATACCACTTCGTCTTCAACCTCACGATCTAGTTTAGGGACAACTTCACCTTTACAGTGTTTGTATGTGTGTCCAATTTGAGTCAATTTGATGTATTACAAATTAGAATTCATGTGATTTTGTTTATTATTTTGTGTTTAGTCTTAATAAATCATATTGTTATTTTGGACAGAACTTTCATTCCGTTAATCGGTAGAGCAACCCATCATTTCTCACTATGTTTATGAAACCTTCCTTTATTTAACTTATTTATCAAATTAAATTATTGCAGGTGCCAAACTCTTTTTTACTCCACTTGCAGGGTTGATTACAGTCAGTTCGCGTATATTTTTTAATCCTTGTGCAACAGCAAAAGTCGGAGTTGGAAAAGGGGGGGCTTAGAGCATCATTTACATATGTAGATGCTAGAATTTAGTGTTAAATACACTGCTAGCCCCGGCACCTCGCACTGTTACCCAAGGATTTCTACTAGCCCTCGTCTTTTTACCTACTTGATCCTCTGCTGCTTTCACTACTTCATCCCTCAAAGCTACCCATTCTCCTTCTACTGTGTGTCTTTCCCCCATTCCTGTCAATTGTTCCCTTATGCTCTCTCTGAAACTCTGTACAACCTCTGGTTTAGTCAGTTTATCCAGGTCCCATCTCCTTAAATTCCCATCTTTTTGCAGTTTCTTCTGTTTTAAGCTACAGTTCATAACCAATAGATTGTGGTCAGATTCCACATCTGCCCCTGGAAATGTCTTACAATTTAAAACCTGGTTCCTAAATCTCTGTCTTACCATTATATAATCTATCTGATACCTTATAGTATCTCCAGGATTCTTCCGTGTATACAACCTTCTTTTATGATTCTTGAACCAAGTGTTAACTATGATTAAGTTATGCTCTGTGCGAAATTCTACCAGACGGCTTCCTCTTTAATTTTTTACCCCCAATCCATATTCACCTACTATATTTCCTTCTCTCCGTTTTCCTACTCTCGAATTCCAGTCACCCATGACTATTAAATTTTCGTCTCCCTTCACTACCTGAATAATTTCTTTTATCTCATCATACATTTCATCAATTTCTTCATCTGCAGAGCTAGTTGGCATAAAAACTTGAACTACTGTAGTAGGCGTGGGCTTCGTGTCTATCTTGTCCGCAATAATGCGTTCACTATGCTGTTTGTAGTAGCTTACCCGCACTCCTATTTTTTATTCATTATTAAACCTACTCCTGCATTACCCCTATTTGATTTTGTATTTATAACCCTGTATTTACCTGACCAAAAGTCTTGTTCCTCCTGCCACCGAACTTCACTAATTCCCACTATAACTTCAACCTATCCATTTCCCTTTTTAAATTTTCTAACCTACCTGCCTGGTTAAGGGATCTGACATTCCACGCTCCGATCCATAGAACGCCAGTTTTCTTTCTCCTGATAACGACGTCCTCTTGAGTAGTCCCCGCCCGGGGATCCGAGTGGGGGACTATTTTACCTCCGGAATATTTTTTGCCCAAGAGGACGCCATCATCATTTATCCATACAGTAAAGCTGCATGCCCTCGGGAAAAATTACGGCCGTAGTTTCCCCTTGCTTTCAGCCGTTCGCAGTACCAGCAGAGCAAGGCCGTTTTGGTTAATGTTACAAGGCCAGATCAGTCAATCATCCAGACTGTTGCCCCTCCAACTACTGAAGAGGATGCTGCCCCTCTTCAGGAACCACATGTTTGTCTGGCCTCTCAACAGATACCCCTCCGTTGTGGTTGCACCTACGGTACGGCCATCTGTATAGCTGAGGCACGCAAGCCTCCCCACTAACGGCAAGGCCCATGGTTCATGGCGGGGGGCGGGGGCGGGGGGCGGGGGGGGGAGTTCTTAGGACATGAAAAAGAATTTGTTTCTATTATAGCTACAATGTAAAAGCAGTTTAAAACTTTAGGGTGTTTAATGCGCCTGAAAGTTAATTTTTTGAACAGTTACCTTGATTACTTCCCGGACAATATGGGAGATGTTAGTGAGGAGCAAGGAAGATGTTTTCACCAGGACATTAAAGTGACAGAAAAACGCTACCAAGGCAGCTGGAACACCAGCATGATGGGGACTACTGTTGGTCACTTCACTGAGAAGTTCAGCAGGCAACTCACCATAGAATACGCTACACAAGAAACTTTAAAGAAAAAAAGAGAAAGAAAATACAAGCCAGCTCCAGCTGACAAGTGAAACCTCTGTTAACACATATTGTTTTAAGTAGATTACTGTAAACACAAACCATGCTTATGTTGCAACGAAGCGTTTCGTTAATTTCCCCATTTACCGTATAGCTTAGTATTTTTATAATATATACTAAAAAGCATATTCCTCGAAAACTATGGGTGATACAAAAAAAACTAAGTCTAGATTTGGATTCAGCTCATAGAAATCTATAAAGATCAGCTATCAAAGCAAAAAAAATTTCCAAAATAAATTTTTTCGTTCGCCTGTGTAATTATTCACATTTCCTCCTCATTTGAAAAAGATTCTGGATAGAAGAATCGGAGAAGCGATCATGAGTGTTTAAGTTTTTTGTGTATGATATACGATTGTATGAATGTGCATGTGTGCTTTCCTTCCTTTCTGAACAAGCCTTCGCTGGAAACTTATGTGAACACAGTTTTCGTCCTGCCTGTCTGCCGCTCAGTGCGTGAGTAGCAATCTATTAGCTTCACAGTTTAGTTCTTCCCTCATGAAGTTTGTTTTAAACAGTCCACTGCACGTCAACAGGAGTAATGATGTACATAACTATAATACCAGAAGGAAAAGAATGACATACATTACGCCACATTAAGGTTGTCTGTAGCAAAAACAGGAGTTCACAATGCTGCAGCCAAAAGTTTTGATCACTTGTCCAGTAATGCAAACTCCCTGACAGACAGCAAAGTAAAATCTGAAAATAAAAAGAAAACGTTTCTCTTTCACTACTTCTCTCCGGCAGAAGACTATTGTTACTGTAATGTGTAAATGGTGATGAATGTCTGTCTTCAATTAAAAAGGATAAATACTAATAAATGATCGGCGTGGAGGCATATTTACAAAAAAGATTCATGTTAATATAAAATGACTCGTTCCACATATTAAAATTTATCGTGCAAATGATACATATAACATGAAACTAACTAACTATTGGTATATGACAATGTATGGTAAGGACTTCTATACTTTGAAATCCTCAAAATAAAATTCAGAAGTAAAATGAAGCTTATGATCAAAGTAGACGTACAATCCAGTTGTGATGTGTTTGGTAATTCCTGGCATATCGACAGAGTTGCTGGCGAGGAATATTCCTGGAAATGAAGCAAAAACTCTGCTTTCGGAAAGGTAGACGCCTATATGTTACACAAGTTAGGCTACCCCGCGAAAAAAATTACTTAGATACATGTTAAACCATTTACGAGGGCTAACCGTTTGAGATCATTCTCTTGACCACATTTATAACATTCCACAATGCTGGGTGAAGTTTAAAAAATTTATGTCGTTTGTTTTACCCCGTAAATTGCTATTATTGGCCATACACTGAATGACGCAACATAGGTAAGATTTCAAAGTGAGAAGATGTGTAAACTACAGTGAGACTAATGCACTAACAATCTAATAAAACAAGAACTCCTTTCTGCGTGGAGATATACCTCCATGCAGTTCTGATTCTTTGACATTTCGATAATAGTTCACTTTGTTGATGTGTGCAATACACGATAGCATCCTTGCTTCTTCCCTCATTGCACATGTTGATGGGCTAGCAAAGAGCACACAGGTAGGTCTTTCATTTTTTTTTTTTTTTTTTTGCAAAAGCGAACATTAAAAGCATTGTGCATACCAGTAAAAAATAAGTATAGTTTTCCGATTTCCATCTTCATTAGCTATCGATACAAGAAGAGTAAAAGTGGAATTAAATGGATTACGAAAGCATGCTTTTCACATCACTTCCTTCTTTTCTTGGTTATTCGAGATATAGCAACAAAAAACAAGTTACATTGAAGAGGCCAAATATGTTTTATTAATAGAGCAAATACACATTTAAAACAGAAATACGTTCGAAATTGCCTTCCTGAAACTGTGTATTCATGTAAGTAAAGGATTTGGAACAGCTGTCACATGCATACGACAGAAATAATGAACAAAAAGCAGTCGCAAACAGTAGCCTGCTAACGCTTTGGGCTATTTAACATGGCGTCTGGTTCCGCCCATTCTAGCTTCAAAACAACGTACAGCGTAAGTCTATAGCGCCGTCTCCCTTCCTGTTTTACGTCCATGGTTATAGGATACTACTCGTACTGTCTTTGGTAGTTTTTTTATTTCTCTTTTTATAGTGCTGTGTATATTGAAGAAAGCTCGTCTGCTTCGCCGACTCGTCGTGTGTAGTTGTTTGTGTAGGGTGTTTAGTGGTCTTTGGACACTCTTCATTTGGCTTTGGGAGAACTTGATTGTTACTTGTTTTGGACGCAGGTGTTCTCCAATACGCCTCTGTAGATGGTGGTTTCTTCTTCCTTCTTAATTGATACTTTTTCTTCTTCCACGCATTGTCCTCATTTTTGCTAGCCCATTGTCGCTATGTTGTCGTCCTGTTCCTATCTTTGCTGGTCCAAGGAGTAGACAATGGTGTAATAGCTTGGGTGCCTACTGTTATACGTTTTCTACTTGTCTAACACGTGAGGTTGTGTTGTGTCAAAACGCACGGGTTACGTTTGCCCTTACTAAAGTGCGTGTCATTTACGATGGCGGCCGAGTTTAGGTTCAGCCAATGAACAGAGAACGATGTTGCCAGAGCTGGACTGCAGTGCAGAGCACGGACGAGTGTCTTCAGTTTTAGAAACGTTCAGTCATAAATAAAGTAATTGAACAAATGCAATGTCTTGATAGCAGACTTTGTTTTATAGAAAGTTTGGAAAAAGCATTCTTTATACCAATTGCTTCATATTCTATTAATTAATTAAACCAAACAGGCAATAAGCCTCCTAATTCAGGCGATAGCAAGGAAAGGTGTTTGTATCATTCACATTAACCGCTTTTTCGCAATAAAGAACAGCAGTAATTGTCTATTTCCTATTGTACTTCGACGAAACGTGAGTAATTCATAGTCATACCAACAGTGTTTGTCGGTATTTTGTGTGACATGCTAAAGTCCTCCGGGAGCTTTATTGAATGACGAGCTGCGTTAGTGTAATGGTTAAAGTGTTTAGCTGCTAAGTGAAAGGTTCTCAGTTCGAACCTTGTTTGGTGGGTAATATTTTCCTTATTTAAAAACAATATCGAAGTGTCTTACTTCATGAATTTTATCGTTTGAATGTATTTTTCTGAAATTTATAGTAGCAACTAAAATCGACCATACGGAAAGTATACGCTATGGACTTTTACCTATGCAAACTCTTCAGAATTTCTTGCATCTAATGCTGCACAATAACTGCGTTGAACATCGAAACAAAATTAAGTCATTTATTGGGGGAAGGTATCAGTCAAGAAGATGTGTAAAAATCAAATTTTTGTGCCAAATATTTTTTGTGAAATCGAATGATAAAGTGTGACAAAGCAGTCGGAACACTATGTGTCTGCACAGGCGAGCAGTGCAATGATGACAAAATCGTGCACAGCGCGGAATGCGGGGAGCACGTCTGTGTAGCAGCGAAAGGGTTAATGCGGCCGAGGTGGCTTTACTTCATAAACTGCGCGTTCCCCCATAAACGTAAGTTTGCGAACTATTTTATACTATGGCGCTCCTTCTCTGGGCGCGTACAACTGGCAACGCAGCAATCTCCCGCGTCTGGGCGGGCATGCGCGAACCGCCAAGATAAAAGAATTGAACTATAGTGCTGAGCATCCTACACGATAACTTAATAATAACACCTGGTGGTTACTGTAAATACACATGTATGATGTATTAAGAAAAAAAAAAATATGTTGCAGATGAGCCGCGAACGTCGACGAAAAAGCAGGTGGTGAGCGCGCGCGACTTCAGCGATGCAACAACTCGCATTCCATGGGTCCAGAGATGCTGCCTGAGCGTTGCGCAGCAGCCGGTCGCTGTCATAGAGAACCGAGAGCAGCAACGAATAATTAATTAACTGTCAAAAGTTAGCGTGGCGATGCGTGTGTTGGTTTAAATGGTTCCTATGGTAAGACATAAAGAGTTAGTTAGTTCCCATGTAGACTACTCACCGACTAAGTGGATATATCGGTGTGTGTCTAGGTCTGATAGTTGAGCGACCGACTGCGTGATGTAGTGAGGCACCGCAGCTGGCGGTTAAGGCTTGGGAGAGGGAAAGCAGTTTGGATTGGTAGTACCAGTATTTTAATTTGGGTACAGTTCGCGGAGGCAGCGTGGCTAATTAGCTTGTTAGGCCCCTGCCCATATACGTGCCTGTGACGGTTGTTTCCTCCCAACGCTGAGCAAGGGAATATACAGAGATTCTGTGGGATTTTCTGAATAGTCGCTGGCGATACACCGGTTTTGGTGAATTTAGGTGCACGAGCTATCAATTGATTGTCGTCTTGTGGACAGTGTAAGTAGGCTGTTTAGGTTTTTATATTGGTAACGCCACGTAGCGCTCTGTATGAAAATCACTGGCTGTGGCTGGTTTGCATTGTTGTTGTCTGTTGTAGTGTTGGGCAGTTGGCTGTTAACAGCGCGTAGCGTTGCGCAGTTGGAGGTGAGCCGCCAGCAGTGGTGGATGTGGGGAAGTGACAAGGTGGATTTTTGAGAATGGATAATCTGGAGGTGTGTCTATCAGAAACAGTACATTTGTAAGAATGGATGTCATGAACTGCTATATATATTATGACTATTAAGGTAAATACATTGTTTGTTCTCTATTAAAATCTTTCATTTGGTAACTATGCCTATCAGTAGTTAGTGCCTTCCGTAGTTTGAATATTTTATTTAGCTGGCAGTAGTGGCGCTCGCTGTATTGCAGTAGTTCGAGTAACGAAGATTTTTGTAAGTGATTTGTGAAAGGTATAGGTTAATGTTAGTCAGGGCCATTCTTTTGTAGGGATTATTGAAAGTCAGATTGCGTTGCGCTAAAAACATATTGTGTGTCAGTTTAAGCACAGTCATATATAATTTTTCTAAGGGGACGTTTCAACAGTTTCGGTCGTAAACTTTGTTGTGGTAAATCCAGCGTGAGTCTGTGTAACCGCTCAATGTCATTCAATACGATCACGACGACACCCCTCGATCGACGTTAGCACTCGTGGTGTCACTCGCCTTCATACACGACAGTGGACGTTTGAAAATTCATGACGCTAGCTCAATGGTCGTCAATTGATTTAAATGTATTTCCCGGCTGACTCTTAATTCAATTATTGCCACGGTGGTGAGGAGTAAGAACACATCCTGGTGGTACCAGCATTATGTGTATTTAGATGTTCGATTAATCTGAATGGTTTTCAATGTTCCAGCGATTCTATTCTAACTCTATGCTGATGTAACGACAAGGACCATATTCGCAGATAAACATGCAAGTACGTAATGGATGTTCACTTTCTAAATATATTTCGCCCCACTCACACATTATACATCCGCTGTAAGAACAATTTCATGCATTTACATTTTTGGTGTCCCACAAAATTGGTTGGCTAAATATTATGACGATACGTTGCATACAACTTCCACAGATATTGTTTATCATGTAGTCAAGACTACGTAATGAAGCCAAAATCGTGGATAAAATTGAAATGTAGTGTGTTTATTAACACTTTTCTTTTCACTAGTTAAATATGAAATATGAATCGGGATTGGAGGTGATGATCCTATCCTTCTTTTTCAGTATTTTAGGTCCCCGTTAATTAATATCTGGCAGTTAATTAGCGAACTATTTTTCATGCTGGCGCGTTGTTTGTATCAGTTATCCCCGCAACCATCCAAGGATAAGATTCTATTAGTGTTCCGCGCACACGCGTTTCACCAATTTATAAAATGCAGAATTACGTAAACTATAGCTTTCCGTTGCCCACAACCTTCGTGGGTTCCACAACCATAATATTTTCCCAAGAGTATTTTTCCCAGCTAACACAAAGTTCGAATGATGTTGTCGGATTCATTTTCACTCCACCCGACAATAAACGTCTCTGATCACTTCGTCACACGTAATGTATTTTAAACGTGCTTGAAGAGTCTTTAAATAATCTCCTTAACGAATTTCGCAGTTGCGTACCACTTTTTCATCGACTAGCACGATCGCGATAACTGAAGGTAGAGAGCTCAATAATGTGTTACAAACGCGCCCCTGTATCTTTCTGTCCCGCTTGGTCTTTGCTACTTTGCTTTTTACTACTTTTCATTATACTGCTTCTTAGTAATACTGTGCAGTTATTAAAGTTTCGTATTACTTTCCCCTTTTTAATTCTTCCCCGATTTTAATTAATATGATGCTAATTCACACGCCTGCCCGCAAAGTACCGCTATACCTGGTTAGAGTGAGAAGTAGGTTTGTAGGCGCTGAGTTTTTGGGAATTGGTGGAACCGATATCCTGTCCGTGTTGTACGATTAGTGATCGCGGCTCGCCCAGAGGTAATTGGGTTGTTAGCCGTTTTACTGAAGTGGTTTGATAGTGGTTGGTGTGTGTGTCGAGAAGGGAAAGCCTCGAACACATGTTCGTTGTTGTTGTTTAAGTACCACTATCTTACAGCGGACCGAGAATTGGCTCGAATAAATACGAACTGTTTCACTGTATTGTGACAGAGTGTACTAGTAGTTGAGTGGATAAGCGACGAGAAAATAAAGGAACCATTTTACAAGCAGCACGCAGCTAAACAAAAACTTAATGAGCCAAAGTGACGAGTGGCCGAATTCAAGTAGGGAACTTAGCGGGTCGCGTATTGTTCAGAATTGTTTTAAATTGTTACTTAATGTTAGACTTAAAGTGGCGGTGGCACTTAGGGTTTTTGTTTAATTTTTTTATTACTGAATTTCCATGTTGTGCGGTGTAGTCTTTGATGGCACTCGCTTACTTACGCGAATGAAATTGTATTGAAATACCTAGAGTAATAAATTCAAGTTTTCTTGGGTTAACATAAACCTTCCGTGTATTTAATTAGTGTCTGGCGTGTATATATACTTTATGAGAAAAGAAAAGGGCGAATTCCAGAGATCTTAATACCGCGTTGCAGGACACAAGTATACGCTGGTATTTGTAAGTTTTCCTAATCAAAAGTTCATTGATTGAGTAGAACCACGATAAACCTACAGAGGGTAGATATTCTAAACATTTAAAACGATTTCATTGATGGAAAGAGTCTCTAAGTAAATGCAAGGAGAATTGAAGTTGTCGTAATTTATTACGGAAAGGTCAACTATTACACCAAGGACAAAGATTATTAAATCTGTGAAGTACGTGACGTCGTATTATTTACATAGCAACGCTCGGCTAAAGTGGAACGATATTTAGTGGTAGCATAAACTATGCTATAAAAAAAATAATCACCGGTACTAGCATCACAGAAGAGCCTCGGATAGGACTGATCTCTGTAAAACGACCTAAGCAAGAACAAGGACTACGGAAGGAAATACAACTAGGGACCTGGAATGTCAGAAGCCTATACCAACCTGGGGCAGCAAAATGTGTAGTAAGGGAGGCAGATAAGTATCAAATTGATCTATTGGCCCTGTAAGAAACAAGGTGGACAGAAACCGGAGCTACAGAAATGGAAAACTATGTCATATTCCATGGAGCCTCAGAAACAAACCACTCACTAGGAACTGGTTTTGCAGTGAAGAAATCACTCTGTACCACTCTCATAGATTTTAAATCAATCAACCCCAGAATCTCACTCCTAACCATAGACACGGGAAAACACAAACTCACATATATAAATTGTCATGCCCCAACCGAAGAAAGCGATGACATCAAAAAAGATATTTTCTACGAGGAATTAGAAACGGTTTTAGACAATGTACCAAGTGAACATTACAAAATTATCCTTGGGGATTTTAATGCGAAAATAGGGAAAGAAGCAGCCTTCATGGGGACCATCGGAAAGCACAGTTTACATGATGTGAGCAGTGATAATGGCACTAGGCTGGTTAACTTTGCGACTGCAAAAGGCTTGTTTATAAGTAGTACTGATTTCGACAGGAAGAGAATATATAAAGGAACCTGGGTGTCTCCAGATGGGAAAACAGTGAACCAAATTGACCACCTAATTGTAGAGAAGAGAATAAAGAAGTGGATACAAAATGTTAGAACGGCAAGAGGTGCGGAATGTGGATCAGACCACTTCCTTGTCAGAGGAAGGATGAAAACAATATGGAGAGCCAGGAAGCACAAAAGAATGCAAAGAGTCAAACGATATGACCATGAGAGTCTGACTGAAGATAATATAAGAAGAACTTTCAAGATAGCACTAACAAACCGTTTTGAGGCTTTGAATGAAGAGGAAGGAGATACTGTGGTGGATCAGAACTGGAAGGCGATTGCAGAGACCATTAAAGAAACAGCCCAAGAAGTAATCCCAAAGCGAACTAGGGGAAAAAGAGTGTGGTTCAATGAGGAGTGTGAGGGAGCTATCAGGGAGAGACAACGGGCCAAACTACTGTGGATACAAAGCAATATGCAAGAAGAAGAAAAATCGAAGTTTGAAGAAACAGGACGGCAGACCCAAGCCACATTGAGGAAAGCAAAGAGAAAATATGTTAAAAGTATCATGGAGGAAGCTGAACAAGAATTTCATGGAAATAGGTATAAAGAACTTTATAGAAAAGTGAAAAGTTTTAAAGGAGGGACATTCCATCAACACAGATTCATAAAAGATGCCAATGGAAGAATGTTAACAGAAGATCAAAAAATTGGAAGAAGATGGATGGAATACTTCAGAGAATTACTAAACTCTGATGAACCAACCGAACTACTTGAGTTTGATGAACCAGTAACAGTAGACCCAGAATATCCTCCACCCACCATTGAAGAGATAAGGAACCAGATTAAAAACCTTAAGAATGGTAAAAGTCCAGGTGAGGACGGTATTCCTGCTGAACTTCTCAAGGCTGGAGACGAAATCCTCTGTTTCAAAATCCACAAGCTAATCGAGCAAATTTGGGTAAAACATGAAATACCAGAGGAATGGAAGGTAGCTGTGATATGCCCCATATATAAAAAGAAAGACAAATCCGTATGTGACAACTACAGGGGCATAGCGCTACTCAACACCTGCTATAAGATCTTCTCCAACTGCCTATGGCTCTGAGTACTATGGGACTCAACTGCTGAGGTCATTAGTCCCCTAGAACTTAGAACTAGTTAAACCTAACTAACCTAAGGACATCACAAACATCCATGCCCGAGGCAGGATTCGAACCTGCGACCGTAGCGTCCAACTGCCTATTGGAACGAATAAAACTTATAGCAACAGACATAATTGGAGAATACCAAGGAGGTTTCCAGGCAGGGCGATCAACCACGGACCAGATTTTTGTCCTAAAACAGGTCTGTGAAAAAATGTACGAATACGGACGAGAGTTACATCTCCTGTTTGTAGACTTCAAGAAGGCTTACGACAGTATACATAGACCTAGCCTGATTAGAACTATGACGGAGTTTGGTATACCAAAGAAGTTGGTCAAACTGGTAGAGGTATGCCTAAATGACACAAAACTTAAGGTTAAGGTAGGCAATCAAATGACAGAAAGCTTCCAAGTTGTAACAGGATTACGCCAAGGAGATGGGCTATCACCTGTCCTCTTCAACCTGGCACTTGAGAAGGTAATGCGGGATTTCAACAAAGAAAACATCAAGGGCATTCAAATTGGTAATGAACACATTACATATCTGGCCTATGCAGACGACATTGCACTATTAGCATGCACACAAGAAGATCTGAAGAGAAGTATCCAGACCTTGGAGTTATTGGCAGCTAGGATCGGTCTACAAATTTGCTCTGAAAAGACAGAGTATATGACCATAGGAAGAAAGATCCAGAACTCTCAAGATTTAATTGTGAACAACACCAGGTATAAACATGTGAAAGAGTTCAAATACCTTGGATCATTTTTTACAGAAGTAACATCAACTGAAGCAGAGATAAAAGCACGACTGCAGGCGGGAAACAGATACTATCACTCTCTAGACCCTATATTAAAATGTAGAAGTGTCTCGCAACAACTAAAGCTACGGTTGTATAAGACATTAATAATGCCAGTAGTACTTTATGGTTCTCAAACCTGGAGCACTCGAAAACAAGACCTTAAGCGACTGATAACATTTGAAAGGAAAGTCCTCAGGAAAATATTTGGACCAGTCAGAGATCAGACTACTGGAGAATGGAGAAGACGCCATAACACTGAATTAGAAGAGCTGTACCAGGAGCCTAACATCTTGGGAGTGATGAGAAGCAAAAGACTGCAATGGGCTGGACATGTTGTTAGAATGGAGGCAAGAAGATGGCCCAAAATCACAATGGACTGGATCCCGTCAGGCAGCAGACCAGTGGGAAGACCTAGAAAGAGGTGGATCGATGGAGTGAGAGAAGACCTGTTGCAGCTGGGAGTCACGGAAAACTGGAGACAGATAGCAGAAGACAGAGACGGATGGAGAGCTCTAACTGTGGTGGCGCGCGGTCCTCTGGGCCTGATCGCGTGAAGAAGAAGAAGAGCATAAACTATGTCAATTCTTATCGATATTGGTGGAAGCGTTTTAATACAAACTGGTCATAACACGACGGTATATGGAATAGGAATTTTGTAAGTAATTAAAAAGTTAGTCTTTTCCATAGATAATGTACTGCGTTGTGAGAATTTCGTTGTGTGAGAGAACAGTTGCAAGCTAGATTGGGCATTTATCTCGACAATAAGATAAATAGGTACTGTATTTAAAGAGATTTGATGCTTCGATTCGACCAGTAGCTTAGATAACGAGAGTTGTTATCTAAATCGGCCTATCTCGCAATTACTGCTTGATATTGGTGATCGTTGTTATTAGAATGTTTGGATGCGTCTATTCGTAGCGTAATCGTGTCATTGCTCGATCTCGACGTTGTGGAAAGAAAGGGTGCTGTCTTTCATTATTCAATATTCGAGTCGGCTGCATAGTCAGTGGTTGAGGTTGCAGCAGTCGTAATTTTACTAAGGGTGATCTGTCTTCAATTTGTTCCTTGAGAGCGCGATTACGGTACGAGCTAAACTTCGAGTAGTCGCCAGGCGCTCCCCTACGACTGGAATCTTCTAAAATCAGATAGCTGTCCGCAGTCATAACATCGACTGTGAAATTAAAAACTGTACCTAATTAAAGCTGTAATGGTCGATTGGTTCGCCCAAGTATTTTGCGTGGCAGGAAGCCATACATTAACGGCATAGCAACTTTGGTACAGTACGATCCATTGTCGTTGTAAGTTCGACCTTGGGCACCGCTAAGTTTATGTAGGTTTGTAATGTGTTACAATCCTAATGCTGTAGTGCTAATGATACTATCTTGTCTATCCTAATGACTTAAGGCTAGGGAGCATTTATACACTACTGGCCATTAAAATTGCTACACCAAGAAGAAATGCAGATGATAAACGGGTATTCATTGGACAAATATATTATACTAGAACTGACATGTGATTACATTTTCACGCAATTTGGGTGTATAGATCCTGAGAAATCAGTACCCAGAACAACCACCTCTAATAACGACCTTGATACGCCTGGGCATTGATCAAACAGAACTTGGATGGCGTGTACAGGTACAGATGTCCATGCAGCTTCAACACGATACCACAGTTAATCAAGAGTAGTGACTGGCGTATTGTGACGAGTCAGTTGCTCGGCTGCCATTGACCAGACTTTTCAATTGGTGAGAGATCTGGACAATGTGCTGGCCATGGCAGCAGTCTAACATTTTCTGCATTGAGAAAGGCCCGTACAGGACCTGCAACATGCGGTTGTGCATTATCCTGCTGAAATGTAGGGTTTCGCAGGGATCGAATGAAGGGTAGAGCCACGGTTCGTAACACATCTGAAGTGTAACGACCACTTTTCAAAGCGCCGTCAATGCGAACCAGAGGTGACCGAGACGTGTAAACAATGGCACCCCATACCATCACGCCGGGTGATACGCCAGTATGGCGATGACGAATACACGCTTCCAGTGTGCACTCACCGCGATGTCGCCAAACACGGATGCGACCATCATGATGCTGTAAACAGAACTTGGATTCATCCGAAGAAATGACGTTTTGCCATTCGCGCACCCCGGTTCGTCGTTGAGTACACCATCGCAAGCGCTCCTTTCTGTGATGCAGCGTCAAGGGTAACTGCAGCCACGGTCTCCGGAGCTGGTAGTCCATGCTGCTGCAAACGTCGTCGAACTGTTCGTGCAGATGGTTGTTGTCTAGCAAACGTCCCTATCATTTGACTCAGGGATCGAGACGTGGCTGCAAGATTCGTTACAGCCGTGCGGATAAGATGCCTGTCATCTCGACTGCTAGTGATACGAGGCCGCTGGGATCCAGCACGGCGTTCCGTATTACCCTCCTGAACCCACCGATTCCATATTCTGCTAACAGTCATTGGATCTCGACCAACGCGAGCAGCAATGTCGCGATACGATAAACCGCAATCGCGATAGGCTACAATCCGACCTTTTATCAAAGTCGGAAACGTGATGGTACGCATTTCTCCTTCTTACACGAGGCATCACAACAACGTGTCACCAGGCAACGCCGGTCCACTGGTGTTTGTGTATGAGAAATGGGTTGGAAACTTTCCTCATGTCAGCACGTTGTAGGTGTCGCCACCGGCGCCAACCTTGTGAGAATGCTCTGAAAAGCTAATCATTTGCAAATCACAGCAACTTCTTCCTGTCCGTTGAATTTCGCGTCTGTAGCACGTCATCTTCGTGGTGTAGCAATTTTAATGGCCAGCAGTGTATATCACAAATAGTGCTACGGTCTTAATGTTGCAATCCTTTCTTTCTTAATGGTTTGAATGTAGGGGGACATTTATACATCATTGATCTATACTATTTGAGATGAGCCTATTCTAGCAGGTCCTCTATCAAGCTGCGTGGAACTCTTCACTTGTGCCAGCGTTTAGGCTTGCTGGTTCCTATGTTGGTGAGATGTCTTCAGTTATCTCTAATGTTGTCTAATTTATTATAAACGTTAGTTGCAAATTTTTTGATTATATCGTCTAAGTTCATCTCCAGTGTCTCTTGGAGGCCTCTGGTTCGTCCCCAAGATGTAGCTCCTAGTATGCAGCGTGCATATTTTGCACGTGAAGGCCGCTGCATTTTTTACAACCACAGTCTAACACAACAGTCGTGAGACGCCGTCTGTTTTTGTTACCCAGCGATCGTAGCGCCCCAGACGGTCAGCAAGCGGCACTTCTGAATAAGATATCGGATGAGTGAATACTAACACTTATATTGATTTGTAACATAGTTTTTACAAAAGGTTGTGCATGTAGAGCCATAACAGTCGACAATAACTAAAAAATTACATCATATATGTGGGAGACACGAAACGGTGCATTACAGGATAGTTTATTTACGAATCTCTTGTATCGTACAGACATTTACTAAATAACGTCTTTTCATTTAATAACAAAAAAATCGCTAGTAAACACCAGAAGACCTGACCTTTTACAAAAATATGTCGCACACCTACGTATCAAACCAGAGTTAGAGTTTTTTCGCTACACTTTCAGCCAAATCAGTGAATGTGGAAAGTAGGAAACCTATATGCAATGTAATAGCTACATTATTAGCCACCACAACTGTAGCTTATGGTAAAACCACGCAGGTAGGATAACAAATCGCCAAAACCAATAAAACTGTTTCGCAACACAGGAGACACAAATTCCATAAATGTTGCTAAATCTGATCCACGAAGGATCTTCCACACATTCGCTTTTGAAGCAAACGTAATTACACTTGCAAAAATATTCGTGTATCAGAAAAATGAGTGAAGCGTAAGAAAAGGGCGAATCATGGGACTCCATAATAATTTTTTAAGTGTCAAGGAAAGGCCTATGATAATAACAACAGACAACAATAGAAATATTTGCTTCTCTTGCATGAAATGTATTTATATTCTCTTGCTTTCAGCGAAATAAGTTGCAAATACAGACACATTCGAAAGAATTTGATTTTTGGAAATTTGTGGTAAGTTCCTATGGGACCAAACTGCTGAGGCCATCGGCCCCTAGGCTTACATACTACCTAATCTAATTTAAACAAACTTACACTTAGGACAGCATACACACCCATGCCAAAGGGAGGACACGAACCGTGGCAGCCGGCCGGTGTGGCCGCGCGGTTAAAGGCGCTTCATTCTGGAACCGCGTGACCGCTACGGTCGCAGGTTCGAATCCTGCCTCGGGCATGGATGTGTGTGATGTCCTTAGGTTAGTTAGGTTTAAGTAGTTCTAAGTTCTAGGGGACTGATGACCACAGATGTTAAGTCCCATAGTGCTCAGAGCCATTTGAACCATTTTTGAACCGTGGCAAGGCGCCTGAGACCGCACAGCTACCCCGCGCAGCTGAAAGTATTTCTTCACGTATGAGTTGTAGCTTATATCATTGAATCAGTGTGATTCGGCTGTTGTTTTTTAATTTGTCTCTTGGTAGCTTGCGAACACGCGGAACGCAAAAATATAACTACTATTCCGTTAATGAAACAGAAAATAGTTAAAAACGAACATATCCTTACGACACATGTATCTACTTTCTCATAGCTTGGAGTGCTAGTGCCGTTCCATCTGTTAAACGGTAAAAACTTTCTCACCACAGCGTGTCGCGACTATATTTATAATGATTCTTGTGAGAGTACTTGACAATACATGGTTGCTGCTGGCTCTGTATTTTGGACGGTGCATAGTGCGTAGAAGGTTTGGGATATGTTACACCTGAAGTCGGTCAAGCGGGGTCTAATGGTGGAACGGGGGGGGGGGGGGCTAGGGGAATGGAATATGACTTAACAAAAGGAGAGTTGGGGTCCTCTACCGCCAAATTGGTAAAATTTGGTGTTGTTTAAAGTAGTTTTTGGTAACTGTTTTGGAGTTCAAGGTAAAAAATGTGTGTTAATAAATAATAAGACGCCTATTTTAAGTTAAATGATATTTATTGCTTTAGGTAGTAAGCTATTTGCCGCTCTTTTTCTTATGTTAAAATGTGTTTGGAATTCATTGCAACCTACATTGCTAAATAATTACAAAAAAAAGATTGGATCTGTTGGAGTAATATATTCTCTGATTTCTGAAGTCATTTTATGCAGTGTAATACGGTACTCCTTGGGGGGGGGGGGGCATGCTATAGCCCCATAGCTCCCCCCCCCCCCCCTCCCTTGCCACCACCCCTGTATTATATGGTAGGACGACATAAATATATAGGTAGTTGTCAGTAAGTGTCGTATTGCGATGTGCCATTTTGTTTCCTTGTTTTACAGCACTTGATACTGGGGTAACGTAGTCCTGAAACATGTCGTGGTGAATTTCTAACACGTCTGACAGGTGGTGCTTAGCGTTCTCAGTACTGACGCATGTTCACCACGTCATTGATCAAAGCCGACTACTGGTACAGCAATTGCCTCTTTATTCCGCTTTTACTTGGCCGAGTGTTTCAACTACAATTGCCGCTATATTATAACTATTGCTGATAAAGGTACGTAGATATTATGAATGGTTCTGGATCCAAGATCTCCACAGCAGAAATGCCGAAGCAAAAGAAATTTGATA
Source organism: Schistocerca nitens (assembly GCF_023898315.1). Lineage (NCBI taxonomy): Eukaryota > Metazoa > Arthropoda > Insecta > Orthoptera > Acrididae > Schistocerca > Schistocerca nitens. Next base: position 57,428,991 of record NC_064623.1, on the reverse strand, counting down.
GGTAAAAAATTGCCGTAGCACTTAGGTGTCCTAGTAAGGACGTGAGAAAGACGGTAAATTCACTAGCCCTTGCATCAGGCGGGAACGCAGTAAATAAGTAAAACTTTTGTAATTCATTTTATTAAGAAGGATAAACACGATACTTTTTATTAAAAGCGAACAAGGACGAATACGTATTTTTCATGCTGGCTAAAATTAAAAATATGTAACATATCTGATAATTCTCGTTACTTACGTCATGGTAACTAGAATTACGTGACTGATGTATTACTGTCATGTCAGAGATTTTTTATGGTAAATAAAAATGGTTTGCCTGAGATCACGCTGTCTGTCAAAAAATGGTTCAAATGGCTCTGAGCACTATGGGACTCAACTGCTGAGGTCATTAGTCCCCTAGAACTTAGAACTAGTTAAACCTAACTAACCTAAGGACATCACAAACATCCATGCCCGAGGCAGGATTCGAACCTGCGACCGTAGCGGTCTTGCGGTTCCAGACTGCAGCGCCTTTAACCGCACGGCCACTTCGGCCGGCGCTGTCTGTCCTCTAACAAATTGTATAACAGATTTTATCAAGTAGCCCTACATGGCAGACCGTACGTATTACATTTCACATTTTATTAATTGTATTTTGTTGACATTGTCTGCCTTTCACGTAACTGAATATAATCCTTGAACTGCTTCGCGTTTGACTCCGTATACATTTGGTTCGTTCAAGAAGCTGTCAGAGAGCTACTTTGAAGAGGCAAGAAGCAGACGTTACTGCACAGGCAGTAGGACGCCGTAGAAAGTCGTGTTTGGTGTTTGCTGTTCTTAAACACTTGTCGTTCCATTTCTGGTTGGATTCCTGTGCGTAGTGGTGGATCAACAGCTGATATATGTTATATCAGTCTGCTAAGCCTCTAAAACATGCCGCTTCGTGGCCAGAAAATAACAAAAGCATCAGAACGTGTGAATATTCCATAAATAAATTCACTGTCGCTATACTAGAGTACCACTTTTTTTTTCTACGATGTAGCACTCTCACCTCCTCGTCACTCGACAGAACATCCAATCCCGATTCTCTAGACGTCTGAAATAAATGGCAGTTATACGTTTCATGTTTCAACCAATTCTTTTGCACTTCTACAAGTGAAGGTACTTTTATAAGAATAAGTACGAGAGTAAGTAAATTATTATCCGCAAAGTGGTTATAAAATTGTATCGTAATCAAATAGGAATCTTACAAGAACATCATTTTTCGACATAGTTTCATTGCATTTCAACGCACTTGGTCCATAGTTGTACATGCTTCCTGATGCCCTCATGAAAGAAGGTTCTTGGTTGAGGTACGAGCCAGGAATGTACCGCTTCTTTCACTGCTTAGTCCGAGGCAAATCGACGGCCCCTTAATGCCTATTTGAGTGGACCACCCAAGTGATAGTCAGAAGGGGCAAGATTGTGACTGTATGGAGGATGATCAAGAAATTAAAATTTGAGTTTCTGGAGCGTTTTAGCAGTGTGGGGAGCAGTATGCGGGCGGGCATTGTCGTGCAACAACACAACACCTTTTGACAGCAATCCTCGGCGTATGCTTCGAATTGCAGGCTTTAGCTTTGGAGTAAGCATCTCACTGTAACGTACACTATTTACGAGGCCTGTTCAGAAAGTAAGCTCCGATTGATTGCCAAATTGAAACCACAGTGAACATCAGAAATGTTTTACTTGTAACAATTAGCTACACCTTTCAGCTACTTCTCTACGTAGTCGCCGTTCTGACTTAGACTTTTGTCATAGCGTTGTACCAACTTTTCAATAGCCTCATCATAGAAGGCAGCCACCAGTGCTTTCCGCCAATTCTCCACGCTGGCCTACACCTCGTTGTCTGTGTCAAAATGTTGTCTTCAAAGACAGCGGTTCATGTGACCAGAGATGAAACTCAGGGGGAGACAATTGCGGACTGTATTGTGGGTAATCTCACATTTCCATTTGAAAACGATGCAGGAGCATCTTCATTGCCCCTGCAGAATGCGGCTGAGAATTGTCTTGAAGGAGAAACAGCACGACAGTTATGTAATGTTAGCTGCATAGCTTCAGGCGAAATTTCTCACCAGGCCCTCGTACTTGGCGGCAGACACTATTTTCTAGACATCTTTACGCACTCACTGCGAGCTCAGAAATGAGAAGAGCGACGTGATGCTAACTGGGGTTATACTAGAGACACTACCCAACACATCTGTGCAAAGCTTTATCGGATTTTCATAGTCGTTTCCATTTCGCGACCGATCGGAGCTTACTTTCTGAACGCCCCTCGTATTATTGTTCCCCTTTCCCTATAATGTTCCAGTCCTGGACCTTGTGCGTCCCAAAAAAACCGTAAGCATCAGTTTTCCCGCGGACGGTTGGGTCTTGAACTTTTCTTGCACGGCGAATTTGGATGTTCCCATTCCATACTCTGCCGTTCGCTCTCCGGCTCGTAATGATGGATTCATGTTTCGTCACCAGTAATGATCCTGTCTAAGAAGTTGTCCCCTACGTTACCATACCGGTCCAAATGTTTTTAGAGATGCTTGAAGAACCCTTTATAAACCATCAGAGACATAGCAACTTCTCAAAAGTGAAACAATCACTAATGCAAACGTCTCCAACTAATAACAATCAGTCTGTAAATAACAGCTCAGCTTCACGTTATATTATACTTTTAGATTTCCTACTCAGTTCTAATGAGAAGCCAGTGAAAACAGTCAACGTTCATATGGGCAGTGTTTTCGACTAGCGCTAAGGAAAGCTAGAGCTGCAACTAATGTTAAGTGCACAACTACCACTTATTTCACGTTTGCACACAAACTGAGGCACCTGAGTTCCTCCTTTCCTTTGGCATTTTTCGTACTTCTTCGATAGCAGTACACTCGCCATGCAATAAAAGCCTTTCTGATTATCAAAGTTTTGCATCGTGACTCTAATTACAAACATCAAAAAAAGTTTTACATCACTCCGGTTCCCAGAACTCCTGAAGATAGACGTTGACTGTGGGTATTGTATCACAGACACAGCCCCTTTGACTGTTCAGAGATATCACTAAACTCGCCCAAAGATTTTAACAACCATGCATGAGCAGCGCCTATTAGACGGAGGGGGTCTGACAGCCGATCAGTTGCAGTCATTCCACCAGGAAGGAGGTACATGGCTCATGTTCGTTTTCCTTCAACCATGCCTAGACGGTCAATATCGCGGTTCGATCGCGTCCGCATTACTACTTTGTGCCGGGAAGGGCTCTCAACAAGGAAGTGTACAGGAGTCTCAGAGTGAACCCAATCGATGTTGTTCGGACATGGAGGAGATACAGAGAGACAGGAACTGTCGATGACATGCCTCGCTCAGGCCGTCCAAGAGCTAATACTACAGCGAATGACCCTACCTATTGATTATGACTCGGAGGAACCCTGACAGCAACGCCACCATGTTGAATAATGCTTTTCGTGCAGCCATAGGACGTCGTGTTATGACTCAAACTGTGCGCAGTAGGCTGCATGGTGCGCAACTTTACTCCCGACGTCAATGACGAGGTTCATCTTTGCAACCACGACACTATGCAGCGCGCTACAGATGGGCCCAATAACATGTTGAATGGACCGCTCAGGATTGGCATCACGTTCTCTGCGACGATGAGTGTCGCATATGCCTTCCACCAGACAATCGTCGGAGACGTGTTTAGAGGAAATCTGCCTTAGACATGCTGTCCAGCGAGTGCAGCAAGGTGGAGGTTCCCTGCTGTTTTGGGGTGGCATTGTGTGGGGCCGACGTAAGCCGCTGGTGGTCATGGAAGGCGCCGTAACGGCTGTACGATACGTACATGCCATCCTATGACCAATAATGCAACCATATCGGCCACATATTGGCGAGGCATTCGTCTTCATGGACGACAGTTCGGGCTCCATCGGGCACATCTTGTGAATGAGTTCCTTCAGGATAACGACATCGCTCGACTAGAGTGACCAGCGTGTTCTCCAGACATGAAGCCTATCGAACATGCCTGGGATAGATTGAAACGCGCTGTTTATGGACGACGTGAACCACCAACCACTCTAAGAAATCTACGCCGAATCGCCGTTGAAGAGTGGGACAATTTGGACCAACAGTGCCTTGATGAAGCTGTGGATAGTATGCCACGACGAACACAGGCATGTATCAGTGCAAGAGTACGTGCTACTGGGTATTAGAAGTATCGGTGTGTATAGCAATCTGGATCACCACCTCTGAAGGTCTCGCTGTATGGTGGAACAACATGCAATGTGTGGTTTTCATGAGCAATAGAAAGGGCGGAAATGATGTTTCTGTTGATTTCTATTCCAATTTTGTGTATAGGTTACGGAACTCTCGGAACCGCGGTGATGCTAAACTTTCTTTGATGTATGGCGATTATTGGCGCCAAAAAAGAAAAAAAAATCAATAACGTAGCGTGCACATCCTACGTTCGTTTTCTCGTGTTTTCTTGTGTGCCCTCTAGTGTAAACGTTTGCTCACAGATATAGGCGAATGACCATGAACTCAGACTGACTGCGAATTTCATTTGACTTCCTTTCGCTCTAGTACAAAGGGGGCTTCATGGCGAGTGTCAAAGACTTTGCCTGTCACACACAGAGGTAAAAATAAGGGGAGATGGCGCCATAGAGTATAAATAAATATCAAAGGAGTGAGCATTTGGATGCGCAGAACAAGAATTCTGTCCGCAACATCTTCTGCAGCTCAAGTCACGTACGTCAGAAGTACCATGAAACTTTGTAGACGCGCTTTACAGACATCTTAACAATTTGATACCAAGAACTGAAGTTGGCTACAAAATGTGGAGAGCACTGTATTGTGCTTTTTCGCCACAGTATCATAGGTCAGACTCCACATTATTTAAGTTTCTTCGATTACGCGATAAGAAGTGACGGCAAACAGTATTTGAAACTATGAAATTGTTACAGTAAATACGGTAAGCGATTTGTACCACCTGCTTGTCCATTATTATTTTCAATTTTTCTTTGTTTACCTTTCTGATTTTTACAAAGAGGTAAAATTTCTATAACATTTTTTCGCCTGTTTATCAGAAAAGCAAAACCACACACTACTCACTAAAAAAGGAAAATAGAACATCTGTGCCCGAATTTTGTAGTTATGAAAGTCACAGCCAGCAATACCTTTTTACGTTTTCTATTATGTTGTCAAATCTGTTCTAATTACTTACGTTACAGTGAGACTATGTACTAATCTGTCTCATGCATAAACACTTAGATACACACAAAGGTTTGAGAACCTGCACAAACTGGAGGGAATTAATCAGACTGTCAAATTTATCTGCATATGAACATACCACCAATATGTATTTATTGACTGGCAGTTTACTCAAATACACTTGAAAATTTGTGTAGTACTTGTCTCTTAAACATATGGCCATAAAATACAAGAAATTATGTCTACAATATAAGACTTTATAATATTAGCATGTATCGATAATTCTCAACATATAAGGTGTGTCATATCAATATGACATTTACAATTATACATTTGTTGTACGTTCCTATGAAAAGTAACTGGTCTTCCTTTCACACACTTCTTTTTTACATCCGTAGAAACGACTATACTGTACCACAGCTGTCACTAAAACTCAAACGTGCAGAAATGCATATAAAACAAGGTGAGAACGTGTAATACTCATGATTCATTAATACCGCAAATTTCAGACAAGTAGCCCTGTATGATGTTGAGAACATGCGCAGTAGACTATGCTCACTCCACAGATTATATATACTCTATGTACGACGCTACAGATATACGGGTAGCTGTATGTTCTGAAGCCAGAGCCGCCATGTTAAATACCACAAAACATTAGCAAACTACTGTTCACTTGGAAATCGTTACCATTGTTTTCTGTTCGTTATTTTCTGTCATGTGTTCGAGACAGTTGTTTAAAATAGTAAATATTACAGTATTTACGCTAGTAAAATTGTGTCGGGAAGGCTTTTTCAGACTTTTTCTAATTTTGAATGCGTATTTAGTACAGTTATACGACGCATTTGGCCTCGTATGTGATATGAGGAGGATGGTTTCGTAATCCATTAAAATCCTCTTTTCCTGTATTTGTGTAGGGTATCTGAGACTCTTAACTCCGAAAACAATGCTTGTTTGTCTACCGGTACTGATTCTTAACTGCAGTTCACACATCTTCTGGCTTTGAAATCTTACCTACGAAGTGTCATTTGCCCGCATCTCGTGGTCGTGCGGTAGCGTTCTCGCTTCCCACGCCCGGGTTCCCGGGTTCGATTCCCAGTGGGGTCAGGGATTTTCTCTGCCTCGTGATGGCTGGGTGTTGTGTTCTGTCCTTAGGTTAGTTAGTTTTAAGTAGTTCTAAGTTCTAGGGGACTTATGACCACAGCAGTTGAGTCCCATAGTGCTCAGAGCCATTTGAACCATTTTTTTGAAGTGTCATTCAGCGTGTGCTTCAACAAGTATGTAAGTCGTAATTTTACTAGTGTTAGTCTAATTCTTGTAACATTTACATCTTACCCAAAGAAAATATCTTTCCCAAAGAAAACATTTACATCTTTCCCAAATCTGCTTGATTTTACTTTTGAACTTCATTTTAAAGTGTTCGTGGGTCATAAGCCTACGCCAAGATTTGTGATAAACCGATACTAATACCAGGATACCGCGTAACTACTGCTTTTATTTATTCATTCATTTATAGTACAGGAGATGAAATTTGATAGTTCTTGTCAGATGCAGTCATGAACATCAGACAGTGTGCATCAGAAATATCGCTATATGCATATATTAAGAGTACACAGGAATAACGATTAAGGTCTGTCAAAATTAAAAGTTTAGTTCATAATGCCACCTTATAGATCGAAGTACTATAATGTGACGAGGTTTGCTTTTTTAAAAAACGATCAAGGTGTTAAAGTTTCGATGTACTCGAGAAAAACCGTCAGTGTCCAATCGATGCTGCGGAAGAACTACCGAGATCCATTTTCTACTTGGAGCTTTCATTCTTCTTCTTTTATGTTTGATCTTATAATGGTTTAAATTCATGTTACTGGCTGTCCGCCGGCCGAAGTGGCCGTGCGGTTAAAGGCGCTGCAGTCTGGAACCGGAAGACCGCTACGGTCGCAGGTTCGAATCCTGCCTCGGGCATGGATGTTTGTGATGTCCTTAGGTTAGTTAGGTTTAAGTAGTTCTAAGTTCTAGGGGGCTAATGACCTCAGCAGTTGAGTCCCATAGTGCTCAGAGCCATTTGAACCATTTTTTTGATCTGGCTGTCCAACAATACTTGCGAGTCACTCGTACATTGTTAGCGAAGTTCGAACTGTTACACTGTTTAGTAACAAAGCAATGACCGATATTAAATTGCGCTACAATGTAGGCTGAAAAGGAGTTTTTTCGATAAACTGAGCAGAAACACTCACGTGTTCTCGTTATCGAGATTGTGCATGATCTCTTAAGTGAAAAGAAGGCATCAGAAATGACGGAGAAAGAAAATGAACATTCCCGTTGTTTGCAGAGTGCAAGCGCAAGGAAAAGAAAAGTACTGCGTCGCATTGCTGATTCTTGAAAAAAATTACGGGCCATGATTCATGGGGTCTAGTTTAGCAGGTGATACAACCCGTCGGCTTTGACCAATGACGTCATACATTAGTCATAGATAGTAAAGTCTTCACTTCGAGGCATAGATAATAAAACAGTTCTGTGTTCCGGATAAGCGCTATGATTGTACATTAAAATAATTATTCGTAATGATATTGAGGTAATTTGGAGTATTAGTTTGTTATTGTAGAACAATTTTTAGTGTCTTATTTTCGTTTATAGAAATGGATTTGCCTGTTTGTGGGTACGTAATTTTCGTTACTGTCTGTCTAGACGAGCTTCGGTTATTCCTCGATATTTCCGTGTGGTAAGCTCACTTTTCCATTTGCTTCTTTCATTGTATTTCACAATTTTGACATATTTCACAGTTTTATTCCACCAATATGTGTGTTTTCGTGTTGTGAAGTACGTAATAGAAATTCCTCAGCTGTCGATCTTCTTTCGTTTCCCAGCACTAGTATCAGTTCGCCATTTTCGAATGTGTACTTGCTATATTGCAGGCGAAACCCCCGACACAACTAAAATTTGTATCCCGTCCTTCACTTCGCCTTTACACTGATACTATATATGTCAGTTGGCGCGCAAGATACAAATGTTGCGTATAGCTATATAGCTCAAGTAACGAATGGGATACTATTAGCGTCCAAGGCAACAAGAAAACTGTACCCCATAGTGAAGTACGGGATGCAAATTGTACATGTGTCGTCTTCTTGTCTCCGTGTTGTTCAATTGAGGTACAGGTTGCAAATGTAACGTACGTGTATTTCCACCTTTTCGTTACCAGTGTACATATATCGAGGTCAATGGAAGTCTGGTATACATATATTACATACGTAGGTCCTTCTGTCATCAGTAATACTGATATGTACGTAAGAAAAGACTGTTAGTAATAGCGGAGACGAAATAAACAGCACATCTACAATTTGTATCCCGTGTTCCACTTAGGGTTTACTGAAGCGGAGGATACATCGTTCAGGTGAAAAACAGGACAGTAATGCTAGTGAAAACGAAGAAATCGACTTACGACAAACTCGTATTCCGGATTGTACTTAAGCAACACACTTCGAATGAGCTTTTAATTTGTATCGGGTGTTTCATTTGCGGTTTAGTGAAGCAGGGGATACATAGTTCAAGTGAACAACAGGACAGCATGCTAGTTGAAACTAAGAAATCGACTACGCTGAACCTATATCCCGTACTGCACTTAGGCAATACAGTTCGAAAGAATTTCGAGATACAACTGACATACATGTAACGTGATGTACTCTTTGCTAGTAACATATTTCATTCATTTCTTTCCATTGTATTTTGCGGAGAAATACTAAGATACAAACACGCGATATCGTTAACGTGAAAATACTACTGGCCCTTATATATGTGAAGTACAGTTTTTCTCTCTGGAATTCCTTTGTTTCTAAACATTCTTCTCAGCTCTTTCATCTTTGTAATACGTGCTCTCTGGCGAATTCTGACGTCATTGGTCAAAGCCGACGGGATGTATCCCCTGCTAAACAAGATTATTATTAGGAGATTATTGTAAGTGCTTACCATGTCGTCATGTGACTTTCATGTTCGTTTCGAAACTCATAACAGCAGAAAAGGAAGGAAGAAAGAAAGATTGGATTCAACATCCCGTCGACATAGAGATCATTAGAGACGGAACTTAAGGTCGGATTGCGTCAAGGATGTGGAAGGAAATCGGCCGAGCCCTTTCAAAGGAACGATTCCGTCATTTGCCTGTAGCGATTTAGGGAAATCACGGAAAACCTAAATCTGGTTGCCTAGACGCGGGTTTGAACCGCCGTCGTCCTCGGTGCGAGTCTAGTATGCTAACCACTGCGTCACCTCGTTCGGTCATAATGACGTGTACGCTCTCTATAAATCTATGTATCTACGGTCCAAGGCATGAACAGACACCTCTGACAATCGCCACGTTGATTGCGTCATAATATGAGACTAATCCAACTAGATATTTGCCAGTATTCCAAAAAAAAAAAAAAAAAAAAAAAGCAAATAAAAAAATCGGATCTGAACAATAGCTTTTCTACAAATTTTCGTGCATTCGTAAGCAGGCGGAACAAAAGTACTAAAGTGAGCGTCATTTATGACGGCGGCCGAGTTTAGGTTCGTTCTGCGCAACTGACGTCACAAAACACCATCAGCCAATGAACAGAGAACGACGTTGCCAGAGCTCGACTGCAGTGCAGAGCACGGACGAGTGCCTTCAGTTTTAGAAACGTTCAGTCATAATTAAATAAAGTAATTGAACAAAAGCAGTGTCTTGATAGCAGACTTTCTTTTACAGAAAGGTTGGAAAAAGCATTCTTTATACCAATTGCTTCATATTCTATTAATTAATTAAACCAAACAAGCAATAAGCCTCCTAATTCAGGCGATAGCAAGGAAAGGTATTTGTATCATTCTCACTAACCGCTTTGTCGCAATAAAGAACAAGGGTAATTGTTTATTTCCTATTGTTCTTCGACGAAACATGAGTAATTCATAGTCATACCAACAGTGTTTGTCGGTATTTTGCGTGATCTTTTAAACTCCTCCGGGAGATATAATGAACGACAAGCTGCGTTAGCGTAATGGTTAAAGTGTATGGCTGCTAAGTGAGAGGTTCTGAGTTCAAGCCTCGTTCAGTGCTCAATAATTTCTTTATTTAAAAACAATATCGAAGTGTCTTCATGAATTTTATTTGTTTGAATGTAATTTTTTGAAATATCTAGTGGTAACTAAAATCGAGCATACAGAAAGTATACGCTATGCACTTTTACCTCTTCAAAATTTCGTGCAATGGTTTACTACATCTAATGCTGCACAATAACTGCGTTGAACTTCGAAACAAAATTAAAGTCATATATGGGGGGGGGGGGGAGGGGGGGGGGAAGGTATCAGTCAAGAAGATGTGTAAAAATCAAATTTTTGGGCCAAATAGTTTTTGTGAAATCGAATGATAAAATGTGTCAAAGCAGTCGAAACACCATGTGTCTGCACAGGCGAGCAGTGCAATGATGACAAAATCGCGCACATCGCGGAATGCGGGGAGCACGTCTCTGTAGCAGCGAAAGGGTTAATGCGGCCGTGGTGGCTTTACTTCATAAACTGCGCGCTCCCCCCCTAAACATAAGTTTGCGAACTATACTATAGCGCTGCTTCTCTTGGCGCGTACAACTGGCAACACAGAAATCTCCCGCGTCTGCCCGCGCATGCGCGAACCGCCAAGATAAAAGAATTAAACTATAGTAACTGTTCTCGTGTTCGTCATAGAACGTGATAATATACCGATTGACTAAAACATATCTTTGAAACAAATGTTGTGACCTACGTGCCATTTTACTTGTGTATACATTTTTGACACAAAACTCTTTCATTGAAAGCAACATCCAATATTTCGAGATTGCACCGTACAGAAACGTAAGTAAAAATCGCTGGTTTCTAGTTGGACCAATTCATATTCGTGTCCTTTTGTATTCAGGCACATTTTTTCTCGTGTCTTCAACGAAGTTAAATTTTTGAGTCGCCTTGCGATATTTTCGCGATAGTTGTCCGATAATATGTTTATTATTTTCGTGATTATATCGCAGTCTCCACGAGATTTATATGCCTGTAATTAAAATTAATTTTGCTTTACACGTATCTGGTCATTTCCTCCAAATATGTTTACTTTTTAGTGTTCAATGGTACAACATTGCCAGCATATACTCGTGGTGCAAAATTAATTTTAACTGTGCAGCTATTGTGCAGACTGCAATACTCACGGATTTAAAAATAATAATAACAATAAATCACCACACATGTCACAAATTAATGTTTATTTTGTTCGTGGACGTTTTTCAGAGCTGTTAATCTAGCTACGTAACTGCATGTTTTGAATACGCTATTCGATCTTTTTCCTTTACTCGTGTTCGTCTTTATATTAACAATGTATTACCGGCATCACGCTAGTTATGTAAAACTGCCGATTTTGTGACATACGCTTAGATTTACTGACAATACAAAAGGCTGTTTTTAGTTTCGGAACTGGGTATTGCAGTCATTGCCCTAAATGTGTAACTAGAATTTATTTTGTGACACACATTCTTTTGTATTAGGAGCTGTTTTTTAATTTCATCGTATTCAGAGTTTTGTTTCTGCTTTTCTATGTGGCCTTGTTAATTTCATTCTGTCAGAATAGGCTCTTCTCCCGGGCCAGTTGTGAAGTCGGCAAGTTGTGAAATTTATACCAAAATTCTTTTTCTGTCTGCCACATCAGGTTGTCTTAACCTTGCTTCCTTCAAGTAGTCTTTCACTGTTGTTGTTGTTGCGGTCTTCAGTCCTGAGACTGGTTTGATGCAGCTCTCCATGCTACTCTATCCTGCGCAAGCTTCTTCATCTCCCAGTACTTACTGCAACCTACATCCTTCTGAATCTGCTTGGTGTACTCATCTCTTGGGACTAGTGCAGCAGGAGATACAACCCGTCGGCTTTGAACAATGACGTCACAAGTCGCCAGAGAGCATGTATTACAGAGATGAAAGAGCTGAGGAGAATGTTGAGAAACAAAGGAATGCGAGAGAGATAAACATTGATCTTGTCAAAAGCATAAGTGTTTTTTGACTTAAAAAAAAATCTCACGAGATAGAATAAACTGATCCTACTTTATTAAGCAGCTCCCTTCAGTACCTAATAACTGTTTTTTGCCTTTTTTTAAAAAAAAATCTCACGAGATAGAATAAACTGATCCTACTTTATTAAGCAATATCTTGTCAAAAGCCGAGAAGCGATTCTTCTTAGTGTTCTAGCTCCCTTCAGTACGTAATAAGAGTTTTTTGGCTTTTTTGAAAAAAAAATCTCACGAGATAGAATAAACTGATCCTACTTTATTAAGCAATAGTGTTTTTTGGCTTTAAAAAAAAATCTCACGAGATAGAATAAACTGATCCTACTTTATTAAGCAATATCTTGTCAGAAGCCGAGAAGCGATTCTTCGTAGTGTTGTAGCTGCCTTCAGTAGCTGATAAGTGTTTTTTGGCTTTAAAAAAAAATCTCACGAGATAGAATAAACTGATCCTACTTTATTAAGCAATCAGTAAAAAAACGAAATGGAAAGATAACAGCAAAAGCTGTTATGTTTTAGTTTAGTTTTTTTTATTGATTGCTGAATAAAGTAGGATCAGTTTATTCTATCTCGTGAGATTTTTTTAAAAAAAGCCAAAAAACACAATCCACATTACCTCAATATCATTACGAAAAATATTAAGTACCGGACGAATAAAAAACAAACAATTAAGTTAATTAAATCACACATTTAATGATGCACCGAATATCAAGCGATCGCTTTTAGATTAACATTCAATTATTTTAATGATAGTGCTTATTAGAACACAGAACTGCTTTATTATCTATGCCTCGAAGTGAAGACATTACGATCTATGACTAAGGAATGACGTCATTGTTCAAAGCCGACGGGTTGTATCCTCTGCTGCACTAGACCCCATCTCTTGGTCTCCCTCAACGATTTTTACCCTCCACGCTGCCCTCCAATAATAAATTGGTGATCCCTTCATGCCTCAGAACATCCTACCAACCGATCCCTTCTTCTAGTCAAGTTGTGCCAAACTTCTCTTCTCCCCAATCCTATTCAACACCTCCTCATTAGTTATGTGATCTAACCATCTAATCTTCAGCATTCTTCTGTAGCACCACATTTCGAAAGCTTCTATTCTCTCCTTGTCTAAACTATTTATCGTCCATGTTTCACTTCCATACATGGCTACACTCCGTACAAATACTTTCAGAAACGACTTCCTGACACTTAAATCTATACTCGATGTTAGCAAATTTCTCTTCTTCAGAAACGCTTTCCTTGCCATTGCCAGTCTACATTTCATATTCTCTCTACTTCGACCATCACCAGTTATTTTGCTCCCCAAATAGCAAGATTCTTTCACTACTTTAAATGTCTCATTTCCTAATCTAATACCCTCAATATTACCCGACTTAATTCGACTACATTCCATTATTCGCGTTTTGCTTTTGTTGTTGTTCATCTTATATCCTCCTTTCAAGACACCAACCAATCCGTTCAACTGCTCTTCCAAGTCCTTTGCAGTCTCTGACAGAATTACAATGTCATCGGCGAACCTCAAAGTTTTTATTTCTTCTCCATGGATTTTAATACCTACTCCGAATTGTACTTTTGTTTCCTTCACTGCTTGCTCAATATACAGATTGAATAACATCGGTGAGAGGCTACAACCCTGTCTCACTCCTTTCCCAGCCACTGCTTCCCTTTCATGCCCCTCAACTCTTATAACTGCCATTTGGTTTCTATACAAATTCTAAATAGCCTTTCGCTCCCAGTATTTTACCCCTGTGAATTATTAAACTGATAGTTCGGTAATTTTCACATCTGTCAACACCTGCTTTCTTTGGGATTTGAATTATTATATTCTTCTTGACGTCTGAGGGTATTTCGCCTGTCTCATACATCTTGCTCACCAGATGGTAGAGTTTTGTCAGGACTGGCTCTCCCAAGGCCGTCAGTAGTTCTAATGGGATGTTGTCTACTCCTGGGGCCTTGTTTCGACTCAGGTCTTTCAGTGCTCTGTCAAATTCTTCAATCAGTATCATATCTCCCATTTCATCTTCATCTACATCCTCTTCCATTTCCATAATATTGTCCTCAAGTACATCGCCCTTGTATAGACCCTCTATATACTCCTTCCACCTTTCTGCTTTCCCTTCTTTGCTTGGAACTGGGTTTCCATCTGAGCTCTTGATATTCATACAAGTGGTTCTCTTTTCTCGAAAGGTCTCTTTAATTTTCCTGTAGGCAGTATCTATCTTATCCCTAGTGAGATAAGCCTCTACATCCTTACATTTATCCTCTAGCCATCACTGCTTAGCCATTTTGCACTTCCTGTCGATCTCATTTTTGAGACGTTTGTATTCCTTTTTTCCTGCTTCATCTACTGCATTTTTATATTTTCTCCTTTCATCAATTAAATTCAATATTTCTTCTGATACCCAAGGATTTCTACTAGCCCTCGTCTTTTTACCTACTTGATCCTCTGCTGCCTTCACTACTTCATCCCTCTAAGCTACCCATTCTTCTTCTACTGTATTTATTTCCCCAATTCCTACCATTTGTTCCCTTACGCTCTCCCTGAAACTCTGTAAAACCTCTGGCTTAGTCAGTTTATCCAGGTCCCATCTCCTTAAATTCCCACCTTTTTGCAGTTTCTTCAGTTTTAATCTACAGTTCATAACCAATAGATTGTGGTCAGAGTCCGCATCTGCCCCTGGAAATGCGTTACAATTTAAAACCTGGTTCCTAAATCTCTGTCTTAGCATTATATAATCTATCTGAAATCTGTCAGTATCTCCAGGCTTCTTCCATGTATACAACCTTCTTATATGATTCTTGAACCAAATTTAGCTATGATTAAGTTGTGCTCTGTGCAAAATTCTACCAGGCGGCTTCCTCTTTCATTTCTTAGCCCGAATCCATATTCACCTACCACGTTTCCTTCTCTCCCTTTTCCTACTTCCAAATTCCAGTCACCCATGACTATTAAATTTTCGTCTCCCTTCACTATCTGAATAATTTCTTTTATTTCATCATACATTTCTTCAATTTCTGCAGAGCTAGTTGGCATATAAACTTGTACTACTGTAGTAGGTGTTGGCTTCGTGTCTATCTTGGCCACAATAATGCGTTCACTATGCTGTTTGTAATAGCTTACCCGCATTCCTATTTTTTTATTCATTATTAAACCTACTCCTGCATTACCCCTATTTGACTTTGTATTTATAACCCTGTGTAGCCGGCCGACGTGGCCGTGCGGTTAGAGGCGCTGCAGTCTGGAACCGCGAGACCGCTTCGGTCGCAGGTTCGAATCCTGCCTCGGGCATGGATGTTTGTGATGTCCTTAGGTTAGTTAGGTTTAACTAGTTCTAAGTTCTAGGGGACTAATGACCTCAGCAGTTTAGTCCCATAGTGCTCAGAGCCATTTGAACCATTTTTATAACCCTGTATTGGCCTGACCAAAAGTCTTGTTCCTCCTGCCACCGAACTTCACTAATTCCCACTATATCTAACTTTAACCTATCCATTTCCCTTTTTAAATTTTCTAACCTACCTGTCTGATAAAGGGATCTGACATTTCACGCTCCGATCCGTAGAAAGCCAGTTTTCGTTCTCCTGATAACGATGTCCTTTTGAGTAGTCCGCGCCCGGAGATCCGAATGGGGGACTATTTTATCTCCGGAAAATTTTACCCAAGAGGACGCCATCATCATTTAACCATGCAGTAAAACTGCATGCCCTCGGAATAAATAACGGCTGTAGTTTCCCCTTGCTTTCAGCCATTCGCAGTACCAGCACAGTAAGGCCGTTTTGGTAGGTGTTACAAGGCCAGATCAGTCAATCATCCAGACTGTTGCCCCTGCAACTACTGAAAAGGCTGCTGCCCCTCTTCAGAAACCACGCGTTTGTCTGGCCGCTCAACAGATACCCCTCCGTTGTGGTTGCACCTACGTTACAGCTATCTGTATCGCTGAGGCACGCAAGCCTCCCCACCAACGGCAAGGTCCATGGTTCTTTTCTATTTTAGTTCTACTGTGAATTTCGTAGAATTCCACAGCCTAATTTGGTAAACTTAATTTCTATTAAGAGAAGAATGCACCAAAAAATTTAACTATTTTGCTATTTTTCCCATTTCAACCTAATTTTAAAAGCATGTCTATCATAAAAAGATGTAGCAAATACCCAAGCTTTCAATTCCGGAGCTTCGTTCGTTTTTGAGTTCTGAATTTTTAATTTGATTTTTAATGGTATAATTGAAACCAGCTTTTGGTACTCAGATCTCAATTTTCACGTTCCACATTTTCCAGGTACTTTCAAGAGACACTGTTGAACAGTTCTATGCTTTCATTTTATTAGAAATGTTTTTAATTTACTTTCACTAATTTTTAGGTTTCAAACTTCAATTTTCTTTAATTATCGGGACATAAATGGGATAATAAAGTAGACAAGCCACGTTTTCGAAAATATTACAGCATAGAAGTATGCATATACCTTAAGACAACTTCCTGCAAAAATTTTATTGAGACTGGTTAATATTTAGGATAAAAATTTGGCATTGAACTTAGAAAAACAAACTTGAAGCAAAATGTATTCTAAAAATTTTATTAAAAAATGAATGCAAATACAAGAGACATACCCGTTAAAATTCGCCAGCACTATATGTTTTCCTTCACTGCTCCTGTAAGGGTTGTAATTTAGAGAGCAGGGTAGCCTTTTTCTGAAATTTTTCTTTCTCCAGGCAGCATCTTGTGGAATATCTTATCCGTCGTTGACCTCTAAGTAAACAGATCTTCTTCTGGGAAGGTGATAAAGGAGTGCTGGGACTCCTGCTTTCTTTAGTCTTCAAGTATCCCTGAACTGAGAAACAGCTTCTTCGAGACTGAAATGTATGTTTCCTTTTTTTTTTCTTCTTTGGGACTCTTGGACCAAATGACACTGTGCAAACTTCGGTCTGCATTTTGTGTGCTACCACGAGTGCATCTTGGCAGCAGTGCATCAGAAGCAAGTTTGTGATGGACAGATACTGTCTTGACCACATTGGCAGCTGTCGGTGTGCCACAGCCCGTCGCGCAGTCCGTATTTCTAATATCTTAGATGCGTTTGTAACTAACATACAGCCAAATCGTTTTGGTATTGCACCAGAGCCTGTCGGAGGTCCTGAAGTGTCGTAGGGTTTGAAGACGTGCAGCGATACGTCGACCGAGAGCATCCCAGACATGCTCTATGGGGTTTAGGTCTGTAGAACAGGCAGGCCACTCCATTCGCCTGATATCTTCTGTTTCGAGGTACTCCTCCACGATGGCACTCGGTGGGGCTCTGCGTTATCATTCATCAGGAGGAAAGTGGGACCCATGCACCCCTGAAAAGGCGGACATACTGGTGCGAAATGACATCCCGATATACCTGACCTGTTACAGTTCCTCTGTCAAAAACATGCAGGGGTGTACGTGCACCAATCATAATCCCACTCCACACCATCAACCACGACCTCCATACAGGTCCCTTTCAAGGACATTAAGGGGTTGGTATCTGGTTCCTGGTTCACGCCTGATGAACACCCGGCGAGAATCACTGTTCAGACTATACCTGGACTCGTCCGTGAACATAACCTGGGACCGCAGTTCTTGACACCAGGCTTTAAGGGCTCTCCTATGACCAGGGGTCAGTGGAATGCACCTTGCATGTCTACGTGTGAATAAACCATGTCTGTTCAGTCGTCTGTAGACTGTGTGTGGAGACAACTATTCCAGTGGCTGCGGTAAGGTCCCGAGCAAGGCTAGCTGCAGTACTCTGTGGCCGTCTGCGGGCACCGATGGTGAGATATCGGTCTTCTTGTGGTGTTGTACACTGTGGACGTCCCGTACTGTAGCGCCTGGGCACGTTTCCTGTCTGGTGGAATTGTTGTCAAAATCTTGAGATCACACTTTGTGGCACACGGAGGACCCGTGGTACGACCTGCTGTGTTTGACCAACCTCCAGTCGCCCTAGTATTCTACCCCTCATATCGTCATCAATACGTGTTCTTTGAGCCATTTTCAATACACAACCACCATCAGCACGTCTGAAAACGTCTGTACACTTACTCGCTGCTCCGTACTCTGAAATGCACCAACACACCTCTGCGTATGTGGACTGCAACCAGCGCCCCCGTGCGACG
Organism: Schistocerca nitens; assembly: GCF_023898315.1. Lineage (NCBI taxonomy): Eukaryota > Metazoa > Arthropoda > Insecta > Orthoptera > Acrididae > Schistocerca > Schistocerca nitens. The sequence continues at coordinate 57,410,653 of NC_064623.1, read as the reverse complement.
ATCGCAGGTCATTTGCACTCCATGGTCATACCCTGAGGCGATTTACACCTGCAAACCGCCCACCAGAGCGTTGTTTCACCATGTATCAGAATTATCCTTAATTTATGAGCATGAGTGCAATTTTCGTCCTCTCCTTCGGATTTCGTCAATGTCTCTCTTTCTGTTACAATGAGTGTTTCAGTCCCAAAAAACCCTCTGATTTTATAATTGGGTTGTAGTGTCTCAGTTTTTGTGTTTTTTGAGACGCCATTTTTTATAAATATCTTTTTTACTTCTGAAGGTGGTAGCCATTTTGTTACAACTACATTATTTTCCAGACCAGTCTCCTTAATGATTTCACCTAAATATTTGAACTGAGAATCTCGGCCGATTTTCCCGTCTCTAGTTTTTAGACTACTGGCCGCTTCGTTATTGGTAGACATTATTTCGTTTTCTCAAATTGTGTTTGAAGAACTAATATTTTGCTGTTTTTTTTAAGAATGTCCTGACATAGACTTCCTACATCGTCTGCAAAAGCTACTCTGTCTATCATAATATTTATTTTTCTTAATTAGATTATTTCGTCAATTTTGAGCTTCGATTGTGGTTTTAACCACTGTTTGATTAGTTTTCGAAAGAAACTGTTGGAAGCTAATTAAGAGTCCTTCACGTTGTCTCATTCCTGTTTTAATTTCAAGATGTTCCGAAATTTCTTTCCTCATTTTAGTATAGATTTTGTGCTGTTTAGTGATCCGCTAATAATTGCTAAGCTTTTAAGAAACAGAACTTGTTCTTCGACATTTTGGAAGAGAGACTTAAGGTCCATTGAGTCATAAGATCTTTTAAAAACGACAAAAGTCAAACTATATGTAATTTATTATAGGAATTATACTGTCTGAGGAAAGATTACTCAACAAATGTCTCTTTATTCTCATGACGTAGTGAATGATATTGATGTGGGCTCGCAAACTGTTTATATATTTCTAAATTTCCAGAAGGCTGTTCATACCGATCTCACAAGTAGCTTCTAATCAAATTGGTTGCCTATGGAGTATCATCTCCGTTGTGAATTCGTGGTCTCCAGTCAGAAAGCTCACAGCTCATGGTAACTAACGGACTGTTACTGTGTAAAACAGAAGTGTTATCTGGCTTTCCTTAAGGAAGCGTTATAGGCCTTCCGTTCTTCCTTATCTCTGTAAATAATTTGAGAGACAATCTGAGCAGCCCTCTTAGATTGTTTACCGACGATTGTAACACAAAGAAAAAAGCCAATAGTGAGTTACAGAAGATACTTATGTTGTGTGAAAAGTGGTAATTGACCCTAAATAATTAAAAGTGTGAGGTCATCCAAATGAGTAATAAAAGGAAAAAAATGGTTCAAATGCCTCTAAGCACTATGGGAGTTAACATCTGAGGTCATCAGTCCTCTAGATTTAGAACTACTTAAACCTAACTAACCTAAGGGCAAAACCCACATCCACGACCGAGGCAGGATTCGAACCCGCGACCGCAGCAGTAGCGCGGTTCTAGACTGAAGCGCCTAGAACCGCTCGACCAAATAAAAGGAATACGATACATTTCGGTTACACAATGAATCACTCAAACCCAGATGTTTTCCCGTCAACTAAATACCTAGCTTTACAATTACGAACAAGTTAAATTGCAACGGTCACACAGATAATGTTGGCTGGAAGGCGAACCAGAAATGCCGGCCTGTACGGCCGAGCGGTTCTAGGCGCTACAGTCTGGAACCTCGCGACCGCTACGGTCGCAAATTCGAATCCTGTCTCGGGCATGGATCAATGTGATGTCCTTCTACATCTACATCTAAATTTATACTCCTTAAGCCACTCAACGGTGTGTGGTGGAGGGCACCTTACATGCCACTGTCATTACCTTCATTTCCTGTTCCAGTCGCGTATGGTTCGCGGGAAGAACGACTGCCGGAATGCCTCCGTGCGCGCTCTAATCTCTCTAATTTTACATTCGTGATCTCCTCGGGAGGTATAAGTAGGAGGAAGCAATATATTCGATACCTCATCCAGAAACACACCCTCTCGAAACCTGGCGAGCAAGCTAAACCGCGATGCAGAGCGCCTCTCTTGCAGAGTCTGCCACTTGAGTTTGCTAAACATCTCCGTAACGCTGTTACGGTTACAAAATAACCCTGTGACGAAACGCGCCACTCTTCTTTGGATCTTCTCTATCTCCTCTGTCAACCCGATCTGGTACGGATCCCACACTGATGAGCAATACTCAAGTATAGGTCGAACGAGTGTTTTGTAAGCCACCTCCTTTGTTGATGGACTATATTTTCTAAGGACTCTTCCAATGAATCTCATCAACCTGGCACCCGCCTTACCAACAATTAATTTTATATGATCACTCCACTTCAAATCGTTCCGTACGCATTCTCCCAGATATTTTACAGAAGAAACTGCTACCAGTGTTATCATATAATCATACAATAAAGGACCCTTCTTTCTATGTATTCGCAATACATTACATCTGTCTATGTTAAGGGTCAGTTGCCACTCCCTGCACCAAGTGCCTATCCGCTGCAGATCTTCCTGCATTTCGCTGCAATTTTCTAATGCTGAAACTTCTCTGTATACTACAGCATCATCCGCGAAAAGTCGCATGGAACTCCCGACACTATCTACTAGGTCATTTATATATATTGTGAGAAGCAATGGTCCCATAACACTCCCCTGTGGCACGCCAGAGGTTACTTTAACGTTTGTAGACGTCTCTCCATTGACAACAACATGCTGTGTTCTGTTTGCTAAAAACTCTTCAATCCAGCCACACACCTGGTCTGATATTCCTTAGGCTCTTACTTTGTTTATCAGGCGACAGTGCGGAACTGTATCGAACGGCCTCCAGAAGTCAAAGAAAATAACATCTACCTGAGAGCCTGTATCTAATATATTCTGGGTCTAACACGATCGCTGTTTCCGGAATCCATGTTGATTCCTACAGAGTAGATTCTTGAAAACTGGAACTACCTGTGCTCTTTTCCAATCATTTGGAACCTTCCGTTCCTCTAGAGACTTGCGGTACACGGCTTTTAGAAGGGGGGGCAAGTTCTTTCGCGTACTCTGTGTAGAATCGAATTGGTATCCCATCAGGTCCAGTGGACTTTCCTCTGTTGAGTGATTTCAGTTGCTATTCTATTCCTTGGACACTTATTTCGATGTCAGCCATTTTTTCGTTCGTGCAAGGGTTTAGAGAAGAAACTGCAGTGCGGTCTTCCTCTGTGAAACAGCTTTGGAAAAAGATGTTTAGTATTTCAGCTTCACGCGTGTCATCCTCTGTTTCAATGCCACCATCATCCCGGTGTGTCTGGATATGCTGTTTCGATCCACTTGCTGATTTAACGGAAGACCAGAACTTCCTAGGATTTTCTGTTAAGTCGGTACCTAGAATTTTACTTTCGAATTCACTGAACGCTTCACGCATAGCCCCCCCCCCCCCCCTTACGTTAACTTTGACATCGTTTAGCTTCTGTTTGTCTGAGAGGTTTTGGCTGCGTTTAAATGTGCAGTGAAGCTCTCTTTGATTTCGCAGTAGTTTCCTAACTTTGTTGTTGAACCACGGTAGGTTTTTCCCGTCCCTCGCAGTTTTACTCGGCACGTACCTGTCTAAAACGCATTTCTACATCTACATCTACATCCATACTCCACAAGCCACCTGACGGTGTGTGGCTGAGGGTACCTCTATCGGTTCTCCCTTCTATTCCAGTCTCGTATTGTTCGTGGAAAGAAGGATTGTCGGCATGCTTCTGTGTGGGCTCTAATCTCTCTGATTTTATCCTCATGGTCTCTTCGCGAGATATATGTAGGAGGGAGCAATATACAGCTTGACTCTTCGGTGAAGGTATGTTCTCGAAACTTTAACAAAAGCCCATACCGAGCTACTGAGCGTCTCTCCTGCAGAGTCTTCCACTGGAGTTTATCTATCATCTCCGTAACGCTTTCCCGATTACTAAATGATCCTGTAACGAAGCGCGCTGCTCTCCGTCGGATCTTCTCCATCTCTTCTATCAACCCTCTCTGGTACGGATCCCACACTGCTGAGCAGTATTCAAGCAGTGGGCGAACAAGCGTACTGTAACCTACTTCCTTTGTTTTCGGATTGCATTTCCTTAGGATTCTTCCAACGAATCTCAGTCTGGCATCTGCTTTACCGACGATCAACTTTATATGATCATTCCACTTTAAATCACTCCTAATGCGTACTCCCAGATAATTTATGGAATTAACTGCTTCCAGTTGCTGACCTGATATTTTGTAGCTAAATGATAAGGGATCTATCTTTCTGTGTATTCGCAGCACATTACACTTGTCTACATTGGAGATTCAATTGCCATTCCCTGCACCATGCGTCAATTCGCTGCAGATCCTCCTGCATTTCAGTACAATTTTCCATTGTTACAACCTCTCGATACACCACAGCATCATCCGTAAAAAACCTCAGTGAACTTCCGATGTCATCCACAAGGTCATTTATGTATATTGTGAATAGCAATGGTCCTATGACACTCCCCTGTGGCACACCTGAAATCACTCTTACTTCGGAAGACTTCTCTCCATTGAGAATGACATGCTGCGTTCTGTTATCTAGGAACTCTTCAATCCAGTCAGACATTTGGTCTGATAGTCCATATGCTCTTACTTTGTTCATTAAACGACTGTGGGGAACTGTATCGAACGCCTTGCGGAAGTCAAGAAGCACGGCATCTACCTGTGAACCCGTGTCTATGGCCCTCTGAGTCTCGTGGACGAATAGCGCGAGCTGGGTTTCACACGACCGTCTTTTTCGAAACCCATGCTGATTCCTACAGAGTAGATTTCTATTCTCCAGAAAAGTCATTATACTCGAGCATAATACGTGTTCCAAAATTCTACAACTGATCGACGTTAGAGATATAGGCTATGTCTATAGTTCTGCACATCTGTTCGACGTCCCTTCTTGAAAACGGGGATGACCTGTGCCCTTTTCCAATCCTTTGGAACGCTACGCTCTTCTAGAGACCTACGGTACACCGATGCAAGAAGGGGGGCAAGTTCCTTCGCGTACTCTGTGTAAAATCGAACTGGTATCCCATCAGGTCCATCGACCTTTCCTCTTTTGAGCGATTTGAATTGTTTTTCTATCCCTCTGTTATCTATTTCGGTATCTACCATTTTTACATCTGTGCGACAATCTAGAGAAGGAACTACAGTGCAGTCTTCCTCTGTGAAACAGCTTTGGATAAAGACATTTAGTATTTCGGCCTTTAGTCTGTCATCCTCTGTTTCAGTACCATTTTGGTCACATAGTGTCTGGACATTTTGTTTTGATCCACCTACCGCTTTCACATAAGACCAAAATTTCTTAGGATTTTCTGCCAAATCAGTATATAGAACTTTACTTTCGAATTCATTGATAGCCGCTCGCATAGCCCTCCTCACACTACATTTCGCTTCGCGTGATTTTTGTTTGTCTGCAAGGCTTTGGCTATGTTAATGTTTGCTGTGAAGTTCCCTTTGCTTCCGCAGCAGTTTTCTAACTCGGTTGTTGTACCACGGTGGCTCTTTTCCATCTCTTACGATCTTGCTTGGCACATACTCATCTAACGCATATTGTACGATGGTTTTGAACTTTTTCTACTGATCCTCAACACTATCTGTACTTGAGAAAAATCTTCCTACCTTTTTTAATATTTCTATTTACGGCTGAAATCATCGATGCCGTAACTGCTTTATGATCGCTGATTCCCTGTTCTGCGTTAACTGTTTCAAATAGTTCGGGTCTGTTTGTCACCAGAAGGTCTAATATGTTATCGCCACGAGTCGGTCCTCTGTTTAACTGCTCAAGGTAGTTTCCAGATAAAGCACTTAAAAAAATTTCAGTGGATTCTTTGTCCCTGCCACCCGTTATGAACGTTTGTGTCTCCCAGTCTATATCCGGCAAATTAAAATCTCCACCCAGAACTATAACATGGTGGGGAAATCTACTCGAAATATTTTCCAAATTATCCTTCAGGTGCTCAGCCACAACAGCTGCTGAGCCAGGGGCCCTATAGAGACGTCTAATTACCATGCCTGAGCCTGCTTTAACCGTGACCTTCACCCAAATCATTTCACATTTCGGATCTCCTTGAATTTCCTTCTATACTATTGCACTTCTTATCGCTATAAACACGCCTGCCCCTTCACTGCCCAGCCTCTCTCTGCGGTATACATTCCAATCTGAGTTTAAGATTTCATTACTCTTTACGTCTGGTTTCAGCCAACTTTCTGTCCCTAGTACTATATGGACGTTGTGACCGTTTATTAATGAGAGTAGCTCTGGGACCTTTCTATAGACGCTCTTGCAGTTTACTATTAGTACATTAATATTGTTATTCCCTGTTGCATTTTGCCTACTCATACCTTGCCGCGTCTCGGGAGGCGTCTTGTCGGGCCTAGGGAGGGAATTCTCTAACCTAAAAAACCCCCATGTGCACTCCACACGTACTCCGCTACCCTTGTAGCCGCTTCCGGCGTGTAGTACACGCCTGACCTATTCAGGCGGACCCTACATTTCTCCACCCGATATCGGAGGTCGAGAAATTTGCACCCCAGATCTCCGCAGAATCGTCTGAGCCTCTGGTTTAAGCCTTCCACTCGGCTCCAAACCAGAGGACCGCGATCGGTTCTGGGAACGATACTACAAATTGTTAGCTCTGATTCCACCCCGGGAGCGAGGCTTTCCGCCTTCACCAATTCCGCCAACCGCCTGTACGAACTGAGGATGACCTCTGAATCCAGACGGCAGGAGTTATTGGTGCCGCTATGAGCAACAATTTGCAGTCGGGTGCACCCAGTGCTCTCTATCGCCGCCGGCAGGGCCTCCACCACATCTCGGATGAGACCCCCCCGGCAAGCAGACAGAGTGAACACTGGCCTTCTTCTTTTACGAATGCCTTGAACTTTTTCCATAAACACTCAACATTGTCAGTGTCGGAACAGAAATTTTCGTTTTGATCTGTTAGGTAGTCTGAAATCTGCCTTCTATTACTCTTGCTAAACAGATAAACCTTGCTCCTTTTTTTATACTCCTGTTTACTTCCATATTCAGGGATGCTGCAACGGCCTTATGATCACTGATTCCCTGTTCTGCGCTTACAGAGTCGAAAAGTTCGGGTCTGTTTGTTATCAGTAGGTCCAAGATGTTATCGCCATGAGTCGGTTCTCTAATTGCTAGAGGTAATTTTCGGATAGTGCACTCAGTATAATGTCACTCGATGCTCTGTCCCTACCACCCGTCCTAAACATCTGAGTGTCCCAGTCTATATCTGGTAAATTGAAATCTCCACCTAAGACTATAACATGCTGAGGAAATTTATGTGAAATGTATTCCAGATTTTCTCTCAGTTGTTCTGCCACTAATGCTGCTGAGTCGGGAGGTCACTAAAAGGAGCCAATTATTAACCTAGCTCGGTAGTTGAGTGTAACCTCCACCCATAATAATTCACAGGAACTATCCACTTCTACTTCACTACAGGATAAACTACTACTAACAGCGACAAACACGCCACCACCGGTTGCATGCAATCTATCCTTTCTAAACACCGTCTGTGCGTTTGTAAAAATTTCGGCAGAATTTATTTCTGGCTTCAGCCAGCTTTCAGTGCCCATAACGATTCCAGCTTCGGTGCTTTCTATCAGCGCTTGAAGGTCCGGTACTTTACCAACGCAGCTTCGACAGTTTACAATTACAATACCGATTGCTGCTTGGTCCCCGCATGTCATGACTTTACCCCGCATTGAGGCTGTTGCCCTTTCTGTACTTGCCCGAGGCCATCTAACCTAAAAAACCGCCCAGTCCACGCCACACAACCCTTGCTACCCGTGTAGCCGGTTGCTGCGTGTAGTGGACTCCTGACCTATCCAGCGGAACCCGAAACCCCACCACCCTATGGCGCAAGTCGAGGAATCTGCAGCCCACACGGTCGCAGAACCGTCTCAGCCTCTGATTCAGACCCTCCACTCGGCTCTGTACCAAAGGTCCGCAGTCAGTCCTGTCGACGATGCTGCAGATGGTGAGCTCTGCTTTCATCCCGCTAGCGAGACTGGCAGTCTTCACCAAATCAGATAGCCACCGGAAGCCAGAGAGGATTTCCTCCGATCCATAGCGACACACATCATTGTTGCCAACATGAGCGACCACCTGCAGATTGGCGCACCCTGTACCCTTCATGACATCCGGAAGGACCCTTTCCACATCTGGAATGACTCCCCCCGGTATGCACACGGAGTGCACATTGGTTTTCTTCCCCTCCCTTGCAGCCATATCCCTAAGGGGCCCCATTACGCACCTAACGTTGGAGCTCCTTAGGTTATTTAGGTTTAAGTAGCTGTCAGTTCTAGGGGTCTGATGACCTCAGCAGTTAAGTCCCATAGTGCTCAGAGCCATTTTTTGAATCAGAAACTGCATTCGACTGACGGACCACATAAGAAGATGCGGCTGGTCTAGTGAAATAGACTGCCAACACTACGTTTGTCTGTAGTCTGTCAGAGTATTGCTGTGCTATAAGGGATCCGTGCCTGATAAGTTTGGCGCAGGACATCGAAAATGTTTAAAGAAGGGCAGCTCGTTTTGTACAAGCGCGAAATCGGGGATAGTGCCACGAATGCGATATGCGAACCGGTGTGGCAAACATTACGAGAAAGGTGTTATTTGTTGCAGCGAAGATGGTCTGAGGAAAGAGTCGAAGCCAACTGCTAACGACTAAAAATCTGAAAACGTCATCGAGACTATTTTTATTTGATTTTAATAAGTGCATATCTGCAGTATGGCTTCTTGGTGACTGTTACAATGTGACTATGTACGCAGTCATAATACGTCGTACCGGAGGAAGTATTAGTTTACAAACCTACTTTCATTCGGATTATTTCATTGTCAATTATAACAAACACTTTGTGTACAGTACTGTCAGAAACAGCTTGAAAAATGTGTAAGGGTGTTGTTGCCAGGTTGACTGACTACTGAATAATTGTTAAGGAAAAAATTCTATATGTTGTGGCGTTTGCGAGTTAAATGCAAGTGAAGTGGATTAAATACTGATAGAATACATGTAGGACAGTTGATGCCTACAAACATTTAGGCTGCAGCATGCGAGCTAACATCCCAAAGATGTTCGGGCTTACACGCGGTTCCTCTTCGGCGAAATGGTTCAAACTCGTCTAGGGGTTGAATAGCACGTGTCGCTTTACACTCCCTAAATTAGACACTTGTGACCCTTTGGTTAAATTTTCTGGCTGATCGCAAGTTTGCGACATTGTATGAAACATACAAAGTTAATGTAACATATATCAACAGTAATAATAATATCGGGAGCCAAATTAACAACCAACAAATGATGTAGGCCACACAGTTGCGATCTGGTTACAAAGCAAACTAATAGCCAAAGTGGTCGTATTTAGAATTACTGTTATACTCGAACGCATTTGACACAGTTCGATCATTCACAATCTCATCGCGAATTACAAGTCCAACACTCCACCTCGTTAACTACGCGAAAAGTTAAGAGTTCACACTATGCGCGCGTGCTCACCGCTCAGACTACGTCCCGCGATACCACACAACGAGAAAATTTTCTAAGTCGTTTGACTGCATAGCTACATAAAGCCCGATCGTCCACTTTCGCGTCTTCACTACCACTGTCCATCTGCCTGTCCCCGGCCGCGTTTCTCGCACGCCGAACATCCTCGCTCAACTCACTAGGGCACTTCCCTTTTCGGAGGCTACAGCTTATTCTACATTATTTTACATTTTAACATATTTAAATAATCAAAACTTGACCACTTTCACGTTCTAAATAAAGTAGCCATAATATCCATTATATAATAAACGTTAAATTCGTTTACATAAAACCAATACAAGATCTCAGGCTTTCCCGGCAAATGTGCTGTATCCAAGGTTCTCGGGAGTCCAGCCGGATCCGTTCGTCGAAGTTCCACGATATTTCGGCGGATAACCGTTCCGCCATCATCAGGTGGTGCTGATGGAATGATCTGTCTGCGCTGTGTCCTGTTAAGGCGACACAAGATTGACACAGCCTTCCGGCCACCAGGAAAGATTCGTGACCTACTAGGAACGGCAAAAGATGACTTAGGGCCGAAGAAAGCGGGCGTATACAAAATCCCGTGCGGCTGTGGCAAATCCTATATCGGCCAAACAGTTCGCACGGTCGAGGACGGATGCAAAGAACACGAACGTCACACCCGCTTACGCCAACCCAGCCATTCGGCCCTAGCAGAACACTGCATTGAAACCGGACACACAGCGAAATTCTAAGAGACAAAAATCCTGACTGCCACAAGTGCCTACTGGGACAGTATCTACAAGGAGGCCATAGAAATTCGAGTAACAGATAACCTCATCAACAGGGACACCGGGTTTCAACTTAGCAAGGCCTGGAAACCGTTATTAAACACCATCAAAGAGCAACGGCACGAGCGGACGCGAGATCCTTCCGCCACGGCGGACAGAGGTGGACTGCGCCTACCACCGGCGTGGCTGCAGCTTCCCCCACCCCTCCCACCACGCGGCGCCCCGCCGGCCGCCCGCGCCGGGATACGACTCGGGACCCCGCGGACATAAATACCACGGACACAGCGCAGACAGATCCCCCCCCCCCCCCCGATTCCGCTGCTCGACTCGCTGCGACGCACTTTGCTACTGTCACCGCGCACGCAATGGCTGGGAAGCAGATTGCCGCCGCATTGGAAGCCGTCATCAATGCGATGGGGTTCACCGGCGGTCGTCAACGGCAGCCAAGGCGCAAGCGAACGCAGCGGAACAGGACGATGCTCCAGTGCTACAACTGCCAGCGGCTGGGGCATACTATGCGCGGGTGTAAGAACGCCGTCGCGTGCTTGAAGTGCGCGGCGTCTCACGACACCCGCAGCTGCAAGAAACCTCGTGGGGTGGCCTGCAGCTGCGCGAACTGCGGCGGGCCACACGCCGCCAACTCGCGTAGCTGCGGCTACCTCCGCGAGTCACGCCGTCTACCCGCCGCACCACGCCCTGCGGCGACGTCAAGCGCCTCGTCGCCCCCCCCCCCCCCCGGCGAGTGGTGCGAGCCGCGCCGCCTTGAGGCCGCCACCGATGAAGCTCTGGCTTGCTTCCAAGCTGCCTTTGCGGCCGAAAGGGCCGCACTGAAGGAGGAGCTCGCAGCAGTGCATCGCCAGCTCCAGCAGCTGCGTGATGAGCTGCGTGCTACCAAGAAGAAGCCGCCAGTTCCCGCCGCCGCCCCCTCCATGTGTCGTCCGGTGGGGGTCGATGCGGCCACACAAACGACCGCGGCACCGCCCCCTGCAGCAATGCAAGAGGTGGCGCCCATGGAAACGGAGGATGTGCCGCCTGGGCTGCCCCCCTCCAGGGTGGCAGCCGCAAGCGCAAGCAAGGGCGCTAAGGCGCCTCCTGACTCCTCGCAAGCCGAGAAGCCAACGAAGAAGAGGAGGCTTAGCTTACCATTCCCTAATGTGAGAAACGTACAGGTCGTCCTGAAGAACATTGCCGCGACACTGAAGAACGGGTCCAACCCCTATTCAGGCCAACCATACCCCTTCACCCCACCAGACCGGCATATACCTCCCCTCCCCCATCGACCACTCCCCATGCGCACGTACAGACACCGTGACGCGTTTATGGAAGTGCTCATGAAGAAAGAACTAGCCCTGATAAATTCACACCCTATCTTCACCCCCTCTCAATGGGATGACTTAGTAGACATTATAGACCTATTTGTGAAGGAAGAGTTCCGGTCTGGTAGGAGGAAGGTGGATCCCGAATCTCAGGAAGCCATAGAAACCATTGCACGTCAACAACGACAGTTTTAGTAACGAAAACCATGCGAGGCCATCACCACAGTAGCGGAGACTCTTGCTAAAACCACCGGCCAGTCACTTAGGCCGTTCGTTTTCTATTTCTCTCACTGTCCCTCTCACTATCCTTTAATCTTTCTTTTATTTTTATAAAAAAAATGCACAAAGAGCCAAGCAGCACGATAAAGCCATGTAATTTTCTAGCCAAACCGTCATGCCAGAAGGTGAAGCGCCTCGTGCGCTAGTACTTCGTCCCCAGTCGAGGATATCTTCCTCCACCAATTGTGCAGGTGCAGACAGATCATTCCATCAGCACCACCTGATGATGGCGGAACGATTATCCGCCGAAATATCGTGGAACTTCGACGAACGGATCCGGCTGGACACCCGAGAACCTTGGATACAAAACCAATACAGTTTCCTTCTTAACTTTGACAGTAGCCTTGCACCAAGGTGCTTTATGATAAATAAATAAGGAACAAAAGTAACTATTATGCACTGAACTGTACAGCAAATATTATATTACCGAATGATTCAATAAGGTGTCATGCTGTTATCATTCAATGTGTTTTGTGAGGAGAAAATGGTAATCTGAGTTCTGACTGAAAATACTGATAATTTAAATTTACTATACCTTTAAACAAATAAAGTTACAGAGTTGATATTCACAACATTTGCCATTTTAATGATGCGCTTCTATATGAAAGCGTTCAGATTTTAGCATTCAGGTCTTTGTTACAAAACTTGTTAATTTCACTTTAACAGTAAATCCTAAACTAATACAGATATGATCAATATTCAAGTTTTATTGGCATCACCATGAAAATTTATGGAGGATGGCAGATTAAAATTACTGTGGCTTCATTCCCTGCATTACTACGGGATTAAATAGTTTTCATAAATGTTTCCCTTTATGGCCGATTTTAGGTCCGCCATATTTAACACTGCTACGTCTCCTTGGCCACAAACGGCTTCTACTGGGTTTCACTATGACATAGGTTCTCGTCTGTCTCACTCGCACACTACAATGCTTAGACCTTAATAGACAGAACACGTTTGTGAGTTTCCCCACCTCGTGGCGAATCTGCGCCCTTTGTGGCACCTGGTACTGGACTACAGGGCTCGTTTCACAATTCCTGAAGGCTGACTCTTTCGGCCATTTACTTAAATGAGAGCGAAATGTTCGTTAACTCACAAGCACCTTTATTCTACTTGAATTATCTCAGCCCACATCACCGCTTTCTCGAAACAAGCTACTGCTGAATGCTTTGTGCATGCCATCGATTTGCTTTGCGAATACTTCTGCATCGAGTTTACCAACAGTGAGATTGCCAATGAAACGTTCATTTAAGTCAAGAGCTACACACATGTGGTGGTTACTTGTATATCACTGTTCACTTTTCAGTCCCTCCTAGTAGCGAAAATCTAAATGCTTTTTCCTTAATGTCGATTCATCAGGAATCCCTCAAGCCACAGCATTTGAAGATTGTCATTCACAAAACGAGCTAGTGTTGAAGGATTTCCGTCTAGTTTGTCAACAGTGAGATTGCCAACGGAATATCCGTATCTACATCTACATTTATACTCCGCAAGCCACCCAACGGTGTGTGGCGGAGGGCACTTTACGTGCCACTGTCATTACCTCCCTTTCCTGTTCCAGTCGCGTATGGTTCGCGGGAAGAACGACTGTCTGAAAGCCTCTTTTGCAGAGTCTGCCACTTGAGTTTGCTAAACATCTCCGTAACGCTATCACGCTTACCAAATAACCCTGTGACGAAACGCGCCACTCTTCTTTGGATCTTCTCTATCTCCTCTGTCAACCCGATCTGGTACGGATCCCACACTGATGAGCAATACTCAAGTATAGGTCGAACCAGTGTTTTGTAAGCCACCTCCTTTGTTGATGGACTACATTTTCTAAGCACTCTCCCAATGAATCTCAACCTGGTACCCGCCTTACCAAAAATTAATTTTATATGATCATTCCACTTCAAATCGTTTCGCACGCATACTCCCAGATATTTTACAGAAGTAACTGCTACCAGTGTTTGTTCCGCTTTCATATAATCATACAATAAAGGATCCTTCTTTCTATGTATTCGCAATACATTACATTTGTCTATGTTAAGGGACAGTTGCCACTCCCTGCACCAAGTGCCTATCCGCTGCAGATCTTCCTGCATTTCGCTACAATTTTCTAATGCTGCAACTTCTCTGTATACTACAGCATCATCCGCGAAAAGCCGCATGGAACTTCCGACACTATCTACTAGGTCATTTATATATATTGTGAAAAGCAAAGGTCCCATAACACTCCCCTGTGGCACGCCAGAGGTTACTTTAACGTCTGTAGACGTCTCTCCATTGATAACAACATGCTGTGTTCTGTTTGCTAAAAACTCTTCAATCCAGCCACACAGCTGGTCTGATATTCCGTAGGCTCTTACTTTGTTTATCAGGCGACAGTGCGGAACTGTATCGAACGCCTTCCGGAAGTCAAGAAAAATAGCATCTACCTGGGAGCCTGTATCTAATATTTTCTGGTTCTCATGAACAAATAACGCGAGTTGGGTCTCACACGATCGCTGTTTCCGGAATCCATGTTGATTCCTACATAGTAGATTCTGGGTTTCCAAAAACGACATGATACTCGAGCAAAAAACATGTTCTAAAATTCTACAACAGATCGACGTCAGAGATATAGGTATATAGTTTTGCGCATCTGCTCGACGACCCTCCTTGAAGACTGGGACTACCTGTGCTGTTTTCCAATCATTTGGAACCCTCCGTTCCTCTAGAGACTTGCGGTACACGGCTGTTAGAAGGGGGGCGAGTTCTTTCGCGTACTCTGTGTAGAATCGAATTGGTATCCCGTCAGGTCCAGTGGACTTTCCTCTGTTGAGTGATTACAGTTGCTTTTCTATTCCTTGGACACTTATTTCGATGTCAGCCATTTTTTCGTTTGTGCGAGGATTTAGAGAAGGAACTGCAGTGCGGTCTTCCTCTGTGAAACAGCTTTGGAAAAAGGTGTTTAGTATTTCAGCTTTACGCGTGTCATCCTCTGTTTCAATGCCATCATCATCCCGGAGTGTCTGGATACGCTGTTTCGAGCCACTTACTGATTTAACGTAAGACCAGAACTTCCTAGGATTTTCTGTCAAGTCGGTACATAGAATTTTACTTTCGAATTCACTGAACGCTTCTCGCATAGCCCTCCTTACGCTAACTTTGACATCGCTTAGCTTCTGTTTGTCTGAGAGGTTTTGGCTGCGTTTAAACTTGGAGTGAAGGTCTCTTTGCTTTCGCAGTAGTTTCCTAACTTTGTTGTTGTACCACGGTGGGTTTTTCCCGTCCCTCACAGTTTTACTCGGCACGTGCCTGTCTAAAACCCATTTTACGATTGCCTTGAACTTTTTCCATAAACACTCAACATTGTCAGTGTCGGAACAGAAATTTTCGTTTTGATCTGTTAGGTAGTCTGAAATCTGCCTTCTATTACTCTTGCTAAACAGATAAACCTTCCTCCCTTTTTTTATATTCCTATTAACTTCCATATTCAGGGATGCTGCAACGGCCTTATGATCACTGATTCCCTGTTCTGCAGACAGATGTCCATACATGGTGGTTACTTGTACAAGGTGGCCAGAAACTGTACGACAAGCTTTTCAAGAAGTCGCCGGGTAGGTTATGCTGATATATAAGGAAAATTTGATAAACCGCGCCGTTGGCGGGATAATTGGCGTCAAACTTACCTAATTAGGCAGTTGCGCGCGGAAATTCAGGTGGCCCGCGAGATACAATTAGTGTCACTTGTTCTCACAATGTGGATAATAGCCCACGAGACTTCTCAGTCTTTAACTCTGCTTCGATCCTTAAGAATATCTCATGTCCAGCTTTTGTGTCACACTCTTGTCCGGTTTTAGGAAACCAAACGAAGCAGACTTTCGAGCGACACCGTCTCTAGTGGGCCGCTTGAATTTGCGCGCGATTGGTTAACTTCAGTGCTAACTAACTCCGAAACAGGGCAACGTATCGAATTTTTTCTTGGCATTTATTTCTCACCACAGGCTACCCTGGATTGCTTCTGACTACCCTGTATATCCGTGACACAGCGTACTTGGATGAAATCACGGACAAAAGCCTAGTAATAAAATAAAAATCCGGATAGGTGCAAGTAGGAATCGCGCATTCAATTATGTGTATACATAGTTCATCCATCCCTGAAATCGAGAATGTCGACGAACTTTGCCTGCTATCGATATCGATGATGGCAAAATGTCGGTTCTGGGAAATCCAAGATGGTCGATTCGTTGCTTGGTTGATTTGGTGGAGAGGACCAAAAAGTGACGTCATCGGTCCCATCGGATGCGGAAGTAAATCGGCCACGCCCTTTCAAAGGAACCATTACGACATTTACCTGAAGGGATTTAGGGAAACCACGGAAAACATACATCGGGATGGATGGACGTGAATGCGAGTCCAGTGTGCTTACCACGTCACCACCTCGCTCGGTCTAAGATCTTGAAGAAATACGATTTGTTTTCGTGTGATATGGTCACAAATGATAAGTTTTCCGTTTATTTCCTTTTCTTGTATTGTGAAACATTGCTTCTTGCCAAATTTAATGAACCTAGACCAACGGGAATCGCCGGCCGGGGTGGCCGAGCGGTTCTAGGCGCTACAGTGTGGAAGCGCAATGCTGCTACGGTCGCAGGTTCGAATCCTGCCTCGGGCATGGATGTGTGTGATGTCCTTAGGTTCGGTAGGTTTAAGTAGTTCTAAGTTCTAGGGGACTGCTGACCTCAGAAGTTAAGTCCCATAGTGCTCAGAGCCATTTGAACCAACGGGAATCACCGTATAGGCTGTGATGAGTGAGGTCGCCAGTATCAAAATACGTGACATAAATGACCGCATCTTTCGACTGCATTGACTTAGAAGCTTCAGCTTTTTGCACTGCCAAGGTATCGTGGACCTTAGATTGCGACATAAATTTCAACTCGCTACGGTTTCCCGCTCATGAGAAAATAAGTCGAACAGACAGACAAACAACGAAGTAGTAGTATATAAAACTTCCTGGCAGATTAAAACTGTGTGCCCGACCGAGACTCGAACTCGGGACCTTTGCCTTTCGCAGGCAAGTGCTCTACCATCTGAGCTACCGAAGCACGACTCACGCCCCGTTCTCACAGCTTTACTTCTGCCAGTATCCCGTCTCCTACCTTCCAAACTTTACAGAAGCTCTCCTGTGCAGCAGAGCTTCTGTAAAGTTTGGAAGGTAGGAGACGGGATACTGGCAGAAGTAAAGCTGTGAGTACCGGGCGTGAGTCGTGCTTCGGTAGCTCAGATGGTAGAGCACTTGCCCACGAAAGGCAAAGGTCCCGAGTTCGAGTCTCTGTCGGGCACACAGTTGTAATCTACCAGGAAGTTTCATATCAGCGCACACTCCGCTGCAGAGTGAAAATCTCAGTCTAGTAGTATATAGGTTCCGCTTTTACCAACTGACGTACGGAACCCTGAAATGGAGCTAATTCAGTATTGTTACGCTGAGTTAGAATACTAGCTATAATTTTACAATACCAGGTCTCATATAAGTGTTTGCGACATGTATATTACGAAATTCGTTGCAAGCAGGGATCCAACATGGAAAGAGTCAAGGGCCAAAGAAAGAGGCACAACACCTGCCATCGCTCACATCATACCATGCTGCGCGTGTCAGTGACTGCTGAGGACGTGGGTGACGTGTGGCTGGCAATGGAAAATTAATGAAACATGCTAGGACTACAGTAGCCTGTCGGATGATGAAAAATAAGCTTTCTGTATGAATTCATTCTCTTCAGAATTTTATTGGAGTGGTGTTTCATGTACCTATAGATATTATTTTCTAAGACATACGGTAACTGGTCTTTCTCCACAGTATGTACGACTTCCTTGTTGTTATCAACGTTCGTTACAGTATTGTGTTCAGTAAGTAGGAGCTTGAGTGAAGTTATGTTTTGCGGTTGCGTGTGTTTCCTGAATCTAATATTGAAAGTTCTGCTCGTCTGTCCAACATAAATTTCATCACGCTTATTCCAGTTAATTTTGTAGACGCCTGAATTTGAAAACTTAAAAAGGTTTTTACCTGTCTTATGAATAAGTTTCAGTGGGTACCGTTGTGTGTGAAAACTCTCGTGATTAAGTTGTATGTTGTTTTGATAACTTGGAGCTATTTTCTTTAGCAAATATGACCCCATTTATTAATCACCTGTCTCACACAAGTCAAACAATTTGAATGATGTTTTTATTTGTTTCTTCTTAAGCTCTAATACAGGGTGAATGAGAAAGAATCATTTGATTTAAAAAAATCGCAACTACTATGTCACTTGAGATATGTGCATGAACAATGAATGTACTGTTGGAGAGAGGAAACTCTCGAGTTTTTTACACCGTTCACGCTAGGTAGCAGCACTGTGTGCCCACTTCAGTTGTAGTAAAAATGGTGTCAGGATAACAGAAAGCGGTTTCTGTTCTACGTTGTGTGCAGCGCGGGTCAGTAATAACTGTTCGGCGTGACTTTCGTACTACGTTTGGTGTAGATCCTCCTACAGCACGGAGCATTAGAGGATGGCATGAACAATTCCGAGAAACAGGTTGTTTGTATAAAGGGAAATCGCTGGGCCGTCTCCGAGTGTCTGGGAACGTCTGCCATAGTTTCTCAAGAAGTCTGTAGAAATCCGTTCACCGTGCAGCTCGACAGCTCAACATGCCCCCGATGTCTGTCTGGAGTGTGTTGTGCCGGCGTTTACACATGAAACCATACAAAATTTACCTACTGCAAGCTCTTCGTGAAGGTGACAAACGACCACATGTGGAGTTCTGTAATTTCGTTCTTCCTCGCTTCGTGTTTAGTGGCGAGGCAATATTCCATTTAAATGGAAAGGTGAACGATCGTAATGTGAGAATACAGGGAATGGAGCAACCACATGAAGTTCTACAATATGAGAGAGACTCTCCAAAATTTAATGTGTCTTGTGCAGTTTCATGTGAAAAGGTGTATGGTCCATTTTTCTTTGGCGAGAACACTGTTACAAGACGCATATACCTCGATATACTTGAGAACTTTCTTTTCCCACAGTTGGAGACTGATTTGGACGACTTCATTCACCAACAGGATGGGGCACCGCCACACTGGCATCTGGAAGAGTGGGAATTTTCAAATCGAAAGATTACTAAACGATGGGTCGGTCGCATTGGACCAGATGATTCAGCCTTACATTATTAGCCTCCAAGGTCACAAGACCTGACTGTATGTGATCATTTCTTGTGGGGGTTTATAAAAGACGCTGTTTACGTGCCTCCATTAGCAACAACTATGAATGAACTGAGACACCGCATAACAGAAGCTATGGAAGCTGTAACTTAAGACATGCTCGCTGCAGTGTGGGAACATTCTGAAACCACACTGATATGTGCTGTGCATCTCAAGGGGGGCATACTGAACACCTATAAAAAGGTATGAAGAAAAAAAAACTTTTCGAGTTTCTCGTTCATCAATAAACAAAATTCTATGTATCTGTTTATTAGTTTCGGAAGTACAGACGTGCTATATCGGATTAGATAAAGCCTGTACTATGAAAAGTCGAATGTGCAGGTAACTTGTGTGGTATGGTAGTCACTGTCGTACTTTTTATAACTTCAATTTTATCTCCTCCAACTTTATCAAACACCTCGTAACAGTTCAGGCAGCGAATAATCTCTGTTCCATTTTTATGTTCTCTGCTGTGTACCAACATTCTTCACTGCCTGACAATATTAAGTTCAGTTTTAAGGTATGCAAGTACGACTTTCTACAGTGTGTGAAATAAAAGATAATAGGATACCTGTACATAGATTAGAGATTACTAATGTGAAACAGTTTGGGTCTGTCTGTACTGATGTCTATAGCAATAATTAAATCGAGACTGAGGGGCAAAGAACTTCTATGCACTGTCCAAAAATAATTAAAAAAGTAAAAAATAAAATAAAATTCTTTTCTCTTAAAATTGTCTTAGCTAAATAATTCAACAACCTTTGTTGTCCATTCCACAAACTCCTATCTAGGCTCTAGTGTATAAAAATAACTATTATTTGTTCATCTAATTAAGTTAATTTCCTTCTCCCCAGCAAAATACAATACAGACAAAGCGAGAACAAATTTTTCACTAGCTTCAATGCCCTAATAAATATTTGTTGACGTCGAAGGCTTTGTAGATTAGAATGAATAACGAGTTTGATAAAGTGAACTCAGTGAATTCAGGGATAATACGCGATTATGCTGTGAGGGTCAATGGCCTTCAGGGATTTACAGCTCGTGGCCAGATACTCGACAATGCAGCCCATCTTCTGTGCCCTCACGCTTTCCCCCTGTGATTCGCCACTACACGAAGGGAGCAAACTACAATATCTTTACTCAGATAAAAAATATTCAAACATATAATACAACTTGTAAAGCGATCTGTACATACGTTGGATCGACGATTGCAGGTGGCAAGTGTGACTGACAGACTCATGACACTAGACTTTGCACCTCGGCGCAGGGTTCCTCAACTGAGGTGTCAGTGAGGGGACGCTGGTGGTGCTCTGGGACAGCGGGACTGAGACAGGTGTGCAGCTCATCACCAGACCAGCCAGCAGCTCATCATCACCCTCACCCTCACCCTCAAGCTCTCAGCCTCGAGGATGTCCTTCCCATGTTGCAGCTG
Source organism: Schistocerca nitens (assembly GCF_023898315.1). Taxonomy (NCBI): domain Eukaryota; kingdom Metazoa; phylum Arthropoda; class Insecta; order Orthoptera; family Acrididae; genus Schistocerca; species Schistocerca nitens. The sequence continues at coordinate 57,390,093 of NC_064623.1, read as the reverse complement.
CCTGGTGACTCACCACATATCGTCCCAGCTGCAGACTCCCCACACAGAGGTGAGTGCTGCACCAGACATCCACATCTCACCATCTGCGTTAAATTCCTTTGGAAGAACAACCGCCAAACTGGCGTCCAAGCTCAATTCTGAAGAGCAGATATTTATGTTCATCTTAACTGGACATACTTGTCGCAGGGATTTATGTGACACTTATTTGGACTAAGTAGGCTTATTTTCAGTTGAAAACTATTTTTATTTCAAACTAACCTTTTCCAGACAATATCACCCAATTTCGGACCTGTTAAAAAATAAAAATAAATTACAATTACGATCCTATGTTCACAGAACTAAAAAAAATTAATCTAATTACAATAGAAAATTTGTATAGCATACCATATTTCCTAGTTGGAGTAACATGCTCTAACAGAACAATTAGTTCACTGTTATACAAGTACACTAAAACCATGTTTAATGCTGTTGCTATTGATTCAAATATTTAAACAAAATGCGATTAATGCAAAATGCCAGTAGCATTAAAGCGCGCCCTATACACATACTAATGGATTTAAAATACAATACCAAAATAATTGTACTGGTGGAACTCGAGCTTTACACTCACCGGATAAAAGCTGCAAGAGAACTGCTGAATGAACAAAGTGAGTTTGCACATAGTTATTGCTGCGAAATTTGTGAATACATGTTTTGGCCTCGGTTTTGGTATGGAAGTGGATGCTTCATCGTACGTCTGCTGCGGTAGCCTGCCGTTCGTTGGCAGAGCCGAAACTGTGACGACGCCGGCACTAGTATTGGACTGGCGGTTATGCAGCTCCCTCCGCGATCATCTAGTGGAAAGGAAAAAGAACAGGTTTCTTAAAAGTTCGCTGTTAGTAAAATACATTTGTAAAGCTGACAATCCTCATCGATATTTTATGTGTATTACTTTGGAATATTTTTGTATGTATATATTATTTCGGTATTGTGTTTTAAATCTGTTAGTGTGTAGAGGGCTACTGTCATTTCGTATCAATCAAATTTCTTTAAAAATGTTAATACAAAGTTTTTAAAATGTTAATTTGTTTATAAAGCTAACAAATCCTCATTAATGCTTTATGTATAATGATTTGTAATGTTTACCCTATGAATAATTTCAGTATTGCATTTTAAATCCTTTAGTAAATGTATACGCTATTCTTTAACATTACATGGTTTTTGCACGAGTCAGGTTCTTTTAAAATTTTAATGTAAAGTAACAGTATGCAGCTATAGTTTTAGTGTATGAGAATGGACTATTGTTCCACAAGCACAGGCTACTCTGTAACTACAATATACGGTTCATTATATCAATTTTATATTATAAGTAAATAAAGAAATAGCTCTGTGGACAAAGGATTAGAATCCAGTTAAAATTTATTTGTGTTGTTTAACAGATCTGACAATGGGAAAAATTGCTGGAAACTAGTTATCTTCAAAAAATAAAAAAATAGTGACAGACAGACAGAAAATAAGCATATTTTGCATGTATCTAAGGGCTGGAAGAAACAACTTGGTAGCAGAAATGTCGGTTCTTCGCTTCTTTAGATCTTTCCACCACCATTCGCGTAGACCTTGGTGGTCAGTCAGGCCTACAGTCAAGATCTTGCTGACAAAATATTGTCACCAAATATTCGTCCCCAAATCCAGCACCATTTCGAAAATTTGTGTTTCGTGGGTTCCTCTCATTTTTTTGTCACATCCAAAACTAACTGACATTTAGTGAGTGTTTCTCGAGTTTAACAGTGTGTCATACTTAAGTGATATACCGATTATGGAGAGTAAATCTTCGTTTTGCGACGTTTATTTGTCAGAATGTGTAAAAATGATAACTTCTATAAAATACTCAATAAACGTATATCGAAAATAGGATTATGAAAGTCTCTGTCGGTCCATTATGGCCAGGGGACATCGGCTGGTACGTACTTCTCAACAGAATCAACTTTACCAACATCCGTATACTGTATGTTATTTTATTTTATTTCGAACGCAACCAGTTTTGGCAATTCATTTTGCCATCTTCAGGCCCCATACCCTTTTTTCGAATCAACGAGCTTATCACATAGCGCCATAGACTAAAGATGGCAAAATGAATTGCCGAGCGGTTTGCCTTCGAATTAAAATAAAATAACCTGAAGTATATGGCTGTTGGTAAAGTTTATTGAATGGAGGAGGATTATGAAAGTCTGATGTACCGGGGAACTGTATCAATACTGTTTACACAAGGACAGGATAACATTGATACATAAATTTCTGTATTTTATGTACAGAATGTCGGTATTTCTACATTTTGATGAGTGGACAAGCGCCTTCTGCTTCAGCAGGGTCCGAGCAGGCACACAGGGGGAGAGAGGGGACCAGGGTTTACTGGTTATCAGGAACTCCATGTCATGGAGCCACCTTAGCACATAGCTTCCAGGTGTGGAAAGAGTTCCAGTGTACAGTCAGTGTGTCTGCTTGGCCCTCCAACAAAGGTTTCGAAGTAACTGCTTTTCAGGAAAGTTGTCTCACTCCAATTATTACAGGATCCGAGAGCAGGCTAAAATTCCATGCATCCAACTCGTGCAAGGCACCATGACGGCCAAGTAGCATCGTACGCTGATTGTGGACCACATACACCCTCTCATGACGATCATGTTTCCCGATGGCAGTGGCATTTTTCATCAAGCAACACTGAACGAGCAACGAGAAACCATCGAGGCGTCCTGTGCGGCTGTCACACCGACAGGACTGACTGCCGTATTTGGGCCAGTAGTTCAGCGGCATCGGCGTTGTTTGGTTGCTAATGTAGGTCACTTTGAACACGTAAAATAAACTTCCGTCCGTGCAAGAATTGTCACGGTACGCATTTTGTTGTATTAATATTGATTATCAATGGGTGTCCATATTTTCCTGGACCTCTCTGTAGTTGAAAACAGTTTACAAGAGTTGACCTTGGCGGAAATTTTCAGTGAACTAAATGCTGACATAAAATATAAAGTATATCATGATGATAAAGTCATATCATTGTTTCAATAAAGCTTTCAGTATAAGCCACTCATAATGGGCATAAACAGCCACGTAAAAAACCTAGAGATCTAGAAGAATTAAAGTATTTTGTGAAAGGAAAGGGCAAAATGTATATGCTGGCAAGAACAAGTAAAAGTCCTGCAGTAGCTGCACACGACAAAAGCTACTCAAAATTTCCAAGAAAAATTGTTAAAAATCAAGGGACATCACATTTTCAAAAGCCTATAAATCTCACAATAGGCTTAAGACTCAATGGAACGTAGTGAAAGGAGAGAAAGAATACAAAATCACATGGCAGGAAAAAATCACTATTTAGTTGAATGGAAGGGCTATATATGATCAGTCCCAGGTAGCAGATATGTTCAACACACATTTCTTAAATTTATTAAAAAATATAGAGACGAACAGCTCAAGAGAAAAATCAGAAGATTTCGTTGAAAAAATCGCTCTTATAAAATTCGTTCATAGGAATGTATCAAAAACTACTTCTCTGAAATTAACAAAATTTCATGTTTCCTCAAAAATTAAAGTTCATCTCGATTTGATGGTGTTTCCAGCTGAGTTCTTAAGTCTTATTCCCATATAATAAGCGCTGTCTGTTCTGAAACATGTAATGCGTAACTAACTCAGGGCACTTCTCCATAGACATGGATATCTGGGATTTTAAATACCCCTACAAAAACCAATGATAAGAGAGATATGAATAACTACCGACATATTTCAGTACGAGCATAATTTTTAAGATGGTCTTGTAGTCTAGAATAGTATCCCATCCGAGCAACAGTAATATCCTTTGAAAGTAACAGTCTGAGTTTCAGAAGAGCTGATCAACTGAGAATGCTGTTTACACATTCATCTGCCAAATTTTACAAGAGTGAAATTCCAAAATGTCAGTAATGTATTGTATTGTATTGTATGGGACCGGGGGCCTAGTAACGATGGAGAGGCTTCGTCCCCACTGTAGCCCTCAGTGGTTCACAACTCCACAACAGACTACAGCAGTCGACCCACCCCACCGCCGCCCTACACCAGGGTTATTGTGCAGTTAGGCCCCCCACCCCCCAGTGGACACCTCCCCCCCCCCCCCCCCAGGAAACGGCTCACACCAGACGAGTGTAGCCCCACCTGAGGCAGTATAAGGTAAGGGGAACCAGCCTGCATTCGCTGAGGCAGATGGAAAACCGCCTTAAAAACCATCCACAGATGCATTCGAAGAGGCAGATGGAAAACCGCCTTAAAAACCATGCACGGGCTGGCCAGCACACGGGCGGATTCGTGTCGGGGACCGGCATACCTTCCCGCCTGGGAAGTAGTGCGTTAGACCGCCTGGCTAACCGGACGGGCCAAATGCCAATAACTGATATTTTATGCGGCCTATCCAAGACATTCAACAGTGTGAATTACAGTATTCTGATACATAAAAGTTATACTTAATAATTCAACCAATGAAGCAGGAGACATTCTCCTGGCTGTAAAGAAGTCACTTATGACGTTTCACTAGTCCTTCTCATGTATGTAAAGGACTTTTCGTTTAATATAAAATAATCAGAATTAGTTCCTTCTGGAGATGAGGCTAGTACTGTGATCTATACAGACATATATATGACAACAAGATAAATGGTAAATAATGATCTGAAAATATTATATATGTTGCGCTTTCTGCGAATCGTCTAACTCTCTATCTCGAAAAGACAAAACATATTTAGTTGTGCACTTATGAACGAACCATAACACTGTAACACATGGTAAGGACATGACAACTGGGGTGGAAACTTTAAAATATTTAGGTGTTCATATTGTTGACTGGAAAGGAAATACATTAAAGAAAGCCTAAAACAACTTAGTTCATTTATATTTGCACTCTGGGTAACTGCAAAATTTTAGCAAAGACATATCAAAACCTGGTATATTTTGCATATTTTCGATCAATATATCCAACTGAATAATGCTCTGGAGTTACTCAGCTGCACGAAAGATGAGTCCTCATTGCTCAAAAAATTGCTGTTAGAGTAATATTTGATGCTCATCCATGCAGTCTATTGCATCTTTCTAGATTTATTCCCTCATGAAATTTCTTTCTAATAACCGAGTGCGGTTCAAAAGGAACAGTGATGTACGTAATTACAATACTAGGAAGAAAAACCACATTCATTACACCACATCAATGTTAGCACAATGCTGCAACCAAAAATTGTGGTCACATGGCTAGTTATATAAAATGTTTGACAGAGAGCAAAGTAAAATTTGAAAATAAAATGTAAAAGTTTCTCCTCGATAACTCCTTCTGTTCCGTGGATAATTTTCGGCATTTCGTAAGGTGCTACGAACAGACTGATGGAGTTGCAATGGGAATCCCGTTGTCACCTATTGTAGCCAATTTGTTTATGGAGGGCTTTGAGGAACGTGCATTGGAGTCAGCGACCTTGAAACCTGCGTGTCTTTACAGATATGTAGACGATACTTTTGTTGTGTGGCCTCATGGTATTGAGAATTTAAACAGGTTTTTGGAACATCTTTATTCAATCCATCCGAACATTCAGTTCACTATGGAGGTGGAAAAGAATGGATGCCTTCCCTTCCTTGATGTGTCGTTCAAAAGGAAGACGTTGGGACATTCTGTTTATAGGAAGCCTACCCACACTGACTTGTATCTGCGAGCTGATAGTTGTCACCATCCACTTCAGCGTCAAGGAGTACTTCGCACCTTGGTTCACAGGGCCCACGTTATCTCAGACCCTGAAAGTTTGGCAGTTGAGCTATCACATCTCGAAGTCACCTTTCGTCAGAATGTTTATAGTGAGAGGCAGATCAAACGTGCGTTGCGCCATCAGCCTTCTGTGCAACGGGTGAGTGACGATAGCAACGAAGTGGCACCTAAGTCTACGGCCTTTTTGCCTTACGCAGGAAGCATTTACAACAGGATTGGCCGTATTTTGCGGAAATATGATGTGGAATGTGTTTTTCGACCATCTTCTAAGATTAAGGCTCTGTTGGCGTCCGTAAAAGATGATATTGGTTTGAGTAAGGCTGGGGTCTATCGTATTCCTTGCAGTTGTGGCACGTCATATATTGGTCAGACAATCAGGACTGTGGAAGACCGGTGTATTGAACATAAGCGTCACACACGCTTACAACAGCCGAGCAAATTCGCTATTGCAGAACATTGTCTTGACACCGGCCATCCAATGGAATACAACAACACGGAGGTTCTGGCTTGCACGTCCAGCTATTGTGCTAGTGTTATTAAGGAAGCTGTTGAAATCAGACTATCAAGCAACCTTATTAACAGAGATGGTGGATTTTGTTTAAATGCTGCTTGGAATCCGGCTCTGTCTCTCATCAGAAACCAGAGGAACAAAATTAGTGCAACCTCACCTGTTGATTAATAGTAACTATCGATATTTCTGATGTTGGTTATCTTTGTTTGTGTTGACACTTGATCTGTGTGTGGTGTCTTCCTTGTTTCTCCTCTGTGCACCGAGGTATTAAATTTGCTAGCACATTTCTTCTTCCTTGCATTTGTGCCTTGAGAATGGCGGGGTGTGCTGCTGTCGAAATATCGGCGGTGTTCGACGACGAAACCCGGCAACAAACCCGTAAGTTATTTGAGCATTCAATTCGCCGGGAAAATTTAAGGTCTCACACTGAAATAGCTGTTCAATGTCCTGCATTGGTTTATATTTTCTCATGTGGTATACATAAAATGAAGTTCTTCAATTTGATCGGGATTCGATTCTGATGACCATATTACAATAACTGAAATGTTGATCATAGTTTACTCTTAACCGTATGTTCGGTTCTCGGTTATTTTGATAGCCTTGTACCATTTTATAGTGCCATTGTATTACCCTATGTTCGTTTGGCTAGATGTATTTACTCATAACTTCATTCCAATTAAAATTATTAAATGCTACTACATTTAGTGTCAACATTGCACTTCTCTTCTCAGGTTTTCCAGCTTTCCCATGAAACTTAGATGCTTAAATTCCGAGCTGCGTTTCCTAGAATAGTAATCCTTAGCTGGTTTCCCAGTCTTTGCTAAAAGTCATCTCGTCCTTAGAAGTACACTCTCACTCTCAGATATGGGAAAAGGCAGCTAATCCATATTCTTCTTGTCAAAGAACAGATAGTAACACTTCCTTCGTGGGAGTAAAATAACATCTTTCTTAATGGACTTGTATTCACTGTCTATCCACAGGCGCCTTACAAACAGGATTCAAAATGGTTCAAATGGCTCTGAGCACTATGGGACTTAACATCTATGGTCATCAGTCCCCTAGAACTTAGTACTACTTAAACCTAACTAACCTAAGGACACCACACAACACCCAGCCATCACGAGGCAGAGAAAATCCCTGACCCCGCCGGGAATCGAACCCGGGAACCCGGGCGTGGGAAGCGAGAATGCTACCGCACGACCACGAGATGCGGGCTACAAACAGGAAACCACGGTGTTCTTTAGCAAATTAACGGTGTAGGTTACAGGTAATTCTACTGCGCGAATTATGATGAACACTGAGTAGTTTTCCTGTCCGTAAAAAAAAAAATTCGATCGACTTCATACGTTGAATTCTATTTCAATGAATTAGCACGAACCATCCTTGCTAAAGAAATGTAAAGATTCCACGGATCTTCGTGTCCCATCGTTCCTTTTCTACCTGTCACTGTTTGATGCATCTCTGACTCCTAGTTGGCGGTAGGACACCGAACTCACTACGCTACTGAGCGACATTTATTCAGTATTTTTCTGCAGAATCCAGTCATTATGTGTACATTAAAAATTGAAAACATACCCAGCACAATTGATAAAATTGGACGACGGCATTTCCATCAATAACTCAGGCTAGGAAATTACTTCTTAAATACACACACCAAAAAAGTTTTGCATCACCTCGGTTCCGAGAGTTAAGGAACCTGTAGAGATAATTGGAATAGAGATCAACATAAACTTCATTTCAGCCCTTTTTATTGCTCATGAAAACTACACATTGCATGTTGTACCACCATACAGCGAGACCTTCAGAGCTAGTGGTCCAGATTGCTGTACACACCGGTACCTCTAACACCCAGTAGCACGTCCTCTTGCAATGATGCATGCCTGTATTCGTCGTGGTATAGTTTCCACGAATTCATCAAGGCTCTGTTGGTCGAGATTGTCCCACTCCTCAACAGCGATTCGGCGTAGATCCCTCAGAGTGGTTGGTGGGTCACGTTGTCCATAAACAGCCCTTTTCAATCTATCCAGACAACACGAGCCATGTTCCTTCCTAGCCGGCCTGTGTGGCCGAGCGGTTCTAGGCGCTTCAGTCTGAAAACGCACGACCGCTACCGTCGCACGCTCGAATCCTGAATTGGGCATGGATGTGTGTGATATCTTTAGGTTACTTAGGTTTAAGTAGTTCTAAGTTCTAGGAGACTGATGGTCTCAGCTGTTAACTCCCATAGTGCTCAGAGTATTTGAACCTCCTTCCTAGTGGAATGACTGGAACTGATCGGCTGTCGGACCCCCTCTGTCTAATAAACGCTGCTCATGCATGGTTGTTTACATCTTTGGGCCAGTGTAGTGCCATCTCTGAAGAGTCAAAGGGACTGTGTCTGCTATACAATATCCACTGTCAACTTCTATCTTCAGGAGTTCTGGGAACCAGAGTGATGCAAAACTTTTTTTGGTGTGTGTACATGCGTCAATGAAGCTGAATCTGCACAATGATGGCATGGAATCAGTGTTTCCTATTGTAAAAATTTCGACGTCTGCATTGCACATTATCAGTCTAATTGAGCTGTTATAGCTCATGTTTACAAGTCACTTGTCAAAGCAATAATCCGAATGCAGAATGCTGAAGGTACTTACCTCAGGTGGTGCACGTGTTTGTAGTACGTTGCTGTTAGGCTGGACGATCTTGAAATGGCTGATTTTGACACGAGAGCAGCACAGATGTGGACGACAGTCCTTATAACACTGGTAGTAGGCGACGATAATGTCCGTTGAAACAGTTGTGGTCCTGTCTGAATACGTAACCAGATCCGTTGGTGTATCAACAAAACATTCATCAAATTATGGCCGTTTCGCAATGCGAACACGTAATTTATTTATGGCTTTGAATATAATCCAATGGAAGTGGCATTTGACAGTAACAGTCCGCACGGTAATGGTTACTTTATGGTCACTGTCGTAAATTATCCAATACGATGATCAGCATAGTACAATACTGTGGCACGAAGTTGGTGCAGCGTGAGAGATGGAGCCTGTAGCTGTTACGGTGGGCAATTCACGAAACTGTTTCGGTCTAAGACAGCGATATCCTGAAATGGTCGATGCCAAAGATTGTTTCTGCTGGCGACCTGAGGCAGTCTGGGCTGGAAACAGAAAGGCCTAGGATGTCGAGCACCATGGTGGCCTTTTCTGCCATGGTAGCCGGACTGCTATGGAGGTCATTATGATGTCTCTACACCTTCAATCATGGTGGCACGCCATTATGGTGGATGAACCTGTCACTGCGACCCTCATCATCGATGTAGCATGCTCCACAGTTTTGCCCTGAATGGCTCTCGTCACTCATAGACACTTTTCCTCATACTCTACACCAGCCGGAGCATCGGCAGTCTATTGGCACTTTTGAATAGCCACTCACCTCCTGTAATATTTCTCTTAAAATTTGTTGTTTCATGGACCAATTTTCCTGTTGATTTCATCAATCACCATAACAAATGTGATGCCGTTGGGGACCTTTCCAAGACGGAGCGTACAGATGATTCAGATGGTAGTACACATATTGCTGTGGCCTGTAGACAGCCATAGCCTGTAACGGTCGATGACAAAGATTACTTCAGCTGGCGGTCTGCGGCAGTTAGTACTGAAGATAGGAGGGTCCGAGAGTGTCCAAGCACTATGGTGGTCCCTCCTATTATGGCAGCACTAACATCATTTCATAACCTTCGACCTCGAGGAGTATGAACTGAAGACAATGGCAGCCGTGTGTGTCTAGCACAATGGTGGTGGCCATTGTTGTGGTAGTTGATACACCCTGGTCGTTCATTGACCGTTATGCTCATCACCCTGTGGTTACTTTTTGCACTGCCGGCCATAACAGATTTCTGTCAAATGCCAAACGTCCGTCCCTCTGACATTTGTTGTAGTTCTTTTGAACTTGGTGTTCGATAATCTTCAGTAACAGTTCTCTTAAATATTCTTGTTTCACTGAGGCAACATATTTCGAAGATCAGCAGGCGGTACAACAAATGGCTGTACCTAAGTTACTGCCGAGATTGCTGCGAAATTTTGTTTGCACCCGTCGAATAATTTCAAGTCGCTGAAAATTTTTCTTGATGGTTTCTTCACTGAGCTAAACAAATATACAGCAATGCACTTACATTACGTTACGATATGGTGCAACGTATTTTTTTAGAGCTACGTTCGCTAAGGAGCCCACTCTCCATTGGTCCCGAGGCGGGATCACCAATCCTTTCAATGCCGTGGAGACGACATTTATCGCACATTTCTTCGTCGGTTTTGCAGGTGTTGTGACAGGCGGTAAAGGTAGTCTGTATCCATTGTGTTTCTTCCCGACATATCTGTCGTAGGGAACTGGTACATATATAATTTTGTCCTTACTGCTTTTTGAGAATAATAAATCCGAAAAGCAGAATGTCTGCAAGAAACATTCACTGAATTCGGACATTTTTCTCGACGAAACGCAAAACGAGTCTATAATTTCCCGGAATCGTAACTATGGTAATGAAACGCAATGCATGTCATTGTTAAGATTCCCAGACTAATTGTTCGGACGTAGCGTATTGTGTTGTGTTGTTCCTGATGTAGCTACGACAACAGCACATATTAAAGGGTGGCGTCTTCCGAAATGAAATTATTGCGATGAGTATCCGATGGTCAACAAACCTTAACTCGCGGTCATGGTTAACTAAGGTCTGCGTAGTAGCGATGTTCTTCGTCTACATGACTCGTATTGATTATCTCAAATCTGTCCCTTGTAAATTACTTTTTATACTCACAGTTTTCGTATCTTTTACTGAGAGATTACTCGGCACATCAAGTGTCAGAGGATCTTCGTGCACATGCGATATTTGCCTTAGTTCCACACTGGTTTTCTTTCGCAACTGAATAATATTTGCTCTTCATACTCTGTGGCGTTTTCTGAGATATTTTGGTTGTCGTTCGCATGCTGCGTCCGTGACGTTTCATTAACCTGTAACACCATCTAACTCCACCATTAAAGTCTGTTAAGTTCCACTGTAGCGCTGTCTTACGATCGTGTATTTGAATCATTTTTGTATCGGCGATTCTCCGCGAAAGATGACTCGTGCCTTGCTTGTAATCCCCTGACTAGCTTCGGTCCATTTTGTATAGATCCACGTCAAGGTGAACGAATATGTCTGTGATCTTTTTGGTGCAGTGCTGTAGTTCTGCCTTGTACTCGTTATAAACTTCTAATGAAGTCGTATTGTCAGTGGCTGCTTAGTTCTTGTATCGTTGACAACAGCCTTAATTTACTGATAGTATCAATTAGCAGGGTTCGTGCATTAAGACACTCAAAAACGTGCAGTGTTCAGTGAGAACATGGTTTTGTATCACTTGGTGGGAAAGAAGATTAAGTTGCTCATAGAGGCAGGAGGGCTCAAAGATCATTGTTGCTTGTAATATGAAGACATGTTTTACGGTAAACATTAGTTTCATAATATGCACATGGAGACTACAGATTGAACAACACTTTGCGGTGACAACTACATGAGGAACAAATGACGTGTTTTGTTATTCGGAAGTCTCCTGTAATCAAAGGAATGCTAGGACACTATTCAGTGGTTCAGTGGCAACATACACGAAAGGAAACGGAAATGTATGAAGATGTTATCTGTTCTTTCGGACATATCCGAAACAACAGAAACCATCGGTGACCGTGCAGCTCTCTAGAATGAATTGATAATTAAATCAAGACCCTAAGATGCCGATAGGCGTTGATATACATGTGGTGTGCGTACTGTAAGACCTTCGGTACACACACCATCAGATTATTTGACTTGTCGCTCTAACGAAGTAGGCGAGTCTGAGCAATATGTCTCGTGGTCTTATCGTGGCGTGTTTATCTTCTGCCGTTAGGTCAGACGATAGAAATGCCACTTGACGCTTAGAGCAGCAGATTGACGGTGACCAACTTTAAACAGAACTTGATTAATTTTCACACACATTTATTAAAATAATAAAAAGCATAGACCCTACTTAACTTGATTCTGGATGCTATTTACAATGGACAATCTGAAGTTCCTTTGGTCTTGGTACGTTAATCTTATTCTCACATATCTCTTATACTTGACAAAGTGTCTAGTCATTTATCTTCATGGCTATGTAGAGGAATATGGTAATCTTATGAGGCGCAGACTGAAACTTGACAGCAGACTGGTGCAGACTAATGCAGACTGACTAATCGGAGGTCTGTACACTCGTTACAATATCTCGCGCGTTCAGGTATCACTGCGTGAGTGTGATCCGTGAGCAATCTCATTGGCTGCGTTACATATTAATACGCGGATCGGCGGAAGCAGAATTTGGTCCGACTTTATGGCAGCGCCCTCTCGTAGAGCGGAGACGGACGAGCGCTGCGCTGCGCTGTTGTGCTTAGCGGGGCGCGCTCTAGTGGGAAAGTTGTGTACGCGCTGACTACGCGGAACTATGTACACAACAATACATGAACGGGGACAGCTGATAATGTGTGCCTCGACCGAGTCCGAACCCGGGATCTCCTGCTTACATGGCAGACGCTCTATCCATCTGAGCCACCGAGGGCACAGAGGATAGTGCGACTGCAGGGATTCATTCCTTGCACGCTTCCCGTGAGACCCACATTCCCAACTTAATGTCCACACACTACATTCGTAGTGCCCCTGCCCATTACACTCATTACTCGCGGCAGACAACCTTACCGAGTCCCATAAGAGTTCGAACATTGCGTGTGCATCCGCACATGAGGTCAATGGCCGGCGAGCCTTAACTATAAGAAGATGTGACCGGCCGGCGCACACATTTCCAGCTGTCCCCGTTGATGTATAACACCGCCTGTCGGCAGCTTTCGGTCTTGATTTAATTATCAATCGAAACGGGAATGCTGGACCGCAAACAACATGTCGGAACGCAACGAAACTGGTAGTCCAACATTTCCATCCTGTGGTATATACTAATTAAAATTTTATTGCTATGCGAGTCAATTTCCTGGATTTCCAGAACGGAAAATTTCCGTTTTTAGAGGTTAATCGGTGTGAGGGAGAGATGCCTGTTGGTTGTCTCTAACGTTACTGGAACTTCAGGTGACAATACGGCATGACTACAGAGCACGTGTGTACAGCTCTTTACCCTCTCTGGAACTTTGAGAAATGTCAATTCATGGGCATGAGGGACATGGCAACATCATATCGAGAGATCCAACAGACGGCTGGTGGTACTGCAATGACTGCACATGATATGTACGAATGTCTGTGAAAGAAAATCATATGTCATCCCAGATGGATTCCACTGCGTTCAGGTCTGACCATTTCAAAAATAATCTCCATAAACCATTTCCTCACAGTCGCTGCTTTATGACAGGCCACATTTCAAGCCGCTACAAACGGTAACCGTGTCCATACTATTCCTGTACCGTACGTAGAATGCTGTACTGTAAAATACGCTCATATCAATACTGCAGTGTTTTATTACCCGTAGTAACGGGACCAGAATCTAATCACTAAAAACACGCTCGTACTGCGAGACCAACGTCTACATAGTTCACTACTGACACTACACAATGTGGCAGCTAACGTTTCCACGCATTCCCCAAACTTACACTCTTGCCTCGGATTGTCACGTGATATAGAGTGATACATCACTCTGAATCACTTCCGCTCTACCACTCTCTTTTGTGGTCCCTCTTTACGCAGGCTCATGCATCGCTTAGCAGCTGCTACAGATTTGCGTAGCTTATGAGGAGCCGCTTCACAATGATATTCCATTCATTTTAGCCCCTTACGCACAGTGATTGTACTAGCTGGACGTCTCGTAGCACTTTCAAACCTCGGAGTGATTCCCTTCACCCATTTCGTGCGGTTTATTACAACCAACCCGCGCAGTATCTGATGGTCCCTACCTGTCAGTATACGAGGTCGGTCTGGTCTTTGTTTAGCTGTTGTTGTTCTTCGCATTTCCGTCTCACATCCCCAACAGTCGACTCAGGCAGGCTCAGAAGGCTTGAAATGTCCCTGGTGGACCTGCCACTCAGGTAACGTGCAATGGCTGGTCCGGGTTCAAGCCACCCAGCTCTCCTGATAGACTGGACTGCCGACTGGAATTTCGTGAGAAGAGTCCGACGCAACGAAAAACGCCTTTCTTTTAATGATGTCCAGCCCAAATTCTGTATCATTTCTGTGACACTCTCTCCCATATGTCGCGATAATACAAAAAGTACTACCCTTCTTTGAACTTTTTCGATGTATTCCATCAATCCTGTCTGGTAAGGATCCCACACAGCGCAGCAGTATTCTAAAAGAGGACGGACAAGCGTAGTGTAGGCAGTCTCATTAGTAGATCTGTTACCTTTTCTAAGTTTCCTGCCAACAAAACGGAATCTTTTGTTGGCCTTCCCCACAACATTTCCTATGTGTTCCTTCCAATTTAAGCTGTTCGTAATTGTAATACCTAGGAATTTAGTTGAATTTACGGCTTTAGATTTGACTGATTTATCGGTTAAGTTCCTTTTAGTACTCATGTGGATGACCTCACACTTTTCGTTATTTAGGGTCAACTGCCATTTTTTGCGTCATTTCGTTATTTCTTCTAATTCGTTTTGCTGTTTGTTTTGATGTTTTGATGACTTTATTAGTCGATAAACGACAGCGTCATCAGCAAACAACCTAAGACGGCAGCGCAGATTGTCTCCCAAATAGTTTATATAGATAAGGAACAGTAAAGTGCCTATAGCACTACCTTGGGGAACGTCAGAAATCACTTCTTTTTAATCGATGACTTTCCGTCAATTACTGCGAACTGTGGCCTCTCTGGCAGGAAATCAGAAATGCAGTCTCATAACTGAGACGATATTGCATAAGCGCGCTATTTCACTACAAGCCGCTTGTGTGGTACAGTGTCAAAAGCCTTCCGGAAATCCAAAAATACGTACTCGATCTGAAAATCGTTGTTAGTAGCAGTCAACACTTCATGTGAATAAAGATTTAACTGTGTTTCACAGGAACGATGTTCTCTAAGTCCATACTGACTGTGTATCAATAGACCGTTTTCTTCGAGGTAATTCATAATTTTTGAACACAATAATTGTTCCAGAATCCTGATGCATATCGACGTTAATGATATGGACTTGTAATTCAGTGGATTACTCCTATTACCTTTCTTGAACATTGGTCTGACCTGTGCAACCTTCCAGTCGTTGGATACGGATATTTCGTCTAGCGAACTGTTGTATATAATTGTTTGTTAAGTATGGAGCTAATGCATGAGCATACTGCGAAAGGAACGTAATTAGCCAGCCGGTGTGGCCGAGCGGTTCTAGGCGCTACAGTCTGGAACCTCGCGACTACTACCGTCGCAGGTTCGAATCGTGCCTCGGGCATGGATGTGTGTGATCTCCTTAGGTTAGTTAGGTTTAAGTAGTTCTAAGTTCTAGGGGACTGATGACCTTAGACGTTAAGTCCCATAGTGCTCAGAGCATGTGAACACATTCACACTATTTCATGGATTTCACTAGACACAGACAGTTGGGGTACACCATTTCCATCCTGGGGGGGTATGGGGTGGAGGGAGGAAGGGTATTCGGTCACCCCTTAAAATTAACATGCCAAATCCAATTAACCATGGCCGGCCCTGCGTAACTGCGGGACAAGGCGCAAGTGATAGAGAGATAGATAGTTCCCTCGTTTATTCATGCACCTTACTTTTGAACAATTACACATCAAAGGTGTGGATGTGAAAAGGCAGTATAGCCCACGACGGTAGAATACCTATACTTTAGTCATTTACGAGTAGTATTTGAGAATGAGGTCACTTACAGACTTGCAACAAAGTTTACTCATAATTTCAAAACTTTGCAAAACTTTTTCTCGCTCTCGGTACCCCACAAAATGATGAAAGGAAATATGATTACCTCTTGTTACATTTTCGCTGTTCATGCAGTGAAAATGCCACATGAAACATAACGTTTTAATTTATTACTTCTTGACTACTAATTGTATTTCTGGGCTATTTTGCAAACAGTATTCAGATATAACACTAAATGTGCCAAAAAAATTACATAATTGTGCGACACTTACTGCTAGTTCAGCAGATACGACAACATAACCACATCGTGGAAGACATTTAAATTTATTACTTCGCTGCTTCTCACCCCACTCGCAGCACTTTCTGCTGGGGGTATTCACATCTGTCGCTGAATGCACATGCAAAAAAGTATCTTTCTATGACACGTAGTTCAGGTGATTTGACGTCATAAATATTGAGCTGCGTGAAATTGAAACGGCAGGGCGAATTCGCTATACCAGTGGTTTCCAACATTTCTCAGACCATCACCCCTGAGTGCAATCAGACGGTAGCTAGTACCTCCGCTCCCCTGCTCCGTCATCAGTTTCCTCCCCCCTCAACTACATTGAAACCGTTTGTAGCACCTAATCAAACCCTGGAATGAAAGACTTTTCTTGGAAAATTTTTATTTTTAAAATGATGAAAGATGAATGATATTTAGTTTGTTTGTTTGTGTGTGTGTGTGTGTGTGTGTGTGTGTGTGTGTGTGTGTGTGTGTGTGTGTGTGTGTCTGTGTGTGTGTGTGTGTGTGTGTGTGTGTGTGTGAGTGAGTGAGTGAGAGTGTGTGTGTGTGTATGTGTGTGTGTGTGTGTGTGTGTGTGTTGCAAAGAGTGACGAAGAAATTCATGGTGCATCGCAAGTGCTACCCACAAGTTCTCAGAAAACAAAGCTAACTATCCACTGTGAGGCTAGACACTTATATTACAAAACATACTTTCCCTGCATTACTCTTCTCCATTGCGACACTTGCTTGGCCTGTGCTCTGCAACCCCACTTAAAATCATACAGGTTCAGATGTGTGCACAATACTTACTATTCGTAAATCACTTCATTGCTGCACTTCGAACTTCTGATGTCGGAAAAACTGGACGACTTCAAGCTGTAAATGTTTTGTGTCTATCCACTCCAATAATAATAATAATAATAACACTGTGTGCAGCACTATAGTAGCTCTTATGTAGTTACTGCCGAGTCATGGCTGTCAATAATTCATTTATCTGTTTCGAAGTGAATAATGCAGCAGTTTCTGGACTCCTACAGTTGCTATCTATAACTTGGAGAAGAAAAAAATGGCTCTGAGCACTATGGGACTCAACTGTTGAGGTCATTAGTCCCCTAGAACTTAGAACTAGTTAAACCTAACTAACCTAAGGACATCACAAACATCCATGCCCGAGGCAGGATTCGAACCTGCGACCGTAGCGGTCTTGCGGTTCCAGACTGCAGCGCCTTTAACTTGGAGAAGACATTTTCGTGACATATATAGCATTTATTATGTATATGTCCTACTTTTATCATCAGAAATGTACGGGACAAAGCACAACATATTTGTGTAGTGGGCGGACTATGTGAGGAACTTGTAACCTCCACCACATTAATGTTACTAACTGAGAAAAAGTATTTATTGATAACTTGTATGATCAATATTAGAGTCTTACAAAATTTTGATAATAGTAATGACCTTTCGAAAATAATTTAGTTTAGTGGCTGAAACAGAATCGAATCGTTTAGTTTTTATCCCTCTGGAAATTTCATTTTACCCCTCACGGGTTACTCCCAGATTGGGAACTCCTACGCTAGACATACAGATGGAATAGATGTACAAATACTCGTGAAATACACTCCTGGAAATGGAAAAAAGAACACATTGACACCGGTGTGTCAGACCCACCATACTTGCTCCGGACACTGCGAGAGGGCTGTACAAGCAATGATCACACGCACGGCACAGCGGACACACCAGGAACCGCGGTGTTGGCCGTCGAATGGCGCTAGCTGCGAAGCATTTGTGCACCGCCGCCGTCAGTGTCAGCCAGTTTGCCGTGGCATACGGAGCTCCATCGCAGTCTTTAACACTGGTAGCATGCCGCGACAGCGTGGACGTGAACCGTATGTGCAGTTGACGGACTTTGAGCGAGGGCATATAGTGGGCATGCGGGAGGCCGGGTGGACGTACCGCCGAATTGCTCAACACGTGGGGCGTGAGGTCTCCACAGTACATCGATGTTGTCGCCAGTGGTCGGCGGAAGGTGCACGTGCCCGTCGACCTGGGACCGGACCGCAGCGACGCACGGATGCACGCCAAGACCGTAGGATCCTACGCAGTGCCGTAGGGGACCGCACCGCCACTTCCCAGCAAATTAGGGACACTGTTGCTCCTGGGGTATCGGCGAGGACCATTCGCAACCGTCTCCATGAAGCTGGGCTACGGTCCCGCACACCGTTAGGCCGTCTTCCGCTCACGCCCCAACATCGTGCAGCCCGCCTCCAGTGGTGTCGCGACAGGCGTGAATGGAGGGACGAATGGAGACGTGTCGTCTTCAGCGATGAGAGTCGCTTCTGCCTTGGTGCCAATGATGGTCGTATGCGTGTTTGGCGCCGTGCAGGTGAGCGCCACAATCAGGACTGCATACGACCGAGGCACACAGGGCCAACACCCGGCATCATGGTGTGGGGAGCGATCCCCTACACTGGCCGTACACCACTGGTGATCGTCGAGGGGACACTGAATAGTGCACGGTACATCCAAACCGTCATCGAACCCATCGTTCTACCATTCCTAGACCGGCAAGGGAACTTGCTGTTCCAACAGGACAATGCACGTCCGCATGTATCCCGTGCCACCCAACGTGCTCTAGAAGGTGTAAGTCAACTACCCTGGCCAGCAAGATCTCCGGATCTGTCCCCCATTGAGCATGTTTGGGACTGGATGAAGCGTCGTCTCACGCGGTCTGCACGTCCAGCACGAACGCTGGTCCAACTGAGGCGCCAGGTGGAAATGGCATGGCAAGCCGTTCCACAGGACTACATCCAGCATCTCTACGATCGTCTCCATGGGAGAATTGCAGCCTGCATTGCTGCGAAATGTGGATATACACTGTACTAGTGCCGACATTGTGCATGCTCTGTTGCCTGTGTCTATGTGCCTGTGGTTCTGTCAGTGTGATCATGTGATGTATCTGACCCCAGGAATGTGTCAATAAAGTTTCCCCTTCCTGGGACAATGAATTCACGGTGTTCTTATTTCAATTTCCAGGAGTGTATGTTATATGTATGTGAAATATATTTGACGTGTAAGTATGTGAGCAAAGCCTCGGGTAAAATGCTTATCTAAACCCCTTGAACGATTTCAGTCAAATTTGGTACACATATTAGTTATAATTTGCAAAGCAATGCTGTAAGGGAAAGAACGATCAGTCTCCTATTGAGGTGAATGTGATAATGTGGAGAGAGAAGGGAGGATGAGGGGATGGATGGACAGTGAGGGACAAGGAGGAGATAGGCACAGATCAGAGGAGGAAGAGATGGACAGAGGCAGGGGACAGGGTACTAGACAGAGAGAGGGGAGAGAAGAAAATGGACAGAGAAAGAAAAGAGGAGGAGCTGGAGAGAAGCAGGGGGAGGAACAGGCAGAGAGATGTGGCAGGAGGAGATGATCAGAGAGAGGTAGAGGAAAAGATTGACAAATAGATACTCACATAGAGGGGCAGGAGATGGATACAGAGTGATGGGGGTGAAGGAGGTGGCCGTAGAGAAGGCGTTGTGAAGATAGAGAGAGGGGGAAGAAAAACTGGACTAACAGAAAACTGGAATCAATATATATCTGGGTAACTCAAGTAGTATTCCTTCCCAAGAAAAATGCTCTCTCTCTCTCTCTCTCTCTCAAATCATTTCCTCTAGTCCCTCGATTTTTTTCTATTCCCCTTTCCGCTCTTTGCATGTCTCCTTCCTCTACCGCCCTCACATTCTTTTGCTATATCTCTTTCTTCCCCCTTCTTTCTATATCTCCCTCGAACTTTTTTATATCTCTCTACACCACTGTCTGTACCTCCCATTTCCGCATCGCTCTACATCTCCTTCTCCTTCCCCCTTCTCTTTGTGTTTCATTTTTGCAGGGCAGTGCCAGTGCCTCTTTCCAGATAATGAGTGATATGTGTACCAACTTTGGTTTTACCCCTGGATTTGCCCACATATGTATATGTCACATACTGCATGCATACATGCCTGAATATATGCTGTTTCATCAAACTATCCAAGGAAAATTTAAATCTTTCCCCTAATCTACTTTCCCCTTTCTATTTTCGTCTCACTCTGCCCCTCATAAAAAGCTGTACCTCTTCATCTGCCTCCTCACAGTCTCTCCTTTCACATATCTCCTCGCAACCTGACCCTCTTCCACTTGCCTCCATACCCTCTTCCACTTCCAATCTCGCTGACCAACTTCTCCTCCCACTTCTCCCTGTCGATCTTCTCCTCTCTTTCCATCTATCCTCCTTCCCTCTGTCTCTTCATCTTTTCACCCCCCCCCCTCCCCTTCCTCTACCCTTCACCACGTTATATCACATACTTACAATCCAATAAGAGGGCAGTGTCTTACTCCAATAGACTTTTTTCCAGACAGTTGTGTGGGTACCAAGATTGGCTGAAATCAGTCCAGTGGTTTAGAAAGACTTTTTTACCTTCGGCGTCGCCAGTGTATGCACATGTCACATATTTCACCTCTACCTCCAATGACTTGCAACATGCAGTTTCGTTTTCACGCACCTCAGAGTTTATGACGTCATATCTCCTGAACTATATAATTTTATCAATGCATTCAGTGGCATGTGAGAATACTGAGTTCCCGGAGCATGTACGTAATAGTTCTATGCTGATCGAATCTACCTGTAAAAAATGTAGCAACCCGCCTCTGAATTGCTTCGATGTCTTTCTTTAATCCGACCAGGTACGGATCCCAAACACTCGAGCAGTACTCAAGAACAGATCGCATTAGCGTTCTATATGCGGTCTCCTCTCAAGACGAACCAAACTTTCCTAAAATTCTCGCAATAAGCCTAAGTCGACCACTCGCTTTCCCTACCACAATCATCATATGTTCGTTCCGTTTCATATCGCTTTACAAAATTACTCAAATATTTAACGACTAGACTGTGTTAAGCAGGACGTTAGTAGTACTGTATCCGAACATTACAGGTTTGATATTTCTACTCATCCGTATTTACTTGCAGCCACTCATATATCTGTGAATTTATTCCACATGCTCATACCTTCGTTAATAGCCTGCACTGGGGCATCGTGTCAAAAGCTTTCTATAAATCTAGAAATGTGGTATCTATCTGTTGCCCTTCATCGGTAGTTCGCATATCATGTGAGTAAAGGGCAAGGTGAGTTTTACACGTGCGATGCTTTCTACAACGATGGAGATTCCTGGACATAAGTCGTTCGGTCTGTAACAAATTTATTATATTCTAACTCACAATATGTTCTAGAATTCTAAAGCAAAACGGTCTTAAGGACACGGCTCTGTAATTTTTCGGGACCGTTAATTTACCCTACTTATAAGCAGACTTTTCCCAGTCGTTTGTGACGTTGCATTGGATGAGAGATTCGCGATAAATGCAAGCTAAGTAGTAGTAGTAGTTGTAGCAGTCGTACCTTTATTCATCTGTATATCTCTTTTTACAAGGATATAGGATATGTCGAAGTATTTACAAGCTTAAACCAATTTAAAATAAGGTACTTCGTGTACATATACGTTTACAGACTCCTAGTTAGAGACAATCATTAGATTTACTCCTGGTATACAATACCTTTTTTACAAATAACTTATTAAAAATAATGTAATGCCACATTGTTCATTCATATCTCACTGTCAGTCACTACCCACACTACACACACATTGTTTCATAACACTTCACTCACTACACTCACTACACACACACACACACACACACACACACACACTGGTGATCTCTGGGCCATTTTCTGTACCACAACGTCACATTCCCTATCCTTAAAAATTGAATTAGCATCCGTCTGTAATGAGTGAGATGTTGAGTTCAGAAAGAGGAAGAGGTGTTAGTATTGTGCTATGCATAGCTTGGAGCAAGTATTTCTAGAAAGGAAAGAAGAAGGAAAAAAAAAATGATGTGAAGGTGTTATGTGGAATGTTGGATGTTTTATAATCTTTATTATTATTTATTTGTATAGCACTTTTTTTTATGAAACCCCTACTCTGTTTTATCTAAGTAATCTTTCAATGTATAAAATGTATTGCGTAACAGGTACTTTTTAGCTGCCTTTTTGAATAAGTGTGTTTTTGCGATTTCTTTAATCTCTTTTGGTAATTTATTGTACAGTGTTACTCCTTGATAGAAAATGCTGTTTTGAGTATTACGTTAATTTTTGTTGGTAAATGTGAGTTGAGTCTAGCTCTTGTTGATAGTAATGGTCAGAGCTATTTGTGCAGTAATTACCAATGTTATTTTTGATGTGTACAACTGAGTGGTAAATGTATTCAGATGGAGCAGTTAAAATCCCCAGTGTTTTGAACATATCTTTACGATGAGCTCGACAAAGGGGCCAATGCCGCAGATTAGTCTTAGTAAAACCGAATGCGGATTTCATCCGGACTTGGCGACTTATTTCAACCCTTTCAGCTGTTTCTCTGTAATAGGGTCCATAGGGGAGTCTGTCCGATAGTCAAATGACGCTATGTTTGTACGATTCTCCCGCGTGAACGATTTCTTGAACGGTGAACTGAAAACTTGGTACTTCGTTTCGCTGTCTTAAACTGCCACACCCGGACCGGTCAGCGATTGACTGGATGGAAGGCTTAGATCCGCTTAGCGATTTTACGTAGCGCCAGAATTCAATCGGTTTCTCCACCAGATCTTTCTGTAAGATGTGACAGTGGCAGTTGTTTTATGCTTTGCGCATAGATCTTTTCACAGACGCACGAATTTCTACTCACCTTCGCTTGTCGTCATTTGTGCGTTCACTTTTGAACCGTGAGTGTAACAGACTCTGCTTCCTCAGCATGTTCCGAATTCCGTTATTATCCTACGGGGAGTCTTTTTCGTCCTTAAGGGGCTCCGGAACGCCCTATACTTGCAATGTTAAAATAACGCTTATAAATTACATCTTTCCTCACAAAGTATTTGAGGTAGGAAGTTGAATTTTTTACAGATTATTTATTGAAATATAGGCTACAACTTAACACAGGGATTTTACAAAATTTTAGTTCAGTTATTAAAGATGATTTTTTTCAATTGTAATGAAAATTCACAACATTTTTTTGCAATTTTTTATTTATATATTCAAAAATATACAGTTTTTTGGAAAAAGGCTGTGTTAAATTATGCAGAAGGTACTGTGTAACATTTACTGAAAGTTTGAAACAAATATGTTTGGAAGATCCTTAGAAAACATGTAATTAGTATGAGAAAATAAAAGTTTTGGGAATCGAGCGACAAAGATTGGATTAACTTTTTAGTGCATTCCAGGTCCATAGGATGGATTATCTTCATCCTCTGCAAACTCCTCCTCCAGCTTCCTCTTGTTCCTCCTCCTGTTTACTCTTGCTTGTATTTCTAGACTCTTTACAGCCCTGTCTGCAGCCCGAAGGCGTTCCTTGTCTAAAGCAAGCAACGCTCGTACCATGTTAGAACCTATCTTCATTCCTTCTTCTTACAATGTTGCCATCATTGAAAGTCGCATCATACACACCAAAGTGAAGTGTTTCTATTCCAACAAATACAGTCTTGGGGATTCTCGACCATATAACACTATTTACACTTTCATTGGGGTTTTGAGTTTTTCAGTGAATACACTTTTTCAACAGTTCAGGTGCTGCTAAGTCTCTGAAAATAGGTTTTATACTTCATCTCACATCACTAAAATGTACCTGATGAACACGGACGTTAATAATAACACCATTTGACAGCAGTTTAACAGCGCCACAGTGGGTCACGCCCATGTAGAATACATTTCAAAAAAAAATTTTTAAATAGTTGTAGTCTTCGGAATTGAATAAATTATATATCTATTAAAAGGTAATAGTCCGCAGATTCAGAAAACGCAAAAAAGTAGAAATTGAACTTTTCATGATTTTGAGCCTTTCCGGAGCCCCTTAATACACTTACTAGGCCCATACATGCCCACAACACTACATAAAATTTAAACGATGCCCGTAATTCCTCTATGTCCGTCACATTGGAACTAAATGATTAGTTCATTGTATAAGTGAGATGCTCACAACTGGTTATCTGCTATTTCTAGTAGAAACACTCTCCTAGCCCCCTAACTTTGGTGACCATAGTTCCTATGGTGATGTCGTAATCACTGATCCCCGTCTCTATACTGACGCCGTCGATAAGGTCTCATCTGTTTGCAGCTACGAGATTTAAAATACTTCCACTGCGTGCGAGCTGTCGAGCTAACTGCTCAAGACAGTTTTCGGAAAACATGTTCAAAAGTACTTCGCAAGACTGTCTGTCTGCACTCCCTGCAATGAATCCATAGACATCCCAGTCCATACACGGCAGTATTTCATGATCTGCGTACCTACGCGCTACTGACCGTAGACTTTCTTTGAATGACCCTTGAATTGTCACAGCGGAATCAGTTGGTCGGTAAAAACAACCGAAAAGAAACTTGGTTTGACGTAGACCTATTATAAACGACTAGATAACTTCAGCATCACACTCATTTTCAACCTCGATAAAGACAATGTTTTTGTCAACTGTAGTGAACTGTCCACCTCTTATGGCGTCTAATCTGTCCTGATAAACTTTCCATGACTCGCTAAATATATCAAACCTTTCTACACTGCTGGCCACCGTAAATGCAACACCAAGAAAGACAAGAGGTAGCACAACACAATTTATTTTGTAGATAACATGTTGACCAAGTATCAAATGATTACGTTTACAGACGTCTGTGACATGTGGTTCCTGCCAGAATCAGTAGCCAGAGTAGCCGCCATTGTTGATCACCGCTGCCACACGTCTCGGCATTGAGTCAAAGAGACGTTGGATGTGTTCCTGGGGTACAGCAGCCCAAGCAGCTTCCACACGTTGCCAAAGATCATCTGGTGTGGCAGCTGGGGATGTAATCTGGGTCACTCGTTGAGCAACCATGGACCACATGTTTTCTATCGGCGAAAGATCCGGAGAGCGAGCCGGCCAGGGAAGCAATTCAATCTGGTTATTGACGAAGAACCTTTGGACAATGCGTGCCACGTGTGGTCGCGCATTATCCTGTTGAAATATGGCTGTGGCCGAGCCCTGAAGGTAAGGAAGGACAACTGGCTCCAGCACCTCGGATATGTAGCGCCGGCTATTTAAAGTACCGGCAATGCGTACTAGAGGCGTGCGAGAGTAATATCCAATACCGCCCCATACCATAATACCCGGTGCAAGACCAGTGTGGCCGTGCATAATGCAGCTGTCCAGCATCCCCTCTCCACGGTGTCTCCACACTCGAATCCGACCATCGTGGTGCTGCAGACAGAAGCGTGCCTCGTCAGTAAAGACAACGACATTCCATTCCGCCGTCCACATCCGTCTGTCATCACACCATTGGCGACGGAGACGTCTGTGGTTCTGCGTCAATGGTAGACGAAGCAATGGACGTCTTGCGGACAGACCACTCTGCTGTAAACGGCGTCGAATGGTACACGCAGACACTGGATGATGCGTTACAGACGCAATGTGCTGTGCTATGGTTCGGGATGTCACTGAGCGATCCGTCACTGCCATGCGCACAATTTGCCTATCAGCACGTGCAGTGGTGCACCGAGGTGAATGCGATCGACCACGTCGGTCCGTCGTACCCTCCTGCATCCAACGGTCACATATCCGCATTACAGTTGTTTGGTTTCGTCCAACACGACTAGCGATTTCTCTGTATGATAATCCACAATCTCGGTAAGCCACTATCCTTCCTCTGTCGAACTCGGATACTTGATCAAAAGATGTTCGCTGTTGTCTACGAGGCATAACTGATCGTCTTGTGAAACAACCACAAGGTAAACACACGTGCCGAACGTACACTCGTCGAAATCGCCAAGCCTTAAATGGCGCTATGAGGTGGCGCCACAGGCGCGCGTGATGTGCGTCTGCGCTGAAATTCTAATCAGTTGCATATCTCATCGCTGCAAACCCATGGCGTAAATTTCACTTGATTCGGATGCTTCCTTCAGGGTGTTGCATTTACGGTGGCCAGCAGTGTACTTCAGGTTTTAGTCAGCTCTCGGTACCAAGAATGATTTGAACGTGAGAACGTTCTAGAAAGGCAGTAAATTTGGGAACGCTTCCCGACAATTTACTGGCAAAATTTTGATAGTCGAAGTGTTTTCACTCTGAAAGCAGTCTGATGTCCCCATCTGCATATGACTAGTGAACTGTTCGTCAAAGTAGCTCAAACTACTGCCTAGCCCAAAAAATCCCCATGTGCACTCCACAAGTACTCTGCTACCCGAGTAGCTGATTCGTGCACCCCTAACCTATCAAGGGGAGTTCCCCATTCAATAGCGCAGGTCTAGAAATCTGCAGCCAAGACGTCACACACTCGACGAAGCCTCTGGTTGAGACCTTCCACTCGGCTCCAAACCACGGACCCCGATAACTCTGGGAATCGTGCTGCAAATTGCCAGCTCCGCTTGAATCCCGCGTAAGAGGCCAGCAGCCTTCACCATCTGCTCCACCTGCCTGTGCGAACTGAGGATGGACTCAGAACCTGTGCGGGAGGAGTCGGTGGTGCCGACGTGAGCCACATACCCTGCATTTCCAGTATCCGCAGGCAAGGCCGTTTCCACATCTCTACAGCGTTCAGGGCTTCCAGCTCTGAACGCTATCTTCCTAAGGGGCTCCATAACGCGCCTAACGTTGGAGCTCCTAATACACTACTGGCCATTAAAATTGCTATACCACGAAGATGACGTGCTACAGACGCGAAATTTATCCGATAGGAAGAAGTTGCTGTGATATGCAAATCATTAGCTTTTCAGAGCACTCACACAAGGTTGGCGCCGGTGGCAACACCTACAACGTGCTGACATGAGGAAAGTTTCCAACCGATTACTCATACATAAACAGCAGCTGACCGGCGTTGCCTGGTGAAACGTTGTTGTGATGCCTCGTGTAAGGAGGACATTTCCGACTTTGATAAAGGTCGGATTGTAGCCTATCGCGATTGCTGTTTATCGTATCGCGACATTGCTGCTCGCGTTGGTCGAGATCCAATGACTGTTAGCAGAATATGGAATCGGTGGGTTCAGGAGGTTAATACGGAACGCCGTGCTGGACCCCAACGGCCTCGTATCACTACCAGTCGAGATGACTGGCATCTTATCCGCATGGCTGTAACGGATCGTGCCGCCACGTCTCGATCCCTGAGTCAACAGATGGGGACGTTTGCGAGACAACAACCATCTACACGAACAGTTCGACTACGTTTGGAGCAGCATGGACTATCAGCTCGGAGACCACGTCTGCCGTTACCCTTGACGCTGCATCACAGACAGGAGCGCCTGCGATGGTGTACTCAACGACGAACCTGGGTGCACGAATGGCATAACGTCAATTTCTTCGGATGAATCCAGGTTCTGTTTACATCATTATGATGGTCGCATCCGTGTTTGGCGACATCGCGGTGAACGCACATTGGAAGCGTGGTTCAAATGTCTCTGAGCACTATGGGACTCAACTGCTGTGGTCATAAGTCCCCTAGAACTTAGAACTACTTAAACCTAACTAACCTAAGGACAGCACACAACACCCAGCCATCACGAGGCAGAGAAAATCCCTGACCCCGCCGGGAATCGAACCCAGGAACCCGGGCGTGGGAAGCGAGAACGCTACCGCACAACACTTCTCCCAGTCCGATCTTCGCCTTGGTTTCCCCTCCAGCAAAATCACTTACGCCAATTGCAGTGCAAGTCACGTTAATGATCTGTCGCTTCCCAGCGCCGACCAATGCCTGCTATGGGAAGTGAGCAAACTCCCACAAAATTTCCCTTCCTCTCAACTTCTGTTATTTAGCTCCTCCCAGGCCACCCATCAAGGTTAGCATCTGCACAACACGAAGTTTTCCGGAATTCTGACTCCCAGGAGAGTACTTCAAATTCCTTGGTCCTACTTTCCCATCGGTGGCCGGCGTATTTCACTCTTCACCTGATTAGCTTCAGACTCTGCAGACTGTGAATTCAGCGTGAAATTGCTATAGTCACGAACATGCATATTTTGACCTCTGTTGACTGCTCCACTGTAGCTTTGCGTGGCTTTCTCGCATGTTTCACAGAAAATGGGACGACTGACATTTATCAACAGGCGTACAAGTTCTCTGTCTGTTTCCCGGTACAGCAGCATGGAGTCGGGGTCAACTACCCACTCACTGTCACTCATCTTAAGGTGGCTGGAGGCCACGCACCATTACCGCTTTCTCAGAGCTTGAGCTGCCCTAAGCTGCCTATTGTCACTTCCCTTAGCCGCTCCCCCGGCGGCCACGGTCAATTCTGAGTACTTCCCGGGGGTAAACTAGCTTCCAGTAAATCGACTCGTTTCCACAAAGTTTTCATGTCGTGTGAATTACTTTAAAACCAAACCATCTCCCGACATTAATTATTCCAATACGTCCATACTATACCCTCTACAAGATGCATTGTGCCTTGTCAGTCTTTTTTGTTCAGCCCTACTGTTCGCTCAACGTGAGTTAGGTGATCTTTCATGTAAGGGGCATAGTTCTTGCCATCTTACACATGACAGAAAGGCGATGTACTTCCAACATGATGGGATGTCCGGCACATAACTCGCATGCGGTTTAATCGGTATTGAATAGCGTATTCCTTGATGGAAGACGAACTACTTGCTGTTGAGAGGAATGTCGTTACACGTATTGCCAAATGGATTGAGGTTGATGGACATCATTTTGAGCATGTATTATATTAATGTGGTATTTACAGGTAATCACGATGTAACAACATGTGTTCTCAGAAATGATAAGTTCAGAGACGAAATGAAATGTTCAAACGTACCTACGTTCTGTATATTAATTTAAAAAAATCTACCTGTTGCCAACTGTTCGTCTAAAATTGTGAGCCATATGTTTCTGACTATTACAGCACCATCTATCACAAAGCAAAAAAAGTGGTCCAACTAAAACATTCATATTTCTTTGCGTACTGCACGAATATGTAATAAAAAATGGGGGTTCCTATTTAAAACAAACGCAGTTGAAATCCGTTTGACCCATGGCAGCGCCATCTAGCGGGCCAACCATAGCTCCATCTGGTTTCCCCCTTCAAGCTAGAAAAGTTTCGTTGTTAGTAGTTTTTTCGTTTGACGCTTATTTCGTGGGATATTTGGCCCAGTCACGATCAATGGACCATCCTGTATGTAACTTGTTACCCTCCTAACGTGTCTCCAAACGACGCTGATACCTTGATGAACTGTGTAGCTGGCTGTTCAGAAAAAATTAAAACCGAGCTATAGACAACTTCAGTTTACACTTAACAATACTCGAGACTAAATCTCTTAAATACAAAACACACACGACATGTAAGCAATATGTACTACTAAGAAAACAGAGGCAAAGCTAAGTACGTAACTTACTGCCCCAGACATATGAGGTACATTCAAGTTCTAAGGCCTCCGATTTTTTTTCTCCGGACTGGAAAGACATAGAAACATGCACATTGTTTTAAAATGAGGCCGCGTTCATTGTCAATACGTCCCAGAGATAGCAGATGGAATTTTACCGCCTGTGGCGAGAATGAGAACTGTTTTAAATACTTAAAATGGCGAGGTTTTCCTTACTTGAACAGCGTGCAACCATTCGGTTTCTGAATTTGCGTGGTGTGAAACCAATTGAAATTCATCGACAGTTGAAGGAGACATGTGGTGATGGAGTTATGGATGTGTCGAAAGTGCGTTCGTGGGTGCGACAGTTTAATGAAGGCAGAACATCGTGTGACAACAAACCGAAACAACCTCGGGCTCGCACAAGCTGGTCTGACGACATGATCGAGAAAGTGGAGAGAATTGTTTTGGGGGATCGCCGAATGACTGTTGAATAGATCGCCTCCAGAGTTGGCATTTCTGTGGGTTCTGTGCACACAATCCTGCATGACGACCTGAAAATGCGAAAAATGTCATCCAGGTGGGTGCCACGAATGCTGACGGACGACCACACGGCTGCCCGTGTGGCATGTTGCCAAGCAATGTTGACGCGCAACGACAGCACGAATGGGACTTTCTTTTCGTCGGTTGTGGCAATGGATGAGACGTGGATGCCATTTTTCAATCCAGAAACAAAGCGCCAGTCAGCTCAATGGAAGCACACAGATTCACCGCCACCCAAAAAATTTCGGGTAACCGCCAGTGCTGAAAAAATGATGGTGTCCATGTTCTGGGACAGCGAGGGCGTAATCCTTACCCATTGAGTTCCAAAGGGCACTACGGTAAGAAGTGCATCCTACGAAAATGTGTTGAAGAACAAATTCCTTCCTGCACCGCAACAAAAACGCCCGGGAAGGGCTGCGCGTGTGCTGTTTCACCAAGACAACGCACCCGCACATCGAGCTAACGTTACGCAACAGTTTCTTCGTGATAACAACTTTGAAGTGATTCCTCATGCTCCCTACTCACCTGACCTGGCTCCTAGTGACTTTTGGCTTTTTCCAACAATGAAAGACACTCTCCGTGGCCGCACATTCACCAGCCGTGCTGCTATTGCCTCAGCGATTTTCCAGTGGTCAAAACAGACTCCTAAAGAAGCCTTCGCCGCTGCCATGGAATCATGGCGTCAGCGTTGTGAAAAATGTGTACGTCTGCAGGGCGATTACGTCGAGAAGTAACGCCAGTTTCATCGATTTCGGGTGAGTAGTTAATTAGAAAAAAAATCGGAGGCCTTAGAACTTGAATGCACCTCGTACGTCACAGCTTGATCTGAGCTGAGTGCCACGAGGTCTGAAACTAACGGTCAGCTGTCTGTAAAACAAATGAGCAAGTACTGCGCGTCACTTACAAAACACAAGATTAAATCTCTTAAATACAAAGGCATGTACAAAATAGCAAGGCGATCGGTCATGAGTGAGATGATGGTAGTCAAAAAGAATGTCGTTCTTTATTTCTTTCGCATCGTGCACAAAGTTATCTCATATGCTCTTCCTTTTGTAGGAATTTAAGTTGTGATATTATTACTATGCATCGTAAGGAAAACGTCAAAAATCGTATTTGTCTGGAGGTAATGGCGAAATATATCTCAGGATCAACAAATTAATACGAGGATTCAATACTCATTTTTCGGAAGACTTGAGAGTACACTTGCAATGCGAGCGAGTTTTTGGCGGCGTATTATTGTGCGATTTCGGAAGCGCACTTTTGCGTACATATTGCTGATCGTTTAAGCACCGTTACCAACAGCTGTAAGTCATGTAAGAACTGCCGACACCGTAAGTGCGCTTCAATGCTTTTCCTGTTGTTTGAAGTATTCTCTACCGAAAAATTTTTGAGACTGAAAAATTGATGCAACTCTTTTACATCTTCAGGTATACATGATAAAAATTTTTCACGGCTACATAATCTACATCTACGTCTACATAGATATCCTGCAAATCACACTTAGTTGCTTGGCAGAGGATTCATCAAACCACCTTCACAATAATTCTCTGTTATTCCAGTCTCGAACAGCACGCGAGAAAAACGAACATCTATATCTCTCCGTTCGAGCTTTCATTTTCCTTACTTTATTATGATGGTTGTTTCCTCCCATGTAGGTCGGCTCGCATCGGACGAGAAAGTTAGTGACTGAAATTTCATGAGAAGATCGCCCCGCAACGAGAAACGGTTTTGTTTTAATAACGTCCATCCCAAATCCTGTAACATGTCCGTGATACTCTCTCCCTATTTGTCATAATATAAAACTTGCTGCCCTTCTTTGAACTTCCTCGATGTGCTCGGTTAATCCAATCTGATAAGGGTCCCACACCGCGCAATAGTACTCCAAAAAAGGACGGACAAGCGTAATTTAGGCAGTCTGTTTAGTAGATCTTTTGTGTCTTCTAATCGTTCTGCCAATAAAACACAGTCTCTAGTTCTATTTCGCCACAGTATTTTCTAAGTGTTCTTTATCATTTAAATTGTTCGTAATTGTAATTCGTAGGTATTTAGTTGAATCTACGACCTTTTAATTGGATTCATGTATTGTGTAGCCGATGTTTAGCGGATTCCTTTTAGCATCCATGTGGATGACGTCATACTTTTCATTATTTAGGGTTAATTGGTAATTTTCGCACCATTAATATATCTTTTCTAAATCGTTTTTCAGTTTGCTTTGATCCTCTGATGACTTTACTGGACGATAAACGATAGCATCATCTGTCAAGAGCCTGAGACGGCTGCTCAGATTGTCTCCTACATCGTTTATGTAGCTGTACGGTCTACGTGTAGTACTTTTTAAAAAACTGATTTTATAAATTAAACATTGAATGTTAAATGATGAATCGGGGCTGATTTGCTGCACTAGGTTTCGGGCTTCTCAATGGCGCGTCAGATCTTTCTCTAATATGTTTCATTCCTTAGTCTTAGACAAATGATTACATAAACCATCTTTGTTGTTTTTCTTCTATTTTTTATTTTGGCCCATATTCTTTCTTATGGTGCATATCAGTATCTGTGGTCCATACAGTTGTTATTGTTGTTGTGGTCTTCAGTCCAGAGACTGGTTTGATGCAGCTCTCCATGCTACTCTATCCTGTGCAAGCTTCTTCATCTCCCAGTACCTACTGCAACCTACATCCTTCTGAATCTGCTTAGTGTATTGATCTCTTGGTCTCCCTCTACGATTTTTACCCTCCACGGTGCCCTCCAGTGCTAAATTTGTGATCCCTTGATGCCTCAAAACATGTCCTACCAACCGATCCCTTCTTCTAGTCAAGTTGTGCCACAAACTTCTCTTCTCCCCAATCCTATTCAATACCTCCTCATTAGTTACGTGATCTACCCACCTTATCTTCAGCATTCTTCTGTAGCACCACATTTCGAAAGCTTCTATTCTCTTCTTCTCCAAACTGGTTATCGCCCATGTTTCACTTCCATACATGGCTACACCATACAAATACTTTCAGAAACGACTTCCTGACACTTAAATCTATACTCGATGTTAACAAATTTCTCTTCTTCAGCAACGATTTCCTTGCCATTGCCATTCTACATTTTATATCCTCTCTACTTCGACCATCATCTGTTATTTTACTCCCTAAATAGCAAAACTCCTTTACTACTTTAAGTGTCTCATTTCCTAATCTAATCCCCTGAGCATCACCCGATTTAATTTGACTACATTCCATTATCCTCGTTTTGCTAAAGCTGCATGTCCTCGGGAAAAATTACGGCCGTAGTTTCCCGTTGCTTTCAGCCGTTCGCAGTACCAGCACAGCAAGGCCGTTTTGGTTAATGTTACAAGGCCAGATCAGTCAATCATCCGGACTGTTGCCCCTGCAACTACTGAAAAGGCTGCTGCCCCTCTTCAGGAACCACATGTTTGTCTGGCCTCTCAAAAGATACCCCTCCGTTGTGGTTGCACCTACGGTACGGCCATCTGTATCGCTGAGGCACGCGAGCCTCCCCACCAACGGCAAGGTCCATGGTTCATGGGGGGGTCCATACAGTTATCGTGGCTATTTGGTGGAACCTCGATGTATAGTTGTGGTCTGTGGAGGTTTGATGGCCCGAGTCAGACACTGTTACCAAATATGTTCCTCTGGTTCCTCTGTTAAATTTTCTTGCGCTTGTTGGCCGTAACTCCGTATTCTCTTTTTTTGGTTTCATCTTCTGCATTTCAGTCGAAATTTAAAATGTTCGTTCCATTAAAGTTGCATTTTGTTTACACAAGGAGAATTTTCTTGAGCAGTAGTCAAATTACATCCTTGGGTAGGGCGACACGTTAATTATTGTTCTGTAGGGCGGACGTCACCAGTGACGCGATGTTCTGGAGGCGGAATGAAAATTTCAGCAGTTTTCGTGTTCAGTAGTTTAACTCACTTCAGTGGTGCTTGACCAAAGTTTCCAGGGCGAACAGCGGCAATTTGGAGGGGAGTCTAGGTTCGGGCGCCGATGGAGACGGTCAGACTGTGATAGTCTGTGTTAGGAGAAACTTTTATCTGATGAGTGGTGAAATAGCCGCTAGTTGGCGTTTGTCAGTTATTCAAAGTCCTTACTTTCGGACATACACTATATGAAAAAATTTCCGGACACCTAGCTGAAAATGACTTACAAGTTCCTGGCGCCCTCCATCGGTGTGCTTGACCAAGGTTTCCTGGGCGAACAGCGGCAATTTGGAGGGGAGTCTAGGTTCGGGCGTCGATGGAGACGGTCAGACTGTGATAGTCTGTGTTAGGAGAAACTTTTATCTGATGAGTGGTGAAATAGCCGCTAGTTGGCGTTTGTCAGTTATTCAAAGTCCTTACTTTCGGACATACACTATATGAAAAAATTTCCGGACACCTAGCTGAAAATGACTTACAAGTTCCTGGCGCCCTCCATCGGTGTGCTTGACCAAGGTTTCCTGGGCGAACAGCGGCAATTTGGAGGGGAGTCTAGGTTCGGGCGTCGATGGAGACGGTCAGACTGTGATAGTCTGTGTTAGGAGAAACTTTTATCTGATGAGTGGTGAAATAGCCGCTAGTTGGCGTTTGTCAGTTATTCAAAGTCCTTACTTTCGGACATACACTATATGAAAAAATTTCCAGACACCTAGCTGAAAATGACTTACAAGTTCCTGGCGCCCTCCATCGGTGTGCTTGACCAAGGTTTCCTGGGCGAACAGCGGCAATTTGGAGGGGAGTCTAGGTTCGGGCGTCGATGGAGACGGTCAGACTGTGATAGTCTGTGTTAGGAGAAACTTTTATCTGATGAGTGGTGAAATAGCCGCTAGTTGGCGTTTGTCAGTTATTCAAAGTCCTTACTTTCGGACATACACTATATGAAAAAATTTCCGGACACCTAGCTGAAAATGACTTACAAGTTCCTGGCGCCCTCCATCGGTGTGCTTGACCAAGGTTTCCTGGGCGAACAGCGGCAATTTGGAGGGGAGTCTAGGTTCGGGCGTCGATGGAGACGGTCAGACTGTGATAGTCTGTGTTAGGAGAAACTTTTATCTGATGAGTGGTGAAATAGCCGCTAGTTGGCGTTTGTCAGTTATTCAAAGTCCTTACTTTCGGACATACACTATATGAAAAAATTTCCGGACACCTAGCTGAAAATGACTTACAAGTTCCTGGCGCCCTCCATCGGTGTGCTTGACCAAGGTTTCCTGGGCGAACAGCGGCAATTTGGAGGGGAGTCTAGGTTCGGGCGTCGATGGAGACGGTCAGACTGTGATAGTCTGTGTTAGGAGAAACTTTTATCTGATGAGTGGTGAAATAGCCGCTAGTTGGCGTTTGTCAGTTATTCAAAGTCCTTACTTTCGGACATACACTATATGAAAAAATTTCCGGACACCTAGCTGAAAATGACTTACAAGTTCCTGGCGCCCTCCATCGGTGTGCTTGACCAAGGTTTCCTGGGCGAACAGCGGCAATTTGGAGGGGAGTCTAGGTTCGGGCGTCGATGGAGACGGTCAGACTGTGATAGTCTGTGTTAGGAGAAACTTTTATCTGATGAGTGGTGAAATAGCCGCTAGTTGGCGTTTGTCAGTTATTCAAAGTCCTTACTTTCGGACATACACTATATGAAAAAATTTCCGGACACCTAGCTGAAAATGACTTACAAGTTCCTGGCGCCCTCCATCGGTGTGCTTGACCAAGGTTTCCTGGGCGAACAGCGGTAATTTGGAGGGGAGTCTAGGTTCGGGCGTCGATGGAGACGGTCAGACTGTGATAGTCTGTGTTAGGAGAAACTTTTATCTGATGAGTGGTGAAATAGCCGCTAGTTGGCGTTTGTCAGTTATTCAAAGTCCTTACTTTCGGACATACACTATATGAAAAAATTTCCGGACACCTAGCTGAAAATGACTTACAAGTTCCTGGCGCCCTCCATCGGTGTGCTTGACCAAGGTTTCCTGGGCGAACAGCGGCAATTTGGAGGGGAGTCTAGGTTCGGGCGTCGATGGAGACGGTCAGACTGTGATAGTCTGTGTTAGGAGAAACTTTTATCTGATGAGTGGTGAAATAGCCGCTAGTTGGCGTTTGTCAGTTATTCAAAGTCCTTACTTTCGGACATACACTATATGAAAAAATTTCCGGACACCTAGCTGAAAATGACTTACAAGTTCCTGGCGCCCTCCATCGGTGTGCTTGACCAAGGTTTCCTGGGCGAACAGCGGCAATTTGGAGGGGAGTCTAGGTTCGGGCGTCGATGGAGACGGTCAGACTGTGATAGTCTGTGTTAGGAGAAACTTTTATCTGATGAGTGGTGAAATAGCCGCTAGTTGGCGTTTGTCAGTTATTCAAAGTCCTTACTTTCGGACATACACTATATGAAAAAATTTCCGGACACCTAGCTGAAAATGACTTACAAGTTCCTGGCGCCCTCCATCGGTGTGCTTGACCAAGGTTTCCTGGGCGAACAGCGGCAATTTGGAGGGGAGTCTAGGTTCGGGCGTCGATGGAGACGGTCAGACTGTGATAGTCTGTGTTAGGAGAAACTTTTATCTGATGAGTGGTGAAATAGCCGCTAGTTGGCGTTTGTCAGTTATTCAAAGTCCTTACTTTCGGACATACACTATATGAAAAAATTTCCGGACACCTAGCTGAAAATGACTTACAAGTTCCTGGCGCCCTCCATCGGTGTGCTTGACCAAGGTTTCCTGGGCGAACAGCGGCAATTTGGAAGGGAGTCTAGGTTCGGGCGTCGATGGAGACGGTCAGACTGTGATAGTCTGTGTTAGGAGAAACTTTTATCTGATGAGTGGTGAAATAGCCGCTAGTTCGCGTTTGTCAGTTATTCAAAGTCCATACTTTCGGACATACACTGTATGAAAAAGTTTCCAGACACCTAGCTGAAAATGACTTACAAGTTCCTGGCGCCCTCCATCGGTGTGCTTGACCAAGGTTTCCTGGGCGAACAGCGGCAATTTGGAGGGGAGTCTAGGTTCGGGCGTCGATGGAGACGGTCAGACTGTGATAGTCTGTGTTAGGA
Source organism: Schistocerca nitens (assembly GCF_023898315.1). NCBI lineage: Eukaryota > Metazoa > Arthropoda > Insecta > Orthoptera > Acrididae > Schistocerca > Schistocerca nitens. Next base: position 57,352,854 of record NC_064623.1, on the reverse strand, counting down.
GAAACTTTTATCTGATGAGTGGTGAAATAGCCGCTAGTTGGCGTTTGTCAGTTATTCAAAGTCCTTACTTTCGGACATACACTATATGAAAAAATTTCCGGACACCTAGCTGAAAATGACTTACAAGTTCCTGGCGCCCTCCATCGGTGTGCTTGACCAAGGTTTCCTGGGCGAACAGCGGCAATTTGGAGGGGAGTCTAGGTTCGGGCGCCGATGGAGACGGTCAGACTGTGATAGTCTGTGTTAGGAGAAACTTTTATCTGATGAGTGGTGAAATAGCCGCTAGTTGGCGTTTGTCAGTTATTCAAAGTCCTTACTTTCGGACATACACTATATGAAAAAATTTCCGGACACCTAGCTGAAAATGACTTACAAGTTCCTGGCGCCCTCCATCGGTGTGCTTGACCAAGGTTTCCTGGGCGAACAGCGGCAATTTGGAGGGGAGTCTAGGTTCGGGCGTCGATGGAGACGGTCAGACTGTGATAGTCTGTGTTAGGAGAAACTTTTATCTGATGAGTGGTGAAATAGCCGCTAGTTGGCGTTTGTCAGTTATTCAAAGTCCTTACTTTCGGACATACACTATATGAAAAAATTTCCGGACACCTAGCTGAAAATGACTTACAAGTTCCTGGCGCCCTCCATCGGTGTGCTTGACCAAGGTTTCCTGGGCGAACAGCGGCAATTTGGAGGGGAGTCTAGGTTCGGGCGTCGATGGAGACGGTCAGACTGTGATAGTCTGTGTTAGGAGAAACTTTTATCTGATGAGTGGTGAAATAGCCGCTAGTTGGCGTTTGTCAGTTATTCAAAGTCCTTACTTTCGGACATACACTATATGAAAAAATTTCCGGACACCTAGCTGAAAATGACTTACAAGTTCCTGGCGCCCTCCATCGGTGTGCTTGACCAAGGTTTCCTGGGCGAACAGCGGCAATTTGGAGGGGAGTCTAGGTTCGGGCGTCGATGGAGACGGTCAGACTGTGATAGTCTGTGTTAGGAGAAACTTTTATCTGATGAGTGGTGAAATAGCCGCTAGTTGGCGTTTGTCAGTTATTCAAAGTCCTTACTTTCGGACATACACTATATGAAAAAATTTCCGGACACCTAGCTGAAAATGACTTACAAGTTCCTGGCGCCCTCCATCGGTGTGCTTGACCAAGGTTTCCTGGGCGAACAGCGGCAATTTGGAGGGGAGTCTAGGTTCGGGCGTCGATGGAGACGGTCAGACTGTGATAGTCTGTGTTAGGAGAAACTTTTATCTGATGAGTGGTGAAATAGCCGCTAGTTGGCGTTTGTCAGTTATTCAAAGTCCTTACTTTCGGACATACACTATATGAAGAAATTTCCGGACACCTAGCTGAAAATGACTTACAAGTTCCTGGCGCCCTCCATCGGTGTGCTTGACCAAGGTTTCCTGGGCGAACAGCGGCAATTTGGAGGGGAGTCTAGGTTCGGGCGTCGATGGAGACGGTCAGACTGTGATAGTCTGTGTTAGGAGAAACTTTTATCTGATGAGTGGTGAAATAGCCGCTAGTTGGCGTTTGTCAGTTATTCAAAGTCCTTACTTTCGGACATACACTATATGAAAAAATTTCCGGACACCTAGCTGAAAATGACTTACAAGTTCCTGGCGCCCTCCATCGGTGTGCTTGACCAAGGTTTCCTGGGCGAACAGCGGCAATTTGGAGGGGAGTCTAGGTTCGGGCGTCGATGGAGACGGTCAGACTGTGATAGTCTGTGTTAGGAGAAACTTTTATCTGATGAGTGGTGAAATAGCCGCTAGTTGGCGTTTGTCAGTTATTCAAAGTCCTTACTTTCGGACATACACTATATGAAAAAATTTCCGGACACCTAGCTGAAAATGACTTACAAGTTCCTGGCGCCCTCCATCGGTGTGCTTGACCAAGGTTTCCTGGGCGAACAGCGGCAATTTGGAGGGGAGTCTAGGTTCGGGCGTCGATGGAGACGGTCAGACTGTGATAGTCTGTGTTAGGAGAAACTTTTATCTGATGAGTGGTGAAATAGCCGCTAGTTGGCGTTTGTCAGTTATTCAAAGTCCTTACTTTCGGACATACACTATATGAAAAAATTTCCAGACACCTAGCTGAAAATGACTTACAAGTTCCTGGCGCCCTCCATCGGTGTGCTTGACCAAGGTTTCCTGGGCGAACAGCGGCAATTTGGAGGGGAGTCTAGGTTCGGGCGTCGATGGAGACGGTCAGACTGTGATAGTCTGTGTTAGGAGAAACTTTTATCTGATGAGTGGTGAAATAGCCGCTAGTTGGCGTTTGTCAGTTATTCAAAGTCCTTACTTTCGGACATACACTATATGAAAAAATTTCCGGACACCTAGCTGAAAATGACTTACAAGTTCCTGGCGCCCTCCATCGGTGTGCTTGACCAAGGTTTCCTGGGCGAACAGCGGCAATTTGGAGGGGAGTCTAGGTTCGGGCGTCGATGGAGACGGTCAGACTGTGATAGTCTGTGTTAGGAGAAACTTTTATCTGATGAGTGGTGAAATAGCCGCTAGTCGGCGTTTGTCAGTTATTCAAAGTCCTTACTTTCGGACATACACTATATGAAGAAATTTCCGGACACCTAGCTGAAAATGACTTACAAGTTCCTGGCGCCCTCCATCGGTGTGCTTGACCAAGGTTTCCTGGGCGAACAGCGGCAATTTGGAGGGGAGTCTAGGTTCGGGCGTCGATGGAGACGGTCAGACTGTGATAGTCTGTGTTAGGAGAAACTTTTATCTGATGAGTGGTGAAATAGCCGCTAGTTGGCGTTTGTCAGTTATTCAAAGTCCTTACTTTCGGACATACACTATATGAAAAAATTTCCGGACACCTAGCTGAAAATGACTTACAAGTTCCTGGCGCCCTCCATCGGTGTGCTTGACCAAGGTTTCCTGGGCGAACAGCGGCAATTTGGAGGGGAGTCTAGGTTCGGGCGTCGATGGAGACGGTCAGACTGTGATAGTCTGTGTTAGGAGAAACTTTTATCTGATGAGTGGTGAAATAGCCGCTAGTTGGCGTTTGTCAGTTATTCAAAGTCCTTACTTTCGGACATACACTATATGAAAAAATTTCCGGACACCTAGCTGAAAATGACTTACAAGTTCCTGGCGCCCTCCATCGGTGTGCTTGACCAAGGTTTCCTGGGCGAACAGCGGCAATTTGGAGGGGAGTCTAGGTTCGGGCGTCGATGGAGACGGTCAGACTGTGATAGTCTGTGTTAGGAGAAACTTTTATCTGATGAGTGGTGAAATAGCCGCTAGTTGGCGTTTGTCAGTTATTCAAAGTCCTTACTTTCGGACATACACTATATGAAAAAATTTCCGGACACCTAGCTGAAAATGACTTACAAGTTCCTGGCGCCCTCCATCGGTGTGCTTGACCAAGGTTTCCTGGGCGAACAGCGGCAATTTGGAGGGGAGTCTAGGTTCGGGCGCCGATGGAGACGGTCAGACTGTGATAGTCTGTGTTAGGAGAAACTTTTATCTGATGAGTGGTGAAATAGCCGCTAGTTGGCGTTTGTCAGTTATTCAAAGTCCTTACTTTCGGACATACACTATATGAAAAAATTTCCGGACACCTAGCTGAAAATGACTTACAAGTTCCTGGCGCCCTCCATCGGTGTGCTTGACCAAGGTTTCCTGGGCGAACAGCGGCAATTTGGAGGGGAGTCTAGGTTCGGGCGTCGATGGAGACGGTCAGACTGTGATAGTCTGTGTTAGGAGAAACTTTTATCTGATGAGTGGTGAAATAGCCGCTAGTTGGCGTTTGTCAGTTATTCAAAGTCCTTACTTTCGGACATACACTATATGAAAAAATTTCTGGACACCTAGCTGAAAATGACTTACAAGTTCCTGGCGCCCTCCATCGGTGTGCTTGACCAAGGTTTCCTGGGCGAACAGCGGCAATTTGGAGGGGAGTCTAGGTTCGGGCGTCGATGGAGACGGTCAGACTGTGATAGTCTGTGTTAGGAGAAACTTTTATCTGATGAGTGGTGAAATAGCCGCTAGTTGGCGTTTGTCAGTTATTCAAAGTCCTTACTTTCGGACATACACTATATGAAAAAATTTCCGGACACCTAGCTGAAAATGACTTACAAGTTCCTGGCGCCCTCCATCGGTGTGCTTGACCAAGGTTTCCTGGGCGAACAGCGGCAATTTGGAGGGGAGTCTAGGTTCGGGCGTCGATGGAGACGGTCAGACTGTGATAGTCTGTGTTAGGAGAAACTTTTATCTGATGAGTGGTGAAATAGCCGCTAGTTGGCGTTTGTCAGTTATTCAAAGTCCTTACTTTCGGACATACACTATATGAAAAAATTTCCGGACACCTAGCTGAAAATGACTTACAAGTTCCTGGCGCCCTCCATCGGTGTGCTTGACCAAGGTTTCCTGGGCGAACAGCGGCAATTTGGAGGGGAGTCTAGGTTCGGGCGTCGATGGAGACGGTCAGACTGTGATAGTCTGTGTTAGGAGAAACTTTTATCTGATGAGTGGTGAAATAGCCGCTAGTTGGCGTTTGTCAGTTATTCAAAGTCCTTACTTTCGGACATACACTATATGAAAAAATTTCCGGACACCTAGCTGAAAATGACTTACAAGTTCCTGGCGCCCTCCATCGGTGTGCTTGACCAAGGTTTCCTGGGCGAACAGCGGCAATTTGGAGGGGAGTCTAGGTTCGGGCGTCGATGGAGACGGTCAGACTGTGATAGTCTGTGTTAGGAGAAACTTTTATCTGATGAGTGGTGAAATAGCCGCTAGTTGGCGTTTGTCAGTTATTCAAAGTCCTTACTTTCGGACATACACTATATGAAAAAATTTCCGGACACCTAGCTGAAAATGACTTACAAGTTCCTGGCGCCCTCCATCGGTGTGCTTGACCAAGGTTTCCTGGGCGAACAGCGGCAATTTGGAGGGGAGTCTAGGTTCGGGCGCCGATGGAGACGGTCAGACTGTGATAGTCTGTGTTAGGAGAAACTTTTATCTGATGAGTGGTGAAATAGCCGCTAGTTGGCGTTTGTCAGTTATTCAAAGTCCTTACTTTCGGACATACACTATATGAAAAAATTTCCGGACACCTAGCTGAAAATGACTTACAAGTTCCTGGCGCCCTCCATCGGTGTGCTTGACCAAGGTTTCCTGGGCGAACAGCGGCAATTTGGAGGGGAGTCTAGGTTCGGGCGTCGATGGAGACGGTCAGACTGTGATAGTCTGTGTTAGGAGAAACTTTTATCTGATGAGTGGTGAAATAGCCGCTAGTTGGCGTTTGTCAGTTATTCAAAGTCCTTACTTTCGGACATACACTATATGAAAAAATTTCCGGACACCTAGCTGAAAATGACTTACAAGTTCCTGGCGCCCTCCATCGGTGTGCTTGACCAAGGTTTCCTGGGCGAACAGCGGCAATTTGGAGGGGAGTCTAGGTTCGGGCGTCGATGGAGACGGTCAGACTGTGATAGTCTGTGTTAGGAGAAACTTTTATCTGATGAGTGGTGAAATAGCCGCTAGTTCGCGTTTGTCAGTTATTCAAAGTCCATACTTTCGGACATACACTGTATGAAAAAGTTTCCAGACACCTAGCTGAAAATGACTTACAAGTTCCTGGCGCCCTCCATCGGTGTGCTTGACCAAGGTTTCCTGGGCGAACAGCGGCAATTTGGAGGGGAGTCTAGGTTCGGGCGTCGATGGAGACGGTCAGACTGTGATAGTCTGTGTTAGGAGAAACTTTTATCTGATGAGTGGTGAAATAGCCGCTAGTTGGCGTTTGTCAGTTATTCAAAGTCCTTACTTTCGGACATACACTATATGAAAAAATTTCCGGACACCTAGCTGAAAATGACTTACAAGTTCCTGGCGCCCTCCATCGGTGTGCTTGACCAAGGTTTCCTGGGCGAACAGCGGCAATTTGGAGGGGAGTCTAGGTTCGGGCGTCGATGGAGACGGTCAGACTGTGATAGTCTGTGTTAGGAGAAACTTTTATCTGATGAGTGGTGAAATAGCCGCTAGTTGGCGTTTGTCAGTTATTCAAAGTCCTTACTTTCGGACATACACTATATGAAGAAATTTCCGGACACCTAGCTGAAAATGACTTACAAGTTCCTGGCGCCCTCCATCGGTGTGCTTGACCAAGGTTTCCTGGGCGAACAGCGGCAATTTGGAGGGGAGTCTAGGTTCGGGCGTCGATGGAGACGGTCAGACTGTGATAGTCTGTGTTAGGAGAAACTTTTATCTGATGAGTGGTGAAATAGCCGCTAGTTGGCGTTTGTCAGTTATTCAAAGTCCTTACTTTCGGACATACACTATATGAAAAAATTTCCGGACACCTAGCTGAAAATGACTTACAAGTTCCTGGCGCCCTCCATCGGTGTGCTTGACCAAGGTTTCCTGGGCGAACAGCGGCAATTTGGAGGGGAGTCTAGGTTCGGGCGTCGATGGAGACGGTCAGACTGTGATAGTCTGTGTTAGGAGAAACTTTTATCTGATGAGTGGTGAAATAGCCGCTAGTTGGCGTTTGTCAGTTATTCAAAGTCCTTACTTTCGGACATACACTATATGAAAAAATTTCCGGACACCTAGCTGAAAATGACTTACAAGTTCCTGGCGCCCTCCATCGGTGTGCTTGACCAAGGTTTCCTGGGCGAACAGCGGCAATTTGGAGGGGAGTCTAGGTTCGGGCGTCGATGGAGACGGTCAGACTGTGATAGTCTGTGTTAGGAGAAACTTTTATCTGATGAGTGGTGAAATAGCCGCTAGTTGGCGTTTGTCAGTTATTCAAAGTCCTTACTTTCGGACATACACTATATGAAAAAATTTCCGGACACCTAGCTGAAAATGACTTACAAGTTCCTGGCGCCCTCCATCGGTGTGCTTGACCAAGGTTTCCTGGGCGAACAGCGGCAATTTGGAGGGGAGTCTAGGTTCGGGCGTCGATGGAGACGGTCAGACTGTGATAGTCTGTGTTAGGAGAAACTTTTATCTGATGAGTGGTGAAATAGCCGCTAGTTGGCGTTTGTCAGTTATTCAAAGTCCTTACTTTCGGACATACACTATATGAAAAAATTTCCGGACACCTAGCTGAAAATGACTTACAAGTTCCTGGCGCCCTCCATCGGTGTGCTTGACCAAGGTTTCCTGGGCGAACAGCGGCAATTTGGAGGGGAGTCTAGGTTCGGGCGTCGATGGAGACGGTCAGACTGTGATAGTCTGTGTTAGGAGAAACTTTTATCTGATGAGTGGTGAAATAGCCGCTAGTTGGCGTTTGTCAGTTATTCAAAGTCCTTACTTTCGGACATACACTATATGAAAAAATTTCCGGACACCTAGCTGAAAATGACTTACAAGTTCCTGGCGCCCTCCATCGGTGTGCTTGACCAAGGTTTCCTGGGCGAACAGCGGCAATTTGGAGGGGAGTCTAGGTTCGGGCGTCGATGGAGACGGTCAGACTGTGATAGTCTGTGTTAGGAGAAACTTTTATCTGATGAGTGGTGAAATAGCCGCTAGTTCGCGTTTGTCAGTTATTCAAAGTCCATACTTTCGGACATACACTGTATGAAAAAGTTTCCAGACACCTAGCTGAAAATGACTTACAAGTTCCTGGCGCCCTCCATCGGTGTGCTTGACCAAGGTTTCCTGGGCGAACAGCGGCAATTTGGAGGGGAGTCTAGGTTCGGGCGCCGATGGAGACGGTCAGACTGTGATAGTCTGTGTTAGGAGAAACTTTTATCTGATGAGTGGTGAAATAGCCGCTAGTTGGCGTTTGTCAGTTATTCAAAGTCCTTACTTTCGGACATACACTATATGAAAAAATTTCCGGACACCTAGCTGAAAATGACTTACAAGTTCCTGGCGCCCTCCATCGGTGTGCTTGACCAAGGTTTCCTGGGCGAACAGCGGCAATTTGGAGGGGAGTCTAGGTTCGGGCGTCGATGGAGACGGTCAGACTGTGATAGTCTGTGTTAGGAGAAACTTTTATCTGATGAGTGGTGAAATAGCCGCTAGTTGGCGTTTGTCAGTTATTCAAAGTCCTTACTTTCGGACATACACTATATGAAAAAATTTCCGGACACCTAGCTGAAAATGACTTACAAGTTCCTGGCGCCCTCCATCGGTGTGCTTGACCAAGGTTTCCTGGGCGAACAGCGGCAATTTGGAGGGGAGTCTAGGTTCGGGCGCCGATGGAGACGGTCAGACTGTGATAGTCTGTGTTAGGAGAAACTTTTATCTGATGAGTGGTGAAATAGCCGCTAGTTGGCGTTTGTCAGTTATTCAAAGTCCTTACTTTCGGACATACACTATATGAAAAAATTTCCGGACACCTAGCTGAAAATGACTTACAAGTTCCTGGCGCCCTCCATCGGTGTGCTTGACCAAGGTTTCCTGGGCGAACAGCGGCAATTTGGAGGGGAGTCTAGGTTCGGGCGTCGATGGAGACGGTCAGACTGTGATAGTCTGTGTTAGGAGAAACTTTTATCTGATGAGTGGTGAAATAGCCGCTAGTTGGCGTTTGTCAGTTATTCAAAGTCCTTACTTTCGGACATACACTATATGAAAAAATTTCCGGACACCTAGCTGAAAATGACTTACAAGTTCCTGGCGCCCTCCATCGGTGTGCTTGACCAAGGTTTCCTGGGCGAACAGCGGCAATTTGGAGGGGAGTCTAGGTTCGGGCGTCGATGGAGACGGTCAGACTGTGATAGTCTGTGTTAGGAGAAACTTTTATCTGATGAGTGGTGAAATAGCCGCTAGTTGGCGTTTGTCAGTTATTCAAAGTCCTTACTTTCGGACATACACTGTATGAAAAAGTTTCCAGACACCTAGCTGAAAATGACTTACAAGTTCCTGGCGCCCTCCATCGGTGTGCTTGACCAAGGTTTCCTGGGCGAACAGCGGCAATTTGGAGGGGAGTCTAGGTTCGGGCGCCGATGGAGACGGTCAGACTGTGATAGTCTGTGTTAGGAGAAACTTTTATCTGATGAGTGGTGAAATAGCCGCTAGTTGGCGTTTGTCAGTTATTCAAAGTCCTTACTTTCGGACATACACTATATGAAAAAATTTCCGGACACCTAGCTGAAAATGACTTACAAGTTCCTGGCGCCCTCCATCGGTGTGCTTGACCAAGGTTTCCTGGGCGAACAGCGGCAATTTGGAGGGGAGTCTAGGTTCGGGCGTCGATGGAGACGGTCAGACTGTGATAGTCTGTGTTAGGAGAAACTTTTATCTGATGAGTGGTGAAATAGCCGCTAGTTGGCGTTTGTCAGTTATTCAAAGTCCTTACTTTCGGACATACACTATATGAAAAAATTTCCGGACACCTAGCTGAAAATGACTTACAAGTTCCTGGCGCCCTCCATCGGTGTGCTTGACCAAGGTTTCCTGGGCGAACAGCGGCAATTTGGAGGGGAGTCTAGGTTCGGGCGTCGATGGAGACGGTCAGACTGTGATAGTCTGTGTTAGGAGAAACTTTTATCTGATGAGTGGTGAAATAGCCGCTAGTTGGCGTTTGTCAGTTATTCAAAGTCCTTACTTTCGGACATACACTATATGAAAAAATTTCCGGACACCTAGCTGAAAATGACTTACAAGTTCCTGGCGCCCTCCATCGGTGTGCTTGACCAAGGTTTCCTGGGCGAACAGCGGCAATTTGGAGGGGAGTCTAGGTTCGGGCGTCGATGGAGACGGTCAGACTGTGATAGTCTGTGTTAGGAGAAACTTTTATCTGATGAGTGGTGAAATAGCCGCTAGTTGGCGTTTGTCAGTTATTCAAAGTCCTTACTTTCGGACATACACTATATGAAAAAATTTCCGGACACCTAGCTGAAAATGACTTACAAGTTCCTGGCGCCCTCCATCGGTGTGCTTGACCAAGGTTTCCTGGGCGAACAGCGGCAATTTGGAGGGGAGTCTAGGTTCGGGCGTCGATGGAGACGGTCAGACTGTGATAGTCTGTGTTAGGAGAAACTTTTATCTGATGAGTGGTGAAATAGCCGCTAGTTGGCGTTTGTCAGTTATTCAAAGTCCTTACTTTCGGACATACACTATATGAAAAAATTTCCGGACACCTAGCTGAAAATGACTTACAAGTTCCTGGCGCCCTCCATCGGTGTGCTTGACCAAGGTTTCCTGGGCGAACAGCGGCAATTTGGAGGGGAGTCTAGGTTCGGGCGCCGATGGAGACGGTCAGACTGTGATAGTCTGTGTTAGGAGAAACTTTTATCTGATGAGTGGTGAAATAGCCGCTAGTTGGCGTTTGTCAGTTATTCAAAGTCCTTACTTTCGGACATACACTATATGAAAAAATTTCCGGACACCTAGCTGAAAATGACTTACAAGTTCCTGGCGCCCTCCATCGGTAATGCTGGGATTCAGTATGGTGTTGGTCCACCCTCAGCCTTGATGACAGCTTCCACTGTCGCAGGTATTGGTCCAATCAGGTGCTGGAAGGTTTCTTGGGGAATGGAAGCCCATTCTTCATGGAGTGATGCACTGAGGAGAGGTATAAATGTCTGTCGGTGAGGCCTGGCACGAAGTCGGCGTGACAAAACATCCCAAAGGTGGTCTATAGGATTCAGGTCAGGACTCTGTGGATGCCATTCCATTACAGGGATGTAATTTTCGTGTAACCACTCCACCACACTCCATCACAGGCCGTGCATTATGAACATGTGCTCGATCGTGTTGAAAAATGCAATCGCCATCTCCGAATTGCTCTCCAACAGTCAGAAGCAAGCAGGTGCTTCAAACATCGATGTAGGCCTGTGCTGTGATATTGCCACGCAAAACAACAAGGGGTGCAAGCCCCCTCCATGAAAAACACGACCACACCATAACAGCACTGCCTCCGAATTTTACTGTTGGCGCTACACGCGCTGGCAAGATGACGTTCACCGGACATTCGCCATACCCACACCCTGCCATCTGATCGCCACATTGCGTACCGTGATTCGTCACTCCACACAACGTCATTCCACTGTCCAATCGTCCAGTGTTTACGCTCATTCCACCAAGCGAGGTGTCGTTTGGCATTTACCGGCGTGATGTGTGGCTTATGAGCAGCCGCTCGACCATGAAATCCAAGTTTTCTAACCTCCTGCCTAACTGGCACAGTACTTGCAGTGGCCGCGCGGAATTAGCCGAGCGGTCAAGGCGTTGCAGTCATGGACTGTGCGGCTGGTCCCGGCGGAGGTTCGAGTCCTCCCTCGGGCATGGGAGTGTGTGTTTGTCCTTAGGATAATTTAGGTTAAGTAGTGTGTAAGCTTAGGGACTGATGACCTTAGCAGTTAGTTCCCATAAGGTTTGTTCTGGGCGCTACAGTCTGGAGCCGAGCGACCGCAACGGTCGCAGGTTCGAATCCTGCCTCGGGCATGGATGTGTGTGATGTCCTTAGGTCAGTTAGGTTTAATTAGTTCTAAGTTCTAGGCGACTGATGACCTTAGAAGATAAGTCGCATAGTGCTCAGAGCCATTTAGAGCCCATAAGATTTCACACACATTTGAACATTTGAACTTGCAGTGGATCAGGATGCAATTTGGAATTCCTGCATGATGGTCTGGATAGATGTCTGCCTATTACACATTACGACCCTCTTCAACTATCGGCGGTCTCTGTCAGTCAACAGACGAGGTCGGCCTGTACGCTTTTGTGCTGTACGTGTCCCCTCACGTTTCCACTTCACTGTCACATCGGAAACAGTGACTTAGGGATCTTTAGGAGTGCAGAAATGTCACAGACTGAGCCGTGAACAGACTGAGCAGTGGCCGGCTCGTGCGTTGATGCCATTTGTTCTTTGGCAGTTTGTCACAATCGAATGGCGTCTTATTTCTCCCTGAGTTACTACCATTACTAGTTGTTGACTTGTCTCTGTCAGTGGCAGCAGCAGCGCTTATCGATACTTGTACTGCTGTACAATCTTTGGTTTGACTGCTATATTTCCGTGTGGTGGTGTGTGTGGCAGTCCGCCGGTTGGGACAGAGCAGTGAGGAAGTCTCCACAGCGCGCGGTCAGGCTGGGACCACTGGCCGCGTGCACGTGCGGTCAGTTTGTGAGACTCTAGCTGCAAGAGCTACAAAGTTCGTTGACCACCGAACCTGGAATCTGAAGTTGAGTGATCAGTTAACCTGTTATGAAACTTCAACTGCTGTGACATCTCTTAGTTCATTGCCGGTTGTTGATTCTTGGGCCGTTCCGGCTAGCAGCAACGTATGGTGTGTTGGAGTCGGCAAAATTTCGCAGCCGTCTTCCTGTGTGGTCTTTAACTATTAAATTAGTTGTTACATATCAGTGAAGTGCACGAGTGGTATTTTTCTGCCTTGTGGCCATTAACGCCCCAGTTCCAGGCAGTGTGTTTTTCCTCGCCGTGTTGATACTGTCTGGCACGGCGTGTAGTTCGACAGCCCTTCAGTTGTTTATTCATAAATTTTTCTGAAGAGTGGTTATTGTGCCTTGGCTGTTTTTTACGCGAATTTTGTAGACGGAATGCTGCTAGTATCTTCGTCCTCGGCTGATACTTTCCGTTGTTGTACCGTTGGTCGGGCGGAAGGGAATTGATTAGGTTGTTGGTCGGTCCTTCAGCCGTCCCTGAGTCGGGTTGCCAGCCGGTTATTTAACCTTACTTTTGGCTGCCTGTCTCACCTCACCTTACGTTAGAGCTACCTCCTCAGGCCGATCCTTGGAACACTTCTGAGCACCACTTGTTCTGTTGATTTTAGATTTAGATTTTGATTTTAGTGTGATGTTCTGTGCAAGGCCTTCATCCCTCTATTAATTTAGTTTGTTTTAGTTTTAAGATAAGGCCTTCAGCGGACTTTAACTAAAGTTTGAAGATTGATTTGTTTAAAACTAATTTTTTTTTTAAATTTATCTGAAATTCTTGCTACCAGGCCCTAAGTCCTGAGTTGTTCAATGTCCAGTGTGTGGCCTTCAGCCGAGCTTTTACTTGAAATGCTTTTAAGATAAGGCCTTCAGCCGTCTTAAATTAAAATTTTGAAAATTGGTTTGTTTAAAACTAATTATTTTTTTTAAATTTGCTCTATCTGAAATTCTTGTTACCCAGGCCCTAAGCCCTGAGTTGTTCTATGTCTTGTGTGTGGCCTTCAGCCGAGTATTTACGTGAATTTTTTTTTTAAATGAGGCCTTCAGCCACGTGTATTCTTTAAAGCAATTTTTCGCAAGTTTTCTTAACTAGGCCTTCACTGATATTGTTTTAATTTGATCCTTTTAAGGCAATGTATAATTAAGTGGTTCTTACGAAAATAAAGGTTTGTGTGTTTTGAGCAACTAACAGTAACTGACTACGGCCCCTCCACAACCATAACCTGATCCGCTCTACCCTGCGAAACCAGATCTCACAGATATATGACACAAGTGGCTCGCAATCCCTTGACCACGTTCGAAGTCCGTGAGTTCCGCGGAGCGCCCCATTCTGCTCTTTCGCGATGTCTAATGACAACTGAGGTCGCTGATATGGAGTACGTGGCAGTAGGTGCCAGCATAATGCACCTAATACGAAAAACCTATGTTTTTGGGGGTGTCCGGATACTTTTGATGACGTAATATATACAGGGTGAGTCACCTAACGTTACCGCTGGATATATTTCGTAAACCACATCAAATACTGACGAACCGATTCCACAGACCGAACGTGAGGAGAGGGGCTAGTGTAATTGTTTAATAGGAGCCGTACAAAAATGCACGGAAGTATGTTTTTTAACACAAACCTACGTTTTTTTAAATGGAACCACGTTAGTTTTGTTAGCACATCTGAACATATAAACAAATACGTAATCAGTGCCGTTTGTTGCATTGTAAAATGTTAATTACATCCGGAGATATTGTAACCTAAAGTTGACGCTTGAAACCTCCGACGTTCAGTTGCGTGTTGTAGCAAACACGGGCCACGGTCGGCGAGCAGCATCTGCAGGGACATGTTTATGATGACGACCGTGTTTACGAGTGTGGCTGTAGTGCACTGCTGTGGTTTGGTCTAGCTGTCGCAGTGTCCGCACTGCATTCGTCTCCGCACGCAGACCAACTGTAGTACACCGTGTTACCAGACGTCTGTGATAGTGTAGTGTTGTAGGAACTGTGACCATTGTGTATTCGAACTCTGAAAAGGCGGAGATGATACTCATCTATGGCGAGTGTCGACGAAATGCAGCTGAAGTCTGTAGGGTGTATGCAGAACGGTACCCGGACAGAGAGCATCCAACGTGCCGCACATTGCAAAACATCTACCGCCAACTGTTTGCAACAGGTATGGTCGTAGCACGCAAACGGGTCCGTAACAGGCCCGTCACAGGAGAAGCGGGTGCAGTTGGTGTGTTAGCTGCTGTTGCCATGAACCCACACATGAGTACACGGGGCATTGCGAGAGCCGGTGGACTGAGTCAAAGTAGTGTCATGCGCATACTGCATCGTCACCGCTTTCACCCATTTCATGTGTCGCTACGTCAGCAATTACATGGTGATGACTTTAATCATCGAGAGCAATTCTGTGAATGGGCATTAACAGAGAATGCGTTGCAGTTCTACCTGTTTACCGATGAAGCGGGTTTCACAAACTACGGGGCAGTGAATCTACGGAACATGCATTACTGGTCCGTGGACAATCCTCGCTGGATCAGACAGGTAGAGCGACAGCGACCGTGGTCTGTAAATGTATGGTGCGGAATCATTGGCGACCACCTCATTAGTCCTCACTTCATTGCAGGGGCCTAAACAGCTGCAACATATATCGCGTTTCTACATAATGATCTGCCAACGTTGCTCGAAAATGTCTCACTGGAAACGCGTCGACGTATGTGGTATCAGCATGATGGTGCACCTGCACATTCCGCAATTAACACTAGGCTGATCCTTGACAGGATGTTCGACGGGCGTTTCATAGGACGTGGAGGGCGCATAAATTGGCCAGCCCGTTCTCCTGATCTTACACCTCTGGACTTCTTTCTGTGGGGTACGTTAAAGGAGAATGTGCACCGTGATGTGCCTACAAACTCAGAGGATATGAAACAACGTATTGTGGCAGCCTGTGGCGACATTACACCAGATGTACTGCGGCGTGTACGACATTCATTACGCCAGAAATTGCAATTGTGTGCAGCAAATGATGGCCACCACATTGAACATCTATTGGCCTGACATGTCGGGACACACTCTATTGCACTCCGTAATTGAAAACGGAAACCACGTGTGTACGTGTACCTCACCCCTCATGGTAGTGTACATGTGCGTCAGTGAAAAAGACCAATAAAAAGGTGTTAGCATGTGGACGTAATGTGCTGTTCCAGTCTCTTCTGTACCTAAGGTCCATCACCGTTCCCTTTGGATCCCTATGTAATTCGGTGCCCTCCGATACACACGATCGAACAGCGGAGGAGTGGTACTCAAGCGTCAAATTTAGGTTACAATATCTCCGGATGTAATTAACATTTTACAATGCAACAAACGGCACTGATTACGTATTTGTTTATATGGTCAGATGTGCTAACAAAACTAACGAGGTTCCATTTAAAAAAACGTAGGTTTGTGTTAAAAAACATACTTCCGTGCATTTTTGTATGGTTTGTATTAACCAATTACACTAGCCCCTCTCCTCACGTTCGGTCTGTGGAATCGATTCGTCAGTATTTGATGTGGTTTAGGAAATATATCCAGCGGTAATGTTAGGTGACTCACCCTGTATATTATTCCGCATCTGATGAACTTGTTACTTTTCGGGTTGAGTGAGATACAAGTCACACTTGTAACGTTTCAGTGTGTAGCCGTTATGGAATTATTATTTGATATACTGTGCAACTTTAGAGTTTTTCCAAAGATAACTCACGCAATTAAACGTGGTTTATTCAACCGCCTCCGAGATCTGTTATACTCAACAGTGGTATTGGTGGAGGACATATGGTGGCATATGTAATTTTACTTATGTTCGAAAGAGGCTTATGTCTGTTGAAGTTATTTTATTGGCTTTGACGCAGCCGCTGGGCTAAGATATTTTTCATTTATTAGTGTGTATGATTTCTGAAGAAGGCGATATTATTATAGCAGAAATCATGGTCAAGGTTTAAAATAAACATAATTTAGTGCAACTGTGGGCTGTTTTTGATTCGTGGCTATAAATAAATTCATTACTTTGTGTCATCATAAATTTTTCTGGATGGAGGAACAGGGCTTATGAAGTCTTGAGTATGAGCTTGTCAAAATCGCCATTGCTGGAGTGTGGTGAAACATGGCAGTTGCACGCTACAGGCGATGGGTAGTTAAGGAACGGATTTTCAGGAGGTTTCTTCGAATTACCCCGAGAACAGTAGAGCCGCATGAGAAGGCTGCTACAATTAACGTAGTCCCAGGCCAGAGTAACACAGAGCACGTTTTCAGAGATGTGCGAACTATAAGTGGTACTCTGGGGGTAGTAGACGCAGGCAATGAGCCACCACCGTATTACCGTACACAACGTGGGAAATAAGCTGCATGAGAACCCATCCATTGCCAGCTTCTAGTCAGTTTACAGATTTACAGTAACAGAAAATAATTGCAACATCAAAATAAATTAATGAAAAGTAATGAAATTTCTGGAATACATTTGCCTAGGTAACATTTTTAAGTGATTAACGTTGTGTGATGATACAGGGTTTTATATGGCACCAGTTAGCGCAGCAACGGCATATAGCAAGTGTCTGCCTGAACGTATTCATGTTAAGTATAGCATAACACATACAATGTGTGTATAAATTATGTGTATTTCTGTTTTGGAACCTAGAAATGTGTGTTCGTTGGTTCTTGTGTTTCATGACCGGCACAGAAGGTAAGCGGCAGCGGAAGGAGTCTTCTACCTCGGCCGGAATGTTGAAGTTGTCGGACGCAGATATCAGCTAACCGACGGCCGTACGCAGGAATAAGACGCCGGAAGCTTCCCTTAGATGGTGCGACCTATGTTTTTGACAATGAAATTTTGTTTCATAAAAGAAAATGTAGTTTTGTGACTTCACTTGTAAGGTGTCAGGCAAATCCAACACCTTCCATGAAAACCCTGACATGATAAGCAAATCCAGTAGTATGTCACATAGCTCCGAATAAATCGTGACATTAAATTAACCAAAGTAATACGAGTAACGAGTGAGCAAATGGAATACCACAGACTAACACAAGAATGCCTAAATGCATGTCATACCTTCTCACCATGAGACAGACGCAGTTCCGAGGGGAGAAACGAGAACAGAAGCCGAGAGCAGAACCGTGTTAAGCTAGAAGGCCCTACGATAAGGGACGGACTGGACACCCACGTCGCCAGCTAACCACTAGGTCCACCCCAGCTGCAAGTTTTAGGGTGAGGCTTTTTCGCATCTCTGTTACGTCAGGACCACCCCCCAGCCCATGTTAAAAGATAGAGCCCTCCAGAAGAACAGTATATATCTTACGATAACACTAAAAGGACCACACCAGCTGCAAGTTTTAGCGTGAGAGTTTTTCGCGTCTCTGTTACGTTGCAAACTTTAAAAACATTGCCCCACCACAAAAAGTATAACGTTTCTCATTTGGTAGACAGAATTTTTGTAGGCGGAGCTTAAGGTTAACATTGAGTCCCTGATTGGTCAGATGAAAACACAGCCAGATAGTTTTTGTAAACCAACTTCGGTAAATTGTAGTAAGGAGAAGTTAGGGGGGAGTTGCTTCCGAGACTGCGAGGTGAGCGGAGCTGTGCTGCCCGCTGCCCCCTGACGAACACCGACAAGGTAATGAACGCACGCGATGCCGCATAACAGCGCATAAAGCTTCACTCAGAACTGCAGAAGTCTCATCTGTTACACCCCCTTTTTGCGTAATACTAGTGTCGATCGTCAATTAAAGCTCATGGTGTTCACATTTGCCACTTGAAGTAAAAATCTGAAACGCGATGATTTTTTCTGTTATATAGTTATTGAGAAGCCACATCAGCCACTGTAATTTACGACAAGTTAGATAAGTAATTAAAGATAATTGAGGGTCACTGTAGACCATTTTGATACTTTTCTCTCTTGTGAAACTTAATTTAAACCTAGATTATAGATGTGATATGGCATAGGTCATTCTTCGATCCATTGTAGAACTTGGAAACCCATTCAGGGAATATTCGTTCACATTTTTGTTGAACGCAGTTGGTTTTTACCATCCTGTATTAAAACATTTCCTTTTATCAATAGTGCAATTTATAAACAATGTTTTGTGAGTAGAATAAAATTTCCAATGGTAAACTTAACTGCTTTTCGACGTTATTTTACCAGCTAACTAAAAATAGGAAAGCCTTGAACCCCTGCCACTAAATTTAGTTAGTATTAAGAATCTTTTACAGTGAGTGCAGTGGAGCTGACGCTGAAATCATTAAGTATTTGGTTATATCATCGCTAGTCTCACTGAACTCTTCGGAATTCTACATGTCATGTGTGGTCTGGCGTCTCCTTACCAGCAACAAGTCCCGGGTTCAAACTAGTCAATTCCCTAAAAAACACGCTCAGAGCGTCGTTGCGCGAAAGTGGTAGGGAGACACGATATAGAACAAACAGACACCACGCAGAATTTTAGGCACTCCTAAGTCAGTGTTCGATGTTAGCTGTTCTGAAAGAGCTACGCTTGACGGCAGATGTACATTGAAACACTAACGTAGCAGTGATCTGTGTATGGTGTTCCGAAATAAAACGTTTTGTGTTTTCTAAAAGGAAAAGTGTTAAAGAATTAATTACTTTGGAAATTGAAGATTCCAGTTCATTTCTACTGAGATGTGTGTCAACATCAGGAAGGGTGGTGATTTTTACTCAATGAAAAGTTACACTGAAGCGCCAAAGAAACTGGTATAGGCATCCGTATTCATAGAGAGATATGTAAACAGGCAGAATACGGCGCTGCGGTCGGCAACACCTATATACGACAACAAATGTCTGGCGTGGCGCAGCTGTTAGATCGGTTACTGCTGCTACAATGGCAGGTTATTATGATTTAAGTGAGTTACTGTTTCAGTTACGTGGTGTTTCAGTCGGCAGACGAGCTATGGGACACAGCATCTCCAAGGTAGGGATGAAGTAGGGATTTTCCCATACGATCATTTCACGAGTGTACCGTGAATATCAGGAATCTGGTAAAACATCAAATCTCCGACATCGGTGCGGCCGGAAAAAGATCCTACAAGAACGGGACCAACGACGACTGAAGAGAATCGTTCAGCGTGACAGAAATGCAATCGTTTGCCAAATTGCTGCAGATTTCAATGCTGCGCCGTCAACAAGAGTCAGCGTTCGAACTACTTAACGAAACATCACCGATATGGGCTTTTGGAGCCGAAGGTCCACTCGTGTACCCTTGATGACTGCACGACACGAAGCTTTACGCCTCGTCTGGGCCCTTCTACAGCGACATTGGACTGTTGATGACTGGAAACGTGTTGCTTGATCGAAGGAGTCTCATTTCAAATTGTATCGAGTGGATGGACGTGTACGGGTATGGAGACAACCTCATGAATCCATGGACCCTGCAGGTCAGCAGGGGACTGTTCAAGTTGGTGGAGCCTCTATAATTGTGTGGGGCGTGTGCAGCTGGAGTGGTATGGGACACCTGATACGTCTAGATACGACGAGGTCCACTCGTGTACCCTTGATGACTGCACGACACGAAGCTTTACGCCTCGTCTGGGCCCTTCTACAGCGACATTGGACTGTTGATGACTGGAAACGTGTTGCTTGATCGAAGGAGTCTCATTTCAAATTGTATCGAGTGGATGGACGTGTACGGGTATGGAGACAACCTCATGAATCCATGGACCCTGCAGGTCAGCAGGGGACTGTTCAAGTTGGTGGAGCCTCTATAATTGTGTGGGGCATGTGCAGCTGGAGTGATATGGGACACCTGATACGTCTAGATACGACTCTGACAGGCGACACG
This sequence comes from Schistocerca nitens, assembly GCF_023898315.1. Classification (NCBI taxonomy): domain Eukaryota; kingdom Metazoa; phylum Arthropoda; class Insecta; order Orthoptera; family Acrididae; genus Schistocerca; species Schistocerca nitens. The sequence goes on along the minus strand of NC_064623.1, from coordinate 57,332,948 downwards.
TACGTAAGCATCCTGTCTGATCACCCGAATCCATTCATGTCCATTGTGCATTCCGACGGACTTGGGAATTCCAGCAGGACAATGTGACAGCCCACAGGTCGAGAATTGCTACAGAGTGTCTCCAGGAACACTCTTCTGAATTTAAACGCTTCCGCTGGCCACCAAACTTTCCAAACATGAACATTATTGAGCATATCTGGGATGCCTTGCAACGTGGTGTTCAGAAGAGATTTCCAACCCTTGTAGTCTTACGGATTTATGGACAGCCCTGCAGGATCATGGTGTCAATTCCCTTCAGCATAGTTCAGGCATTGGTCGACTTCATGCCATGTCACGTGCTCGCGGCAGACCTGCATGATATTATGCAGGCGTACCAATTTCTTTGGCTCTTCAGTGTATATACTTTACGATGCAGGAAGAAGATGGTGTTTAATCTCTGACTTATCGAGTTTACCAGAAGTCGTATAAACTGTGAATCTAGGAATGTTTTTCAAAGCATAGTGAAATGATAGGGTATACAAGCGATACATTATCATATTCAAGAGGCGTCTAAATTGAACACAGATTACATAATAATAATCTCCTGCATTTGAGAATTTTAATACGTTTAGCAGAAGTAATTGTGCTTACGAATCTTGGTTTTTACGGTTATCCTTGGTTCCCGTGGTGAAGGATAAGCGAATAGAAGAAGACATTTTGTTTCATCTCAGTTAATTATGCCAAAAGGTGAGTTTTCATCTATACTATTCAGTGCCCACAATTTGACCGCTAGAGTGAAGTGAACCGGTGTAAATAATAATTTTACTAATCTTCGTATATATAGTGTTGTTAGAGACGATCTCTGTAAAGGTTGTGGAACTTACTTGGCCTATGAGCTATGTCATATATGCTCTGTAGGAAGAGTCTTTAATCTTCAGATTCCTATCATAACTGTAGAGAGATTGATTCGTGACCCATCATGAGATAGTAACATCTCAATTCCAAGTTCAGAAGTCAACGTAAGCGCGAGACAAGTCGTTGCAAATGTGAAATGCTGGTACATTAATAACCGGTGTTTCAGTCTTTACCTAAAAAAGAAGCACACAGAATTTTTCATTTTTCAATACTCATTTATTCACAGTCGTAGGCAGCATTCTGAGCGTCCGTACGATACTTTCACTACATCATTAGAGGCAGGGGGTGGGCATTCACTTATCCATTAGGTTTTATTAGAAAGAGTATTCACTGTGTATCGTGTCGCCCTCGGTTCCTTCTCCACTACAGCTTGTAGGCCCCCTTTCATGAAGCCTCCACGTTCCTGAGAAACAGATAAAATAGCCTAAGCTTCTGTTCCCAACTTACATCTAAGGGAGGACAAAAGACATTTTATAGTCTATTTTCCTTCAATAATTTACATGAACAATCGAGAAGTTACCAGAAAGAATTTCTTTTTCTTGGAAAATTGTTATTACCTTTTTTTATAAAATATTTATTGGCAATACGTTACATCATAAAATCGTACCGACATGATTGTTGGAGTAGATACACCAAATAGTTACTTATAACAATAGATCTTTATTTACGACAGGTTGTTTCGGCTTAAAATGGCGATTTTGGTACCGGTTGTTGCACATGATTGTATACTTCGTGTGAAGACTGTTCTTATTTTGCTACGTCTACTGCTGTGCTTTATGCAAAACGGTTTTTAAAATTTGTTCTATGTGATGTTTTCTCGTACAATTGCGGGTATGACTTTGCATTCTTCCTTGGTGGATATTTCTGATGATGGTCGCAGCTCGGAAAGCGACAGTGAGTCATTTCTGAATAGCAAATTGGGTAATTATTTTACTGGCCTAATCAGCAGTCGACAAAGATTCAAGTTCACACAATGGTCTCATATCTCCTTCGCTATTTCGTGTCACATCATAAGTGTATGTCTCTAACCAATAGAAATTGGACACATGTATATGGAATTATTAATTCTGGTCTGTCTATGTTACCACCTCGTAAAATATTTACTATTCCTCCTGTGTGTTAAAAAGGCATTAGAGATAATGTCCAAACAAAAATCAGCATTTGAATTTTAAATATAACGCGTTGGAACTACAAGGAAAGATTTCTCTTTGGCAGATGCAAGATAACGAAAGGAACGTAACGCAAAAATTTTTTACACGCATCTCATTCAAATAAAATTGTTTACCAGACAATCAGCATTACAGCGTAACTTTCAAGTAGTGTTTTTCTCTAATTGATTTGCGCCAACAATTCATGCTAATGAAGCTACTTTTAATGTATCCATTAGGTAGGGGAAGGTTGCTACCAATGGGCTACCTAAAAAAAATGTAGTAAAATGTCCAGATATTGCAATAAATAGTTTATTTTCGGTGTAACTTGAGCCACATCTTTAGCATTTTATTACAGCAGACACGAACCTCAAAATTATTCACTGATAATGAAACATTTGGAAAATAAAAACATGTATCATTGACCCAGTTAAAGCGACTGGTTTCCTTAACTGAACCATGTAGTTTCCATGAAAGGCTTATAGTGTAACAGCTGTTAAATACCACAACATCTTAATAAGTGTCAGCAATTCCATATTTTTTATTCCAGGAGTACTTTTTTGGCATCTGAAACTGAATAATATGTATTCGAAACCTTGATGCCTAAAACTAGAAATGTCGACTTCGAAGATAAAGAAAAATCATATTTGATTCATTATCAAATCACTTATGTAATATTAGAAAATATATTTTATTCATAGTGGGGTACTTAGGACTAAGACTAGATAAAATTCGATATTGCTGATCCAAGAAAACTCGTAAACAGTCGGTTCAGCATACCTAGTCTCTATCTAAGGCACGTAACTTTATAGCATAAATACGACAAAATGGTGTGAAATGCTCGTACTTTCGAATGACACATTATTACATATCACTACAATGTTTCAGTCTTAATGTTGGTCTATTACAAGAACATAACAGAAGTCATACCTTTTTTCACTGTTGCTTGGTGTCTTCATGGAACAGCTCACTGGTAAGATGACGAATCTTTGGTAACACGGGGTACACTTAATTACTGCTAGCATGCGCCTATTGTCAGAAACCACAGAGAAATCGAATCAGCCCATCGAAGGAGCCGGCAGAGCGATGGAAACCTTCCGTACTTGTCTTAACAAATGACTTAAGTTAGTTGGTGAAGCCAAAACATTGAACCTACCTTCTAACACGATGGTTCGAAGAATATTTTATTTACTTCAATTTTGAAAATGACCTTTCTCTACTGCTGTTTGTGATGATCAGTCACAGGAAAATTCTTAGAGCAAGTTCATTATTGATGTTTTTCCAAGGGCAGTTTTTGTCGTCATCTTTTCAAAACTTATGGTGAAAAGCGTTGAACAGAATTCCATGTTAAGTTGTAGGTCCATTTTCCCCATCAGCCGTTCTGGGAGTAGATTAGGGACCAAGTGAAAGACATCCACCAGGTTCGTTGAGCCACACGAAGTTGTTATTATTTTTATCATTTCCTAGTTTTTTTTATCATCAACTATCTGCACCCAGCAACATGTCTCTGTGGCTCAGTCTGGTTAAACAGAAAACAGAGAAAAGAGAAGGCAGACGTTCCTCTCGCTCTCCTTTCCATCTCTTCCTCCTACCCTCTGTCTCTTTGTCCATCTCGTCCTCCTTCCTCCTCTCCCTCTCTCCCTGTTTCTTACTGCTCCATCTCCTTCTTTTCACTCTCTGTGTCCATTTCTTACCACCCTCTGTCCATCTCCATTCTCCTCTCCCTCTGACTTTGAGCCTTGTCTATTGTTACTGCAAATCAAGAGTCACAGCATTATTTCTATAATAAGCCAATAAGCCAGAAGTACAACTGTTTTCTGCGAAAACCGTGTGCACCGAAGAAAACAAAACAACACATTATTGAGTATGCTATTTATGTTTAGATATATATCATCATTTTCTTTGGGCCTTTGTCCCACTTACGTGCGGTCGGCTGTGCTACTATGGATTTGGCGATGTTAAGTGTTGGAGGGAGGCCGGATGCCCTTTCTGTCACCACTCCGCACCCCCAGGACGGAATTAGTGAACTCCAGCTGTCTGCGAGTCATGTAACTGACGCAGGACATGGGGACCAGTCCAGTATTTACCTAGTGGGATGTGGAACACCGCCTAAAAGCCACGTTCAGGCTCGCCGGCACTCCGGCCCTCGTCATTAATCCACTGGATGGATTCGATCCGGGGCCGGTGCGCCTACCCAAGTCCATTGAAGACAACAATTTGGCTAATGGTTTAAATGACCCGCTATTTAATTAAAAACGCCTGCGACAAAGGAACAAAGGAAACAAAACTGTACATTTTTAAGCAGAGCAATATCTTTCTGATACTTTTAACAGAAAACTTGTACATTCTTTTTATTGTTGACAAGTATGGTTTATGTATGACTAAATGTTTAATAGAGTATCGTTTAAAATTTGAACTAAATCGGTCAAGTATTTTTTGAGTTTAGTGCTAACAACATTTCCCCTTTATATATTACATATTGATTTATGTATTACATAATATATGAACATGGTCCTTGCTGTTGGTGGGGAGGCTTCCGTGCCCAACCGTTACAGATAGCCGTACCATAGGTGCAACCACAACGGAGGGATATCTGTTGAGAGGCCAGACAAACGTGTGGTTTCTGAAGATGGGCAGCAGCCTTTTCAGTAGTTCCTGGGGCAACAGTCTGGATGATTGACTGATCTGGCCTTGTAACATCAACCAAAACGGCCTTGCTATGCTGGTACTGTGAGCGTCTCAAAGCGAGGGGAAACTGCAGCCGTAGTTTTTCCCGACGTCATGCGGCTTTACTGTATGGTTAAGTGATGATAGCATCCTCTTGAGTAAAATATTCCGGAAGTAAAATATTCCCCATTTGGATCTCTGGGCGAGGACTACTCAAAGGAGGACGTCGTTATCAGGAGCAACAAAACTGGCGTACTACAGACTGGAGTGTGGAATGTCAGATCCCTTAATACGGTAGGTAGATTAGAAAATTTAAAAAGGGAATGGATAGGTTGAAGTTAGATATGGTGGGAATTTGTGAAGTTCGGTGGCAAGGGAAACAAGACTTCTGGTCAGGTGAATACGGGGTTATAAATACAACATCAAATTGGGGTAATGCAGGAGTGGGGTTAATAATGAGTAAGAAAATAAGACTGCAGATAATCTACTATGAACAGCATAATGAACGCATTATTGTACCCAAGACAGACACGAAGCTTAAGGGAGACAAAAATCTAATACTCGTGTAGAAATGGAATTCGATAGAAGGAAAGGCAGTAGGTGAATATGGACTGGGAGAAAGGAATGAAAGAAGTAGTTGCCTTTTAGAATTTTGCGCAGAACATAATTTAATCATCACTTACACTTCGCTTAAGAATCATGAAAGAAGGCTGTGTACGTGGAAGAGACCTGGAGACACCAGAAGGTTTCAGAGTGATTATATAATGATAAGACAGAAATTTCGGAACAAGATTGTAAATTGTAACACATTTCCAGGGGCAGATGTAGACTCTGATCATAGTTTATTGGTTATTAACAGTGGATTAAAACTGAAGACATCGGAAAAAGGTAGGAAATTAAGGAGGTGGGAACTGGATAAGTTAAAAGAACCAGAGTTGGTTGACAGAGGGAGCATTAGGCAATAGTTGGTTGACTAGAACAGAGCATAGGAATACATTAGAAGACAAATGTGTAGCTTTATGAGATGAAATGCTGAAGGCAGCAGAGGACCAAATGGGTAAGAAGACGAGGCTTAGTAGAAATCCTTGGGTAGCACCAGAGATATTGAACTTAATACATTAAATGAAGCAGGCGAAAGGGAAAACAAACGTATAAAACATGAGATTGATAGGAATGACTACAGGAAAAATGTAAGGATTTAGAAGCATATATCACTATGGGAAAGAGTAGATACCGCCTATAGGAAAAATTAAAGAGGTATTCGGAGAAAAGAAACGCAGCTGTATGAATATTAAGAACTCAGGTGGTAAACCAGACTTAAGCAAGGAAGGGAACGCCGAAAGGTGCAAGGAGTGTGTAGGGAATCTATACAAGAGAGATGTACTTGAGGGTAACATTACAGAAATGGAGATGAGATAGATATGACACTACGAGAAGAATTTGACAGAGCACTGAAAGATCTAAGTCGAAACAAGACCCATGGAGTAGACAATATTCCATTAGAACTACTGACAGCCTTGGGAGAGCCATCTATGACATAACCCTTCCATCTGGTGAGCGAGTTGTATAAGACCGGCGAAATACACTCAGACTTCAAGAAGAAAATAATAAATCCAATTCCAAAGAAAGCAGGTGCTGACAGGTGTGAAAATTACCAAACTATCAGTTTAATAAGTCACTGTTCCAAAATTCTAACACGAATTCTTTACAGACGAATGGAAAAACTGGAAGAAGCCGACCTCGCGGAAGATCAGTTTGAATTCGTAGAAATGTTGGAACACGTGAGGCAATTCTGACCCTACCACTTATCTTAGAAAATAGATTAAGGGAAGGCACACCTACGTTTCTAGCATTTGTAGACTTAGAGAAAGGTTTTGACAATGCTGACTGGAATACTCTCTTTCAAATTCTGAAGGTGGTAGGGGTAAGATACAGGGAGCGAAAGGCTATTTAGAATTTGTACAGAAACTAGGTGGCAGCTATAAGAGTCGAGGGGCACGAATGGAAAGCAGTGGTTGAGAAGGGAGTGAGAGAGGGTTGTAGCCTATACCCGATGTTGAGTTGTAAATTGAGCAAGCAGTAAACGAAACAAGAGAAAAATTTATAGTAGCGATTAGAGTTCAGGAAGAAGAAATAAAAACTTCGATGTTCGCCGATGACATTGTAATTCTGTCAGAGACAGCATACGACTTGGAAGAGTAGCTAAACGGAAGGGACAGTGTCTTGGAAGGATACAAGATGAACATCAACAAAAGCAAAACAAGGATAATGGAATGTAGTCTAATTAAATCAGGTGAGGCTGAGGGAATTAGATTAGGAAATGAGACACTTGTAGTAGTAGATGAGTTTTCTGTTGATGTCAAATACAGATTTGGGTGTCAGTAAGGCTTTTCTGAAAGCGTTTGTATGGAGCGTTGCGATGTATGGAAGTGAAACATGGACGATAAACATTTCAGACAAGAAGAGCATAGAAGCCTTTGAAATGTGGTGCTACAGACGATTGCTGAAGATAAGATGGGTAGATTATGTAATTAATGAGAAGGTACTAAACAGAATTGGGGAGAAAAGAAATTTGTGACAGAACCTGACTAGAAGAAGGGATCGGCTAGTACGACACGTCCTGAGACTTGAAGGGATCACCACTTTAGTACTGGAGGGAAGAGATGAGAACAGTAAGCAGATTCAGAAGGATGTATGTTAGAGTCGTTACTCGGAGATGAAGAGGCTTGCACTGCTGGATCAAACCAGTCTTCAGACTACTACAACAAAGTTATATATAGATAAATAAATGTAAATGTCGTGTGGCTAGGGCCTCCCGTCGGGTAGACCGTTCACCGGGTGCTAGTCTGTCGATTTGACGCCACTTCGGCGACTTGCGCGTCGATGGGGATGAAATGATGATGATGAGGAGAACACAACAACCAGTCCCTGAGCGGAGAAAATATCCGACCCAGCCGGGAATCAGACCCGGGCCCTTAGGACTGACATCAACGAATCATCATCAACGAATATTATTATTGATACCCTTTCACCATGAAGTTTAATCCCAGTACTGAAACTAGCTTTTATTTCCGCCATTGATATTTCGACCTATAGATCGAACAGCTGAGAGAAGGTGGGAGGGGAAAAGGGGGGGGGGGAGACTGCATCCCTGCCTTACACTATTTTTAATCCGAGCAATTCGTTCTTGGTCTTCCATTCTTATTGTTCTGTCTTAGTTCTTGTACCTACTCTATGTTACCATCTTTTCTGATCGCTAAAACATATTTTTCGTGAGCATTTCAAACAAACTGCACCATCCTACATTGTCGAACGCATTTTCCAGGTCGACAAATCCTATGAATATGTCTCGATTTTTCTTATGACTTGCTTGTTGTTACTTTATGTAAAGTGTGAGTCGTTGCAAATATGTTTTTGTGGTGCCGGCTCCTAGTTACCGTTTCTTATCTTTCACTCCTTCCCCAGAAAGGGATAGGAGGACACATGTGCTCTGTGGTGCCTATTGTCTTCTGTTAAACTGGGGGGACGCATTTAGTTTTTTCAATTGGGTTTTCCTATTGTCTTTCTATCTAATCTTTACTTACAGCTTCTTTTCTAGGCTGCAACGTAGATAGCCTACATGGAAGTACGAACCTGCTTTAGTGTATCACTAATGTAAACAAAACGGGACACTTTTCAGTGAAAAAAGTGACAAAAGCGAATGCGAAAAATTGTTTCGTCGTATATGTGAAGGTTCTGAAACTAATAACGAATGAATAAATAAATAACATGTAACTTACACAGATACAGGGTGTTTCAAAAATGACCGGTATATCTGAAACGGCAATAAAAACTAAACGAGCAGCGATAGAAATACACCGTTTGTTGCAATATGCTTGGGACAACAGTACATTTTCAGGCAGACAAACTTTCGAAATTGCAGTAGTTACAATTGTCAACAACAGATGGCGGTGCGGTCTGGGAAACTCTATAGTACGATATATTCCACATATCCACCATGCATAGCAATAATATGGCGTAGTCTCTGAATGAAATTACCCGAAACCTTTGACAACGTGTCTGGCGGAATGGCTTCACATGCAGATGAGATGTACTGCTTCAGCTGTTCAATTGTTTCTGGATTCTGGCGGTACACCTGGTCTTTCAAGTGTCCCCACAGAAAGAAGTCACAGGGGTTCATGTCTGGCGAATAGGGAGGCCAATCCACGCCGCCTCCTGTATGTTTCGGATAGCCCAAAGCAATCACACGATCATCGAAATATTCATTCAGGAAATTAAAGACGTCGGCCGTGCGATGTGGCCGGGCACCATCTTGCATAAACCACGAGGTGTTCGCAGTGTCGTCTAAGGCAGTTTGTACCGCCACAAATTCACGAAGAATGTCCAGATAGCGTGATGCAGTAATCGTTTCGGATCTGAAAAATGGGCCAATGATTCCTTTGGAAGAAATGCCGGCCCAGACCAGTACTTTTTGAGGATGCAGGGACGATGGGACTGCAACATGGGGCTTTTCGGTTCCCCATATGCGCCAGTTCTGTTTATTGACGAAGCAGTCCAGGTAAAAATAAGCTTCGTCAGTAAACCAAATGCTGCCCACATGCATATCGCCGTCATCAATCCTGTGCACTATATCGTTAGCGAATGTCTCTCGTGCAGCAATGGTAGCGGCGCTGAGGGGTTGCCGCGTTTGAATTTTGTACGGTTAGAGGTGTAAACTCTGGCGCATGAGACGATACGTGGACGTTGGCGTCATTTGGACCGCAGCTGCAACACGGCGAACGGAAACCCGAGGCCGCTGTCGGATCACCTGCTGCACTAGCTGCGCGTTGCCCTCTGTGGTTGCCGTACGCGGTCGCCCTACCTTTCCAGCACGTTCATCCGTCACGTTCCCAGTCCGTTGAAATTTTTCAAACAGATCCTTTATTGTATCGCTATTCGGTCCTTTGGTTACAGTAAACCTCCGTTGAAAACTTCGTCTTGTTGCAACAACACTGTGTTCTAGGCGGTGGAATTCCAACACCAGAAAAATCCTCTGTTCTAAGGAATAAACCATGTTGTCTACAGCACACTTGCACGTTGTGAACAGCACACGCTTACAGCAGAAAGACGACGTACAGAATGGCGCACCCACAGACTGCGTTGTCTTCTATATCTTTCACATCACTTGCAGCGCCATCTGTTGTTGAAAATTGTAACTACTGTAATTTCGAAAGTTTGTCCGCCTGAAAATGTACTGTTGTCCCAAGCATATTGCAACAAACGGTGTATTTCTATCGCTGCTCGTTTAGTTTTTATTGCCGTTTCAAATATACCGGTCATTTTTGAAACACCCTGTAGTAGCTCTGAATTGACTCCAGCCAAACAATTTTCTAGAATTATTAGTGCCGAAGTTATTACTCATTGATATTTTGCTGAAGAATGGATCTCCTTTTTGTAAAAATTTACACATATGTGATTAAATTGAATTCTGTTAATCAATACAGCTTTCAAAGTTGTACTGAAAAAGCGTTCTCGTCATTTCTCCACAACTCCTTCGATGAGGGCGCCATTTCCAGGTAAACGAAGAGGACATTCTAATATTCTAAGACAATTGGTAAAAGCTGTACTGTTGATTTTACAGTGAAAAATGATTTCCAGCCAACAGTTGCTAGGTGACTTTTTACCAGTTTCCATTTTTCTAATATTTTCGGTCATTAATTGAGTTGTTTTGCCGGCCGCTGTGGCCGAGCGGTTCTAGGCACTTCAGTCCGCAACCACTCGGCTGCTACGGTCGCAGGTTCGAATCCTACCTCGGGCATGGATGTGTGTGATGTCCTTACGTTAGTTAGGTTTAAGTAGTTCTAAGTTCTAGGGAACTGATGACCTCAGATGTTAAGTCGCATAGTGCTTAGAGCCATTTGAACTATTTGAGTTGTTTTGGCACTCGTAGTGTACAAAAGCTCACTGTATTTTATTGCTTCACAAATGCAGAACACAGTAAAAACACGAGTGATTGCAATATATTACTAGACAGAGCAGACGCACACATTTAGATTGTCGTCCGCAACTGTACTTCCGAGCAAAGTCTCCACGCTGTTTCAGGCGGATGTGTATTGTAGACCCATATGCTCGTAAGCAGCGTTTTGCTTTGTCCGTTGTAAGTATCTTTAAATTTTACATCAAACTGATGCGAACATGACATTTTTAACTATGGTTAACGGTATTTTATGTCGATAAGTCATCTCCATAAAAAAGGGAGCAATTTGGCGTCCCGTTCTAACTTAGGAATAAAGACGGGGCAGAGAATCAAATAAAACTCACATCAAAAATTTAAGAAATCCCGTACAGAAAAAAACCTCTAAAAAGTAAAAAATGTGTGTTGTCCCTTTAACTTTCATGTAGGTAGTAATGTTTTCATTCAAGAGTCATCGCGTCGGGGGACCACTAAGTACATTTTAAAAAATAATGAGAGGTTAACACAGCAGCTATCCTTTCTAGAGCAGCATACCTTCATTATTGCTGCATGTAGGCCTCTTCTATTTCGTGTCACCTCTTCCAGTCCAGCGCGTCCCACGTCCACACCTAAGAACAGCTAGTCAAATTTTTGTAAACCCTCGTCACCGGTTTTGTAAAGGCCTCGTCTCTGCTGCTGTGGACGCCGAGTTGCCACTGCTGTAACAGGAAGGACGAGTTGGTGAGTTCGTGAAAGGGCTTCTGCTGCAGTACACCGCTAACACAATTTCTCCTTGCCACTATTACACAGCTATGCCCCAGGGTCAGGTAACAGGATAGGAGAACGGAGGTTCTACAACACTTCAACAAATTAGTAACAGAGTCATACAAATGAGTTGAAAAGGTGTACTTATCTTTGTGACTTGTTGGATAATGAAGACTGCAACACTGCAGGTAATATGACACAAAAAAGTCCCTCAATGGCTAAGTGCAAATAATCGCAGCTAAAATTCGCAATACAGGGCTATTACAAATGATTGAAGCGATTTCATAAATTCACTGTAGCTCCATTCATTGACATATGGTCACGACACACTACAGATACGTAGAAAACCTCATAAAGTTTTGTTCGGCTGAAGCCGCACTTCAGGTTTCTGCCGCCAGAGCGCTCGAGAGCGCAGTGAGACATCAGTCAGTCATAACAGTGCAACGACACTTCAGGACGAAGTTCAACAAAGATCCACCAACTGCTACCTCCATTCGGCGATGGTATGCGCAGTTTAAAGCTTCTGGATGCCTCTGTAAGGGGAAATCAACGGGTCGGCCTGCAGTGAGCGAAGAAACGGTTGAACGCGTGCGGGCAAGTTTCACGCGTAGCCCGCGGAAGTCGACGAATAAAGCAAGCAGGGACCTAAACGTACCACAGGCGACGGTTTGGAAAATCTTACGGAAAAGGCTAAAGCAGAAGCATTTCTTAAACAGGAGATTGGAAAACCGATGGATCGGTCGTGGTGGAGATCATGATCAACAATTCATGTCATGGCCTCCACGCTCTCCCGACTTAACCCCATGCGATTTCTTTCTGTGGGGTTATGTGAAAGATTCAGTGTTTAAACCTCCTCTACCAAGAAACGTGCCAGAACTGCGAGCTCGCATCAACGATGCTTTCGAACTCATTGATGGGGACATGCTGCGCCGAGTGTGGGAGGAACTTGATTATCGGCTTGATGTCTGCCGAATCACTAAAGGGGCACAGATCGGACATTTGTGAATGCCTAAAAAAAACTTTTTGAGTTTTTGTGTGTGTGTGCAAAGCATTGTGAAAATATCTCAAATAATAAAGTTATTGTAGAGCTGTGAAATCGCTTCAATCATTTGTAATAACCCTGTACATAATGAGATTTTCACTCTGCAGCGGAGTGTGCGCTGATATTAAACTTCCTGGAAGATTAAAACTGTGTGCCGGACCGATACTCGAAATCGGGGCATTTGCCTTTCGCGGGCAAGCGCTCTACTACCTGAGCTAACCACGCACGACTCACGAACCGTCCCCACAGCAAAGGTCCCGAGTTCGAGTCTCGGTCCGGCACACAGTTTTAATTTGCCAGGAAGTTTCATATCAGCGCACACTCCGCTGCAGAGTGAAAATCTCATTCTGGAAACATCCCCCAGGCTGTGGCTAAGCCATGTCTCCGCAATATCCTTTCTTCCAGGAGTGCTAGTTCTGCATGGTTCGCAGAAGAGCTTCTGTGAAGTTTGGACTGTAGGAGACGAGGTACTGGCAGAAGTAAAGCTGTGGGGACGGGTCGTGTGTCGTGCATGGGTAGCTCAGATGGTAGAGCACTTGCCCGCGAAAGGCAAAGGTCCCGAGTTGGACTCTCGGTCCGGCACATAGTTTTAATCTGCGAGGAAGTTTCACAATACATAGCAAATGCAATTTACAACCGTCTGTTTACTTCTAGGAGTTCAGTAAACGAAGTTAACTGTCTAAGTAAGCCCTGGACGACGATATATAACCAAGTGCGCGAGAACTGTTCTTTTATCTTCCGAGTCGGCTTCGTTGTCGTCCGGTCACTGGCGGACTGTACTCGACCGGCAGCTGGCCGAGGTGAAGATGATATATCCATCCTCAGCTCCGCCCGTGGCGCTAGTGGGACTGGCGCAGGTGGCGAGGATCTATAGCAGTGGCACCAGCTCCTATCTTTGCGCCTGTGGTGGTTTTTCCCTAACTGTGTCTTGTTCGACCGACGCAGCATCGTTGTAATTGAAATGAAATGAAGTCCCGTGCTTCTTTACATAGCGTAGGGGAACGATGCGGGAGACCCGCACCGCTTTACTAGGCAAGGTCCTAGTGGAGGTGGTTTGCCATTGCCTTCCTCCGACCGTGATGGGGATGAATGATGATGATGAAGACGACACAACAACACCCAGTCATCTCGAGACAGGAAAAATCCCTGACCCCGCCGGAAATCGAACACGGGACCCCGTGCTCGGGAAGCGAGAACGCTACCGCGAGACCACGAGCAGAATTACTTACCACATAAAATATGAAAGCCAGTCCGTCTTCAATTAGCCTAATACTGTTAAAGAATAGGGTTACCTATTTATTTTATTTCACATTTTTACATAATTACATAAGAACTTAGTATCATGCATTAATCTGTCTTACGAGGCGTCTGTCCTGCAGCGGTTTATTGACAGCATGTCAACTCACGTTTCATTAAATGGCGAACGAGCAGTCGGCTCAGGACAGGCGTCATTGACGGTTGTGTCTAAATTGAGAATTTCTCGGAGTGAATTAATTAAGACTTAGACTCAATGATTAGATATTGCTGTTTTGATATTGACCTAAGTTGCCTTGGTAACTGACTTGTATTTAAATTTAGTAGCTTATCATACTTTGATGCAGTCTACTTTTATTTCATTATCGGTCTCCCTTACGTATAATAACCTTAAAGACGCAATACATACTGCAGTTTCACCTTTTAAGAGATTTTTTATCTGTGTTTTCTTCTAAATTTTTGATTTTAAGTTTTATCTCATACTTTTTAAACTTCATATTTTACAAATAGATGCGGTACGATGGACAGTCTATCCCCATCTCCAACCAAATACATTCCGGAACGAAATACGTATTTGTGACGCGAGATGTTTCAGATTTGTGATTTACATGTTTCTTTTTTTAGTTCACAGGGTGATTTTTTCCGCCGTGTACAAACTCTAGGGATTGATCGATGGGAGGTTACGGAACAAAAGACGTCTAACGAACTTGTGTCTGGAAATGCATGGTTTCCATGCTAGAGACCATTTTAATGTTAAAAAATATATCTACTCAACCACTTGTTTATAGTGTAAAACACTCAGATTGACGCGTCTCGGAAGTCAAGCTTCCATCATCAAATTAATAAAAGTAAAAGAACCTGTTAAAACTCGCTATAATGGAACATGCACCAGGCACAATAAAATTGATAATAAAATTAAAACATCGTGGCTACTTCCCTTGTTTTAATTTTATTATCAATTTTATTGTGCCTGGTGCATGTTCCATTATAGCGAGTGTTAACACGTTCTTTTACTTTTATTATTACCGGGCGAGGTGGCGCAGTGGTTAGACACTGGACTCGCATTCGGGAGGACGACGGTTCAATCCCGCGTCCGGCCATCCTGATTTAGGTTTTCCGTGATTTCCCTAAATCACTCCAGGCAAATGCCGGGATGGTTGCTCTGAAAGGGCACGGCCGTCTTCCTTCCCCATCCTTCCCTAATCCGATGAGACCGATGACCACGCTGTCTGGTCTCCTTCCCCAAACCAACCAACCAACCAACTTTTATTATTCTGATGATGGGAGCTTGACTTCCGAAACGCGTCAGTGTTTTACACTATAAACAAGTGGCTGAGCCGATATATTTTTTAACATTGACATTCACAACCACCACCTCTCATCCAGTATGGATAAAATCAAAAATAGAGACCATTTATTCAACAATGATTGTTACAGACACTGCGGTCTAATACGCGCTGTATCACGCAGCCACAGTTACAGTATGCATGGCTCCTCATGCCGTAGCGCTCTTTCCTGCTATAATAAATGGTAATCTTGTGTCGGATTCACTTCTCTTACTAACTCACCTTGTAGTAGAGGATTTACACAATGGTTATGTATTCGAACCGAGAGCTTGCCGACATGATGTTTACGTACGGAAAGGCAAATGGCAAGGGGGGCGGGCGGCAAGGTTGTATGAGGAGACCTATTTCCGCCGACAACACACACAGCATTCAGTGTCTGCAACGGTCTTTCGCCGTTTCTGTGAGACAGGGTCGTTTCAGGAAGCAGGAAATCATGAAGTACCTACCCGAAATCCTGTGTTGGGTTGTTTTGGGGGAAGAGACCAAACAGCGAGGTCATCGGTCTCATTGGAATAGGGAAGGATGGGGAAGGAAGTCGGCCGTGCCCTTCCAAAGGAACCATCCCAGCATTTGCCTGGAACGATTTAGGGAAATCACGGAAAACCTAAATCAGGATGGCCGGACTCGGGATTGAACCGAAATGTTCGGACACCAGGCTTGGACGAAAATGTGATTAATAGTGTGGAAGGCAACCAAGAAAATCTGAAAAGGGAAATGCAAAGGCTCAATCTATATATAGTAGGGCTCAGTGAAGCGAAGTGGAAGGAAGACAAGGATTTCTGGTCAGATGAGTATCAGGTAATATCAAGAGCAGCAGAAAATGGTATAACAGCTGTAGGATTCGTTATGAATAGGAAGGTAGGGCAGGAATGGACATCTCTAAAAAGGGCCATCACAAAAGTTGGGAAGGAAAACATAGGTACAAAGAAGGTAGCTGCGAAGAAACCATGGGTAACAGAAGAAATACTTCAGTTGATTGATGAAAGGAGGAAGTACAAACATGTTCCGGGAAAATCAGGAATACAGAAATACAGGTCGCTGAGGAATGAAATAAATAGGAAGTGCAGGGAAGCTAAGACGATATGGCTGCAGGAAAAATGTGAAAACATCGAAAAAGATATGATTGTCGGAAGGACAGACTCAGCATACAGGAAAGTCAAAACAACCTTTGGTGACATTAAAAGCAACGGTGGTAACATTAAGAGTGCAACGGGAATTCCACTGTTAAATGCAGAGGAGAGAGCAGATAGGTGGAAAGAATACATTGAAAGCCTCTATGAGGGTGAAGATTTGTCCGATGTGATAGAAGAAGAAACAGGAGTCGATTTAGAAGAGATAGGGGATCCAGTATTAGAATCGGAATTTAAAAGAGCTTTGGAGGACTTACGGTCAAATAAGGCAGAAGGGATGGATAACATTCCATCAGAATTTCTAAAGTCATTGGGGGAAGTGGCAACAAAACGACTATTCACGTTGGTGTGTAGAATATATGAGTCTGGCGACATACCATCTGACTTTCGGAAAAGCATCATCCACACAATTCCGAAGACGGCAAGAGCTGACAAGTGCGAAAATTATCGCACAATCAGCTTAACAGCTCATGCATCGAAGCTGCTTACAAGAATAAAATACAGAAGAATGGAAAAGAAAATTGAGAATGCGCTAGGTGACGATCAGTTTGGCTTTAGGAAAAGTAAAGGGACGAGAGAGGCAATTCTGACCTTACGGCTAGTAATGGAAGCAAGGATAAAGAAAAATCAAGACACTTTCATAGGATTTGTCGACCTGGAAAAAGCGTTCGACAATATAATATGGTGCAAGCTGTTCGAGATTCTGAAAAAAGTAGGGATAAGCTATAGGGAGAGACGGGTCATATACAATATGTACAACAACCAAGAGGGAATAATAAGAGTGGACGATCAAGAACGAAGTGCTCGTATTAAGAAGGGTGTAAGACAAGGCTGTAGCCTTTCGCCCCTTCTCTTCAATCTGTACATCGAGGAAGCAATGATGGAAATAAAAGAAAGGTTCAGGAGTGGAATTAAAATACAAGGTGAAAGGATATCAATGATACGATTCGCTGATGACATTGCTATCCTGAGTGAAAGTGAAGAAGAATTAAATGATCTGCTGAACGGAATGAACAGTCTGATTAGTACACAGTATGGTTTGAGAGTAAATCGGAGAAAGACGAAGGTAATGAGAAGTAGTAGAAATGAGAACAGCGAAAAACTTAACATCAGGATTGATGGTCACGAAGTCAATGAAGTTAAGGAATTCTGCTACCTAGGTAGTAAAATAACCAATGACGGACGGAGCAAGGAGGACATCAAAAGCAGACTCGCTATGGCAAAAAAGGCATTTCTGGCCACGAGAAGTCTACTAATATCAAATACCGGGCTTAATTTGAGGAAGAAATTTCTGAGGGTGTACGTCTGGAGTACAGCATTGTATGGTAGTGAAACATGGACTGCGGGAAAACCGGAACAGAAGAGAATCGAAGCATTTGAGATGTGGTGCTATAGACGAATGTTGAAAATTAGGTGGACTGGTAAGCGATGGTGAGTCAATTGGACTTGCCATGAGCAACAAATTTTTCTAAAATCTACTTAATTAACTAAGTTGACAGTCACAGAGTACATACATATATATAAGTACAGAACATAAAATGAAATAGAGTGCACATGCACTGAGTACAGAACATATCAAGAAATCGCAAAATATATATGCAATGAGTACAAATCATATTAACAAATGACATAAAGTGCATACACACTGAAGTACAGAACATATCAAGCAATGACAAAATGTATACGCAATGAGTACAAAACATATTAACAAATGACAAAGTTCATACGCACTGTAGTATTTTTTTTTACCATTTTACTAGAACTAGGATAGGAAAGGGAAGGATTGCATCATGGTTGTAGCACATTAGGTTGCACGTAGCTGCTCTGAAAGTCCATATCTTTCTACAGAAGCACAACACCAAGTGAGGCAATCTGAAGTTCTCTTCCCTGAAGTATTAATCAATGTAGCCAAGACACTGAAATGTCGTATTAATATTCCATGTTATCATTTTGGTAGTACATTAGGTACACCAAACAGTGGAACCGTAATAACATCTCCATTGTTCAAGGTGGTGGACACCATGATGTGTCAACACCACACTCATTCACCAACGTATAATTAGTGCAGAAACCAAATATAGTGCTCCATGAGCATGAGGATAGACAGGACAAACGTATATTGCAGTAATTTCTGGTAATTAGGTCAGAAGGTGAAGGACATTAAGTCTCATGCTAGTCATCATTGAGAATTACACTAGTCAATCAACCGATTTGACTAATTGTTGGCACTCATCGCCTAGTTACTGAACATTTCTGTACTATGTATGAAGTATTACAGAATAATGTTCATAAATCATCTCATTACAGTGAACATTGGCACTCATTGGCCAGTTACAAACCATTTTTATACATTACTTAAAAGTGATCATTCAAAGCAAGAGTTAATTAATGGCATACCATTTACATAATTCATCTAGTTATAGTAATCATTGGCACTCATTGGCCAGTTACAAACCATCAGAAGTCATCATTCAAAACAGGAGCTAACGAGTGTAGCATCAAGCTACTGGTATTCATATATAATAGCATGTAGGTGACATAATACAAATTTAAAATATAAGAAACAGTGGCAGTCATTGGCCAGTTACTAAACGTATAGCAAGTATTGAATATTACAAAACATTTTTCATCATTCAAGTGATATATGACATATTTAAAGTAATTATTGGCACTCATTGGCCAGTTACTAAACATATAGCAAGTATTGAATATTACAAAACATTTTTCATCATTCAAGTGATATATGACATATTTAAAGTAATTATTGGCACTCATTGGCCAGTTACTAAACATATAGCAAGTATTGAATATTACAAAACATTTTTCATCATTCAAGTGACATACGACATATTTAAAATAATTATTGGCACTCTTTGGCCAGTGACAAACCATCAGAAGTCACCATTCAAAATGAGAGTTAATTATTGGCATAGGATTTATAGAGTATAACAAAAATATTATTTACAGAAATTATTGGCATAGCATGTATGCATTATTACAAAATATCTTCACTATTACTCAGAACTCATCATTCAAGTGACATAGGACATAATTAAAATGTAACACACTGTAACTATTACTCAAGGTCTGTGATTAGAAAAACATCATTCAGTATTACTCAGAACTCTCTTAAACTGGTAGCATTATTTGGGACTGGTAGTACGTTTTTTTTTTTTTTGTGCTAGCAATGCATTGCGTTGGGATCGATAATTAATTGCTGGGGCATGAAAATATTTGCTTTTGACTTATTGCTACACATGAGGATAGGTAACGTTATTCGTCATGAGTCAGCTGTAGCAAGGTTATGAAACAAGTAGAGTATATGTGATCTCATTCATGAATGACACACACAAATGGGTAAAAAAAAAATGCAAGTACTAGAACAGGTTTAATGACTAACTGCTTATAGCACATTAATTTCATGAATAGCTTCTCCTAGAAAAAATACAAAATGGATTATTAAGCTGAAAGAAGAAACGCATATTATGCTGAAAAGTAGTGAACTTCGAATTAACAGGTAATGAAATGTGTACTCAATATGTATGTACTCTAGCTGACCTTCCCAAAACATTCAATCATTATACCATGCGACATAAGACATACTGTCAAAACAAACTGCAACAAATACTTAAGTAACTACATAGCATTTCTTAACTAACAGTAAATATATAAACTTCATCATTATTCTCATCTGCAAAGAAAAACATCATTATTCATATTACCATAACTTCATTACTATCATCACCTGCAAAGAAAAACTTCATTATTCATATTACCATATTCATTCATTATCATCTGCAAAAAGACACTTCATTATTCATTATTCATATTACCATTTACTTCATATAACTATTCATAGTATAGAGTTTCTTATTTCTAGCATATTTCATCACTAAAACTAAGATGTGTAGTTCTGTCTGACAGCCTGCATCAATCGCCTCGTATTCTGAAAGAAAAAATTAGTTAAGACTGCTATCATATATTCTTGTTAATGCTTGTTAATTCTGATCCATTTACTCTTCATGACGAGGTATTTCATCTTCTTTCGTTCATTCCGAAGGTGAAATTCCCATTTCATAGTAATCCACTGTGGTTTGTTTAATTTATTTCTTTTACACGTTATTGCTTTCTTATACAATAATACTGAGGCTCCGGCATCGCTGCACCGCGACCGGCCCAGCTAACATGATACACCAGACTGGACTGACAAGCGCAGACAGGCGACAGCTCGCTACTAACAACTTACTGCTACTGCTACACAGTTCGTACTGCAGTCAACACTGCTCTTTGGTCTCAGATTCTCTTATAGCTTACATACCGCAGGCAGCACATACCTCTTACAACCTTCATAACAGTCATCTCTGGGATAGTATGCAGAACTCCCATGGTATGGTGACAGCGAAATGTCAGCTTCGGTGCAGCAGGAATGTGTGGTCCGAGATAATGGGATACCGTCTTTTGGGACCAGTCTTCCTGCCACGTCGCCTAACAGGCCGGAACCATCGACGCTTCTTGTGGGTGCCTTTGCCTCCCCTGCTGGAAGAAGTGCCATTGATGATTCGAAGGGTTATGTGACTGCTACGTGATGCTGCTCCAGCCCACTTCGCCGTTAACGTGAGGACGCACCTCAATCGTGTCTTCCCTGGTCGAAGGGTTGGACGAGGGCGTCCATTTGCATGGCCTGCTCGTTCACCAGATCTCAAGCCGTGCCATTTCTGGTTATGGGGCCACCTCGAAAGTATCGCGCAAGCAGAGCCCATTCCAGATGTGGAGACACTGGAGCAGCGTATTCATGCTGCCTTTGTTCGGATACAGTCCGGCCGACATGACCGTATCAGACAGAATATTCTTCGGCGCGTACAAGCATGCGTTGAGGCACATAGAAACCATTTTCAGCACATACTGTAACTGCGGCTCCATGGTACAGTGTGTATTACACCGCAGTCTCTGTAACAAAGTATGAGTGAATAAATGGTCTCTAGCATGGAAACCATGTATTTCCGGACGTAAGTCCATTGGACGTTTTTTGTTCCTTATCCTCTCATCGATCAATCCCCAGAGTTTGTACACGGTGGAAAAAATAACCCTGTATTTAGCTAATTTCGGTAACATAAGCAATAAGCAATGGCGATAATTCCAAATCAAGTCGGAAGAAACTGAGCTCCCGTTGCGCTCTCTTCCATTAAGCTGCCTAAACTATTAGTACTGAATTGTAGAGCTGTCCCGACTAATATCGGACGCATGGTCAGCCGGCCACTGTGGCCGAGCGGTTCTAGGTGTTTCACTCCGGAACCACGCTGCTGCTACGGTCGCAGGTTCGAATCCTGCCTCGGGCGTGGATGTGTGATGTACTTAGGTTTGTTAGGTTTACGTAGTTCTAAGTCTAGGGGCTGATGACCTCAGGTGTTAAGTACCATAGTGCTCAGAGCTATTTCGAACGTATGGTCAACATAATCCGACGGTTTTAAGACGTCAATGATATTTCGCAATTGACGCCACGTCTTACAAACCGTGATCTTTTTCGTTATAATAAAAGAGCAAACACCGTTTGTGTCACCACTTTTCATTACCGACTAACGCTTTCAATCTGCCCTGTCGTTTATCGACTAATACAGTCATCAGAAGATCAAAACAAACTGCAAAACGATTTAGAAGAAATATCGGAATGGTGCGGAAAGTGGCGGTTGACCCTAAATAACGCAAAGTGTGGGGTCATCCACATGAGTGCTAAAAGGGAACCTTGGTTACACGATAAATCAGGCTAATCTAAAAGCCGTACATTCAACTAAATACCTAGGTATTATAATTACGAACAACTTCAATCGGAAGGAACACATAGAAAATTTTGTGGGGAAAGGCTAACCAAAGACTGCGTTTTATTGGCAGGACACTTAGAAAATGTAACAGACCTACTAAGGAGACTGCCTGCACTACGCTTGTCCGTCCTCTTTCAAAATATTCCTGCACGGTGTGGGATCCTTACCAGATAGGACTGACAGAGTATATCGAAAACGTTCATAGAAAGGCAGCAAGTTTTGTATTATCGCGAAATATGTCACAGAAATGATACAGTATTTGGGATGGAAATTATTAAAAAAAGGCGTTCTTCGTTGCGACGCAATCTTCTCACGAAATTGCAATCACCAACCTTCTCCTCCGAATGCGATGATATATTGTTGACACGGACCTACATTGGGAGGAACGATCACCACGATAAAATAAGGGAAATCAGAGCTCGTACGGAAAGACATAGGTGTTCATTCCTTCCGCGCGCTATACGAGATTGCAATAATAGAGAATTGGGAAGGTGGTTCGATGAACCCTCTGTAATGCACTTGAATGTGATCTGCAGAGTATCCATGTAGATGTAGATGCAGATCGTCTTTATGCCTGACGATGCAAAGTGCAGTTTGTGAGCAGTAGTAGTGGAGTATAATGATGTTTGGCGGCTCAGTTGTTCTTGCAGACTCTTTAAGAAGCAGCCATTGCTTCACGAGGTCCGTACACAGCAGGCTGGGCACGCCTTCTCTTCGTCTGCAGCTCGTGGTCTCGCGGTCGCATTCTAGCTTCCCGAGCACGGGGTCCCGGGTTCGATTCCCGGCGGGGTTAGGGATTTTCACCTGCCTCGAGATGACTGGGTGTTTGTGTTGTCCTCATCATTTCATCATCCTTCATGCAATTGGAAGATTGGACTAAGAAAATGTTGGGAATTTGTACGGGCGGTGATAACCGCGCAGTTGAGCGCCCCACAATCCAAACAACAACAGCCTCATCTTCGGTGGCCACCACACGGCCACTTGCTGCTCCGTGGCTCACTGAAGGAGAGCCGCCGGCGAGCCGCAGCAGGTGTTGCCCGACAGGCGGCTGCGGCTGCAGCTGCAGACCGCCACCTGCCGGACTCAAGGCGAACTCCCCTGCACCCTGCTGCATCTGGCTCTTCACCTCACTGCTGCCATCTCACTTACTCTACCGTCTCGCCATTCGGTAGACGTGGGCTTCCCAGTGTCTTAAACACTCCCGCAAATCCTATCAACACCCACACACAGAGGAAAGTCCACTGGACCTGGCGGGATACCAATTCGATTCTACACAGAGTACGCGGAAGAACTTGCCCCCCTTCTAACAGCCGTGTACCGCAAGTCTCTAGAGGAACGGAAGGTTACAAATGATTGGAAAAGAGCACAGGTAGTCCCAGTCTTCAAGAAGGGTCGTCGAGCAGATGCGCAAAACTATAGGACTATATCTCTGACATCGATCTGTTGTAGAATTTTAGAACATGTTTTTTTCTCACGTATCATGTCGTTTCTGGAAACCCAGAATCTACTCTGTAGGAATCAACATGGATTCCGGAAACAGCGATCGTATGAGACCCAACTCGCTTTATTTGTTCATGAGACCCAGAAAATATTAGATACAGGCCCCCAGGTAGATGCCATTTTCTTTGACTTCCGGAAGGCGTTCGATACAGTTCCGCACTGTCTCCTGATAAACAAAGTAAGAGCCTACGTAATATCAGACCACCTATGTGGCTGGATTGAAGAGTTTTTAGCAAACAGAACACAGCATGTTGTTCTCAATGGAGAGGCGTCTACATACGTTAAAGTAACCTCTGGCGTGCCACAGGGGAGTGTTATGGGACCATTGCTTTTCACAATGTATATTAATGACCTAGTAGATAGTGTCGGAAGTTCCATGCGGCTTTTCGCGGATGATGCTGTAGTATACAGAGAACTTGCAGCATTAGAAAATTGCAGCGAAATCAGGAAGATCTGCAGCGGATAGGCACATGATGCAGGGAGTGGCAACTGACTCTTAACATAGACAAATGTAACGTATTGCGAATACATAGAAAGAAGGATCCTTTATTGTATGATTATATGATAGCGGAACAAACACTGGTAGCAGTTACTTCTGTAAAATATCTGGGAGTATGCGTGCGGATGATTTGAAGTGGAATGATCATATAAAATTGTTGGTAAGGCGGGTGCCAGGTTGAGATTCATTGGGAGAGTCCTTAGAAAATGTTGTCCATCAACAAAGGAGGTGGCTTACAAAACACTCGTTCGACCTATACTTGAGTATTGCTGATCAGTGTGGGATCCATACCAGGTAGAGTAGACAGAGGAGATAGAGAAGATCCAAAGAAGAGCTGCGCGTTTCGTCACGGGGTTATTTGGCAAGCGTGATAGCGTTACCGAGATGTTTAGCAACCTCAAGTGGCAGACTCTGCAAGAGAGGCTCTCTGCATCGCGGTGTAGCTTGCTGTCCAGGTTTCGAGAGGGTGCGTTTCTGGATGAGGTATCGAATATATTGCTTTCCCAACTTATACCTCCCGAAGAGATCACGAATGTAAAATTAGAGAGATTCGAACGCGCACGGAGGCTTTCCGGCAGTCGTTGTTCCCGCGAACCATACGTGACTGGGACCGGAGGGGGAGGTAATGACAGTGGCACGTAAAGTGTCCTCCGCCACACACCGCTGGGTGGCTTGCGGAGTATAAATGTAGATGTAGATGTAGATGTATACTCCTCAACCCACCGTACGGTTCGTGACGGAGAGTACCATCTATCAAGCTAATTTTCATTCCTCTTTCATTCGCAAAAGTATAGACAGAAAAACCACTATCTACGCAAGGTTTCCCAGGAGGATAGGTCAATATTGAGAGATATGACAGGAACATGGAAGAAGCATGGAGATATTGCAATGTCTCAGATACATTATGTAATGGTAAGACAGAGATTCAGGATCCAGGTTTTAAATTGTAAGAAGTTTCCAGGGGCAGATGTGGACTCTCACCTCAATCTATTGGTTATGAACTGTAGACTGAAACTGAAGAAACTACAAAAAGGTGGGAATTTGAGGAGATGGGACCTGGATAAAGTGACGAAACCAGAGGTTGTAGAGAGTTTCAAGGAGAGCATAAGGGAACGATTGACAGCAATCGGGAAAAGACATACAGTAGAAGAAGAATGGGTAGCTTTGATAGATGAAATGGTGAAGGTAGCAGAGGATCAAGTAGGTAAAAAGACGAGGGCTAAGGGAAAACCTTCGGTAACAGAAGAGATATTGAATTTAATTGATGGCAGGATAAAATATAAAAATTCAGTAAATCTAGCAGGTAAGAAGGAATACAAAAGTCTCAAAAATGAGATCGACAGGAAGTGTAAATTGGCTAAGCAGGGATGGCTAGACGACAAATGTAAGGATGTAGAGGCTTGTCTCACTAGGGGTAAGATAGATACTGCCTACAGGAAAATTAAAGAGACCTTTGGAGAGAAGAGAACCACTTGTATGAATATCAAGAGCTCAGATGGAAACCCAGTTCTAAGCAAAGAAGGGAAAGCAGAAAGGTGGAAGGAGTATATAGAGGGTCTATTGAGGACAATATCAAGGAAATGAAAGAGGATGTAGATGAAGATGAAATGGGAGATATGATACTGCGTGAAGAGTTTGACAGAGCACTTAAAGACCTAAGTCGAAACAAGGCCCCGGGAGTAGACAACATTCCATTAGAACTACTGACAGCCTTGGGAGAGCCAGGTCTAACAAAACTCTACCATCTAATGAGCAAGATGTATGAGACAGGCGAAATACTTCAAGAAGAATATAATAATTCCAATCACAAAGAAAGCAGGTGTTGACAGATGTGAACATTACCGAACTATCAGTTTAATAAACCACTTCTGCAAAATACTAAGACGAATTCCTTACAGGCGAATGGAAAAACTGTTAGAAGGCGACTTCGCGGAACATCAGTTTGAATTCCGTAGAAATGTTGGAACACGTGAGGTAATACTGACTTTACCACTCATCTTAGAAAATAGACTAAGGGAAGCCAAACCTACATGTCTAGCATTTGTGGATTTAGAGAAAGCTTTTGACAATGTTGACTGGAATACTCTCTTTCAAATTCTGAAGGTGGCAAGGGTAAACTACAGGGAGCGAAAGGCTATTTACAATTTGTACAGAAACCAGATGGCAGTTTATAAGAGTTTAGGGACATGCAAGGGAAGCAGTGGTTGGGAAGGAGTGAGACAGGGTTGTAGCCTATCCCCGATGTTATTCACTGCGTATACTGAGCAAGCAGAAAAGGAAACAAAAGAAAGAGTCGGAGTAGGAATTAAAATCCATGGAGAAGATACATAAGCTTTGAGGTTCGCCGATGACATTGTAATTCTGTCAGAGACAGCAAGGGACCTGGAAGAGCAGCTGAACGGAATGGACAGTGTCTTGAAAGGAGTATATAAGATGAACATCAACAAAAGCAAAACGAGGATAATGAAATGTAGTCGAATTAAATCGGGTGATGTTGCGGGAATTAGATTAGGAACTGAGACGCTTATAGTAGTAAATGAGTTTTCCTATTTGGGGAGCAAAATAACTGATGATGGTCGAAGTAGAGAGGATATAAAATGTAGACTGGCAATGGCAAGGAAAGCGTTTCTGAAGAAGGAAAATTTGTTAACATCGAGTATAGATTTAAGTGTCAGGAAGTCATTTCTGAAAGTGTTTGTATGGAGTCTAACCAGGTATGGAAGTGAAACGTGGACGATAAATAGTTTAGACAAGAAGAGAATCGGAGCTTTCGAAATGTGGTGCTACAGAAGAATGCTGAAGATTAGGTGGGTAGATCACATAACTAATGTGGAGGTATTGAATAGAATTGAAATGAAGAGAAATTTGTGGCACAACTGGACTAGAAGAAGGGATCGGTTGGTAGGGCATATTCTGAGGCATCAAAGGATCACCAATTTACTATTGGAGGGCAGCGTGGAGGGTAAAAATCGTAGAGGGAGACCAAGAGATGAATACACCAAACAGATTCAGAAGGATGTAGGTTGCAGTAGGTACTGGGAGATGAAGAAGCTTGCACAGGATAGAGTAGCGTGGAGACCTGCATCAAACCAGTCTCTGGACTGAAGACGACAACAACATGACAGGAACGATCATACGAAGCTAAAAGTGGTAGTAAACATGGACTCTAAAATGCGTATGTTAAGAGATACGTGCACTTCTGTATTGCGAAACAAATCTCTTCTAGAGCAAGCTTCCTGCTTTCGATACTGGGAGGAGGTAGTATGGATCATATAATGAAAAAATGGTCTACTGAACATGTGCTCTAAAATAAATACCTCAAGACTTACGAGTATTTGTTCAGTAGAAGAGACGTCTTTCACAGTAGCAAAGATCGACAATTCCTCCTAGCTCTCAATATGCACTTTAAAGACCGTATTTGCTGGACTGTTTTTATTATTTAAGACCACTCCATTGCCTCTAAAAATACGGAAAGCAAAGAGCTTGCACTGGAAGGTATTTGTTTCACGATATCCAAGACGAAAAAGTGCTCACAGCTCTTGAGGTATGCATTCTGCACCACTTCTTTACTGGTCTTCTTTGCTTCGAACGATCGTTCCTGTCGTATTCCTGAATACTGACGTTTCCCCCTGGGACATCCTGTATGCTTCCGTTCCTCTTGTCTTCGTAGCACTTACCCGAACTGTACGTCGGTAGCAGTAGAATCGTCCTGCAGTCAATGGCAAATGCCGGTTCTCTAAACTTTATGAACAATGTTTCACGGAAAGAACGTCGTCTTCCCTCCAGGGATTCTCATTTCTGCTCCTGACAAGTAATTTCAGATCGATTCCGTATTTCTGGATTTCCGGAACGCTTTTGACACGGTACGACACAAGTGGCTCGTAGTGAAATTGCGTGCTTATGGAGTATCGTCTCGGTTATGTGACTGGATTTGTGATTTCCTGTCAGAGAGGTCACAGTTAGTAGTAATTGACGGAAAGTCATCGAGTAAAAGAGAAGTGTTTTCTGGCGTTCCCCAAGGTAGTGTTATAGGCCCTTTGCTGTTCCGTATCTATATAAACGATTTTGAAGACAATCTGAGCAGTGGTTTTCGTTTGTTTCCAGATGACGCTGTCGTTTATCGACTAGTAGAGTCATCAAAAGATCAAAATAAACTACAAAACGATTTAGAAAAGATATCTGAATGATGCGAAAAGTGACAGTTGACCGTAAATAACGAAAAGTGTGAGGTCATCCACGTGAGTACTAAAGGAATTCGTTAAACTTCGGTTACACGATAAATCAATCTAATCTAAAAGCCGTAAATTCAACTAAATACCTAGGTATTACAATTACGAAAAACTTAAATTGGAACACACAGAAAATGTTGTGGGGAAGGCTAACCAAAGACTGCGTTTTATTGGCAGGACTCTCAGAAAATGTAACAGACCTACTAAGGAGACTGCCTACACTACGCTTGTCCGTTCTCCTTTAGAATACTGCTGCGCGGTGTGGGATCCTTACCAGGTAGAATTGATAGAGTACATCGAAAAAGTTCAAAGAAGGGCAGTACGGTTTGTATATCGCGAAATATGGCAGAGAGTGACACAGAAATGATACAGCATTTGGTCTGGACATCATTAAAAGAGAGGTGTTTTTCGTTGCGACGGAATCTTCTCACGAAATTCCGATTGCCAACTTTCTCCTTCGAACACAAAAATATTTTTTGACACCGCACTACATAGGGAGAAATGATCACCAAGATAAAATAAGGGAAATCAGAGCTCGTACGGAAAGATACAGGTGTTCATTCTTTCTGCGCGCTATACGAGATTGGAATAACAGAGAATTGTGAAGGTGGTTCGATGAACCCTCTGCCAGGCACTTAAATGTGATTTGCAGAGTATTCATGTAGATGTAGATGGTTCACGGAACATATCCGTAATCCTCACGTGTCGATCGAAACTACAGGAAAGCCGGCCGCGGTGGTCGAGCGGTTCTAGGCGCTTCAGTCCGGGACCGCGCGACTGCTACGGTCGCAGGTTCGAATCCTGCCTCGGGCATGGATGTGTGTGATGTCCTTAGGTTAGTTAGGTTTAATTAGTTCTAAGTTCTAGGCGACTGATGACCTCAGAAGTTAAGTCGCATAGTGCTCAGAGCCATTTGAACCATTTGAACAGGAAAAAAAATCTAGCGACAAACCTCACAATTGCTTCGAAATGTTCCTTTAATTTGACCTTGCGGGCATCCCAAACTCCCTATCAGTACCCAAAAATGGGTCGGATAAGTGTTTTGTATGTGGTCTGCTTTGTGGATGACCTACCGTTTTGGAGTTCTGCCAATAAACCGAAGTCGACCGTTGGCCATCCCTACAACCAACCACACGTGGTCGTCCCATTTCATGTCGCTTTGCAACGTTACTGCTACATATGTAGTTACCCTGACTGTGAAACACCATATCATGAATACTGTGTTCAAACATAACTGGATCCTTTTCCCCACTCATCTGATTTAAGTCACATTTTTTAGGTTTGGAGGAAGATGATATTCATTACATCAAAGATAACTTCTAAGTCCGTTTGTATCTTCCTACAGTCACTCAACTTCGACACCTTACCGTACACCTTAGCATCACCAGAAAACAGCTGTAGGTTGCTGCACAGCCTGTCCGCCAGTTCGTTTATGTATACAGAGAGCAACAGCGGTCCTATCACACTTCCCGGGATCACTGCTGGTAATATCCTTGTCCATGACGAAGACTCTGGGTCCGGGACAGCATACTGGGTTGTCTTTTACAAGTCTGCGAGCCAGTCACGTATCTGAGAAGCTATTGCGTATGCTCAGACCGTCGTTAATAGTATGCAGTGGGGCACCGTTTCAAACACATTCCGGAAATCTAGGAATATGAAATCAACCTGTTGGCCTTCAGCGTTTGCTCATAGGGTATAGCCTGAGATAAGGGCAAGTTGTTTCGCACAAGCGATGCTTCCTGAATCCGTTTCAGTTCTTGAATATAAGATGTTCTGTCTCAATATGCATCAACAAGTTTTATCATTGCCGTATAACGTACAATGTCTCACACTCTACAAGGATGTTAGAGATCTTACCCAAAGTTATTTCTTTTGGACAAATCCTTCAATTCCACAGACAAATTTTTATTTAAAATCTGGTAGCCTGTAAAAAAAACTGGTTTCAATTGTAACCTGAATAGGGCTGAAGAATACGTTCAGTAATGTTAAATTTAGGCCAGTGTGCGATTTAGTAGGCTGTAAAAAGTTCGCGTGCTATCCACGAAAACTATCATGCATTCATGTCCTGCAGACTGACTCGTTCCACATCATTTCGACATAAAAATCGGTCAGATGATTTATGCAATATGTAACTGACTAACCAACAATTCACCTGTGGAGTAGCATCTCACGTGACACTTGCGTAGACTGGCAGGCGAGCTGAGCGGTAGAGAACCGAACTTCCGCTCCGAGAAGGCGAATTTTGAGCTCCACCTCACTTTCATTGCGCTGCCCACTAACTCGAAGCCAAATTTAGTGGTTTAGAAAATTAAATAGCATCATTTTCTCCTTCTGCCAACATTTCGTGCAATTTTATAAGTTGCCCTTTACGCCGAATACACTGCATGATTTTGATTGTAGTCGTAACCTAATTGCACTTACAAGGGGAGGCCGCCAATTGTGAAATTCATATTCGATTCATACTGCGCATAATAAAAGCTCATGGCCAGAGGTGTAATGTGGCAAAGCACCAAGATGCACTTCTCAGCCGTTGTCGAGAAAATCGACAGTTAAAATAAACCGTTGTGATGAAATACTCTCTACGATTCATAATTTTCTACAGCGTCGTGGTGCATCGGTAAGCGCTCGGGTTCGTAATCCGAAGGTCACCGGATCGAATCTTGCGCCATGCAACATTTTTTTTAGTATTTGTTTTTTGTAATTCAAATGGTTTTTTTAGTATTTGTTTTTTGTAATTCAAATATATATATATATATATATATATATATATATATATATATATATATATATATATATATATATATATAATTCCCGGCAATCAGTTGCAACAATTATGCATATAATAAGTTGTTGAAAGTCGTTTCTCGTGGAAAAACTGGCGACTTCGAACATCATTATGTTTTCCGCAAACAAAGTTGTATTTCACAAATGTTATTAGTTGTCTTCATAATGTTAACCACGTATAGTGAACGGAAGACGTAGAAACAATATTCCGAAACGAATACGTATAGTATAAGTCAAACGTTCGAATTAGAACAGAGACCCCACGAACACAAATCTGCTGTGGCAGGTATGAAATATAAACTCCGTTACTCGCTCGTTACACATGAAGGACAGATGTTGAATGGGCCGAAACGAGCAGCCGCATAACAGCGTGGTTGCCTGCTAACTTCGAAAGAAGGTAGATGCGGTCCCTAGCGCAACTTATAACATCGTCGAAAATCAGTGCGGACGGGAGAGCTTTGGTACACCCTGTTAAACAAACGGAAAAATGGAGGCGGTACAATTGGAGAGCGATGCGCCATCACCAACATGCATAAGCAATTCACGACGCTCTAGAAAACTGTTAATCGTAGAGAGTATTTCACCGCAACGGTTTCTTTTAACCGTCGATTTTCTCGACAACGGCTGAGAAGTGCATCTTGGTGCTTTGCCACATTACACCTATGGCCATGAGCTTTTATTATGCGCAGTATGAATCGAATCTGAATTTCACAAGTGGCGGCCTCCCCTTGTTAGTGTTGTACATGGCTCCGTCTTAGTGCCCTTACTGTTTCTGGTGTATATCAATGACCTTTCACCAGTAACATTACCAAATGCCAATTTTTGTTTCTCTGAGGACGACCCAAGTATCACGATAAACACCAGATTCCCACGGACATTAACAAATGCTTCCTAGCTAGTTGTTTCTTTAAAAAAACTGTATGCTGTTCGTATCTTGTAAGAGGTTGCTTCACGGTGAGATATGACGACAAGCAGGTACAACAGGTTGCCAGCGATAATGATTTGTTTACGCGCTTCAGCAGTTGTGAGATATGCTCCTTTCAACCGCATTTATTATCAAATTTTAATCCCAAGAATTATTTGCTTCGCTGATGTTGTCAAGCATAAGAGATATAAAAATAAAGAAAGCTAGCACGCTTATTTTCAGTCCTATACGTCATAAAGATTAATTTTAAGGTTAACTTCTCAAGACCCAAAGGTTGTAATACTAATTATCTGTGGTGTGAAGCCTGTAGCTTTGCCTTCCGACTCACAGTGAGATATTTAATTACAAGTTTCTCAGAGTGTGACATCAGACAGCATTTCATGAAATATACGATTTTACGTGGGTCAGTTGTCGCGATGTTGAGGGTATTAGATTAGGAAATGAGACACTTAAAGTAGTAAAGGAGTTTTGCTATTTGGGGAGCAAAATAACTGATGATGGTCGAAGTAGAGAGAATATAAAATGTAGACTGGCAATGGCAAGGAAAGCATTTCTGAAGAAGAGAAATTTGTTAACATCGAGTATAGATTTAAGTGTCAGGAAGTCTTTTCTGAAAGTATTTGTATGGAGTGTAGCCATGTATGGAAGTGAAACTTGGACGGTAAATAGTTTAGACAAAAAGAGAATCGAACCTTTCGAAATGTGGTGCTACAGAAGAATGCTGAAGATTAGCTGGGTAGATCACATAACTAATGAGGAGGTACTGAATAGGATTGGGGAGAAGAGGAGTTTGTGGCACAACTTGACTAGAAGAAGGGATCGGTTGGTAGGACATGTTCTGAGGCATCAAGGGATCACCAATTTAGTATTGGAGGGCAGCGTGGAGGGTAAAAATCGTAGGGGGAGACCAAGAGATGAATACACTAAACAGATTCAGAAGGATGTAGGTTGCAGTAGGTACTGGGAGATGAAGAAGCTTGCACAGGATAGAGTAACATGGACAGCTGCATCAAACCAGTCTCTGGACTGAAGACCACAACAACAACAACAGTTGTCGCGACAAGAAAACGAGCCTCAATGATGACGGAGAACATTTCGTTTTAACGGCTCCGAGCGGTGCAGCAGA
This sequence comes from Schistocerca nitens, assembly GCF_023898315.1. Taxonomy (NCBI): domain Eukaryota; kingdom Metazoa; phylum Arthropoda; class Insecta; order Orthoptera; family Acrididae; genus Schistocerca; species Schistocerca nitens. The sequence goes on along the minus strand of NC_064623.1, from coordinate 57,299,891 downwards.
CTGGTAACTTCCGTAATTTTGAGTGAATTTTTGCCAGCATTGGTCCATCATCTTATATTTTGTAAGTGGGGCCGTATCAAACCATTGAAGAGGTTAGTTGGCATCACTGTTCGATGGCGAGTGACCGATCAAATCTATACAATTATTGCGAGAAAATGTTAGGTAAGGTAATAAAAACGACAGGGAAAAGCATCACTGGGGGCTTGTAACTTCAGTTAAAGAAGAATTTAACGAAAGGATACGGATAGTGTCTGATTGTCTACCTTCGAACAATCCGCCTCCAACTTCTCTTATTTGGCCGCTGAAAAACATGCAACATACAAGTTGTATTAACAGGAGACAGAACACTGCTTCACGCCAACAGTTCAATTCAACTTCCATAAAGATTTAAAATCGTTTGCTTCGGCTCATAAACGTGTCCATTATTCAGGTACTCACAAGTTTACAAGGTTAGAACTTTGCTTACGCAGTTTTTCCCCAACATTTGAGGGTTTAATTAAACACATTGGTTACACATGTATCATTCAAAGTATTTTCCATCGCTGCCCACTACTTTCTCCCATCTTTCGGGCAGTGTACGAGTCCCGCACCGAAAAAATTGTTCATCTTTTGAAGCGATCCACGAATCGATCCAATTTGTGACTTCTTCATGAGATCGGAAGTATTGGTGAGCGAGGCCGTGCGACATTGATATAAACAGGTGATAGTCAGTGGGAGAAATGTCTGTAGAATACGGCGGGTGGGGTAGGACTTACCATTTTAACGTTTCCAAGTACGTTTTGACCTCTTTTGCAACGTGGGGTCGAGCGTTGTCGTGCTGAAAAATCACTTTATCGTGCCTCTTGCTGTATTGTGGCCGTTTGTCTTTTAATGCTCTGCTCAAACGCATTAATTGCCTTCGGTAACGAGCACCTGTGATTGTTTCACTTGGTTTCAACACCTCATAGTACACGACACCGAGCTGGTCCCACCAAATGCAGAGCATGATCTTGGAGCTATGAATATTCGGTTTGGCCGTCGACGTGGAAACATGGCCGGGATATCCCCATAATTTTTTGAGTTTAGGGTTGTCGTAATGAACCCATTTATCGTCCCCGGTCAAAATACGATGCAGAAATCCCTTCCGTTTCTGCTCCTGAAGCAACTGTTGACAAACACACAAACGCCGTTCAACGTCTCTTGGTTCCTGCTCAAACGGGACCCAAGTTCCTTCTTTCTGAATCATGCCCATAGCCCTGAGACGTTTCGAAATGGCTTGCTGTGTCACTCCCACTAATCGTACTAAATCGTCTTGAGTTTGACGCTAGTCTTCACTCAGTAACGTCTCCAATTCTGCGTCTTCAGCCGGCCGCTGTGGCCGAGCGGTTCTAGGCCCTTCAGTCTGGAACCGCGCGACCGCTACGGTCGCAGGTTCGAATCCTGCCTTAGGTTTAAGTAGTTCTAAGTTCTAGGGGACTGATGACCTCAGATGTTAAGTCCCATAGTGCTCAGAGCAATTTTTCTGCATCTTCGAAAACTTTCTCCCTTCCACCACTATGCCGCTCTACGACGTTAAAATCGCCGTTCTCGAAGCGTTGAAACCACTCACGACACGTACTTGAGAGCATTCGATGAGACTAAGCCGTTGTTTACTTCATATTGAAGCAAAACAGTAACACCTCCCGCAAATGAAGAGAATTAGGCTGGTAAACTGACATTTTCAATCAAGAATAACTTTATGATGCAGACACAAATCGACTAATGTTTGAATGAGGTTATGTTGACCCAGGTCCAAGCTAACTGCCTGACGTCTGCGAACTGTTTCTTTTGACCGCTACTTACCGTTGTCGCCACCTATCGGCAAACAGCGGAAGCAAAGTTGTACACCTCATAGTAATTTTAAATAATTAATATGGCTAAGTACAGTAAATAAAGTAACTATAAAATTAGCAAATATTGACGGATTACCCTAACGTGTTGTCAGTACAAGCTCCAGAAAGGTAGGAAGGTAAGTAGAAGACAAGTGAAGTAACATTTATTATTTGTTCTCAGAGATATAAACTTGCATTTCACACGTATCTAGAAATTTAGTTCAGTAATGTTCACTGTGATCGTAAAAGTGTCCGCCTATTTCTTGACAGACTCCACTCCGGCAAAATATTTCACCAAATACATCCAGGAACAAACTGTCTTTTCTTTACACGGTATCATTTTAAACGTCAGTAATACTTTAACTTAAGAATGTCTTGTAAAGCCTTGTTTAAGGAACTGCTTATAAATGGTGCTGTTTTCCAATATATTAATCCTTTAACGAAATTTGTCAGATTTAATGGAACCCTGTTTCAGACCAACAGTTCAATTTGACCTCCTTAAAAATTTAAAATAGTTTGCTTTCGCTCATAAATGTGTCTGTTACACAGGAACACTCAATTTTAGTAGTTTTCCAGAAATGTTTAAATACCAATACAGTGAAGTTTAAGAGAAACCTACAATTTAGTGGTGGCGAACTCCTTCTACTCTACTAACGCATAGTAGAACCGACTGCTGTGTGTATATTATTAATAATATCAACAATATGAAGTCCGCACATTATCAATACGGTAATGTGATCAAAAAAGTGTCGTAAATTTATATATTGTTTGATGACATGGGACTGCAGTAGCTAAGAATTATCATATGCGCCTCAGTGTATTTCACATTTATATGCTCATAGTTTGTTATTGCGTCTAAAATCAAAATACTTTTATGATTTTTGACTTATTGCACATCCATGAGTATCATTTCACTTCGGATATGTGGAACGAAATCAGCATATCTCTCTTTTTCTTTAATATATGTTAAAGACGTTCATTAAAAGTCGCCCATCTAATTCATTTTATGCGAGTTCTCAGGCGCTCAACTACTGCTAAGGCGATATGTACCCAGGTTCTCTACTGCACAGCACACTACAGTCTTTAGCTGATAAACAATGTACACTACTGGCCATTAAAATTGCTACACCACGAAGATGGCGTGCTGCAGACGCGAAATTTAACCGACAGGAAGAAGATGCTGTGATATGCAAATGATTAGCTTTTCAGAGCATTCAAACAAGGTTGGCGCCGGTGGCGACACCTACAACGTGTTGACATGAGAAAAGTTTCCAACCGATTTCTCATACACAAACAGCAGTTGACCGGCGTTGCCTGGTGAAACGTTGTTGTGATGCCTCGTGTAAGGAGGAGAAATGCGTGCCATCACGTTTCCGACTTTGATAAAGTTCGGGTTGTAGCCTATCGCGATTACGGTTTATCGTATCGCGACATTGCTACTCGCGTTGGTCGAGATCCAATGACTGTGAGCATAATATGGAATCGGTGGGTTCAGGAGGGTAATACGGAACGCCGTGCTGGATCCAAACGGCCTCGTATCACTAGCAGTCGAGATGACAGGCATCTTATCCGCATGGCTGTAACGGATCGTGCAGCCCCGTCTCGATGCCTGAGTCAACAGATGGGGACGTTTGCAAGACAACAACCATCTACACGAACAGTTCGACGACGTTTGCAGCAGCATGGACTATTAGCTCGGAGACCGTGGCTGCGGTTACTCTTGACGCTGCATCACAGACAGGAGCGCCTGCGATGGTGTACTCAACGACGAACGTGGGTGCACGAATGGCAAAACGTAATTTTTTCGGATGAATTCAGGTTCTGTTTACAGCATCATGATGGTCGCATCCGTGTTTGGTGACATTGAGGTTAAGGCACATTGGAAGCGTATATTCGTCATCGTCATACTGGCGTATCACCCGGCGTGATGGTATGGTGTGCCATTGGTTACACGTCTCGGTCACCTCTTGTTCGCATTGACGGCACTTTGAACAGTGGACATTACATTTCAGATGTGTTACGACCCGTAGCTCTACCCTTTATTCGATCCCTGCGAAACCCTACATTTCAGCAGGATAATGCACGACCGCATGTTGCAGGTCCTGTACGGGTCTTTCTGGATACAGAAAATGTTCGACTGCTGCCCTGGCCAGCACATTCTCGAGATCTCTCACCAATTGAAAACGTCTGGTCGATGTTGGTCGAGCAACTAGCTCGTCACAATACGCGTCACTACTCTTGATGAACTGTGGTATCGTGTTGAAGCTTCATGGGCAGCTGTACCTGTACACGCCATCCAAGCTCTGTTTGACCCAATGCCCAGGTGTATCATGGCCGTTATTACGGCCAGAGGTGGTTGTTCTGGGTACTGATTTCTCAGGATCTATGCACCCAAATTGCGTGAAAATGTAATCACATGTCAGTTCTAGTATAATATATTTGTCCAACGAATACCCGTTAATCATCTGCATTTCTTCTTGGTGTGACAATTTTAATGGCCAGTAGTGTATGTCTTAAGTCGACACCTTAGAAGTATAGCTGGCTGAATAGTGAGATGCCCGCATAACAAAGTTGAGTGGTGGTGTGCCCCGTTCAAGGAGAGACACAGCCACAGTTCTTTCTGGTTTTATACTGATGACGTTGTGTTTCCTGCATTCAGCGGTTTTTTTTTTCTCTTCTGGATATACAAGCGAGTCGGAGCGGACTTGCGGATACTGTATACTGACTTGAGATTATGGTCCCATGCCCACTCCGATGGCGCAAACTGCAAGGATTGTTGTTGTTATTGTTGTGGTCTTCAGTCCTGAGACTGAAGCAGCTCTCCATGCTACTCTATCCAGTGCAAACTCCTGCATCTACGAGTGACTATTACAACCTTCATCCTTCTGAATCTGCATAGTGTATTCATCTGTTGGTCTCCCTCTACGATTTTTACCCTCCACGCTTCCCTCCAATACTAAATTTGTGATCCCTTGATGCCTCAAGCTGTGTCCTACCAACCGACCCCTTCTTTTAGCCAGGTTGCGCCACAAATTCCTCTTCTTCCCAATTCTATTCAGTACCTCCTCATTAGTTATTTGATCTACCCATCTAATCTTCAACATTCTTCTGAAGCACCACATTTCGAAAGCTTCTGTTCTGTTCTTGTCTAAACTATTTACGGGCCATGTTTCACTTCCATACATGGCTACACTACATACAAATACTTTTAGAAAAGACGGACTATGCAAGGAAAGAGTTTCTGAAGCAGAGAAATTTGCTAACGTTTTAATTACAAGATGTATATACAGCAACATCGGTTGCACAAAAATTTTTTTGGTCAGTTGACTATGGTTTCGATTGCACTAGTGCAGTCTTCATCAGAATAAGAAATTATGTGGATTACATGTAATCACACCGATGGTAAAAACGTCTGAGCAAAAGTTCTCTCGTCAAATAGAAATGTCACAAAAGTGTCACATTCCTTTTTGACGAGGAGGAGGAGGAGGAGATTAGCGTTTAACGTCCCGTCGACAACGAGGTCATTAGAGACGGAGCACAAGCTCGGGTGAGGGAAGGATGGGGAAGGAAATCGGCCGTGCCCTTTCAAAGGAACCATCCCGGCATTTGCCTGAAGCGATTTAGGGAAATCACGGAAAACCTAAATCAGGATGGCCGGAGACGGGATTGAACCGTCGTCCTCCCGAATGCGAGTCCAGTGTGCTAACCACTGCGCCACCTCGCTCGGTCTTTTTGACGAGAGCAGCTTCGTTCAAACATTTTTACCAATGGTGTGATTACATGTAATCCATGTAATTTCTTATTCTGATGAAGATTGTTCTAGTGCGAGTGACAAAAAATTGTATAACCTATGTAGCTGTATACACATCCTGTAATTAAATAACGTACGGTAGCTGGATATCAGCCAATAAAAATGTTTAAATTTTTTACCATTTTTATTGTTAGAGCGGTTCTAGGCGCTTCAGTCTGGAACCGCGCGACCGCTACGGTCGTAGGTTCGAATCCTGCCTCGGGCATGGATATGTGTTATGTCTTTAGGTTAGTTAGGTTTAAGTAGTTCTAAGTTCTAGGTGACTGATGACCTCAGATGTTAAGTCCCATAGTGCTCAGAGCCATTTGAACCTTTTTTTTTATTGTTAGATTGCAAAGCCAGGCTAAAAAAAAATCTTAGTTTATTAAACCGGACTGATATTTACAATCCCTGAAATTCGTTATCTGAACTCTCTTCTTCTTCTTCTTCTTTCTCTACGTCGTCATCATTTTCCTCTTCTTATATAAGATGGTCTTCCCTGCTATAGAGCGAGTTACTGATGACTCACTTCTTGAAAGGTTTAACAGTAATGCCACCTCTCACTCTAGACCACTACTGTTTTTTTTCCACCGACACACTTGTTTCATTGTAGGTCGTTTTAAAGCTCCCTCCGGCGTGAATTCATGTTGGGTTTCATCCACTACCCATTTGTTTCGTTTCTCTCTCATACAGACTGTAAATGGTTTATTTGTCGATACGTCAAGTGGTTGCAGTTGTGAAATAAGTCCTCCCAGAATGACAGCACGCTCTGTATTTCCATGTCTCAATTTCTCTTTCACAGAATTTTTCACATGACTACTAAACTGGTCTAGCGCAGGAAGAGAACTCTTCTTCAATAAACTACCTTTCGTTCTCTCCCACACTCTGTTAATCCATACCAGCCTCGTTCGTCCAACCCCCTTCATGTACGTGAACAAAATCTGCTGCTGGTTATTTCAGAATGTTTTGTCTTTGTTTTGCGCTTCAAAATGATCATTGGATTACGTTTAGTACCGTCAGCACACCATGAAAGAAGAACAGTGTAGTATATTTTTTCATTTTTTTTTATACTCAGTTTTAGTACCTTTCACTGAAAGGTTATTGGGCACATTAAATTTCAGACGAGTTTCGTGCACATGCGATATTTGGCTTAGTTCCACACTGGTTTTCTTTCGCACTTGAATGATATTTTCTCTTCACACTCCTGTGGCATTTTCTGAGATATTTAGGTTTTGGCTCGCATTTTAAGTCCGTGACGTTTCATGAACCTGTAAAGTCTGTTAGTAGCTACTTTCGTAATAGAAAAAAAAATTAAAGGTATTCATATGATGCGGGCTATAAACTGAAAGTAATAGCATAAGAACACGGAAACAGGGCAGGTGAGTGGCATTTCGGCCCTCCAGTAACAGAAAAAGCCATCCGCTATTGGCAGGCTACTAAAGAAGAACTGAGGAAAATGTTGTTGTTGTGGTCTTCAGTCCTGAGACTGGTCTGATGCAGCTCTCCATGCTACTCTATCCTGTGCAAGCTTCTTCATCTCCCAGTACTTACTGCCACCCATATCCTTCTGAATCTGCTTAGTGTATTCATCTCTTGGTCTCTACGATTTTTTCCCTCCACGCTGCCCTCCAATGCTAAATTTGTGATCCCTTGATGCCTCAAAACATGTCCTACTAACCAGTCCCTTCTTTTTGTCAAGCTGTGCCACATACTCCTCCCCAATCCTATTCAATACTTCATCATTAGATATGTGATCAACCCATCTAATCTTCAGCACTCTTCTGTAGCACCACATTTCGAAAGCTTCTATTCTCTTCTTGTCCAAACTATTTATCGTCCACGTTTCACTTCCATACATGGCTACACTCCATACAAATACTTTCAGAAACGACTTCCTGACACTTAAATCTATACTCTATGTTAACAAATTTCTCTTCTTCAGAAACGCTTTCCTTCCCATTGCCAGTCTACATTTTATATCCTCTCTACTTCGACCATCATCAGTTATTTTGCTCCTGAAATAGCAAAACTCCTTTACTACTTTAAGTGTCTCATTTCCTAATCTAATTTCTCAGCATCACCCGACTTAATTCGATTACATTCCATTATCCTCGTTTTGCTTTTGTTGATGTTCATCTTATATCCTCCTTTCAAGACACAGTCCATTCCGTTCAGTTGCTCTTCCAAGTCCTTTGCTGTCTCTGATAGAATTACAATGTCATCGGCGAACCTCAAAGTTTTTATTTCCTCTCCATGCATTTTAATACCTACTCCGTATTTTTCTTTTGTTTCCTTTACTGCTTGCTCAATATACAGATTGAATAACGTCGGGAAGATGCTACAACCCTGTCTCACTCCCTTCCCAACCACTGCTTCCCTTTCATGCCCCTCGACTCTTATGCAATCTGGTTTCTGTACAAATTGTAAATAGCCTTTCGCTCCCTGTATTTTACCCCTGCCACCTTTAGAATTTGAAAGAGAGTATTCCAGTCAACATTGTCAAAAGCTTTCTCTAAGCCCACAAATGCTAGAAACGTAGGTTTGCGTTTCCTTAATGTATTTTCTAAGATAAGGCGTAAGGTCAGTATTGCCTCACGTGTTCCAACATTTCTACGGAATCCAAACTGATCTCCCCCGAGGTCGGCTTCCACCGGTTTTTCCATTCGTCTGTAAAGAATTCGTGTTAGTATTTTGCAGCTGTGACTTATTAAACTGATAGTTCGGTAATTTTCACATCTGTCAACACCTGCTTTCTTTGGGATTGGAATTATTATATTCTTCTTGAAGTCTGAGGGTATTTCGCATGTCTCATACATCTTGCTCTCCAGATGGTAGAGTTTTGTCAGGACTGGCTCTCCCAAGGCCATCAGTAGTTCTAATGGAATGTTGTCTACTCCGGGGGCCTTGTCAAACTCTTCACGCAGTATCGTATCTCCCATTTCATCTTCATCTACATCCTCTTCCATTTCCATAATATTGTCCTCAAGTACATCGCCCTTGTATAGACCCTCTATATACTCCTTCCACCCTTCTGCTTTCCCTTCTTTGCTTAGAACTGGGTTTCCATCTGAGCTCTTGGTATTCATACTTTCTCTTTTCTCCAAAGGTCTCTTTAATTTTCCTGTAGGCAGTATCTATCTTACCCCTAGTGAGATAAGCCTCTACATCCTTATATTTGTCCTCTAGCCATCCCTGCTTAGCCATTTAGCACTTCCTGTCAATCTCATCTTTGAGACGTCTGTATTCTTTTTTGTTTGCTTCATTTACTGCATATTTGTATTTTCTCCTTTCGTCAATTAAGTTCAATATTTCTTCTGTTACCCAAGGATTTCTACTAGCCCTCGTCTTTGTATCTACTTGATCCTCTGCTGCCTTCACTACTTCATCCCTCAGAGCTACCCATTCTTATTCTACTGTATTTCTTTCCACCATTCCTGTCAATTGTTCCCTTATGCTCTCCCTGAAACTCTCTACAACCTCTGGTTCTTTCAGTTTATCCAAGTCCCATCTCCTTAAATTCCCACCTCTTTGCAGTTTCTTCAGTTTTAAGCTACAGTTCATAACCAATAGATTGTGGTCAGAGTCCTCATCTGCCCCTGGAAATGTCTTACAATTTTAAACCTGGTTCCTAAATCTCTGTCTTACCATTATATAATCTATCTGAAACCTTTTAGTATCTCCAGGATTCTTCCATGTATACAACCTTCTTTTAAGATTCTTGAACCAAGTGTAAGCTATTATTAAGTTATACTCTGTGCAAAATCTACCAGGCGGCTTCCTCTTTCATTTCTTAGCCCCAATCGATGTTCACCTACTATGTTTCCTTCTGTCCCTTTTCCTACTCTCGAATTCCGGTCACCCATGACTATTAAATGTTCGTCTCCCTTCACTACCTGAATAATTTCTTTTATCTCATCATACATTTCTTCAATTTCTTCATCATCTGCAGAGCTAGTTGGCATATAAACTTGTACTACTGTAGTAGGTGTGGGCTTCGTGTCTATCTTGGCCACAATAATGCGTTCACTATACTGTTTGTAGTAGCTTACCCGCACTCCTATTTTTTTATTCATTATTAAACCTACTACTGCATTACCCCTATTTGACTGTGTGTTTATAACCCTGTATTCACCTGACCAAAAGTCTTGTTCTTCCTGCCACCGAACGTCACTAATTCCCACTATATCTAACTTCAACCTATCCATTTTCCTTTTTAAATTTTCTAATCTACCTGCCCGGTTAAGGGATCTGACATTCCACGTTCCGATCCGCAGAACGCCAGCTTTTATTGGCAAGCAGTACCGCTTAACAACGCAAATTAAAGTAACAAACTCACAAATGTGTTTTAAAGTGTAGTAGTATGACAGATCGTTCTTGTTTATGTGTAAAAGTAACACGCTCCACTATTCAGTGTCCTCCCAGATAGTCAGAAACACCACAGTAAATTTAGAAAAGGAATTTATGCCGTAAATGGCAACATATTTAAGAAATTAACATGAAAGGAATCCAACAGAGACCTTTCAATGTTACTTTGGCTGAAATGAGCACGTAGGTGCGAAGCCACACAGCTACTAGTAGTTGGACAAACTATCATTGAAGTAACTGAAGTACAAAGCCTGTAATGGCTAGCCCCCTATATAGTAGAAGTTAAGTTGCTTGGTCATCTGCTCTTGATCAACTGGGCAGAATCTGGAGCGGCGCTCGTAGAGCTGCACAGCGCCGGCTAGAGGGCGCTGTCGTCGGTCTTGGTGTCGTAGTGCCAACCTAACAACTTTGCACCTACGCCGTTTCGTCGTATCTATCGGTACCACAGTTCCTTTGAAACGGCACGACCGACTTCGTTCCCCATCCTTCCATAATCCTATAAGACCCCCAAACAACCCAAACCAACCCAACCCACCATGGTCCATACATCGATATCTGTTTCAAACCCGTCAACGTGTCGAATTTTCTGCCTATGAACTACGATTTGCAGACAGCATTGGTATTCTGTTATCATATGAATAAAACTGCTGCAGAATAGCATCGAATGCTTGTCGAAGCTTTCAGCGAACAATGTCTGGGGTAAACACAGTGTTTCGAGTGGTTCAAAAAATTCAAAACTGGTGATTTTGACTTCAGAAAGGTCAAGCGCGGGAAACCACCGGAAAAGTTTGAAGACAACGAATTATAGGCCTTATTGGATAAAGATGATATTCAGACTTAACAGGAACTCGCGGAACAATTGAGTGTGACGCAGAAAGCCGTTTCTCGTCGGTTGAAATCTATGGGAAAGGTGCAGAAAGTGGGAAAATGGGTTCCGCATGAACAGAATGAAAGACAACAAGCAAATCGAAAGACCACTTGTGAAATGCTGCTTGCCACATACAAGTCGTTTCTCTATCTAATAGTGACAGGTGATGAAAAATGGATATATTCTGAGAATTCTAAGCGTCTTAAATCGTGGGTGAATCCAGCAAAACCGTCGACATCCATTGCAAGACCAAATGCTTTGGAAAGAAGACTATGGTCTGTGTTTGGTGAGATCAAAAGGATGTCATCTATTATGAGCTACTAAAATCTGGTGAAACCGTTAACACTGATCGCTACCAACAGCAAATGATCGATTTAAATCGAGTATTACGTTAAAAACGACCGGGATATGCAAAAAGTCAACAGAAAGTCATATTCCTCCATGACAGCGTCCCATCACACGCAGCAAGACGGGTCAAAGAAACGATCGAGGCGTTCAGTTGGGAAATACTAGGGCATGCGTCTTATTCTCCAGACTTGGTTTCCTCAGATTATCATCTACACTCCTGGAAATGGAAAAAAGAACACATTGACACCGGTGTGTCGGACCCACCATACTTGCTCCGGACACTGCGAGAGGGCTGTACAAGCAATGATCACACGCACGGCACAGCGGACACACCAGGAACCGCGGTGTTGGCCGTCGAATGGCGCTAGCTGCGCAGCATTTGTGCACCGCCGCCGTCAGTGTCAGCCAGTTTGCCGTGGCATACGGAGCTCCATCGCAGTCTTTCAGTTGACGGACTTTGAGCGAGGGCGTATAGTGGGCATGCGGGAGGCCGGGTGGACGTACCGCCGAATTGCTCAACACGTGGGGCGTGAGGTCTCCACAGTACATCGATGTTGTCGCCAGTGGTCGGCGGAAGGTGCACGTGTCCGTCGACCTGGGACCGGACCGCAGCGACGCACGGATGCACGCCAAGACCGTAGGATCCTACGCAGTGCCGTAGGGGACCGCACCGCCACTTCCCAGCAAATTAGGGACACTGTTGCTCCTGGGGTATCGGCGAGGACCATTCGCAACCGTCTCCATGAAGCTGGGCTACGGTCCCGCACACCGTTAGGCCGTCTTCCGCTCACGCCCCAACATCGTGCAGCCCGCCTCCAGTGGTGTCGCGACAGGCGTGAATGGAGGGACGAATGGAGACGTGTCGTCTTCAGCGATGAGAGTCGCTTCTGCCTTGGTGCCAGTGATGGTCGTATGCGTGTTTGGCGCCGTGCAGGTGAGCGCCACAATCAGGACTGCATACGACCGAGGCACACAGGGCCAACTCCCGGCATCATGGTGTGGGGAGCGATCTCCTACACTGGCCGTACACCACTGGTGATCGTCGAGGGGACACTGAATAGTGCACGGTACATCGAAACCGTCATCGAACCCATCGTTCTACCATTCCTAGACCGGCAAGGGAACTTGCTGTTCCAACAGGACAATGCACGTCCGCATGTATCCCGTGCCACCCAACGTGCTCTAGAAGGTGTAAGTCAACTACCCTGGCCAGCAAGATCTCCGGATCTGTCCCCCATTGAGCATGTTTGGGACTGGATGAAGCGTCGTCTCACGCGGTCTGCACGTCCAGCACGAACGCTGGTCCAACTGAGGCGCCAGGTGGAAATGGCATGGCAAGCCGTTCCGCAGGACTACATCCAGCATCTCTACGATCGTCTCCATGGGAGAATAGCAGCCTGCATTGCTGCGAAAGGTGGATATACACTGTACTAGTGCCGACATTGTGCATGCTCTGTTGCCTGTGTCTATGTGCCTGTGGTTCTGTCAGTGTGATCATGTGATGTATCTGACCCCAGGAATGTGTCAATAAAGTTTCCCGTTCCTGGGACAATGAATTCACGGTGTTCTTATTTCAATTTCCAGGAGTGTATTTGCATCATTGGGACACGCTCTCCCTGAACAACGTTTCAATTCGTATGAAAATGTACACAAATGGCTCGCTGACTGGTTCGCTTGAAAAGAAGAAGTGTTTCTTTGGTGTGGCATTCATAGCCTTTTAGAGAGGTGGGGCAAATATATAATTAGCAATGGAAATTAATCTGAATAAAATATTGTTTTCCTCTTTCAAACAGCAGACGTGTAATTATTTCTTCGGATTTCCGGTTTAATACTTCTACACCTGGTAAAATGTTTGGTGCAAAAAAATTTAACTGCATCACATACTTATCTTTGTACCTGATGATGGCATAATAACCGGATACCTGTTCATATTACAAATAATAAATATTGTAGAATATTACACCAGTGTCCTGTGTGTTTCATTCATAATGATTCCTAGATGTATTGGGCTCTGCTTACGTGGTTCTTAGGTGGCACCGGAAGTCACATGTAGCTTCCTTCTTGATTATCTAGGAGGAATGCAGTAAGTCAGTTTTATTTGTCTTAGGCTGAAGTCTCCATTTAGAGAAGTAATCATTCAGTTTCATCAGACCTCTTATCAGCAGTCAGGGTGCATTAGGTCTTTACTCTGAAAGACTAACGCTAGGTCATCTAAATACTGGATTTTCGTACAGTCCGTGTCTGGCATACCATGGGGATACATGTGGCATATCATGGGCAGCAAGGAAGAAGCCTCCCTGAAGATTGTGGGTACTTCAGTCGGGCGTTCCTTGGGCAAAGGTCAACACAGGCTGTTACACAGCAACAAGTGTGCAAAAGAACCGGGGCGGATGAAGTGTCTACATGCATAAATAGGTTTGTACGGAACCTTCGGTGCGCCAGTCTTACTCGCACTTATCGGGATCTATTGTATGTGATAACACCCTGCTATTGTTAATTTTTGGCGCAATCTATTCTGAGTTTTAAGATTTTTCAAATCGGTTTCTATGACTTGTGTGCGGCGATTTCGTGCCATCAGGTGGTCTGCAAATATTGAATGGGAACCATTATATTTAACACTTTTAGATATTGTGTACATCTGGTCCTGAAGCTGCTACATGTTTGATCCACATACACACACTGTCGGCACAAGTGTGTGTGCGGATTATGCCAGCTAGCGCGGTATTCAAAGCGGAGCCAAAAGAATTTTGACAGGAGCATGTTGTTGAAACTCTGCCGCATAGGCCGTCAAGCCAGTTGCTGCGTCCAGAGGCATGCGCAAGGAGGGAGCGTGGGAGGGTGAAAGGGTGTGGATACAGGTTTCTTATGCATTACACAAGTCTGACGAATTTCTGCCTATCATCGTCTACAACTTACTGAGCTGTAGCCGGCCGCTGTGGCCGGGCGGTTCTAGGCGCTTCAGTCTGGAACCGCGCGATCGCTCCGGTCGCAGGTTCGAATCCTGCCTCGGGCATGGATGTTTGTGATGTCCTTAGGTTAGTCAGATTTAAGTATTTCTAAGTTCTAGGGGACTGATGACCTCAGATGTTCAGTCCCATAGTGCTCAGAGCCATTTGAAGCATTTTTTACTAAGCTGTAGATTTCATTTTACCGAGCGTGTGACTAAGCTACTGTTTACAAGGCTATTGATAGATAATATTACGTTCACTGCGGGATAGAGTACAGAGAAGAATGAAGTGAAGATTGCTGGAATTGGTTCACATGTGGCCCTTGATCATCTTTGTATATTTGTTTGTGGTGTTCTGAATTTTATCGTCACGGACAATGATCCATTTTCTCATGGTACTGGTTGGCTAACTGTTGCTATTGTTCGTTGTGGATCTATTGGTAGTATTGGCGGCCCTGAAAGTTTCAGTGATCATGATATTATTACTTACGGTACTTTTGATACTGGTGAAGATTACAATAAGGGGAAGCATTAGTTTTATTCTACAGTGCCTTTTGTCGCGGACACACGTGATCGTCGTAAGGTTGATGAAGATGAGAGTGTATACAGGGTGTTTCAGAAGCTATGGTCAATTATTCACACATGGGAAGTACAGGCCAAAAGCCGGCCAGGGTGAGGACAAGGCGTGGGTCGTGCTTGGGTAGCTCAGATGGTAGAGCACTTGCCCGCGAAAGGCAAAGGTCCCGAGATCGAGTCTCGGTCAGGCACACAGTTTTAATCTGCCAAGAAGTTTCATGACTGTATATTATCATAAATAAAGATTGCGCTGCCATACTGTCGGTGTGGCCTTTCAGCTACTAGTCGCATGCCGTTTATCTTGGGTCTTTTCAGTGTGCTATCTCTGTGAGTTTCTTGTAGACACAGGACGTTACATTTCTCTTTCTGACAGAGGTCTTGTAGTAGACGTTCTTTGCATGCAGACAGGCCTTCAATATTTATAGAGATAATCGTCAGTGCTGGGCCTGATAAGGTCCTTTTCTGTAGGATTGGCATGTTGCTTCTGGAGTGAAAGGATCAGCCGGTATACAACCGCCCAG
Source organism: Schistocerca nitens (assembly GCF_023898315.1). Classification (NCBI taxonomy): domain Eukaryota; kingdom Metazoa; phylum Arthropoda; class Insecta; order Orthoptera; family Acrididae; genus Schistocerca; species Schistocerca nitens. The sequence goes on along the minus strand of NC_064623.1, from coordinate 57,284,626 downwards.
GGGACGCCCGAGACCTCCTGCAGTCCGAAGAGAAGCGGCAGCCTATAGTGAAAGAGCGAGGGCTGAGATGGCAGAGAGCCACCCCCTCCACAGAACTCAGCCAGCACCAAACGCTTGAAATCTAGACGCAGTTTTCTCAGAGCAACCGAAGATTTTAGCGACCAACCTGGATCCAGGGTGGAGAGATGGAAGCGGTCGGGAGAAGGGCACTGGATGGAACCAAAGGAAGAATTGGCGCCAGGTTACGATGAGGATTGGGTGGTCTGGAGATCACTAAACAGGCTACGCACCAACACTGCACGGTCAAGAGATAACCTTCTGAAGTGGGGATATTCTACGACATCTAATCTCTGCGACTGTGGAGAGGTGCAGACGACCCAGCACATGTATAACTGCCCTGAATGTCCTTCACACTGCACTTTAGAGGATATGATGTTGGCAACCACAAATGCTGTCGACGTAGCTCGCTTATGGGCCAAAGGCCTATAACATTTTGTTTCTGTGCACACATATTTGTATATATATTTTTATATATTTTCGTATGCCTGTAATTAATTTTTTTTCTGTGTGCTATTCATTTTTTTATATTCCTGTATCCATGGTGCTTCTGACACGAATAAAAAAAATCATAAATAAAGATTCCTTTCGTTATAAAAACAGAAAAAGGACATATTGATCTTGCCAAAAGACGGGAAGAGACGCTTCTAGGCGTTGTAGCTGTCACGGGCAGCGTGGCACGTTCAACGTGTGAGGCATCTCTGGGTATCTCTGTGGGAGCGCGCCTCGATTGCGTGTTTGCGCAACACGGAGCTATCGTTACGTAACATCCGGTCTCGGATTTTTTTGTATTTTTATGTCGTTCATCACAAATTACACTACTGGCCATTAAAATTACTACACCACGAAGATGACGTGCTACAGACGCGAATTTTAACCGACAGGAACAAGATGCTGTGATATGCAAATAATTAGCTTTTCAGAGCATTCACACAAGGTTGGCGCCGGTAGCGACACCTACAACGTGCTGACATGAGGAAAGTTTCCAACCGATTTCTCATACACAGTTGACCGTCGTTGCCTGGTGGAACGTTGTTGTGATGCCTCGTGTAAGGAGGAGAAATGCGTACCATCACGTTTCCGACTTTAATAAAGGTCGGATTGTAGCCTATCGCGATTGCGGTTTATCGTATCGCGACATTGCTGCTCGCGTTGGTCGACATCAAACGACTGTTAGCAGAATATGGAATCGGTGGGTTCAGGAGGGTAATACGGAACGCCGTGCTGGATCCAAACGGCCTCGTATCACTAGCAGTCGAGATGAAGGCATCTTATCCGCATGGCTGTAACTGATCGTGCAGCCACATCTCGATTCCTGAGTCAACAGATAGGGACGCTTACAAGACAACAACCATCTGCACGAACAGTTCGACGACGTTTGCAGCAGCATGGACTATCAGCTCGGAAACCGTGGCTGCGGTTACCCTTGACGCTGCATCACAGACAGGAGCGCCTCCGATGGTGTACTCAACGGCGAACCTGGGTGCACGAATGGCAAAACGTAATTTTTTCGGATGAATTCAGGTTCTGTTTACAGCATCATGATGGTCGCATCCGTGTTTGGTGACATTGCGGTGAACGCACATTGGAAGCGTGTATTCGTCATCGTCATACTGGCGTATCACCCGGCGTGATGGTATGGGGTGCCATTGGTTACACGTCTCGATCATCTCTTGTTCGTATTGACGGCACTTTGAACAGTGAACGTTACATTTCAGATGTGTTACGACCCGTGGCTCTACCCTTCATTCGATCCCTGCGAAACCCTCCATTTCAGGAGGATAATGCACGACCGTATATTGCAGGTCGTGTACGGGCCTTTCTGGATACAGAAAATGCTGCCCTGGCCAACACATTCTCCAGATCTCTCACCCACTGAAATCGTCTGGTCAATGTTGGTCGAGCAACTGGCTCGTCACAATACGCGTCACTACTCTTGATGAACTGTGGTATCGTGTTGAAGCTGTACGGGCAGCTGTACCTGTACACGTCATCCAAGCTCTGTTTGACTCAATACCCAGGAGTATCAAGGCCGTTGTTACGGCCAGAGGTGGTTGTTCTGGGTACTGATTTCTCAGGCTCTATGCACCCAAATTGCGTGAAAATGTAATCACATGTCAGTTCTAGTATATTTGTCCAATGAATACCCGTTTATCATCTGCATTTCTTCTTGGTGTAGCAATTTTAATGACCAGTAGTGTATTATGATTCCTTGATGTGGTGACATTTTCGGCGCTGTTTTGCTGTCAAGATGGAAGCGGAACTTTACGCAGCTTTTCTCTGTATTTTCCTCGTACAGCCCTACCCGCTGCAGAAAGGAACCGCTGGAGTATCGTGAAGCGTGGATCCCGGTACAAAGTAAGCAAGGCGGTGGTATATGGGTCTGTCATCTGTACGCAACTTCCTCGAGAACAGCCCCTCGCCTCGCTTCACAACGGGGTCTCAGTAATAGTGTACCAGTTGTCTGTGGGCAAGGAAGACCCGTGGTAGTTGGCAATCCTACATTCAGATTTACACGGCGCAGCTGTTGCAGTAGTACCTGAAGAATACAACCATGATGTACTTCATCTGTGAGTCCACATGCATCGGTCGAATCAGACATTCCCGTTTTATGCGGTGCGAAAGAAGGAAAAAGGTTTGAAACTTCGCGGTCGAAACGATGTCCTCTCTAGCAATTGCAACATTTTTAGCTTTAAGGGGTATACAAGATGAATCACCTAAAACTTGCATTGCACATACTGCGAAAATTGTAACTGCTACTGATGTGCGGTTTTCACAGAATGGATTGGTAATTAGGGGCTCGTATTGTTAGCCAATCTACAGATTGTAATAATAGAGGCATAGGTGGAAAAATGGGCCCCTGCTGATATTATGGGCCCCCTACATATTTGGAAGTACAGGCCATAAATTCTAGCGGAGAGCACATGAACTACTAGAACTAGTTGCCAAACTTCACTGTAGAATGTGCAGACGTAGTAGCTGTCATGGTTTGTGAGTAGCTGTGCTGTGAATTTTTTCGCTGTCATCAAAAGTTTGAAGGGTTAGTGTTTATTTGAATGAAACTCAAATTTCTAACATGTTATTACTAAAACTAAGGTAAGGTACGTATTTGGTTTGTTGTTGGGATGCCGTTTTACATTAATTAACGTCGGTTGCGAACCAAACTAACCGTAGGCAAAATCTTTTTTCCCAAGATGTCGAGCGTGGATATATGGGCCCCTTTTGCTGCTGGTATTATGGGCCCCGTAAAACCAATCAGATTTTATGGGACCATTTACAAATATTGCTACTCTTTATGTTCCACATGCCTCGAAGACATCTTGTACCACCAAAAAAATCGAAACGGCAATCGTGGGACAAAGCAAATATGTCAAATGCTATTGTAGCTATTAAAGAGAAAAAAATGGGGTTGAAAAAAGCGGTTAAAGTGTACTCTGTCCCTCGTTCTACGCTCCAAAGGCTTTCACGAATCGATAAACCGGTCGAAGAAATAGTTAATATTAAACTGGGCCGTCCACCGGTTTTACCACAGGGACTTGAGGACGAACTGGTTAAATATCTTCTCATTATGGAATCCAAATTCTACAGCCTTACCAGAAGTGACGTCAGGCGCATGGCCTACCAGCTTTGCACAAGAAATAAAATCCCTCATCCATTTGTAAAGGGCGAAGTTTCTGGTCGAACTTGGTTTGACCATTTTATGTCACGGCACAAAAATATTCTCTCTATTTTGAAGCCATCCGCAACTTTGATTTCACGTGCTAATGAGTTTAATAAACAAGCTGTCGAAAATTTCTTCAGTTTACTTGAAGCTGCGTTCAGTAACTACAAATATCCTGCAGACAGAGTTTTTAATGTAGATGAGTCAAAAAATGGCTCTGAGCACTATGGGACTTCTTGGGCCATCAGTCCCCTAGACCTTAGAACTACTTAAACCTAACTAACCTAAGGACATCACACACATCCATGCCCGAGGGAGGATTCGAACCTGATTCGAACGCGGTTCCAGACTGTAGCGCCTAGAACCGCTCGACCACCCCAGCCGGCAGACGAGTCAGGTCTTAGTGTCGTTCAAAGAAAAATTTCTCGTGTCATCGGCCTGAGGGGAAAAAGGCAAGTTGGTGCATTGTCTGCAGCTGAAAGAGGATCACTTGTAAAGTGTAAAAAGATGCTTGTGAATAGACTAGGCATAGGCTGTGAAAATCATCCCACCAGTAGACTAATTAACAATGTTCAGAGTGAATCTTTCTTTCATTATACACAAAAATTAAATAAAATTATTTCTGAAATTTTTGTTTCTTTTTATTTCAAACTACCTTGGGGCCCATATTACCAGCACAAACTCTTGACCCAACAAAATGCAGACTATCAGGAAAAATAAAATTTTGTTTTAACTATTAAAAAGTTGAACCAAAACATGTCGTAACTATTTGCAGGACATACTAGAGAAATGCTTTATGTTAATTTCAGGTGATTATACTAAAAATAAAAGGTGTTATATAAAAAAAACAAAGTGGGGGCCCATTTATCCACCTTTACCTGTACTTATAAGGTATATTTTTGTGCAAACGTTCACTGTTTTAAAGGGAACAATATCTATTGACATTAACAAACTAAACGCAGGATAAACTAGAATTTCAGCGGTGTTTGTTGGAGGACTCTAGTGCGAATCGTTTACGAGATACCGTGTTTCGAAAAGCATCCAAACTAACTATTGTTTGCACCCTTTAACTTGCGTAGTTGTTAGGTACGAAGTCGTTATGTTTCCTTACAGTGTGCTTGTGTGTCCCTTAAGTGCATGGTTCAAATGGCTCTGAGGACTATGTGACTTAACATCTGAGGTCATCAGTCCCCTAGAACTTAGAACTACTTAAACCTAACTAACCTAAGGACATCACACACATCCATGTCCGAGGCAGGATTCGAACCAGCGACCGTAGCGGTCGCACGGTTCCAAACGCCTAGAACCGCTCAGCCACACCGTCCGGCTGCTAGCCAGTTACTGCGTGATAGTCCAAGCAATAGGTCGTGAGTTGACTATGGGATTTACCAATGCGGAAAAAGCCGACAGGCTCGTGGTGTATCGAGAGTGTAGGAAGAATCCAGTTCGTTGTTACACGGTTATAAACAAAACAAAGCTAAAATAAACTCCGTCCGAACAGGCTGTGGAAGGCCCACAGGCGTCACTGGATGCGGATACGGAGGGGCATGTGGTTTGCACACCGCTCTCCCGGCCGTCTGTCAGTTTCCGAGACTGGAGCCTCTACTTCTCAATCAAGCAGCTCCTCAGTTTGCCTCACAAGGGCTGAGTGCACCCCACTTGCCAACAGCGCTCGGCAGACTGGATGGTCACCCATCCAAGTGCCAGCCCAGCCCGACAGCGCTTAACTTCGGTGATCTGACGGGAACCGGTATTACCACTGCGGCAAGGCCGTTGGCTATACAGTGTATGCGGCAAGATATTCCAATAGACCTCAACCAACTCGGCAATTACCAACCTCTTCAACCAGCCACGTGAAAGTGATAGTGTAACACTTAGACAGTGTAACAGAAGTAAACAAGTGACGGCAGAAGAGAGGAAAATAAATGTTCTTGCTGCTGTTGCACTTGATCCGCACGTTAGCTGCAGCAAAATCGCACGTGGAAGTGACGTAACCCAGGCGAGTGTCTTACGCATTCTCTATCGACATAGGTTCCATCCTTATCACATCTGTCTCCATCAAACCACTGCGTACAAACGATTATGAGGATCCATTTCATAATATGTATGTTTGCACAAAAGATACACTTCATAAGCATTATTACAATCTGTTGACTGGCTAACAATACGAGCCCCTGGCAGCCAATCGATTCTGTGAAAATCGTACATCAACAGTACCTTCTATTTCCGCAATATTTGCAGTGCAAGTTTTAGGTGATTCGTCCTGTGCAATAGCTTCACATACAGTCATAATCTTATGAGTTCAGCAGGCTATGGCTGCACAATAATGAGAAAAACTGAAGGGGCGATGATATAGACTTTCCTTAGGCCGATATTATACTATCACATTTCTTTGAGAAAGATATATGATGACATATTCGTCAAATTTCTTTGACAAAGATCTTTGACGTGGCGCTAAAAGGGGTATTACACTGTCGTTATATTTTTCGTCAAATTTCAAGATGGTGGACAACAACTTGCTAGTAGCACAATTGCATTCTGTGTTCATTTGAAAGAAAAACGGCGGAAAAGAAGGAAACATACTTAGATGAAGCCACAGGTATTATATGGAGATAGAAAAGCTGCTGGTGGAGGAGGTCTAATCTTATATATAAATTACTTGCGGATGGATGAGAGTGTATTTAAGTATTTGCTCAGTAAAGTGGCTTCTCATATTACTAAACAGAACACTGGCTTGTGAAATGTTATACCTGCAGAAGAAAGGCAAACTACGACACTGAGATTTCTTGGTAGAGGAGAGAGCTACTCTAATTTAGAACACATCACTCGAATATCACATTGCACATTAACCACAATAATTCCATAAATGTGTGAAGCGATTTATTAAGCACTGAACGGGGAATATGTGTAGGTAAGTAAATAATTAGTAAACTATATGGACAATAAGAACTATTTTTATTATTGAATAATTTTATTAATGGAATTAGTGTTCGAAGGACTACAAAATTAATAAAAGGTATGAAAGAGCTGAAGCGCTTTTGAACATCAGAGGTTCAGAGTTAAAAATAGACAAAGCAGAATGGAAAGCTGAGAAAGAATTTTTTATTTTAGAGTGTGACCGCATCCTCTATTCTGGTTTGCTGGAAAGCTGCCTGGATGTTCCCAGATGTGGAGGTGGATGGCTGTAGCTGTGATTGTGGACATGAAATCGTATACAGCATATTCCACCCGCCCATCAACACAATTAACAGCATGGGTGCCCCTTGCTAACCCCCCCCCCCCACCCTAGTCGAAGTTATTAAAAAAAAAAGAGTCGAAGGAACACACCAACTTTAAAGCCATGTTGACAGACACACTACAGAGATGCCACATAGCTGAAGCGACGCCAGCGCCCCAAGACGTTACATTTCATATTGCAGTGAACAAAAGACGAATGACTTTTATAATCAAATCTACGGCAACGCCCTATATTTGATCATAATTATTTGACAACAGGCGAGATTTGACAAATTTCCCTATTACTTCGTCAAATTTCTTTGACATAAATGTTTGACATGTCAACTTTGACAAAGAAATATGATAGTGTAATACCGGCCTGAGTCTCAAGCTGTTAAAAGACGATTCTGCTGGCCTATTTGGATGTGGTTTTGGAAGGTTTCTCACTTTTATCTATTCTGATACACCCAGACTTTAGGTAACGAAGCAAAATAACTGGTTTTCTTTCTTTTCCAATTTTAGTTCTGTCAGTCGACATGAAAAAGTAGAAAGCATTAAACTGATCAAATAAGTACGTTAACGTTGTCATGTTTTGTACGCAAAGAAATTCATGGAGACGACATAAAATTTAATAAGCCTTTTCTCAAAGCTTACAGCTTTCTCTTGAACTTTGGGCAGTATTAACGTTTCTATTAATATCCAGCATGGATTTCTCAGTCGTTCTATTTTCCGTCTCAGATTCTTAAATTTCGTTTCATTTCACATTTTGAGGCTATAAATATTTTTTGGTAGTATCTTCTAGCTTTATTTCATAAGTCTTTGGATAGACTGAATTTAATCATATGAGGGTGGAATTTAGGTCGTCGAAGCAAAAAGGACGAAGTACGAGGGTCACTCCAAAACAAATGCGCACTATTTTTGTAAAAATACACTTTTCATTCTGCATGTGTGAAAGTTTTACTGTGTGTAGATACATCCTTCCCGCTTGTTTTCAAACTCAGTCCAACCTGTTCCCGTGAGTGGCGCCGTCACAGCATGTCTTCCAGATGGCTGCTACACTTGACGTTCGTCAGAAGCAACGTGCTGTCATAGGATTCCTGTGCTGTGAAAATGAGACTGTGGGAAACACCCACAAGAGGTTGAAAAATGTGTATGGAGATGCTGCTGTCGATCGCAGTACAGTTAGTCGGTGGGCAATCAGGTTACGTGATGAAAGCGGGCACGGCAATATTGAGGATTGTCCTCGCAGCGGCAGGCCTCGTACTGCACACACTCCAGATAATGTGCAGAGAGTTAACGAATTGGTTACTGCTGACAGACGCATCACAGCGAACGAATTGTCACGCTACATTGGGATAGGGGAAGGAAATGTTTGCAGAATACCGAAAGTGTTGGCGTTAAAAAAGGTTTGTGCCAGGTGGGTTGCCAGGATGTTGACAATGGCTCACAAAGAAACAAGAAAAACGGTATGCAGCGAACTTTTGGAACAGTACGAGAATGGTGGAGATGAATTTCTTGGAAGAATTGTGACTGGAGATGAAACATGGCTCCATCATTTTGGACCGGAGACGAAGAGGCAATCAATGGAGTGGCATCATGCAAATTCACCCAAGAAAAGAAAATTCAAAACCACACCTTCTGCTGGAAAAGCTATGGCTATAGTGTTTTTTGATTCTGAAGGACTCTTGCTTGTGGACATCATGCCAAGTGGAACCACTACAAATTCTGATGCATATGTGACGACACTGAAGAAACTTCAAGCTCGACTGAGTCGTGTTCGACCACATCGGCAAAAGCAGGATGTTTTGCTGTTTCACGACAATGCACGGCCACATGTCAGTCAAAAAACCGTGGAGGCGGTCACAAAACTCGGATGGACAACATTGAAACACCCGCCTTACAGTCGTGACCTGGCTCCATGTGACTATCATCTCTTTGGAAACTGAAAGACTCTCTTCGTGGAACAAGGTTTGAAGATGATGACTCCCTTGTGCACGCTGCCAAACAGTGGCTCCAACAGGTTGGTCCAGAATTTTGCCATGCCGGTATACAGGCGCTGGTTCCAAGAAGGCGTAAGGCAGTTGATAGGGATGGAAATTATGTGGAGAAATGAAAATATTGTTCCTAAAGGATGTATCTACACACTGTAAAACTTTCAAACATGTAGAATAAAAGATGGATTAAAAAAAAAAATAGTGTGCATTTCATTTAGAGTGACCCTCGTAATTTTCATATCAATAGAAAAAGTATGTATCTTAAATGTGCAGTTGAAATGCTTACTGTTTGGATATCAGTCTATTTATGCTCACTAATGAAAGTTTTGTGAACTTGTCAAATTTCGTCACTGGGGAACGACACGACATGGAATCAGATATACCAAAAACGGCGGTTTCACAAGTTTGCCCACTCTTGGAAAAATCTCTGCTGTGGTCTCAGTTTAGTTGTTAATTGCAAGTGGGAAGTCGGCTTGAGACCGCACAAGCTGCCGCCCTCGCACTTGGTTTCGTGGTGAAGCAGGTGCCTACGGCGAACTATGAGATTTCTGGCTTTAGAAACCTCGGGCGGACTCCAGCTGTGTCATTGCGGCAGTCTCTTCATTGTCCACACACACACACAGGATACGACTCTACCTCCTCCCGCTCCACCCCCCCCCCCCCCCCCCCCGCACCAACCGCCCAGCACAGACAGACCTGTTCTGCAGTTCCCACGGCGCGCAGCCATCCCCGCATTGTGTGTGTCACTGTATTGTGCTCGAGAGAACGGCAGAACAACCCCCCGCCGCATTCTGCAAACGCTGCTGGTCCTCCTTTCTGTCAAGCACACAGAACTGTCGTTCGAAACCGCCGGGATAGCTCGATCAGGCTGTGCCGGAATGAAACTAAACATTTCTGGTCTACATTTCACGTTACCTCCACTGTACTTTTGAAGCCAGGACAAGACGCTGGTGCATTTAACAGGTACAGGCCAATACCCCTTTGATACCATCAACTGAAGCTACTGTGGAACCTCTAGAATTCATAGAAACTGGGGCGAATTCCAGTGCGAATTATTGAAAGGACAACTGAGAAAGTGAGTGGCAAAGGTAGACGCGTTTGCTCCGGTATTTATTTATTTATTTAACCTGATCAGATTAGGGCCATCAGGCCCTCTCTTACATTGGCCCAGTGCTCCACACATGCAGCTTTTCACACATCAGAGTTACATCGTGACAATAGTTTAAATAAGAAAATTAGATTACTCTACTGACAATATGAATAATGAGTAATGACTAAGACCTAATAAAGAAATGCTGGCAGTATTTTTACAACTGGTCCGATACATACAAATTATGATAAAAGCAGTAATAACAACAGTAAAAAAATCAAATAATAATGATAAACACGAGAAAAATTGGTAATAATAATGAATATTTGTGCAGATGTACTTTCATATCTTTGGTGTGTAAAGTAGATGTCCGCAGCTCGTGGTCGTGCGGTAGCGTTCCCGGGTTCGATTCCCGGCGAGGTGAGGGATTTTCTCTGCCTCGTGATGACTGGGTGTTGTGTGATGTCCCTAGGTTAGTTATGTTTAAGTAGTTCTAAGTTCTAGGGGACTGATGACCATAGATGTTAAGTCCCATAGTGCTAAGAGCCATTTGAACCATTTTTGTAAAGTAGATGTTTACTAGTATAGCGAGTTTTGGGGAAGGAAGATTTAGGGAGGGGAAAAAGAGGGAAGTAATGAGGTGAAGTGCTTTCATGTTACTTAAGTAAATACGTCATTAACTGTTTTTTGGAGCCGGACATGTTTTTAAGTTCTCTAACATAACGAGGGAGTTTATTCCAGAGCCGGGTTCCCGCTACTGTAAAGGACTTGGAGAAGGTGACTGAGCGATGTAATGGAACAGAGAGGATTTTATTATGATGGGAATGTGTGTTTCTGTCATGTTGTTCCGACATAAGCGTTAGGGACGAGGAGAGATATGAGGGACAGTGTACATTTATGAGGCAGTAGATGAGACAGAGTGTATGGAAATCTCTGCGTTTGTCTGCACGCAGCCAGGACAATTTGGCATATGCTGGTGAAATGTGATCAAAAAGTCGAACGTCGCAGATATATCGGACGCAGGCATTCATAACCAGCTCCAGACGTCGCGAATTTTCCTGAGAGAGGCCTTGTAGGATAGTATCGTTGTAGTCAATGATTGGGAGTACAAGTGTTTGTACTAATTTCTTTTTCAGATCGAAAGGGAAGAGTTTTTTATTTTTTTGTAGGACATGAAGGGATGCTGATGCTTTTTTGCACACTGCAGTTACGTGCTCTGTCCAATTTAGATTTTCATCTATTATTACTCCCAAACTCTTTGCTGAGGGAGAGAAGTTAGTATCTGTTCCATTTAGGATAAGAGATGGTACAGATTCCAGATGTTTAAGTATCAAAATTTGTAAAAATCAACTTGTTAAATGAATTTCGTTCCTCTCTCATTGAACATTGGTGCATCGGTCATTGTTGACAGTGGCGTGCATTATCGCTGCTGCGTCACATACACGGCTAAGAAGAATGCAATGATTTCAGAATAAAAGCGGCTCACGAAGTTATCTCATTTGCGAGTCGTAGCAATTATACACAGCCATCAGTTTTGTAGGGCTTGTATATGACAAAAACGAGAGCAGGAGATTCACAGTTCGCAGACAATGGCCAGATAGTACGTAATTTGCACTTCCACAAAATAATCGCAAGACTCTATTAAATGATGGGAAGACAGTCTCAGAGCGGTGCTTTACTTACAGGTGAATAAAATCAGTGGCTAAACGCGAAACACATTCGGCCACTTTGTCTCTTTGCAGTTATCTGCAGAGCTCGCAGTTCCATCTAACTTTTCTGAGCAAAATTAAAATACATGTATACTTTAATAATTACGGGTAGCACTTTTAGTTTAAATGAGAACAAGAATCTAAGAGATTTTTAAAATAATTAATTGTAAATGAAATCTGCACTGGAGTGCGAAGGAAACTGGTATAGGCATGCGTATATAAATACCGAGATATGTAAACATGCAGAATACGGCTCAGCGGTCGGCAACGCCCATACAAGGTAACAAGTGTCTGGCATAGTTGTTAGATCGGTTACTGTTGCTACAATGGCAGGTTTAAAGATTTAAGTGAGTTTGAACGTTGTGTTATAGTGAGCGCACGAGAGATGGAGCGCAGTATCTCCGAGGTACCGGTGAAGTGGGGATTTTCACGAGTGCACCGTGAGTATCAGGAAACCGGAAAAATGAAATCTCTGACATGTTGTTGCCGGAAAAAGATTCTGCAAGAACGGGACCAACGACGACTGAAGAGAATCGTCGAACGTGACAGCAGTACAACCCTTCCACAAATTGGTTCAGATTTCAATGCTGGGCCATCAACAAGTGTTGGCGCGTGAACCATTCAACGAAACGTCATCGATATGGGCTTTCGGAGCCGAAGGCCCATTCGTGTGCTCTTGATGACTGCACGACACAAAGCCTTATGCCTCGCCTGTGGCCGTCAACACCAACATTGAACTGTTGACGACTGGAAAAATGTTACCTGGTCGGACGAGTCTCATTTCTAATTGTATCGAGCGCGGATTAACGTGTAAGGGTAGGGAGACAACCTCATGAATCCGTTGTCCCTGCATGTCAGAAGGGGACTGTTCAAGCTGGTGGAGGCTCTGTAATGGTGTGGGACGTGTGCAGTTGGAGTGATGTACGTCTAGATACGACTCTGACTGGTAAACATCCCGTTTGCAACCGTTTATGTCCACTGTGCATTGTGACGGACTTTGGCAATTCCAGTAAGACAATGCGACACTCCACACGTCCAGAATTGCTACAGAGTGACTTCAGGAACACCCTTCTCAGTTTAAACTTTTCCCTGGCCACCAAACTCCCCAGACATGAAATTTATTGAGTATATCTGCGATGGTCAGTTGAATACAGGGTTATAAATACAAAATCAAATAGAGGTAATGCAGGAGTAGGTTTGATAATGAATAAAAAAAATAGCAGTGAGGGTAAACTACTACAAAAACCATAGTGAACGCATTATTGTGGCCCACACCTACCACAGTAGTACAAATTTATATGCCAACTAGCTCTGCAGATGACGAAGAAATTGATGAAATCTATGGTGAGATAAAAGAAATAATTCTAATAGTGAAGGGAGACAAAAATTTAATAGTCATGGGTGACTGGAATTCGATAGTAGAAAAAGAGAGAGAAGGAAATGTAGTAGGTGAATACGGATGGGGGCTAAGAAATGAAAGAGGAAGCCGCCTGGTAGAATTTTGCACAGAGCATAACTTAATCATAGCTAACACATGGTTCAAGAATCATGAAAGAAGGCTGTATACATGGAAGAACCCTGGAGATACTAAAAGGTTTCAGATAGATTATATAATGGTAAGACAGAGATTTAGGAACCAGGTTTTAAATTGTAAGACATTTTGAGGGGCAGATGTGGACTCTGACCACAATCTATTGGTTATGAACTGTAGATTAAAACTGAAGAAACTGCAAAAAGGTGGGAATTTAAGGAGATGGGACCTGGATAAACTGACTAAAGCAGAGGTTGTAGAGAGTTTCAGGGAGAGCATAAGGGAACAATTGACAGGAATGGGGGAAAGAAATACAGTAGAAGAAGAATGGGTAGTTTTGAGGAATGAAAGAGTGAAGGCAGCAGAGGATCAAGTATGGAAAAAGACGAGAGCTAGTAGAAATCCTTGGATAACAGAAGAGATATTGAATTAAATTGATGAAAGGTGAAAATACAAAAATGCAGTAAATGAAGCAGGCAAAAAGGAATACAAACGTCTCAAAAATGAGATCGACAGGTAGTGCAAAATGGCTAAGCAGGGATGGCTAGAGGACAAATGTAAGGATGTAGAGGCTTGTCTCACTAGGGGTAAGATAGATACTGCCTACAGGAAAATTAAAGAGACCTATGGAGAAAAGAGAACCACTTGCATGAGTATCAAGAGCTTTGATGGAAACCCAGTTCTAAGCAAAGAAGGGAAAGCAGAAAGGTGGAAGGGGTATATAGTGGGTCTATACAAGGGCGATGTACTTGAGGACAATATTATGGAAATGGAAGAGGATGTAGATGAAGATGAAATGGGAGATACGATACTGCGTGAAGAGTTTGACAGAGCACTGAAAGACCTGAGTCGTAACAAGGCCCCCGGAGTAGACAACATTCCATTGCAACTACTGACGGCCTTGGGAGAGCTAGTCATGACAAAACTCTACCATCTGGTGAGCAAGGTGTATGAGACAGGTGAAATTCCCTCAGACTTCAAGAAGAATATAATAATTCCAATCCCAAAGAAAGCAGGTGTTGACAGATGTGAAAATTACCGAACTATCAATTTAATAAGTCACAGCTGCAAAATACTAACGCGAATTGTTTACAGACGAATGGAAAAACTGGTAGAAGCCGACCTCGGGGAAGATCAGTTTGGATTCCGTAGAAATGTTGGAACACGTTAGGCAATACTGACATTACGATCTATCTTAGAAGAAAGATTAAGGAAAGGCAAACCTACGTTTTTAGCATATGTAGACTTAGAGATAGCTTTCGATAATGTTGACTGGAATACTCTCTTTCAAATTCTGAAGGTGGCAGGGGTAAAATACACGGAGCGAAAGGCTATTTACAATTTGTAAAGAAAACAGATAGCAGTTATAAGAGTCGAGGGACATGAAAGGGAAGCAGTGGTTGGGAAGGGAGTGAGACAGGGTTGTAGCCTCTCCCCGATGTTATTCAATCTGTATATTGAGGAAGCAGTAAAGGAAACGAAAGAAAAGTTCGGAGTAGGTATTAAAATCCATGGAGAAGAAATAAAAACTTTGAGGTTCGCCGATGACATTGTAATTCTGTCAGAGACAGCAAAGGACTTGGAAGAGCAGTTGAACGGAATGAACAGTGTCTTGAAAGGAGAGTAGAAGATGAACATCAACAAAAGCAAAACGAGAATAATGGAATGTAGTCGAATTATGTTGGGTGATGCTGCGGGAACTAGATTAGGAAATGGGACACTTAAACTAGTAAAGGAGCTTTGCTATTTGGGGCCAAAATAACTGATGATGGTCGAAGTAGAGAGGATATAAAATGTAGAGTGGCAATGGCAAGGAAAGCTTTTGTGAAGAAGAGAAATTTGTTAACATCGAGTATAGATTTAAGTGTCAGGAAGTCGTTTCTGAAAGTATTTGTATGGAGTGTAGCCATGTATGGAAGTGAAACGTGGACGATAAATAGTTTAGACAAGAAGAGAATAGAAGCTTCCGAAACGTGGTGCTATAGAAGAATGCTGAAGATTAGATGGGTAGATCACATAACTAATAAGGAGGTATCGAATAGAATTGGGGAGAAGAGGAGCTTGTAGCCCAACTTGACTAGAAGAAGGCATCGGTTGGTAGGACATGTTTTGAGGCATCAAGGGATCACCAATTTAGTACTGGAGGGCAGCATGGAGGTTAAAAATCGTAGAGGGAGACCAAGAGATGAATACACTAAGGAGATTCAGAAGGATGTAGGTTGCAGCAGGTACTGGGAGATCAAAAAGCTTCCACAGGATGGGGTAGCATGGTGAGCCGCATCAAACCAGTCTCAGGACTGAAGACCACAACAACATTGCAAATATCTGTAAATGACTACTAGTTTTAATTTTAATAATTGTTAGTAGTTGTGGTTGAACGCTGTATTTAGTTAAAGAAGGTTCGTAATCGTAAAAGGCATGTTCCCCCTTTAGTTGCTAGGCTATATGAAATGTGAACAACAAAATAGTTCATAACGCAAGAAACTACTCAACAATCTCTGCCTCGTTCTAGTGCACAAACGAACACACTCAGACAGTCTCCTGCTTAACATTTTATTATTAAAAGAAATGGTTCAAAAATGGCTCGGAGCACTATGGGACTTAACATCTGAGGCCATCAGTCCCCTAGACTTAGAACTACTTAAACCTAACTAACCTAAGGATATCACACGCATCCATGACCAAGGCAGGATTCGAACCTGCGACCGTAGTAGCAGCGGGGTTCCGGACTGAAGCGCCTAGATCCGCTCGGCCAGAGAGGCAGGCCTACTAAAAAAAGTAATGCTGTGATGTTTATTGTTTATTTCATAAGTATTGATTAGTGTTAGTTAAACAAAAGATAAATGAAATGTCAAACGAAATTTCAGTGGTAAAATTGTAGATGTAATATCTTCCAAACTCAATGTTTAATACATTTTATAAATAGCACATGTTAATTTTGCCATATAATTATATGTTGTTTTTGCAATAGAGAAATAGATACGTACTCTCTGCAATGTGTATTACAACAACTCAACAAAGAGACTTACTGCCCTGACACAAACTGCTTGAGATTAACTTTATCTATGCTATTTGGTTTTTTTATGTCTTGCAAAGCATGTCCAACGTGATACCTACGGCTATGAGTGTGAAATACAGTAAAACTGACGTCACCGGGAAACATTCATTATGTTTTCCAGAATGCTGTGTGCACCAACAACCAACCAATATACTAATAACTGTTACTAATGCAGCAAAATCGATCTCGTAATGTGTATAATTCTCGCCACATTCGGTGCTTACATATTTCGTTTATACGTCTTGCCACTGTTACACAGGTCCCACACTGTTGCAGACAATCAATAATATATACCACCTGATGATGAAGCGCTGTGTTGTTCTAAACCGCTAATGGGATAATAAACACTGCAGCACAAAGCAAAAGGCGATCGGTTGCAGTAATTTATAGAAACCTTTAGTTCTCTCAGCCAATGGCCTTGACGCAGTGGTAACACCTGTCCCCGTCAGATCACTAAAGTTAAGCGCTGTCGGGCTGGGCTAGCACTTGGATGGCTGACCATCCAGTCTGCCGAGCGCTGTTGGCAAGCGTTGTGAGGCAAACTGAGGAGCTACTTGATTGAGAAGTAGCGGCTCCGGTCTCGTAAACTGACATACGGCTGGGAGAGCGGTGTGCTGACCACATACCCCTCTGTATCCGCATGCAGAGACTCCTGGCGTTGAGGATGACCCGGCGGCCGGTCGGTACCGTTGGGCCTTCCAAGGCCTGTTCGGGGGCAGTTTTAGTTTTAGCTTATTTTGTTTTAGTTCTGTCAGTTCTTAGACCATTTTATTAATGTGAAGTCTCCTGGATATTGCTCAGGTCGTCCAACTCTGGAGAGGGCTGTAGCCAGCAGGGCGCGCCTGTCGTGTTTACCCCCATACAGTACCCAGAGGCTACAGTCCTTCGATGTCTCTTTCTTCACTCTGCTAAAGAGACTTTACAATGGTGACTGCAGGACGCACTTCAGAAGAAATGCAGGGAAAGGAATTAATAAAGTGACGTTTGGAGCTATTTTTGCCGAAGCTGCGAGTGGGTTCAGTGCTCGTGGGATTCGTTTCTTCGACGAGAATCGCTTGCCTGAGAGCTTTCTGCCACAACCATGCACGAAGACCCCGAATCCTGAGAATCAAACATCAGACCCACAAGCGGCTACAGCAACAGGAAATTGTCGAGGGGAGGAACTGCAGGCACAGCCCACAGCAGAGGTCACCAAAGAAACTGCGAATGGGAGAAGGCGTTTCAAAGAGCTCAGTCCCTTCCACATTACTGCACCATCCAATTAATTCAGTCTTCCTGGGCTGAAAATAACATTTTAAAAGGCAATTAAACTTGTATTAATTCGACCTAAGGTATAAGCGTCTTAGCGATTTAAAACATAAATTTGAAATTTGATTTTTAAATTTATTTTAAAAAATTTCCTCAGGGTGTTTGTTTCATTAAAAGGCACACAAACTCACAAGATAAAATACTTTCAAATGATTCTAGGGGTAGCGTCTTTGATCCATAATCAAAACGTCTTCGGTCCCGGGTTCGATCCCCGCCACTGCCTAAATTTTGATAAATAATCAGCATTGGCGACCGAATACTTCCGGCATAAGAAGTCAGCCTCATTCTGCCAACGGCCTTGTCAAAGAGGGCGGAGGAGCGGATAGAGGTTCGGGGTACTCTCTTGTCCTAGGGGTGGGAAATTTCCCCTAAAGGCGGAAGAATCAGCAATGATCAACGACATGAGGATGCAGAAGGCAATGGAAACCACTGCATTAAAGACACGTAACGTGTATCCACAGGACATATGGCCTGTATTTGAAGAAGTGTCATGATGATCTCTCCATTGGCAAAAGATTCCGGAATAGTCCCCCATTCGGATCTCCGGGAGGGGACTGCCAAGGGGGAGGTTACCATGAGAAAAAGATTGAATAATCAACGAAAGGATAACGTTCTACGAGTCGGGGCGTGGAATGTCAGAAGCTTAAACGTGGTAGGGAAACTAGAAAATCTGAAAAGGGAAATGCAAAGGCTCAATCTAGATATAGTAGGGGTCAGTGAAGTGAAGTGGAAGGAAGACAAGGATTTCTGGTCAGATGAGTATCGGGTAATATCAACAGCAGCAGAAAATGGTATAACAGGTGTAGGATTCGTTATGAATAGGAAGGTAGGGCAGAGGGTGTGTTACTGTGAACAGTTCAGTGACCGGGTTGTTCTAATCAGAATCGACAGCAGACCAACACCGACAACGATAGTTCAGGTATACATGCCGACGTCGCAAGCTGAAGATGAACAGATAGAGAAAGTGTATGAGGATATAGAAAGGGTAATGCAGTATGTAAAGGGGGACGAAAATCTAATAGTCATGGGCGACTGGAATGCAGTTGTAGGTGAAGGAGTAGAAGAAAAGGTTACAGGAGAATATGGGCTTGGGACAAGGAATGAAAGAGGAGAAAGACTAATTGAGTTCTGTAACACGTTTCAGCTAGTAATAGCGAATACCCTGTTCAAGAATCACAAGAGGAGGAGGTATACTTGGAAAAGGCCGGGAGATACGGGAAGATTTCAATTAGATTCCATCATGGTCAGACAGAGATTCCAAAATCAGATACTGAATTGTAAGGCGTACCCAGGAGCAGATATAGACTCAGATCACAATATAGTAGTGATGAAGAGTTAGGCTGAAGTTCAAGACATTAGTCAGGAAGAATCAATACGCAAAGAAGTGGGATACGGAAGTACTAAGGAATGACGAGATACGTTTGAAGTTCTCTAACGCTATAGATACAGCAATAAGGAATAGCGCAGTAGGCAGTACAGTTGAAGAGGAATGGACATCTCTAAAAAGGGCCATCACAGAGGTTGGGAAGGAAAACATAGGTACAAAGAAGGTAGCTGCGAAGAAACCATGGGTAACAGAAGAAATACTTCACTTGATTGATGAAAAGAGGAAGCACAAACATGTTCCTGGTTCAAATGGTTCAAATGGCTCTGAGCACTATGGGACTTAACATCTATGGTTATCAGTCCCCTAGAACTTAGAACTACTTAAACCTAACTAACCTAAGGACATCACACACATCCATGCCCGAGGCAGGATTCGAACCTGCGACCGTAGAAGTCGCGCGGTTCCGGACCGAGCGCCTAGAACCATTGACCACCGCGGCCGGCATGTTCCGGGAAAATCAGGAATACAGAAATACAAGTCGCTGAGGAATGAAATAAATAGGAAGTGCAGGGAAGCTAAGACGAAATGGCTGCAGGAAAAATGTGAAGACATCGAAAAAGATATGACTGTCGGAAGGACAGACTCAGCATACAGGAAAGTCAAAACAACCTTTGGTGACATTAAAAGCAACGGTGGTAACATTAAGAGTGCAACGGGAATTCCACTGTTAAATGCAGAGGAGAGAGCAGATAGGTGGAAAGAATACATTGAAAGCGTCTATGAGGGTGAAGATTTGTCTGATGTGATAGAAGAAGAAACAGGAGTCGATTTAGAAGAGATAGGGGATCCAGTATTGGAATTTAAAAGAGCTTTGGTGGACTTACGGTCAAATAAGGCAGAAGGGATGGATAACATTCCATCGGAATTTCTAAAATCATTGGGGGAAGTGGCAACAAAACGACTATTTACGTTGGTGTGTAGAATATATGAGTCTGGCGACATACCATCTGACTTTCGGAAAAGCATCATCCACACAATTCCGAAGACGGCAAGAGCTGACAAGTGCGAGAATTATCGCACAGTCAGCTTAACAGCTCATGCATCGAAGCTGCTTACAAGAATAAAATACAGAAGAATGGAAAAGAAAATTGAGAATGCGCTAGGTGGCGATCAGTTTGGCTTTAGTAAAAGTAAAGGGACGAGAGAGGCAATTCTGACGTTACGGCTAATAATGGAAGCACGGCTAAAGAAAAATCAAGACACTTCCATAGGATTTGTCGACCTGGAAAAAGCGTTCGACAATATAAAATGGTGCAAGCTGTTCGAGATTCTGAAAAAAGTAGGGGTAAGCTATAGGGAGAGACGGGTCATATACAATATGTACAACAACCAAGAGGGAATAATAAGAGTGGACGATCAAGAACGAAGTGCTCGTATTAAGAAGTGTGTAAGACAAGTCTGTAGCCTTTCGCCCCTACTCTTCAATCTGTACATCGAGGAAGCAATGATGGAAATAAAAGAAAGGTTCAGGAGTGGAATTAAAATACAAGGTGAAACGATATCAATGATACGATTCGCTGATGACATTGCTATCCTGAGTGAAAGTGAAGAAGAATTAAATGATCTGCTGAACGGAATGAACAGTCTAATGAGTACACAGTATGGTTTGAGAGTAAATCGGAGAAAGACGAAGGTAATGAGAAGTAGTAGAAATGAGAACAGCGAGAAACTTATGGCTCTGAGCACTATGGGACTCAACTGCTGTGGTCATAAGTCCCCTAGAACTTAGAACTACTTAAACCTAACTAACCTAAGGACATCACACACATCCATGCCCGAGGCAGGATTCGAACCTGTGACCGTAGCGGTCGTGCGGTTCCAGACTGCAGCGCCTTTAACCGCTCGACCACTCCGGCCGGCGTGAGAAACTTAACATCAGGATTGATGGTCACGAAGTCAATGAAGTTAAGGAATTCTGCTACCTAGGTAGTAGAATAACCAATGACGGACGGAGCAAGGAGGACATCAAAAGCAGACTCGCTATGGCAAAAAAGTCATTTCTGGCCAAGAGAAGTCTACTAATCTCAAATACCGGCCTTAATTTGAGGAAGAAATTTCTGAGGATGTACGTCTGGAGTACAGCATTGTATGGTAGTGAAACATGGACTGTGGGAAAACCGGAACAGAGGAGAATCGAAGCATTTGAGATGTGGTGCTATAGACGAATGTTGAAAATTAGGTGGACTGATAAGTTAAGGAATGAGGAGGTTCTACGCAGAATCGGAGAGGAAAGGAATATGTGGAAAACACTGATAAGGAGAAGGGACAGGATGATAGGATATCTGATAAGACATGAGGGAATGACTTCCATGGTACTAGAGGGAGCTGTAGAGGGCAAAAACTGTAGAGGAAGACAGAGATTGGAATACGTCAAGCAAATAATTGAGGACTTAGGTTGCAAGTGCTACTCTGAGATGAAGAGGTTAGAACAGGAAAGGAATTTGTGGCGGGCCGCATCAAACTAGTCAGTAGACTGATGACCAAAAAAAAAAAAGGTAAAAAACCGAGCGGTAAATACGCGGTAAGCACGCATATGTCACGGAATTTAAGCGAATTCGGACATATTCCCTGGTGTAAGCCTGTGTAGATATATGGATGAGAGCAAACACGAGCCTGTCGACATACGTGCATTTCCCGCAAAAAAGAACTTGTCAGTTACGGCCAGTTGCAGGGGGGGTGGGGGGAGGAACAGGGGTGCTAATTCAAGGCACAAGTTTTACATTCCAGTCACGATCAAATCAGCTAATAGCATCAGTCGGTGCTTCTGTGCTCCCTCGTAATAATATTGCTTAGTATTGACATTAAGAGTTGTTATTATGTGAGCATGACGGGAATGCAGTAAAATGTTAGAACAACGTATTCTTGTGAAGACTGCTGGCAGTAGTAGCAGAAAGACGAAAAAGAATCACATAAATCAAATGAAACGAATTTTAATAAACAAGCACAAAGCTATGGAAGACACTCATATTAATGTGGAAGCGATTACATTCTGAAACGTCCCAGAAGGATGTACAAAAGCGATAGTCTCATCTGAAACACCGACGGACCGCTGCGAAACTCTTACTTCGACCGTGAGCTTGAGTACTTCCCAGCCATCCAGTCTCAGCTAACAAGAAGAAAGTTGTCGATGATCCACTGAAAACTACTTTCGGAGAAGACTGGCGAAATCAAGAGGATTTAACTTTGGATACATCCATCACTGACGATATACTCACATTGTTGAAGACAGGAATAGAGGAAATTTTTTGTGACTGTTTAGAACATGATTCTGGTTTATATCTTTAAGTGTAACCTCAAAAAACCTGTATGGTAACAGGTAATGCCATTGTTACAGCATTGTATTCTAGCATGATGATCGGAAATATTTAAAATAATTGTGAAGCAACTATAAAACTAGAAATTTTAGTGAAACACTCAAGAGGAATATCAATGTTACAGTTTTCAATCTACAACTTTTTCCATGATAACACTTACTATGTTGTTAGACATACCTAGTGTGACATTGTATAGGAATCATTACACAATAAGATGTAACTTATTTTGGTAAAACAAGACATTTGATTTTGAAAATTATTTAAAGCAGAACATGTCCAATTGGTTCATGAAACTGAGAACTTATCCATATTTGAATGTACTTTTTGAAGGCGTATTTTCATTGTAGGTTTGATTTACGGATATGAGCTGCCTTTTGGCACAAAAGTAAAAGTGTTTGCTTTGCAATATGCTATTTTTACTCATTTTTGTGTCTGAATTAAGTTCTATGTTGATTGTGAAAATCTGCATCTAGTCGACATGTTCATCTTTGCGTGTCACCTCCACAATTACAGAAACGATTTCTAAAATACACTTTCTGACAAAAAAAGTGAAGCACCCAGAAGATAGGGTCAGATGTTAGTGTGCCTTCGCAAATATACACACCATTGTGACAGTTAGAACAGCCAAGGCAGTGCATTTGTTTTGTTCGTGTTCAGTGTTGTTACAAGTCCTGTTACGCTATACGCCGATCAGCCAAACCATTATGTAGCTAATAGCGATTTGTCCAACTTTAGCTGGCCAGAGTGGCCGAGCGGTTGTAGGCGCTTTAGTCTGGAACCGCGTGACCTCTACGGTCGCAGGTTCGAATCCTGCCTCGGGCATGGAAGTGTGTGTTGTCCTTAGGTTAGTTAGGTTTAAGTAGTTCTAAGTCTAGGGGACTGATGACCTCAGATGTTAAGTCCCATTGTGCTCAGAGCCATTTGTCCAACTTTAGCACGGATAGCAGCAGCGACGCATCATGGCATGAGCCATTGGTAGGTCCCTGGAAGGAGATGGCACCGCATCTGCACACACAAGTCACCTAATTTTACGTGAATTAGGTGACTTCGGGAAGGGGGACCATGTGCTCTGATTCAACCTTAAAATTTATCCGAGATGTGTTAGGTCGGGATCAGATCTGGCGAGTTGAGGGGCCGGCGCTTCAGTTGGAACTCGCTACTGTGTTCCTCGAACCACTCATTTACACTTTAGGCCTTGTAGCATGGCGCATTGTATTGTTGAAAAATGCCACTGCCAGAGGGAAACATCATCATCATGAGAGTGTATGTGGTCTGCAATCAGTGAACCATACTCGGTGGCCATCGCAATGTCTTGCACCAGTTCTAGTGCATCCATGGACGTTCACCAGAGTGTTCCCCAGAGCAAAATGGAGCCTCTGTCAGCTTGTCTCTGTTCCACCACACAGGTGTCAATGACATGTTCCCCTCGAAGGTTACGGATTCGTGCCCTCCCATCGGCATGATGAAGGCATCAAGATTCATCAGACCATGCAATGTTCTGGCACTGCACCAACGTCCAGAACCGATGGTCACGTGCCGAAGTCGTGGAGTTAACATTGGCACATGCATGGGTCATCGGCTGCAGAGGCCCATCGTTATAAGTCTTCGGTGCACTGTGTGTTCAGACGCACTTTTACTCTGTCCAACATTAAAGTCTGATGTTACACTGAAGAGCCAAAGAAACTGCTACACCAGCCTAATAACGTGTAGGGCCCCCACGAGTACGCAGAAGTGCCGCAGCACGACATGGTATGGACAGATGTCTGAAATCGTGCTGGAGGGAATTAACATCATCAATCCTGCAGGGTTGTCCATAAATCCGTAGGAGTGGCGGAGATCTCTTCTGCACAGGAAGTTCCAAAGCATCCCAGATATGCTCAATAATGGTCTTGTCTGGGGAGTTTGGTGGCCAGCGGAAGAGTTTAAACTCAGAGGAGTGTTCCTGGAGCCACTCTGTAGCAATTCTGGACGTGTGGGGTGTCGCATTGTCCTGCTGGAATTGCCCAAGTCCGTCGGAATGTACAATGGACATGAACGAATGCAGGTGATCAGACAGGATGCTAACGAACGCGTCACCTGTCAGAGTCGTATCTAGACGTATCAGGGGTCCCATATCACTCCAACTGCACACGCCCCACACCATTACAGAACCGCCACGAGACTGAACAGTCCCCTGCTGACAAGCAGGATGAATGGAGTCATGAGGTTGTGTCCATACCAGTACACGTCCACCCGGTCGGTACAATTTGAAAAGAGGCTCGTCCAACCAGGCAACACGTTTCCAGTCATCAACAGTCCAATGTCGGAGTTGACGGGCCCAAACGAGGATTAAAGCTTTGTGTCGTGCAGTCATCAAGAGTGGATGAGTGGGCCTTCAGGTCCGAAAGGCCATATTGAAGATGTTTCGTTGAATAGTTCGCACGCTAAGACTTGTTGATCACCCAGCATTAAAATCTGCAGCAGTTTGTGAAAGGGTTGCACTTCCGTCACGTTGAACGATTCTCTTCAGTCGTCGTCGGTCCAGTTCTTTCAGGACCTTTTTCCAGCCAGATCGACGTCGGGCATTTGATGTTTTACCGAATTCCTGATATTCACGGCATACTGGTGGATTGATCGTGCGGGAAAATCCCCACTTCATCGCTAACTAGGAGACGCTGTGCGCCAAGCACGTGTGCTGAATACAACGCCACGTTCAAATTCACTTAAATCTTGTTAATCTGCCATTGTAGCAGCAGTAACCAATTTTACAACTGCGCCTGACACTTTTTTATATAGGCGTTGCCGACCGCCCCGCCGTATTCTGTCTCTTTCCATATCTCTGTGTCTGAATACACCACTTTCTTTGGCGCTTCAGTGTAGTTCCGCCGCAGTTCGCCGCCTGTCCTGTTTTACCAATCTGCCCAGCCTACAACGTCCGACATCTGTAATGCAGCGTGGCCTCCCAGCCCCTCGATGTGGTTTCTGTGGTGTCACCGCCAGACACCACACTTGCTAGGTGGTAGCTTTAAATCGGCCGCGGTCCATTAGTACATGTCGGACCCGCGTGTCGCCACTGTCAGTGATCAGACCGAGCGCCACCACACGGCAGATCTCGAGAGACATACTAGCACTCGCCCCAGTTGTACGGACGACGTCGCTAGCGATGCACACTGACGAAGCCTCGCTCATTTGCAGAGCAGATAGTTAGAATAGCCTTCCGCTAAGTTAATGGCTACGACCTAGCAAGGCGCCATTTGTAACATTGCATGTATCTTAAGAGTCTCACTTGTATCGTCAAGAGCAATGTACCACAAGGATGGATTAAAGTTAAGTATTTCCGCAGCTACGTACTTTTCTTTCTAGCATTCATTACGTCTCCTGTTTCAGACTTCACGCCATCCTTCGTGCGCTTATAGCGTGCATTTCGGCCCCCTCAAAACACTGTGTCGGCACCACTTGTCGACACAACAGTTTCATCTTGGTTGCACCACGTTATGAAAACAGTCACCACAGCAGTGATCGAACACCCAACAAGTCTTGCAGTTTGGGAAATGCCCGTGCCGAACGGTAGATAGATCGTGCACCTTCTCCATTCTACACGTAGACAGGATGATCACTGATGCTAGATGCACGGTACTTGTGTCTGCTAGCAGTCGTTCGTCGCCAGGTGATGCTGCTAGCGCTTGGACGGGTTTGTATCGATAGTAGCTCTGTAGTCATAATGTTCTGGTTGATCAGTGTATAAGTGGCATGAAAACCATCAGGTGTTGAGTGATCAGTGTAAAGGAAATGGAGATATTGCGTACTCATGTGAGGCAGCATTATCAGTAGGGGGCCTCATTTTGTGTTTCCATTTGGTCAGTTGGTCGAATCGTGCAGAACCCAGAGTAGTGGGTCGTTCAAATGTGACCTGATGTTGCATTGCATGGGAACGTGAGGGTAGGTATAAAAGTTGTCAAGTTTCCGGCCGACCACATCTGAGCCGGCCGCTGTGGCCGAGCGGCTCTAGGCGCTTCAGTCCAGAGCCACGCTGCTGCTACGGTCGCAGGTTCGAATACTGCCTCGGGCATGGATATGTGTGATGTCCTTAGGTTAGTTAGGTTTAAGTAGTTCTAAGTTATAGGATACTGATGACCTCAGATGTTAAGTCCCATAGTGTTCAGAGCCATTTGAACCTCAGATGTTAAGTCCCATAGTGCTTAGAGCCATTTGAATCATTTGAACCACATCTGACCACCACAAGCACATCGTAATGCCTTCATATCTGCGCTTGCCATGCGAGAACGAGTATTTCCCTGCAACTTTCTGAGTCATCCCACAACATCGGTCGCAGACTAGCAGCAGTTAGACTAACAAATTACCGTTCCATGGGTAGGCTACCGTTGACACCACAACACGAGCAGCACTGTGTGGAGTAGCGCCATGACCAAAAACCATGAACTGCTGATGAATGGCGTCGCATGTGTACAATGCTGAATCATCGTTCTGTACTATCCCAGATGACCATCATAGGAGTGACCTGCGGGGAGGTCTCATTCTTCCAAATGTTTGGAAGAGTCAGGCCGTGCTACTCCTGGTGTTATGGTCTGGAGACCCATCTTCAGGGGGCACGACTTCAGGGCACGAAATTGAGCGCAGTCTGACGGCAAAACGTTACATCAAGGACATCCTGCGTCCTCAAGTGTTACTTCCATGAGACAATACCATGCTGGCACTCATACTAAGAGCATCTATAAAATGTCTGTGTTGCGGGGTACACTTGTGGACGGCAAGGCCGCCAGACATGTGTGGGACCAGATCCGACGTCAACT
This sequence comes from Schistocerca nitens, assembly GCF_023898315.1. Taxonomy (NCBI): domain Eukaryota; kingdom Metazoa; phylum Arthropoda; class Insecta; order Orthoptera; family Acrididae; genus Schistocerca; species Schistocerca nitens. Next base: position 57,257,511 of record NC_064623.1, on the reverse strand, counting down.
CCGTCCCAACGCCAATAGGTAACAGTTGTGGCCCGTTTTGTCTCAGGAGTGTAAACAATGGCTTTGTGAGACCAGCGGAATCGGTGCATTCATTGATGCCACAGTGGGTGCAACATCATACTGATAAAAGGGCACGTACTGTGTGTGAAATCCTATGCGACTTAACTACTAAGGTCATTAGTCACTAAGCTTACACACTACTTAACCTAAATTATCCTAAGGACAAACACACACACCCATGCCCGAGGGAGGACTCGAACCTCTGCCGGGACCAACCGCACAGTCCATGACTGCAGGGGCTCGTACTGTCAAGTTCTCTGTCAGTTTGAGTTGATTTGTAATGACCGATGTAACATCACATATTCTCTCAATTCATGACCGTCATTTCGTTTTCCGTTCCTCTTTGGGTGTCTCACTTTTTTATCAGATGGTGAGCCAATGGAGGACGTTGAAGAATGGTCTCCCTCAACGTAGCGTACTGGCACTCCTGCTGTACCTCCATAAAAATGACTGGGAGTTCAAATTCCAACAAGATAACGCATCACACGACGATTATCTCTACTAACCTAAGAAAATCGTGGGAAGATAGGTCACTTCCTCCACTAACCTTAGACATCTGTATGCCACCTCGTCCTAGGGTTAGATCAATTGGTGTATCTTTACTAACCTAAGACAATGGCGGGAAAGAAAGGTCACCTTCACTATCCTAAGTCACCCAACCGTCACCTCTTCCTAGAGGTTGGCTGGGAGAGGACTCGACTGTGCTGGACATAAGTCTTTAGTATTTTGCATGCACTATTTTATTTAAACAATTAAAGGCACTACCACCATCCAGTGTGGTCGCCGAGGGGTTTGGACTCCAACTGACCTAGAACACAGTACCATCACCAGAGGGTGCTGTCATCCCTCCTGTGATGTAAGCCAAGATGGTGGAGGGAAATAACGGGAAACAGTGTGTTCGCCATGGGGTCAGGACTCCAACTGACCTAGTACACAGTACCACCGCCAGAGGGTGCTCTGCATCTACACTGACGATCAACCAGTCAGCCTTGTAACAAGAACATTTATTTATGCAGGGTTTACAACAACTGCAGCTCAAGGCAAAACGATTTAGGAATTGGAGGCGAAGCTGACAGAATCCCTCCAGGATCACGGCAAGATGTAGCCCCAAAAATGGATATAAAATACTTCCTGCCATCCAAAAACTTTCGCCATTTAATATCCGTTCACAGCTTGTACTATACTTATGATTCTGAAACTGTAAGCTATATTACGAAACTATATTTAATAAGTAACCGATGTAATAGTGTATTTATATTTGACTGTATGTAATTCATTGTATTTATAATGAAAATATTGTTAATTGCTGGGTAATAGCGAAGGGAACTTCATTTAATATATCGATAGCAACGACGAAATAACAGTAGCTGTGCCGTTGTTTATCTTTGCGTATGGAGGGTCTCTGTCTCGTTGCAGGCAGAGAGGAAGCAGAACAGCTTGGCTCATGAAAGAGTGTGGAAGTGTTTGTTGGGCGCTCGCGCCAATGTAGACGCGGCTGCTTCGTTAACCCACGAGTATTGAGAGCACACTAGAAGAGGACAGGCGTAGGAAGCTGCAATTCGAACTATTGCCTGTGCCGTAATTATTCTTCGCTGTGGAGGCGACTCGGGTTTCTCAAACGGCAGCAGCAGTAACGACGGCAGCTTAGTATTGTCGTTGGCTACATTCTTCGTCGTCCGCACCCATACAACGTCGTAAGACTGTTAAGTGACATATGTAGTACTGTAGAGGCTTTAATCAGTTGATTTTGTTTCAAAAAGTGTGGCTAACTTGACTAATAACTTGCAATAGTTAAAACTTGTAAGGCGTCCGTGTTGCCGTTGTCCTCAGAGATTATTACCAAGCAGGATCCCTTTTCCTTTCCATGCAACCACCCGCGTGTCGTAAGAATGTGAAAACTGATTAACTATTTACTGCAAGTTTTGTGCGTTTGCTAACGACCAGCTTCAGTCTAAATTTTGTGCCTGAGTAACTGCTCATTCTTGTATTCCACAACAGAAGCTGAACTAATTTGCAATTTAGTTTATTAACTTCATTCACTCAAATTAACGTAAAATTTTACTGACAAAATTAATAACTAAAGATACAGCAAAAAGTAAGAGCACAATTTCATTTACTTTGTATTTAGCTTATCAAGTGACTGCTGCTGGCTTGGTATATATCTTATTGTTGTTATTTTAAAAGGAAAATCAATTGCTCATTTGCTTAAACTAAATTCAGTTCAGTTTCTCAATAATCAAAAGTAAATTGCTTACCTTTTCCTAAATTTTTCATTACGTTGCACTGAGGTTACTGAAAGTAACTTTCTTTTACATATACAGGGTGGTCCATTGATAGTGACAGGGCCAAATAAGTCACGAAATAAGCGTCAAACGAAAAATCTACAAAGAACGAAACTCGTCAACCTTGAACGGGGAAACAAGATGGCGCTATGGCTGTCCCGCTAAATGGCGCTGCCATAGGTCAAACGGATATCAACTGCGTTTTTTTTTTAAATAGGAACTCCATTTTTATTGCATATTCGTGTAGTACGTAAAGAAATATGAATGTTTTAGTTGGGCCACTTTTTCGCATTGTGACAGATGGCGCAGTAATAGTCACAAACGTATAAGTACGTGGTATCACGTAACATTCCGCCAGAGCGGACGGTATTTGCTTAGTGATACATTACCCGTGTTAAAATGGACCTCTTACCAATTGCGGAAAAGGTCGATATCGTGTTGATGTATGGCTATTGTGATCAAAATGCTCAACGGGCGTGTGCTATGTATGCTGCTCGGTATCCTGGACGACATCATCCAAGCGTCCGGACCGTTCGCCGGATAGTTACGTTATTTAAGGAAACAGGAAGTGTTCAGCCACATGTGAAACGTCAACCACGACCTGCAACAAATGATGATGCCCAAGTAGGTGTTTTAGCTGTTGTCGCGGCTAATCCGCACGTCAGTAGCAGAGAAATTAAGCGAGAATCGGGAATCTCAAAAACGTCGGTGTTGAGAATGCTACATCAACATCGATTGCACCCGTACCATATTTCTATGCACCAGGAATTGCGTGGCGACGACTTTGAACGTCGTGTACAATTCTGCCACTGGGCACAAGAGAAATTACGGGACATTGACATTTTTTGCACGCGTTCTATGTAGCGACGAAGCGTCATTCACCAACAGCGGTAACGTAAACCGGCATAATATGCACTACTTGGCAACGGAAAATCCACGATGGCTGCGAAAAGTCCAACATCAGCGACCTTGGCGGTTTAATATATGGTGCGGCATTTTGGGAGGAAGGATAATTGGCCCCCATTTTATCGATGGCAATCTAAATGGTGCAATGTATGCTGATTTCCTACGTAATGTTCTACTGATGTTACTACAAGATGTTTCACTGCATGACAGAATGGCGATGTACTTCCAACATGATGGATTTCCGGCACATAGCTTGCGTGCGGTTGAAGCGGTATTGAATAGCATATTTCATGACAGGTGGATTGGTCGTCGAAGCGCCATACCATGGCCCAAACGTTCACCGGATCTGACGTCCCCGGATTTCTTTCTGTGGGGAAAGTTGAACGATATTTGCTATCGTTATCCACTGACAACATGCATCAGCGCATTGTCAATGCATGTGCGAAAATTACGGAAGGCGAACTACTTGCTGTTGAGAGGAATGTCGTTAAACGTATTGCCAGATGCGTTGAGGTTGACAGACATCATTTTGAGCATTTATTGCATTAATGTGGTGTTTACAGGTAATCACGCTATAACAGCATGCGTTCTCAGAAATGATAAGTTCACAAAGGTACATATATCACATTGGAAGAACCAAAATAAAATGTTCAAAGGTATCTACGTTCTGTATTTTAATTTAAGAAACTTACCTGTTACCAACTGTTGGTCTAAAATTGTGAGCCATATGTTTGTGAGTATTACAGCGCCATCTATGACAAAACGAAAAAAAGTGGTCCAACTACAACATTAATATTTCTCTACGTACTACACGAATATGTAATAAAAAATGGGAGTTCCTCTTTTTAAAAAAACGGAGTTGATATCCGTTTAACCTACGGCAGCGCCACCTAGCAGGCCAATTTCAAAATTATCATCGGTGTTAAGCTTAAGTTTGGAATAGATGCTTCCTTCAGAAAAGTCTGTTGTACATCTTCCTCCAACTAACAGGCGTTATTTTCCTTCAGTAACGATAGCTTTACTGCAAAATTTCACTGGGCATATCCGGTCACGGTCAGTTATATCGCAATCCAGTTGTCCGATTAGGAAGGGGGGAAGGTTACAAAGTATTATGATGACCACCACCTGAAGCCAAATCCCAGAAAGAAGCTGATCTGTGTCTTTCATCTGAGAAACCGCGAAGTCAGGAGCAAGTTAAGTATTGCCTGCACAGGGGAACAAGTATGCTACTACGACACACCTAAGTACCTGGGAGTAAAGTTGGATCGTACTCTCACGTTCAAAGGCTGAAAGTATCTGTCCGGAACAACATCATACATAAACTTATTGGCACCACCTGGGAATCACAGCCTAACACGCTCCGTACATTCGCCTGCTCTCTACACTTTTCTGTAGCAGAATATGCAGCACCAGGCTGGTGCAACTGCACACCTGTTAGGCAGGATAACGCGTCATTGAACGAAACTGGACGTGTTGTGACTGGCTCCTATCATCAAAATTTATCAGATTAAGCGAATAGCGCCACCTGACATCCAGAGAAGAACGGTCACAGCAATTGAGAAAAAGAAGATATAATTGATATAAAAAAGCTGTTCAGATACGAAGCACAAGGACCCAGGCACAGTTGAAGAAGGAGCTTCATGTACACAACATCATCAGTTCCATCAGCATCTGGGTCTCGTCGAACAGAGCCATGTCAAGATTCATTAACTGGTTCAAGTGGCTCTAAGCACTATGGGATTTAACATCTGAGGTCATCAGTCCCCTAGAACAAACCTAACTAACCTAAGGACATCACACACATCCATGCCCGAGGCAGGATTCGAACCTGCGACGGAAGCGGTCGCGCGGTTCCGTACTGTAGCGCCTAGAACCGCTCGGCCACACTGGCCGGCTCATTAACTGGAAGGGTAGGAAGAACATCAAAGAGGAACTTTCACGGGCTTTCATCTGCCACGGGCTTTGATCTGTCACAGGCGACGTGGAAAGCTCTAAACCGATTGAACACAGGAGTGTCAAGATGCAAGGCGAACCTCAGGAAGTGGGGCTACACTACTGAGGAGGAATTATGAGAATGTGGCGACCTAAGGACACACAACACCTCCTGGTCTGAAGAAATCTGCCCAATCCGTGCACCACCGAAGATATTTATGCAGTAAGTGATAAGGCTATCAACACCTCGGAATTCTGGAGCTCGCGGTCCATTTAATAGAAACCCATATGTGTCTTGCTGCATTATGTTGTTACTTTCAGTATCTTGTATCACTGTACTCTACTTTTTTTATCCTGTTGCATTTTAATTATTCTTTATATCCAAGTCCTCGACACGTAAAATAAAATAAATAATAAATCAGATGGTGTAGTTACCTGAATCTATAATTAGGAATAGACATGCAGTGTGTGTGGCAGTTAAACAGAAACTAGATGAAATGTCTTTCCTGCTGCCCTGCGTAATGTGGGGGACAGACTTCCAAAATAGGCGTTTCATCTGTGATGTCAACCTGTGCCGAAGACAAATTTCCCTCTTCGAACAATGCTTCAGTTCCTTGCGAAATGGTTTAACACTTGCAATGTTAGCACTTCAACTTTCAAGTCTTGAACATGACAGTAGTCAGCAAATGTAGAATTATGGATACAATGGGAATCATACAGGCAGTTAGTTGCACGTCAAAAATTTATTCAAAGCGTTACCTGTGCTACCCCGTGCTGCAAGAAGCGAGATAAGCGAAAATTTTGATTAGGGCCAGATAATTGTTTTACTTCAGTTGCGTTTTTGATACAAAGACAACCTGGATTCAGATCAGTTACAGTTCAATTCATTTTAGGTTCTGTTTATTCAAAGGTTAGCGTACGTGTTTAGCTCGGATAACAGTTCGTGCATACATAGATTTGGTACTACGTAGACTTTCTATAGAGTGGCTGGTAAATTTGGGCTAAATTTCATGCAGAAACACATAGTGAGTAAGTTATACAGGGTGAGTCACCTAACATTACCGCTGGATATATTTCGTAAACCACATCAAATACTGACGAATCGATTCCACAGACCGAACGTGAGGAGAGGGGCTAGTGTAATTGGTTAATACAAACCATAAAAAAATGCACGGAAGTATGTTTTTTAACACAAACCTACGTTTTTTTAAATGGAACCCCGTTAGTTTTGTTAGCACATCTGAACATATAAGCAAATACGTAATCAGTGCCGTTTGTTGCATTGTAAAATGTTAATTACATCCGGAGATATTGTAACCTAAAGTTGACGCTTGAGTACCACTCCTCCGCTGTTTGATCGTGTGTATCGGAGAGCACCGAATTACGTAGGGATCCAAAGGGAACGGTGATGGACCTTAGGTACAGAAGAGACTGGAACAGCACATTACGTCAACATGATAACACATTTTTATTGGTCTTTTTCACTGACGCACATGAACATTACCATGAGGGGTGAGGTACACGTTCGACGGGCGTTTCATAGGACGTGGAGGACGCATAAATTGGCCAGCCTGTTCTCCTGATCTTACACCTGTGGACTTATTTCTGTGGGGTACGTTAAAGGAGAATGTGTACCGTGATGTGCCTACAACCCCAGAGGATATGAAACAACGTATTGTGGCAGCCTGCGGCGACTTTACACCAGATGTACTGTGGCGTGTACGACATTCATTACGCCAGAGATTGCAATTGTGTGCAGCAAATGATGGCCACCACATTGAACATCTATTGGCCTGACATGTCGCGACACACTCTATTCCACTTCGTCATTGAAAACGGAAACCACGTGTGTACGTGTACCTCACCCCCCATGGTAATGTACATGTGCATCAGTGAAAAAGACCAATAAAAAGGTGTTAGCTTTGGACGTAATGTGCTGTTCCAGTCTCTTCTGTACCTAAGGTCCATCACCGTTCCCTTTGGATCCCTACGTAATTCGGTGCTCTCCGATACACACGATCGAACAGCGGAGGAGTGGTACTCAAGCGTCAACTTTAGGTTACAATATCTCCGGATGTAATTAACATTTTACAATGCAACAAACGGCACTGATTACGTATTTGTTTATATGTTCAGATGTGCTAACAAAACTAACGGGGTTTCATTTTAAAAAAACGTAGGTTTGTGTTAAAAAACATACTTCCGTGCATTTTTTTATGGTTTGTATTAACCAATTACACTAGCCCCTCTCCTCACGTTCGGTCTGTGGAATCGATTCGCCGGCCGCGGTGGTCTCGCGGTTCTAGACGCTCAGTCCGGAAGCGCGTGACTGATACGGTCGCAGGTTAGAATCCTGCTTCGGTCATGGATGTGTGTGGTGTCCTTAGGTTAGTTAGGTTTAAGTAGTTCTAAGTTCTAGGGGACTGATGACCACAGATGTTAAGTCCCATAGTGCTCAGAGCCATTTTGAATCGATTCGTCAGTATTTGATGTGGTTTACGAAATACATCCAGCGGTAACGTTAGGTGACTCACCCTGTATAACTCTCATTTTATCATTAAAACTTAACGATTTGTACTTGATCCTTACTCCCATAGTTACTGTATTGTGCTGTACGTCTCTTTTTAAGCGCTCATGTAGATCTCGTCATGTGGGCTTCAGCAAGCAACCTGACCACACTCTGTTGCGTCCTTGTCACTAACAAAGACACCCACGATACTCATTATCGAGTGAGGCGCAGGGGATGCGTTCAACAGTTTGCAGTAAATGCACTGGGCGCTGATGACGTCTGACGGCGTTCCACTTCTTGAAAAGAAAAGGGGGAAGAGACCGAATTGTCTTGAATTCAGAATTAGTGACGCCAGAATTAATGAGATTTTACCATGCAGGGTGGTCAGAAACAGTCTGAAAAGCCTGTAAGGCTCTTGCGTGGTAGGTTGCGCTGAGAAATAACTGCTAAGAAAAAAATTCTACACTTTGCGCCGTTTCCCTGTTGATTAGCATTGAAGCTATCCAGTCACACCGTTGAGCGCGCAAATTCTAGCGGCAACCCAGGACGGTGTTGCAGAACATTTTCTTCCTTTGGTTTCCTGAAACAGAACAATGGCAAAATTGGACATGGGACGGCAGGAAGGATCGAACCCGAGTCAAAGGCTTAGCAATCTCGTGTGCTGCCATCCAGCTAAGAGAGCAACTGACACTAACTGCATCTGGCGATCCGTTTGAATCTGCGTGCGCAATGACCTGATTGGCGAACTCTCTGCTAATTAAATCGGAAACGGCGTAACGTATCGAAATTCTTCTTAGCAGTTATTTCTGCCCTGCAACACCCTTAAAACCTTTGCAGCCTGTTTCCGACCACCTTGTATATGAGAACTAGAAACACTGCAGTTACTCCAGAAAGCAAGACGTGTACCTCAAGAACCAGATTTAGAACCTGAAACAGTGGCTTAGACCAAACTGTAAGCTTTACAGAGCATACTAAGGACGGATATCACAACAAGTTAACAGCAGGACTTGCTCTGGTCGACCTTTGTACTGTTCATAACATAATCAATCGCGGGATTGTAATCGAAAGGCTGTAAAGCAATTTCAGAGGCAACCATCTGGTTCAAGATGTGCAGTCGGTTTTAGAAAATGGCTCTGAGCACTAAGGGACTTAACATCTATGGTCATCAGTCCCCTAGAACTTAGAACTACTTAAACCTAACTAACCTAAGGAGATCATACAACACCCAGTCATCACGAGGAAGAGAAATTCCTGACCCCACCGGGAATCGAACCCGGGAACCCGGGCGTGGGAAGCGAGAACGCTACCGCACGACCACTAGCTGCGGACTCGGTTTTTGAGAACAGAAGACTCTATGCTATTATAGGCCGAGAAGTCTAGATACGGTCTGCATCAAATAATGTACTTGCATCAACATTATTTGGTCTGTACACAAATAACTAAGCAGTTCTTCCTAACACAAAACATTTTCTCCATGCAAACGAGCTTGCTCACGCTGCAAAAGGTAAAACTTTTTAACCTGTTGAAGACCAACTAAACGGTACTCTGCCATGTCAACTGCTGATGCGATGAAAGAACTCTGTATTTGAAATTCAGATGTGACAAAACTCACGGAACAGCGATGCGAACATGTACATCCGGCAGTAGTATCGCATTGCGGCGGGTCTGGGTTTAATTTCTCTTGTCTGTTCGTCGTTGTCACTGTGCAGGCTGCAAATTAAAATTCACCCACCTCACAACGACGTCTTCTCAATGTCCCTTCACTCGGCATCGTAGATACATACAAGACGATCTAAAAGCAGCGTTGAATAAAACACCACCTAATATCTACAATCATCTGGTCAGCAAGATGTATGAAACAGGCGAAATACCCTCAGACTTCAAGAAGAATATAATAATTCCAATCCCAAAGAAAGCAGGTGTTGACAGATGTGAAAATTACCGAACAATCAGTTTAATAAGCCACAGCTGCAAAATACTAACACGAATTCTTTACAGACGAATGGAAAAACTAGTAGAAGCCGACCTCGGGGAAGATCAGTTTGAATTCCGTAGAAACACTGGAACACGTGAAGCAATACTGACCTTACGACTTACCTTAGAAGAAAGATTAAGAAAAGGCAAACCTACGTTTCTAGCATTTGTGGACTTAGAGAAAGCTTTTGACAATGTTGACTGGAATACTCTCTTTCAAATTCTAAAGGTGGCAGGGGTAAAATACAGGGAGCGAAAGGCTATTTACAATTTGTACAGAAACCAGATGGCAGTTATAAGAGTCGAAGGACATGAAAGGGAAGCAGTGGTTGGGAAGGGAGTAAGACAGGGTTGTAGCCTCTCCCCGATGTTATTCAATCTGTATATTGAGCAAGCAGTAAAGGAAACAAAAGAAAAATTCGGAGTATGTATTAAAATCCATGGAGAAGAAATAAAAACTTTGAGGTTCGCCGATGACATTGTAATTCTGTCAGAGACAGCAAAGGACTTGGAAGAGCAGTTGAATGGAATGGACAGTGTCTTGAAAGGAGGATATAAAATGAACATCAACAAAAGCAAAACGAGGATAATGGAATGTAGTCGAATTAAATCGGGTGATGCTGAGAGAATTAGATTAGGAAATGAGACACTTAAAGTAGTAAAGGACTTTGCTATTTGGGGAGCAAAATAACTGACGATGGTCGAAGTAGAGAGGATATAAAATGTAGACTGGCAATTGCAAGGAAAGCGTTTCTGAAGAAGAGAAATTTGTTAACATAGAGTATAGATTTAAGTGTGAGGAAGGCGTTTCTGAAAGTATTTGTATGGAGTGTAGCCATCTATGGAAGTGAGACATGGACGATAAATAGTTTGGACAAGAAGAGAATAGAAGCTTTCGAAATGTGGTGATACAGAAGAATGCTGAAGATTAGATGGGTAGATCACATAACTAATGAGGAAGTATTGAATGGGATTGGGGAGAAGAGAAGTTTGTGGCACAACTTGACCAGAAGAAGGGATCAGTTGGTAGGACATGTTCTGAGGCATCAAGGGATCACCAATTTAGTACTGGAGGGCAGCGTGAAGGGTAAAAATCGTAGAGGGAGACCAAGAGATGAATACACTAAGCAGATTCAGAAGGATGTAGGCTGCAGTAGGTACTGGGAGATGAAGAAACTTGCACAGGATAGAGTAGCATGGAGAGCCGCATCAAACCAGTCTCAGGACTGAAGACCACAACAACAACAACAACAACAACAATATCTACAACTACTGAAGCCGCGCAACTCTAGTTATGAAAGAAAGTTCTGTCATCCCATTTTATCGGACAGTAAGAAAATGGATTGGCTTCTGAAAAATAATGTGCAAAATTTCCACACAATAATGTTTATTTTGTCCTTGATAACCACAAAAAGGTACTATTCAGTCCACATTTAAACTATTGGCTATTTCTTTCCAGTTCACGATTCATACACAAATTTCACACGCACAGCAGCCAGAAATCTGTCCAGCCCCGACCGAAATTAAACAACGTTTTCACAGTCATTAATTTCACCACTAATATGAGTTATTACATTCGTTCCTTCTTGTGGATTTCTAAAAGAGAAACTGCTTGCCAAAAATGCTCATTAGTTGAATACTGAAATATGCCACGCGGATTCTACGAAGGCCAATATTTCACATGCAAATATCTGTCCAACAGATTTAGTCAAAGCCTCTGAAATTTCGCCAAGCAGTCCTCAACAACAACTGCTATCGACTTAGCTAACCAATAACTCAAACAGTAAGTGATTCTTCAATTTATTTTTACTGGCACTAGTAGCATGACAGTCCAAGTACAAAGGTAGCCAGCGACTTCCTTCTTCCAGCCTCACTCCCAGCATAACTATCAGGTAACGAGTGGGAACCGTCTCAATTCTGATTGGCTCACCATACTGACTGCCAATCAGAATACTCGCTCGAGCTCATACTCGCGCCAAAACTGGTCTGCACCGATCCTTATACACAGACGCATTTGCGTCAATCTGACATACAAATATTATAGTAATGTTTAATAAACTGAAACGAAAAGACAATAATTCTGGAAATATTCTTTAGATACGGATTTCACTCCAGCTGACTTTCTGGCTGCTCTGTTACAATAGCAATCACACCTAGACATACGTCACGAGCAAAGTGGGTAAATCCTCTGGGATCATTTTCCCACTACAGGCTTGTGTAACTCTTGCATGTTACTTAAGAAGGTATATAACGCAATATTGAAATTTGATGACTGTCCCGCATAAACACTCTCATTTACTCATAGGCTCTCATAACACATAGTAAAATAAATATTGAGTTTAATAGTTATTTCTGAAGTTATTCTAAATTTCATACTACACTCCTGGAAATGGAAAAAAGAACACATTGACACCGGTGTGTCAGACCCACCATACTTGCTCCGGACACTGCGAGAGGGCTGTACAAGCAATGATCACACGCACGGCACAGCGGACACACCAGGAACCGCGGTGTTGGCCGTCGAATGGCGCTAGCTGCGCAGCATTTGTGCACCGCCGCCGTCAGTGTCGGCCAGTTTGCCGTGGCATACGGAGCTCCATCGCAGTCTTTAACACTGGTAGCATGCCGCGACAGCGTGGACGTGAACCGTATGTGCAGTTGACGGACTTTGAGCGAGGGCGTATAGTGGGCATGCGGGAGGCCGGGTGGACGTACCGCCGAATTGCTCAACACGTGGGGCGTGAGGTCTCCACAGTACATCGATGTTGTCGCCAGTGGTCGGCGGAAGGTGCACGTGCCCGTCGACCTGGGACCGGACCGCAGCGACGCACGGATGCACGCCAAGACCGTAGGATCCTACGCAGTGCCGTAGGGGACCGCACCGCCACTTCCCAGCAAATTAGGGACACTGTTGCTCCTGGGGTATCGGCGAGGACCATTCGCAACCGTCTCCACGAAGCTGGGCTACGGTCCCGCACACCGTTAGGCCGTCTTCCGCTCACGCCCCAACATCGTGCAGCCCGCCTCCAGTGGTGTCGCGACAGGCGTGAATGGAGGGACGAATGGAGACGTGTCGTCTTCAGCGATGAGAGTCGCTTCTGCCTTGGTGCCAATGATGGTCGTATGCGTGTTTGGCGCCGTGCAGGTGAGCGCCACAATCAGGACTGCATACGACCGAGGCACACAGGGCCAACACCCGGCATCATGGTGTGGGGAGCGATCTCCTACACTGGCCGTACACCACTGGTGATCGTCGAGGGGACACTGAATAGTGCACGGTACATCCAAACCGTCATCGAACCCATCGTTCTACCATTCCTAGACCGGCAAGGGAACTTGCTGTTCCAACAGGACAATGCACGTCCGCATGTATCCCGTGCCACCCAACGTGCTCTAGAAGGTGTAAGTCAACTACCCTGGCCAGCAAGATCTCCGGATCTGTCCCCCATTGAGCATGTTTGGGACTGGATGAAGCGTCGTCTCACGCGGTCTGCACGTCCGGCACGAACGCTGGTCCAACTGAGGCGCCAGGTGGAAATGGCATGGCAAGCCGTTCCACAGGACTACATCCAGCATCTCTACGATCGTCTCCATGGGAGAATAGCAGCCTGCATTGCTGCGAAAGGTGGATATACACTGTACTAGTGCCGACATTGTGCATGCTCTGTTGCCTGTGTCTATGTGCCTGTGGTTCTGTCAGTGTGATCATGTGATGTATCTGGCCCCAGGAATGTGTCAATAAAGTTTCCCCTTCCTGGGACAATGCATTCACGGTGTTCTTATTTCAATTTCCAGGAGTGTATGAAAAATGTCAGGTATTTCAAATGTTTAAATTAAATTTCAATTAAATAATTCTATACCCTGATACTTCAGGTGAGTATTTCAATTGACAACCAGAAACAAGTCCCAAATGTTCCCAGGTGAAGTTCTTTTCTTAAGTGTAGTTTTCTAACTTTAAAGTAAATTTTTCTATCTCCGAAAATATGACCACTACAAAGCTGAGATTTTCACACCCCCTTCTATTAATAACAAAGTGCAGTATACAAATTTTGAAAGCAATTACTCAAAAACTAGTATCCTTTATTTAGATTCTTATAGGTGGTGAATGTACGCGTTCAGTAAGAGACGTTGGATAGCTTACCCACGGCAGGCAGTGACAGATGCACTTGTGTCTCCTCGGTAGGCTGTTAGATGTCAGCCCCTGAAGTTATATACAGCAAGCTATCCTAAAAAAAAGACGTTTGCTCGGAACACCTTGCGACGCTACAGCGTACACAAAGTATAAAAGGGCAGTGCGTTGGTGGAGTTGCCATTTGTACTCAGGTGATTCACGTGATAAGCTTTCCGACGTGGTTAGGGCCGCACAAAGGGAATTAACAGACTCTGAAACCGGAATGGTAGTTGGAGCTAGACACATGGGACATTCCATTTCGGAATTCGTTAAGGAATTCAATATTGCGAGATCCACAATGTAAAGAGCGTGCTGAGAATACCAAATTTCAGGTGCTGTCTCTCACCACAGGCAACACAGTGGCTGACGGGCTCCAATTGACGACCGAGACCAGCCACGTTTGCATAGAGTTGTCAGTGCTATCAAACAAGAACCACCGCGTGAACCACCTGACATGAATTCCATGAAAAATTTATGACCATTAATCGAGAGGTCAGTTCGTGAACTAAATACTGCACAGACAATACTTTCGCAATTATGGATGGCTGTAGAGGCAGCACGGTTCAGTATTTCTGGTGGGGAGTTCCAGCGCCTTGTTGAGTCCGTGGCACGTCGAGTTTTGCACTATGCCGTGCAAAAAGAGGTCAGACAATGGTATGCCAAATTTTTTGTCATTTCAGTGTACGTCATAACTCTAACTAAGCCGTGCTGCAGCTCGCGTTGGTGCCGTGTGTAGGTTTCTGCCAGGCCGTATCGTTTAGTTGGCATGGTAGCGTGTTCGCTGGTGCCACTCCGTTTCGTAAGCGTTGTCTGTCCGCTAGTGGCAGCAGCGGCGCTTATCGATATGCAGCTCTGCTGCCCTGTCTTTGGGCCGTTCTCGTTCTTCCATGTGGCGTGTGTGTGGAGTTCGGTTGGGGAAGAGGAGCAGCGAGGTCCGTGGAGAGCGTCAACACGCTGGGACCGCTGGCGGCGTGAATGGACTGCCGGATCGAAGGGCAGTGGTCACGAGGGTGAACGACCCCGTCGAAACCGGATCCTGCATGTTTAAGTTGAGTGCATTGGAATTAGCGTAGAGAAACCTCCACCATTGTGACATCTCGCGATTTTCCAGTGACTTCCATTCGTGTTGCTGCTCATAGTGTTGCCAAGGCGAAAAGCAGCGAGTGGAGTACTTTAATGAAATTAAAAAGAGATAAAGTAAATAGTTACTTTTTTAAAATTGTTTTTGCTATTTGCTCTTTCTTTCTTTCAGTACGAACTTTGTTGTAGAACCCCTTATTTACGTGTGGTAATAAAAATTCATTTAGACAGAATTAAGCACATTTAAAATTACGTGAACTTAGTCAACCCTCTCATGCTGATAAATTCATATTAACTGATTAAGAATATTTAGTTGAAAATTAAATCTTTTACATAATTCGGCCTTGGCACACATTTTCTAAATGCAGTGGTTTTTTTAAAAAATATTTACTGAATTCTTTCCCGGCGTTAGCTATGGAACACAAGACTGTCTCTATTAGCAGAAAATGGTTAAATATTGCCAAGCCGACGTTTAATTATCATTGATAAAACACGCTTCACTATACATTTAAGTTATTTGAAAGAACCAACAAATTGTTAAATTTCAACGTTAACTATCCGCCTATGAATGCACAAATGTGAAACTAGTAATAAATTCCGTCAGTTTCAGGATCGCTGTAAAAGAAAAACATTTTCTTAATTCACTGCTAATTTTTATCTGCTCCCGATTTACGGGTTTGGTTAATTTTTCTTAGCGGAACAATTTTTTAAATGTGCCGACGCTGCAAATCGTTCGGTCGCGGCACAGCCTAGCAACACCAGCGATAATTGCTAAAAATGCAGAAAATTCTTTAAAGAAATATTATAGATGACATGGGCAAGCTAATTTACATTATTAATACACACTTTTGATAAATTATAATGTATTTAGACCACAACAATAATTCAACTTACATTAGTTTGTAATTTCTCCTCTAATGGCGGCTAAATCTAGATACAGACAAATGAAGTCTACCCATTCATAAAATGCTACGTCACAGGTACCTCTCTCTCTCTCTCAGTTCTCGAGGAAGACGACTAAGAATGCACATTATGTATCCATATTTATACTATTGCTGCTTGTTAATTTCTCTTTGTAATCTTACAACATTATTTTCCTCTGTGGCTAAATTTTACATTTTTGTTATCGCAGATATTGACACATTTCGTAATTACATTATGAGTATAGAAATATTACAATCATAAATACATCGAGAATATTACTACAGAAAATATTACAATAATAACGAATGTCCTTTACACAAAATTAAATTGCCGGCCGCGGTGGTCTAGCGGTTCTGGCGCTGCAGTCCGGAACCGCGGGACTGCTACGGTCGCAGGTTCGAATCCTGCCTCGGGCATGGGTGTGTGTGATGTCCTTAGGTTAGTTAGGTTTAAGCAGTTCTAAGTTCTAGGGGACTTATGACCTAAGATGTTGAGTCCCATAGTGCTCAGAGCCACAAAATTAAATAATTTTTTTTGTTAAATAATTACAGTATATACAAATTGCTTCATAGCGGCGTATATAGTACAATTAAATTTTAGTTTATTAATAGTGTGTGTGCTGCCAGGGAACGTTACAGTACCTGGGGAAGGCGGATCTGGTTAGCCTTCCTGAGCTTCCAATTACTATTTATTGTTTTCAGCTTCTTACATTTTTGAGTTCGACCAGCGGCATTTTTCTGTCTTGTGGCCGCTGACGCCCCAGTTACCTGCCCCGGGGGTTAGTGTATGTAACGGCAGTGTACGGCAGCCGCTGTCCAGTGAGGTGTGTAGTTTTGACAACTTCTTGATTGTAGGTTGCGTGGCCTCCTTCTACCGTAGTGGTAGTCATTCCTTCTCGTTCCGGGCACTCTAAGCAGAGTATTCTGCGGGCGGAGCCCAGACCGCTGGTTCCGGCTTTGGGGTAATTTTACATTTTGGCATTTGTTTTGCTGGATGTCAGGTAGCCTGACCAAGATTATCATTAGTCGCTCGTTACACTGCCACAAGTCCGAGTTACCATCTTGTGATCTGAATGCAACTCTTGGCTGCATTTCTCTTCGCTCGCCAAAGTGTTTTTTGTGTGACCTACTTATAGGTCGATTCCTGGAGCACCGTGTGTCACTGGCAGTTGCGTTTTATTTCATTACTTTATTATTAAGTTACCATCATTTGTCTCACCTGTTTGGTGATCTGTTGTTTGCGTTTTTTAAAATTAACTTTTGCTATGCCATTCGCCATTTGACAGTATATTTGTTAAATCTCTTATAATTGCCATTTTGGTATTAAAAGGCCTTCAGCCGTGACTGTGGTTACTTGCTTTAAAATTCTGATTGCGACCACATTGGCTTGTTTTCAAATATTATTTGCTGTCTGTATTTTATGTATGTTCGTTACATTTTTTAATAATTGCCATTTTGGGCGTTAAAGACCTTCAGCTGTGATTGTGGTTACATGCTTTAAAATTCTGATTACGACCACATTGGGTTGTTTTCAAAAATTATTTGCTGTCTGTATTTGATGTATGTTTGTTAAATTTTTTTTAATAATTACTATTTTGGGCGTTAAAGGCATTTAGCTGTGATTGTGATTACGTGCCTTAAAAGTCTGATTGCGACCTGATTTGTTTGTTTTCAAAAATTATTTACTAAAATAATTAAGTGAAATTTCAAAGCAAACAAATAGTAATTGATTCCGGTCCCGTTCACAATCGTAACCCAATCCTGCCATCCTTAATTACCAGGTTTCGCTAACATTAAGCCAAAAAAAAAAAAAAAAAAAAAAAAACCGGCGCACTACGAAGGAACTGTCACAACTTGTATCTACGATATACATGTACACACAAACATATGATTACAGTTTCAGAGAAATCCTATGATTCTTTCGAACGGAAGAGCTTCACAAACTCAGCAAGTCAATGACGCGTCGGCCCCCCTCTGGCCCATACACAATCAGGTATTTGGCTTGGCACTGATTGATGTGTTGCTGGACGGTCTCCTGAGGAACACCGTGCCAGATTCTGCCCAACTGGCGCATTAGCTCATCAAAATCCCGATCTGGTTGGAGACCCTGCCCATAATTTTCCTGCCTTCCGCCAACAGTAGTATTCAATGAACTGTGGGTCAAGCCCGATCACCAGGGATTTACAACTTTTGAGCGAAAATAATAGAGGTATGCAATATACAAACCACATGAGTTACGCTATTACTTGTAACTTTTTATGACATCATCTGACTACGCACTTCTTGTATTCTTAGCATTCAGAATGGCTAGCTTCTAGCCGAAATCTAGATCTGCACAATAAAATATAAAAAACGGACGACTGATTGCTGCAATCTATAATTTTAAAGTCAATATAACAGTCGCTGAGGGCAACCGCTTTCCGAGTGTAAGGTAACCTGATTTTCCAAACATTCTCAACTGGCCAGAGAAAGCTTTGGCAAGCACGAACGCAAGCACTAGAAACTCTCATCGTGTGCAGACGGGCAATTAGCTTGGTGAAATGTAACCCTAGGATGGATTGCCATGAAGCACAATAAGATGAGGCGTAGGAACTCGTCAACGTACCGCTGTGCTGTAAGGGTGCTCGCAGATGACAACCAAAGAAGTCCTGCCATGAGGTGGAATGTGTAGCGTTGCTCTTGGGGGACGAAAATAAAAAGAATTGTTACTTTTTTTATGTCGAAAAAGTGAATATTTTTGGTGGGGCACTTGGCAACAGAATCAGGGATTTATTACGCTATTATAATAACATACGTTGACCATTAAATACCTGAATAAGAGCATCATATATATATATATATATATATATATATATATGAGATCGTTCGGAAGAAACATTATAATTTCTGTGCATTTTTATAGTCGCGATGTAGTCATACCCGGATCAACACTAAGGGACCAGAAGATTTATAGACTTTAAAAGAAATGCAACACTACACAATTAAAAAAGAGTTGGTTCAGAAATAATAGGAAAACGATAATGTTCCTTCTGCCTCATGCTGCGTTCGGCCCATCAGCGTGATCGTAATTTCTGGTGATGAAGTAACACAAAATAATTAACATTCAACTAAATAAGGAGATGGAATTATCATGGTTAATTTACGAAAATAAGCACACTTATCTTTAACACACGTTTTTTTAATGCTACGTACCTTTTCATATTAAATTACAATAGATGACCATTGTGGTTAAATACTTTATACATAACAGTCAAAATGTCCTCTTGACGCTGTCTGTTCGATATCTGTTACAAGAAACTACATGTTTTCTGATTGAATAAAAATTAGCATATTCACTCAATATTTTCACATAAAATATAAAATACTGTTGCGGAACGCATCAAGTCCGCGTCCGCCTCTCATAGAATACAAACAGTAAAAGGTGAGGCGCCAAAAGCCTCATTTGTCTTGAAACAACAGAATTCTTTTTTTTATACCATTAATCGATACATGTACATAGAGATTTACTGGCACCGCGCAAGAACGGCAAAGATAAAGAATAATGGATTCTGTCGCTGCTATGCGATGGTTCATTTCTTTTACTTTACAATTGTTCGATAACTTTAGGCCATCAGGCGTTTACTATTGAGCGTATATTAATGTTTGTGAGGCGAAAATTACTAATATTACAAATGGCACCCCAGACAAATGTCCCTGTTTGTCCAGAGCGTCTTCGATGGTCATTGAGGACAGTTCTGGTCCAGTCAATCACATTTCAGGGCAGACACTGGTCGGGAGATGCCCCAGACAGCAGCAGGATACCAGACTGACTCTCGCCCGCCATTCCGCTCGACAGCCAGGAGTCATGGCCTGGGGTGCCATTTCTTCTCATAGCTGGACCCCTTTGGTTGTCATCCCCGGCACCCTCACACCACAGCGGCAGCGGTTCATCGACGATATTCTACGTAGAAAATCGTCAGTGCGCAGTGCCCATAATGAAGTCAGTCCCTCTAAAAATTTACTCAGTCTCTTGAGCACCGAGTTCTGTGGCCCCGGCCGGCCGGTGTGGCCGAGCGGTTCTAGGCGCTACAATCTGGAACCGCGCGACCGCTACGGTCGCAGGTTGGAATCCTGCCTCGGGCATGGATGTGTGTGATGTCCTTAGGTTGTTAGGTTTAAGTAGTTCTAAGTTCTAGGGGACTCACGACGTCCGAAGTTAAGTCCCATAGTGCTCAGAGCCATTTGAACCGGTGTGGCCGAGCGGTTCTAGGCGCTACAATCTGGAACCACGCGACCGCTAGGGTCGCAGGTTGGAATCCTGCCTCGGGCATGGATGTGTGTGATGTCCTTAGGTTAGTTAGGTTTAAGTAGTTCTAAGTTCTAGGGGACTGATGACGTCCGAAGTTAAGTCCTATAGTGCTCAGAGCCATTTGAACCGGTGTGGCCGAGCGGTTCTAGGCGCTACAATCTGGAACCGCGCGACCGCTAGGGTCGCAGGTTGGAATCCTGCCTCGGGCATTGATGTGTGTGATGTCCTTAGGTTAGTTAGGTTTAAGTAGTTCTAGGGGACTGATGACGTCCGAAGTTAAGTCCTATAGTGCTCAGAGCCATTTGAACAATTTTTTTCTATGGCCCTGTGCAATAAAATGACAAAATTCCCTGTGCAAATAAACAATGAAATAAATTTTCCTTAGCTCTCGAGTTACAAGTGTTGCAATCTTGGCATTCTGTGCTCTCCGCAGTAGGCGTAGAAAATATTTAAGCGAAGTGCAATGCGGGCCGTAAAATAGCTCGATACAAATAATATCAATAGATTGGTTGATGAACGAATAACGTTGCACATATTCAGGGAAAGTACTGGATATTGGATCAATGCTGTGCAGTGCTGCTCTCATTGAAACTGTTCCATTTATACTTTTCTGATCCTGGTACATTAATATTTTCCTGATTCTCATGGAAAAATGATTTATTTTAGGAAAATATTCATTGGATTTAAATAAACACGACGTGGAAGAAGATGAGGTACTGATAGTCCGTTATGCTAAGACCGAGAGCTTCAGTTTGAAAATTGTATTCAAAAGAAAGGTTCATCCTCACAAAATCTGATATGAAACGTTTTACATTAACTTGAAAACCAGTGAACTTGTCAACTGTTCTACAATTCTCATCATTGTCGTTATTAAAAACACTTAGATTGTCACATCAGAAAAGTCTGACATCGTTTGACAAAATAGATTCAAAAATTTAACTTCTCTCTATCATGATTACAAAACACACAAAATGCTACAAATCGGTTATACCTAATCAATCTTTAGATTAAATCTGATGGAAAATATTTGGTTCCTACATTCAAGGGTCAGTATTGTAAAATTCAGCGAAATCCACATATCGCGTTGCTGCATACTGAAAACTAAATATACAAAATTTCATTACCTTACAAATTTGTTCCAATTGCTTTTTCTTTGAGTTACAGTATAAATTATTACTCTTCTATAATTGCCATAGACAATGGTCAATATTTGTTAACGATCGGTATCACTCCAATTCTTGATCGGTACCACTTCAGTTCTTGATAGTCTTATGGCCTCACAAATTAATAATACACACTTCTGTAGTAAAAACTGTATTATGCTGCTTCAATAGACCAACAACTGAATTCCCACAGCTAGCCACTAGCTTTAAGTCGTCATCCTACAAATAACAGAGTGCAACGGCTATTGCCACTGTCCTCTGCGCGCTCCTGCTTACAATCTATTCTGCCACTCAGGCAACATCTTTGGCTCCGTGGCTTCAATCTCTTCTGCATATGGCAACAGTTTCGGGTCATTTTTCGTGAATTATATTACAAAATTGTGCCCCACGTACAAGTGGATCTCTCACAATGTGATATACTTCGTCCCATGATAGAAACTAAAGAGAAAAATCCAGAACGTTGCTGCGGATCATGGGCTTTCAGTTCTTGCACCATTTCAATCTTGTACAGGTAGCCGCGCTGGATTAGCCGAGCGGTCTCAGGCGCTGCAGTCATGGACTGTGCGGCTGATTCCGGCAGAGGTTCGAGTCCTCCCTCGGGCATGGGTGTGTGTGTTTGTGCTTAGAATAATTTAGGTTAAGTAGTGTGTAAGCTTATGTACTGATGACCTTAGCAGCCAAGTCCCATAAGATTTCACACTCATTTGAACATTTTTTTCGTACAGGTACCACTGTAAAAGAGACCGTGAATATTCGCTACTGTTGACAACGGGCTGAACAATAGCCGGCACGGTAGCTCAGCGTGTTCGGTCAGAGGGCTAGCTGCCTTCTGTAATAAAAAAACTGAGTTAATGGATCAACAAAGAACTGAAACGGGTGTCTTTCGACGTCCGCCCAGAGCAGATACAACGAACGAAAACGAACAAAATGAGATTAAAAAAAAAAAGCAGTCTCAGGCGCTGCAGTCATGGACTGTGCGGCTGATTCCGGCGGAGGTTCGAGTCCTCCCTCGGGCATGGGTGTGTGTGTTTGTGCTTAGGATAATTTAGGTTAAGTAGTGTGTAAGCTTATGTACTGATGACCTTAGCAGCCAAGTCCCATAAGATTTCACACTCATTTGAACATTTTTTTCGTACAGGTACCACTGTAAAAGAGACCGTGAATATTCGCTACTGTTGACAACGGGATGAACAATTATTGTGCACCGCACGTGCACTAGAACTCTACGGGACACGAGCTGCGTGGTCCGTTACAGCAATAGTAAGAGCTTGGCAGGGACGAAGACAAAGAGTAGAAACTCTTGCTGGGAGCGGACGGGCGTTAATCTGTTGAAATGTGAGCACAGGATGGCTTGCCATGAAGGACAACAAGAGGCACTGCGTATTGCTTTTTCAGTGTAAGCTGCTTAATTTTCTTGGATGACAGCAAAACTGATAAAGCACACCATTTGCTCAACATCATACAGTAAATTTGCACAGCAAACGTTACATGGAGTGACGATGCACATTTCATAGTTCAGGGTGCACTGAGTACACAGAACCGCCGAATTTGGGGTACTGTTTGTAAGTAGGCTGTTTAGGTTCTTATATTCGTAATGCCGCCGCCACATAGCTCTCTGTATGACAATCACTGGCTGTGCTGTGTGCAGTCTGTGGCTAGTTTGCATTGTTGTCTGCCATTGTAGTGTTGGGCAGCTGGATGTTAGCAGCGCGTAGCGTTGCCCAGTTGGAGGTGAGCCGCCATTTCTCTCCCCACATCCACCACTGTTGGCGGCTCACCTCCAACTGGGCAACGCTACGCGCTGCTAACATCCAGCTGCCCAACACTACAATGGCAGACAACAATGCAAACTAGCCACAGACTGCACACAGCACAGCCAGTGATTTTCATACAGAGCTATGTGGCGGCGGCATTACGAATATAAGAACCTAAACAGCCTACTTACATGTTAAAACCCGTGTTGTGCACGAAGAGCCATTACACTCGCCTTATATGGCTGTGTGATGTGGATTCATAAAGACCTTTACCCTCGGTCCGTTCCTCTTTGAGGAGAATACGCCCAGAGTGCGTCTTCTCAGGTGTTCAAAAACGTTGCAAATGGCTCTGAGCACTATGCGACTTAACTGCTGAGGTCATCAGTCGCCTAGAACTTAGAACTAATTAAACCTAACTAACCTAAGGACATCACACATCCATGCTCGAGGCAGGATTCGAACCTGCGACCGTAGAGGTCGCTCGGCTAAAGACTGTAGCGCCTAGAACCGCACGGCCACTCCGGCCGGCTTCTCAGGTGTACCGTGACCTCTACACATTATTTAAACTCCCTTATAGAAAATGTGATTTCTACTTTGCAATAGCGTAACTGCGCGGAAACTGCTGTTTTCATGCAAAATCGGACAACGCCTCATGCAGCTAGCCCAATGAAAGATCTGCATAAAGCAACCTTTCACGAAAGTGTAATCTCCAGAAGGTTTCCAGACGCATGGCTTGCAAGATCACCTGAGGTGAAACCATGTGGCTTTTGGCTCTGGTTCAAATGGTTCAAATGGCTCTGAGCGCTATGGGACTCAACCGCTGAGGTCATTAGTCCCCTAGAACTTAGAACTAGTTAAACCTAACTAACCTAAGGACATCACACACATCCATGCCCGAGGCAGGATTCGAACCTGCGACCGTAGCGGTCTCGCGGTTCCAGACTGCAGCGCCAGAACCGCGCGGCCACTTCGGCCGGCTTTTGGCTCTGAGATATGCAAAAGACAGCGTTTATCAGGGACATGCTCGATCTCCAACTGATCTGAAGACCAGCGTACAGGAACACGTTGCTCATATTACACAGGAAATGCTGCTAGCAATTGCTGATCACGTCGTTTTAAGGATGCATTTCCTCGACGTCTCCAGTGGTCATACTTAACAATTTGTGTAAGTTGCTTTATTAAAGTTAATATTATGCCTTTCTCGTTTCTTTGACTTTATGAGCCCAAGTCGCGTTCCTAATCCATCAGATACGGAAATAATTCTATGCTTTTTGCACGTGGTGACCAAAATTGGAGCTAATTCTTTTTCCAGTGTAAATCGGTTCTGCATTAATGCATTAAAATACCTATGAAATGTCACTGCTACGATAATTATAGCCCGCACTAGACCTCGGTGAATAGATGCTCTCTAGTTATAACTGGACCGTGGTACTACTCAATTCTTTAGAAAATCAAAATTACAATTTCACCGCAGTTATTTAAAGGAAACAGGAAGCCCGGGATCTCTGGTGATGGACAAGCTTGTGATTGTTTTACAGTTTCAATTTGACTCAAAACAGACTTTATTGTTGTTGTGGATTGGCAAGACAGCCAACCCACTAATAGGAGGCCGAAAGCCACGCGTTTAACCTCACGCAGGCTGGCGTGAGGTCTGGAACAGGACACGGAAATGAGACTAGTAAAAAACGTACGTATCTTCTGGAATACTTAACTTTAATTCATAATTGGTGAACATCGCTCTTGACGGTACATATTTTACAGCATCAATAGTAACTGGTAATGGCGCCTTGCTAGGTCGTAGCAAATGACGTAGCTGAAGGCTATGCTGAACTGTCGTCCCGGCAAATGAGAGCGCATGCAGACTGTGAACCATCGCTAGCAAAGTCGGCTGTACAACTGGGGCGAGTGCTAGGAAGTCTCTCTAGACCTGCCGTGTGGCGGCGCTCGGTCTGCAATCACTGATAGTGGCGACACGCGGGTCCGACGTATACTAACGGACCGCGGCCGATTTATAGGCTACCACCTAGCAAGTGTGGTGTCTGGCGGTGACACCACAATTGTAAACTTCAGTTCGGACATTTACCCTCTTACTGATGCAATATACAAATCTTCACTTTTATTGAATTGCATAAACGCCAATAAGAATCATATTATTTTGCGCCCGCAACTAAAATCATTGATAATAGGCACGGTGAATAATCAGTCACAAACAATCGTTCTTGTTTTACCATATGCCAAGAGACTAAGAACACCATACACTTCCAACCAAAGTTACACACCCACATAATACCACAACTTCATAAAGAACAAAGAGATCTTAAAGCTTAATAAAACTGAGCTAGCCACATAAAGGTCAACAGTGAAACATGCCTACACTAAAACTGCAAAGTGGCCAATCAAGGTCGCAAAACTTCACACAGGAATAATTACAAGTTGCACGTTCATTAAAGACACACAAATGATTAAAGTAAAGCGTTAAATAAGAATAGCTAGTAATAACTCAACCAGTAAAATGACTTACAGAAACGCTAAAATTAACGAAGTGGCCTCACTTAACTAACGGACATAATGACTCAGAATGATTCCCAAATTGCACTTAACTTTAGAGAATAGCGTTAAAGCCCATAGCAGCGTTTGGTAGCAATAACGCTACGACCGGCAGGCAATACATGCGTTCACTCCCCATAGCTTGTGCACAGGGTCACATAGCAGGCGGTATATATTTATGTATAATCCGATCAACGAGCGGTCCGGACAAGAATCCATAACCGCACCGACGCTAGGGAACGAGCAGTCTTAACAAATGGCCTGCAGCACACACAGATTGAAGTGAAGACGAAGTCAAATCAGAGCCACACTGGAATATACAATAAGCGCGCCCCCCCCCCCCCAAGTTATTATGCAGCAACACTCTCAACATTAAGTAAACATACCAAATGCAGCCGTGACAAATAATTTAACCATTAACTCTAGGGCTGCGGGGCAGGTACACAACCGTAGCCAGTCCCAAAGAGGACAATATGTCCTAAAACGAGTTAAAATTTGCATGAAAACAACTTAAAACACACACTCCACGACTGATCAGAAACGGAGTGAGGAACATCCGCCTCCATGAAATGGCCTCTGTGGAACCAAGTTCAGAACCATCTCCGGCAGCTGCTAATGCCACATTAAGTTTCGACAATATTCTTACTGAAACACAGAATAAAAGTCATACGTAACTTGGAGCTTGCAAATTACGAGCTGGGAAGCTGCTTCAGCGTGAGACGACGAACCCACCACAATTTTGCACGTCAAGGCGCCCAGTGATCGGCACCGTACATCCGGCACGCGCTAAAAGACAGGGACGGCGAGCACGGCGAGGTCGATGCACTACGGTTAGGACGCGGGCCTGTTTTCGACACAAGTTGGCTCGTTGAACGCCGACCGCTCGTCACATGTTCACCCCGGAAAACCCGCCGGGGGAGCAGTCAAAGATAGCAGGACAGCCGAATATCGATAGCAGCAGTGCAAGTGGAACACCCTAGCACCAGCCGCCACGGCTCAATAACCATCCGGTATTAACGACGCTCATGTGTTCCTGCACTACGCTTATGCCTATGATGTCGTCCTGAAGAATGAGGTGAGGGAGTCTGTTGCAGCTTACTGGCTAAAAATTACACTACTCTCCATTAAAATTGCTACACCACAAAGATGACGTGTTACAGACGCGATATTTAACCAACAGGCAGAAGATGCTGTGATATGCAAACGATTAGCTTTTCAGAGCATTCACACAAGGTTGGCGCCGGTGGCGACACCTACAACGTGCTGACATGAGGAAAGTTTCCAACCGATTTCTCATACGCAAACAGCAGTTGACCGGCGTTGCCTGCTGAAACGTTGCTGTGATGCCTCGTTTGAGGAGGAGAAATGCGTACCATCACGTTTCCGACTTTGATAAAGGTCGGATTGTAGCCTATTGCGATTGCGGTTTAGCGTATCGCGACATTGCTGCTCGCGTTGCTCGAGTTCCAATGACTGTTAGCAGAATATCGAATTGGTGGGTTCAGGAGGGTAATACGGAACGCCGTGCTGGACCCAACGGCCTCGTATCACTAGCAGTCGAGATGACAGGCATCTTATCCGCATGGCTGTAATGGATCGTGCAGCCACGTCTCGATCCCTGAGTCAACAGATGGGGACGTTTGCAGCACAACAACCATCTGCACGAACTGTTCGACGACGTTTGCAGCAGCATGGACTATCAGCTCGGAGACCATGGTGCGGTTACCCTTGACGCTGCATCACAGACAGGAGCGCCTGCGATGGTGTACTCAGCGACGAACCTGGGTGCACGAATGGCAAAACATTTTTTCCGATGAATCCAGGTTCTGTTTACAGCATCATGGTGGTCGCATCCGTGTTTGGCGATATCGCGGTGAACGCACATTGGAAGCGTGTATTAGTCATCGCCATACTGGCGTATCACCCGGCGTGATGGTATGGGGTACCATTGGTTACACGTCTCGATCACCTCTTGTTCGCACTGACGGCACTTTGAACAGTGGACGTTACATTTGAGATGTATTACGACCCGTGGCTCCACCCTTCATTCGATCCATGCGAAACCCTACATTTCAGCGGGATAATTCACGACCGCGTGGTGCAGGTCCTGTCCGGGCCTTTCTGGATACAGAAAATGTTGTAACCTCCCCACACGAAATATTTAAAAATATTATTTGGTTAATGATTCTAATTTTTGTGTAACCTCACAACAAAACTTAATTAATAATAATAATAATATGATTCTATTTTTTATGTAACCTCTGAACAAAATTGGTTCCCTTTTAATGTACCCACAAAATTCTTTTCTCATTTAATATAAGCTCGAAACAGAAAAATACCTAAACCTCGTAATTAAAAATAAATTCAGTAACCTGGTACAATTTGGACGTGAAACGTCCCCTTTTGAGCAATATACAAGACTGTGCTTAGACTGACGCACAATATTTTTAGCGCAACGCAATCTGACTTTCCACACACAATATTTTGTTAACGCAACGCAATCTGACTTTCAAAATTCTCTACAAGAGAATGGCCCTGACTAACATTAACCTGTACTTTTCAGAAATCACTTACCTCACAAAAATCTTGGTTACTCCCACTACTGCAATACAGCAAGCGCCACTACTGCCAGCTAAATAAAAGATTCAAACTATGGAAGGCACTAACTACTGATAGGGATAGTTAGCAAATGAAAGATATTAATAGAGAACAAACAATGTATTTACCTTGATATCATGACAAATTACAAAACTCCGCCATCTCTCTCCCCACATCCACCACTGCTGGCGGCTCACCTCCAACTGCCCAGCGCTACGCGCTGTTCACAGCCAGCTGCCTAACACTACAATGGTTGAGTATTACAACAATGCAAAGCAGCCACAGACTGCACACGGCACAGCCGGTGATTTTCATACTGAGGTGGCGTTACCAATAAAAAAACCTAAACAGCCTACTTACATACGACAGAACCGCTGCGTCATGGCCCTGTAAGATCATTCTGAATAAAAAAATGGAAAAATTCTTACCTCAGTAAAAACGGCGAATATATCTGCTCTTATATAAAATTTTTCAGGGACAGCTCTGTGAAATGATGGCCTATACATTTGTTATTTATGAAAGGAAGCAAATGATTTTTCTTTTTCAACAGTCGGAATGATCATGCATTAAAAAAAAATTAAATTCTTTAAATTGAAATGAATGCTTGTTAGAAATTAGACAAAGATTATTATTAGGACATTTTTAAAAGATTTAAATGTGAGTTTACATAATATTACTAGATATGCGCGAGGCTGCTTTTTTTACCTTATACAATAATACTCAGGCTCCGGCATCGCTGCACCGCGACCGGCCCAGCCAACATGATACACCAGACAGGACTGACAAGCGCAGACAGGCGACTGCTCGCTAGCAACGACTTACTGCTACTGCAGTTCGTACTGCAGTCAACACTGCTCTTTGGTCTCAGATTCTCTTATAGCTTACATATCGCTGGCAGCACATACCTCTTACAATGTTCAACTGCTGCCCTGACCAGCACGTTCTCCAGATCTCTCACCAGTTGAAAACGTCTGGTCAATGGTGGCCGAGCAACTGGCTCGTCACAATAAGCCAGCCACTACACTTGATGAACTGTGGTATCGTTTTGAAGCTGCAAGGGCAGCTGCACCTGTACACGCCATCCAAGCGACTGAATGCCCAGGCGTATCAAGGCCAATATTACGGTCAGAGGTTCTGGGTTCTGATTTCTCAGGATCTATGCACCCAAAGTGCGTGAAAATGTACTGTAAGTTCTAGTACAATATATTTGTCCAATGAATACCCGTTTATCATCTGTATTTCTTCTTGGTGTAGCAATTTCAATGGCCAGTAGTGTACTCACTTATGACTTGGTCATTCAAAATTCGAATGGTCGTGTGGAGAACTAAAGTGTTTAGGATCTCTGCTAGTGTTAACTCTGCCGCGTGGAGCGCGGGCAGAGCAGAGTCTGGCTGGAGTAGGGCGGTGGAGCAGGTGTGTTGAAGACGCTCCCGCGAGTTGCCGCGCTTTCGGGGTTTGGAAGCATGTAATTGCGCTCGATGTGCTATGATACTTTCTGGCACGGTGTCGCGGACGGGAAGCATTAGCTGGCGCACATCAAGAACCCGTTTCGCCTGGTGACCGTGTCGAGAAGAAGGCGCGCCAAAATCCAGCTTCTGCAACAGTGACGGCCGACAATAAGTGATTGTCGCCACCTCCTCGATCGACGACTTCAAACCTTCAATCAACCAACAAGGAAGACTGAAAGCACGTCAAGTTTTAGAACTGTATGGCAGACCTCAGCTTTTCAAACTGTTCCATTTGCATCACTAAAATACAGCAACTTAGCATGAACCTTTGTTGCTCATTGTCCCAATTGCATTACCAAGCAGGGTCCCTTCCTTTTCCGAAATGAACCCGTGTGTCGTTGATATTCAAACGCCAGCACTAAAGTAATATCATTCCATTTCACTGCTTTAATTTCGAAATTCAGTTAAAGTATTCATAGCTGGCTACAATATTTAGATTACACAATCACAAATTAAGAGTTCCAGTTTTGTTACCATATTTTAGCTTACCTGTGACTGCAGCTCAGCTTGGTATGTACTAAACTTTACTATTGTTAATTGTTCAAAACCATTTAATTCAAGTTCAAAGTTAAATCTCTTGTTTCTAAATTGCGTAGATTCAAGCAGCTTTGGAGATGATTGTTGAGGTAGCACAAGACTAACCTTATTTTATTTAATTTCGTAGTGCTTCAGAAGAAAAGTTCACTATTAATTTTAGTCACTAAATTAACTTTCAATTTTCCGGTTTTATTCATTCTTTTGCTAAATTAAGTCAGAGTGTACCGAAATTTATTACTTCTGACAAACATTCAGTTTTCACACAACACATGTCAACCTTCAGCTGCCACGCTTTTAGTGCTAATTATATGTGCATTAACCTTTCTTTTTCAGTTATTATAGTAGTTGTCCATAGGACTGGCGACCGTAATTTTCCCCAAATCTCAAATATCTAATTAACGCCATTTAATTGTTAACGTAACGACTGCACATTTACTTTCTTCATTAACTATACCCTTTTTCAAAATTAATTTCCACCAATTTCATTTGCATTTTTCCTTTCATTTAGATGTAACCCTTTCCTCCCTCTTTACCAACAGATTAACTTCGGTGACGATTGCTTTTCCCAAATTTCCATTAGGTACACGCGGTTTAATTTTTCACTGTCATTAAGGTCGATAAGTGAGGGGGAGGTTTCAAGCTGTAGTATCTTTTTTCCATTTTCAGGATAAATTTCACTCATTAGTTGTAAATAAATTTTATTATTCTTTACCGGCCTTGGCAAATTAATTTGCCACCTTCAGAAGTGTACAAAATTATGGATAGTATAAATCTTTAGATCTTGGCTATCCATTTATGTGAAGTATAAAAAGCATATTAAAGAAACTGATTTAGTTTAGCAGACAGTCAATATCTTCTTCATAGAAGGATAATGGCGTGGTATATTCAGAAGTTTGTATATTGTATGTGATTATATTAAACACTGTTTAACAATTTATAATAAGTGAATCACATCCACATAACTGTTGTGCTAGCACCAAGGAACATACATTCGCAAGCTGCGACGTGGTCGCGACCTGAACGTGCCCGAATACAGAATAAATTTCGTTTACTTCACGTCTACGATCATAAATTTTTTGTCAATGGACTATCGGTTTAGGTCTATAATGACCATCTTCAGATCTGTTTTATAAAACAGGACATGCTTTTATAGAATAGGTCTGGAGATGGTCGTTATAGACTGGGACCAGTAGTCTGATGACAAAACATTTGTGACCATAGACTTGAAGGAAAGCAAACTCAAGGAAAATATATAAAGAAACTTTTGTAAAACATATAACCAAGGCATAGAAATAAGTTATATATAATACATCTGAAAAAAACATGATACATATTTGTAATATATAAAAGGAACGATTTTCACATTTCGTAAGAGATGGTATGCAATTACAATAGCGTCTGTTTTTAATACAAGTTGATCATTCAACAAACCTTTTGAATTTAGGTGAGAATTTTAATATTCTTCAAATTATTCTAAAAGGTTCATTCTGTAGCCCTTGTCAGTTATATGTTAAATTTCCATGTTACGCAGGCATGGGGGAAGAAGTGACTGTTCCTCTGTTTAGAGGTGTTCTTTTAAACTTGACTTATATTAATTCTCGCAACCTAGTTGAGCAAGTGCTCACGAAAGCGATTTAGGTAAGGCTTTTAGATACAACAACAATTTCTATTGCATTACACAGTATAGTTCGCCAAAATTTGGTACTTTGTTTCAGTAACAATGTTTTGTTAGGGATGCTGATTGCTGTGGAATTAAATAAATGCAAAAGTTGGTAACACATTTTCAACATTAGCTGTATGAATGCTTCATTTATTTATATAAATCTTTTATCTGCTTCGTCAGGGTGATACTAATCAGGTGCATCATTAAAAAGGAATACTGACATCGAAATCTGAAATTACTGGTAATCGCAATTAGCACAAATTTCAGATAAATTTGTCATATCAATGGATTCTAATTAATCAAATGAATGTAATGGATAGTAAGTTACGTTTGCTAAACACTGAGATTTTTGGCATTGTGCGCATCCCCCCCCCCCCCCCCCAAAAAAAATGTATGAAGAGAAACACAACAGCTGGAAAGAATCCATCTACATTGTTACTACTACTATGGCTGAAAGTGAGGAAGAACAGCAGGGCCATTCATTTTTTTTTTTGAGTCATCGGTCTTCTGACTGGCGTGATGTGTCCCGCAACGAATTCCTCTACTGCGGCAACCTCCTCATCTCACACTAGCACGTGCAACCTACATCCTCAATTATTTGCTGCGCGTATTCCACTCTTTGTTTTCCTTCACGGTTTTTATCTTCTACATCTCTCTCCCTTGACAGATGTCCTACCATCGTGTCCCTTTTTCTTGTTAGTGTTTCCCGTATATTCCTTTCGTCTCCGATTCTCTGGAGAACCACCTCCTCATTCCTCACCTTAACAGTCTAACTAATTTTCAACATTCTTCTGTTACGCAATATCTCAAATCCTTCGATTCTCTTCTGGTCTGCTTTTCCCACAGTCCATGTTTCACTACCATGCAATGCTGTGGTCCAAACGTAGATTCTCAGAAATTTATGCCTCAAATTAAGGCCTATGTTTTATACTAGTAGGTTTCTCTTGGCCAGGAAGGCCGCTTTTGCCAATGCTTGTCTGCTTTTGATGTCCTCCTGCCTCCGACCGTCATGGGTTACGTTGCTGCCTAGGTAGCAGAATTCCTCAACTTCATCTACTTTATGATCACCAAACCTCTTGATAAATTCCTCGGTGAGCCGTGTGTCGGCTCTCAACATATATCGAGCTGTTAAGATTGTTCTGAGTCCTTCCATTCCATCGTTAATTGATTCTTTCATATTTATCTTATGCTGCATACGATTCTGTTGAGATTCTCCTCTGGCGGCGTGTCTGGTCTTATCGATCTTCGAGTCGTTGCTTCCTGTTAGCCTTGTGTAAGGGAATAAGATCTTTGGGGGGATGGCCGGTTGGTTGCCTAGCGGTGACGAGTTGGTCGGTCGGTTTTTAAATCGGGAATTAGAGAATGTCGTAGGATGAGACCGCGGCGTGGCGTGGCGGTGGAGAGTTGGCTGTTTTTCCGAGAAGCCGCGTGGTCTATCCTGGCAGTGCGAGACGAGTGGGACGAGTTGACGGGACAAGGCTGTAAGCTCTTGGCTGTGAACACCCGGGGGCCACGGCTGTGGTTCCGAGTCACTACTTGGTGGGAGCGGCAACGGATGTCTTTAAATTTTCCGTCTGGAGGCGGGAATAATGGGCTAGTACCTCGCCTAACCTGACGAGTGGTATTTCGCCGCCGTGGGTGCAGAGAAGACGAGGGCTCCGGTGACAGAGCGCGTGGCTGCGTGACTGTGCACAGTTGAGTACGCTGGCGACGTGGACACGGTCGGGTGTGAGGAATCTTTGCATCGGAGTTCACATGCTGTTTCTCTGACAAACTGCAAGTTAAGTTGGTTAAAGGTTTAGATATTAATTGAAGAATTTTGGTTTGTGCAACCAGCGTCTTTTCTGCCCTGTGGCCTCCTGCGTTCTGGTTTCCTGTCCCTGTCGCCGGTGTATTTATAGACAGTGATCTTTTCCGCTTCTTATTAGTACTGCCGGGTAGGAAGTGTATTTTTGGGCTGGGATTATTGTTTTTGATTACATTTTTTCTGCCTTGCGGCCTCCTGCGTTCGGATTTCCTGTCCCTGTCGCCGGTGTAATTATAGACAGGGATCTTGTTAGTACTGCCTGGGAGGAAGTGTATTTTTGGGCAGGGATTATGGTTCCTGATTTGATTCCTCCTCCTCCCCTGGCCTCGCGTGAGGTCGATGTGATTGCTGAATTTGTGGCTTTGTGGGTCTATTAGTCCGCTTCTAGCCTGAGCATCCTTCGGGAGACAATGGTGGCCGCCCTTACACCTGGTGGGTTAATTATTTCTATCCCAGGACATTTTGGTGGCAGGACATGGTATTAAAGTTGTTAGTTATTGTAAAATGTTAAATGGTTGTATTTTACTCTGATTGTTTTTGGCCACTGTTTAAAAAGGTTAAGTTTGCCTTTCATTGGTGGGTTTTTTAAAATTACGTGGCTTTAAAATTGTTAGTTATTGTAAAAAGGTGATTGACTGTATCTTTACTTTGATTGTTTTAATCTACTTGGCATCCTTTGAAAATGCTAATTCTGCCTAACTGTTAGCGAGCCCTTGTAATTTAATATCTTGTTGTGCCAAAATTTAAAAGAAGAGGCGCCCTACATGTTCGGTAGCGAAACTGTATGCAAATTGGTATTTTTGTTTCATTACTTGGAGAGTTTTTATTTTGTTATTAAATGTTTTATCAAAGCCGGTTTTAAGTAAAATGGCTTGGCCATAAACTGTAAAGTAAATTGTTTTGAAAAGGCACTCAGGCCTGTTAGCTTTTTTGGATCTGTTCCTGGTCAAGTGATAAAGAAATGACTTTTAATGGTTGAAGTAATCAATAAAGAAATTGTAATTTGCAACTCGACAGTAACCAAATAATTTTGGTCCCGTTTCCCAACTGGGGGTTTTCCTTGATTTATCGTAACACCCGTCTCACTCGGTATTTCCATTTCTGCTACTTCTCATTACTTTCGTCTTTTTCTGACCTAGTGGAGTGAATGAGTACTGTCATAAGCACCAACTATAAACTGAGAATAAACAGAAGAAAGACGAATGAAATGAGGCGCAGCCAAGGTGGGATTACTGATAAACCCAACATGAACCGCCAGCCGGAGTGGCCGAGCGTTTCTAGGCGCTTCAGTCTGGAACCGCGCGATCGCTACTGTCGCAGGTTCGAATCCTGCCTCGGGCATGGATGTGTGTGATGTCCTTAGGTTAGTTAGGTTTAAGTAGGTCTAAGTTCTAGGGGACTGATGACCTCAGATGTTAAGTCCCACAGTGCTCAGTGCCATTTGAGCCAACATCAACATTGGGGACAACACTGAAGACAAAGTGAAGGAATTTTGCTACTTTCGAAGCAAAATAGAGTATGACAATCGTAGCTAGGAGGACACAAAAAGTAGGCTGCGCAGCCAAAGTGGACATTCGTGGCCAAAAGAAGTCTGCTAGCATCAAGCAGTAGCTTTAACTGAGGCAGGAATTCTGGATCAAAGTAGTGAATGGAAGTGAGTCGCAAACTGTTGTGAAAATCGGAAAAGAGAATCGAAGCGTTTGAAATGAGATACACAAGAATGCTGAAGATTTGGTGGACTGATAAGAAATGGGGAGATTCTCTGCAGAAACGGCAATGAAGGATATATGTGCAAAACACTGACAAGGGAAGGGACAGTGTGATAGGACATGTGTTAAGAGATCAAGGAATGGTGCTAGAGGGAGGTCTAGAGATACAGATTGGAGGCCGTCCTACAAAAAAGTGAGGACTCCACGCCACAGCGCTAATCTGAGACGAAGAGATCCGCACAGGAGAAAAACTCGTGGCGGGCCGCATCAAACTAGCCACAGGACTCATGACACAAACAAATAATAAAATAAATAAAACAAATTTAAATCTGATTTTAGATCTCCTTCCATTCTGTCCTCTTCAGGGTGGTCCATTGATAGTGACCGGGCCTAATATCTCACGAAATATGCATCAAACGAAGAAACTACAAAAAACGAAACTCGTCAAGCTTGAAGGGGGAAACCAGATGGCGCTATAGTTCGCCCGCTAGATGGCGCTGCCATAGGTCAAACGCATATCAATTGCGTTTTTTTTTTAAATAGGAACCCCCATTTTCTATTACATATTCATGTAGTACGCAAAGAAATATGAATGTTTTAGTTGGACCACTTTTTTCGCTTTGCGATAGATAGCGCTGTAATAGTTACAAACGTGTAAGTACGTGGTTTCACGTAACATTCCGCCAGTGCGGACGGTATTTGATTCGTGATACATTACCCGTGTTAAAATGGACCGTTTACCAATTGCCGAAAAGGTCGATATCGTGTTGATGTATGGCTATTGTGATCAAAATGCCTTATGGGCGTGTGCTATGTGCGCTGCTCGGTATCCTGGACGACATCATCCAAGTGTCCGGACCGTTCGCCGGAGAGTTACGTTATTTAAGAAAACAGGAAGTGTTCAGCCACATGTCAAACGTCAGCCACGACCTGCAACAAATGATGAAACCCAAGTAGGTGTTTTAGCTGCTGTCACGGCTAATCCGCACATCAGTAGCAGACAGGCCGGCCGGAGTGGCCGAGCGGTTCTAGGCGCTACAGTCTGGATCCGCGCGACCGCTACGGTCGCAAGTTCGAATCCTGCCTCGGGCATGGATGTGTGTGATGTCCTTTGGTTAGTTAGGTTTAAGTAGTTCTAAGTTCTAGGGGAGTGATGACCTCAGAAGTTAAGTCCCATAGTGCTCGGAGCCATTTGAACCATTTTTTGAGCAGACAAAGTGCGCGAGAATCGGGAATCTCAAAAACCTCGGTGTCGAGAATGCTACATCAACACGTCGTGTACAGTTCTGCCACTGGGCACAAGAGAAATTACGGGACGATGACAGTTTTTTTGCGCGCGTTCTATTTAGCGACGAAGCGTCATTCACCAACAGCGGTAACGTAAACCGGCATAAGATGCACTATTGGGCAACAGAAAATCCACGATGTATGCAAAAAGTGGGACATCAGCGACCTTGGCGGGTTAATGTATGGTGCGGCATTATGGGAGGAAGGATAGATGGCCCTCATTTTATCGATGGCAATCTAAATGATGCAATGTATGATGATTTCCTACGTAATGTTCTACCGATGTTACTACAAGACGTTTCACTGCATCGTAGAATGGCGATATACTTCCAACATGATGGAAGTCCGGCACATAGCTTGCGTGCGGTTGAAGCGGTATTGAATAGCATATTTCATGACAGGTGGATTGGTAATCGAATGACCATACCATGGCCCGCACATTCACCGGATCTGACGTCCCCGGATTTCTTTCTGTGGGGAAAGTTGAAGGATATTTGCTATCGTGATCCACCGACAACGCCTGACAACATGCGTCTGCTTATTGTCAATGCATGTGCGAACATTACGGAAGGCGAACTACTCGCTGGTGAGAGGAATGTCGTTACAGGTATTGCCAAATGCACTGAGGTTGAACATAATTTTGAGGATTTATTGCATTAAAGTGGTATTTACAGGTAATCACAATGTAATAGCATGCGTTCTCAGAATTGATAAGTTCACAAAGGTACATGTATACTTTGGAACAACCGAAATAAAATGTTCAAACGTACCTACGTTCTGTGTGGTGTCACCGCTAGACACCACACTTGCTAGGTGGTAACTTAAATCGGCCGCGGTCCTGTAGTACATGTCGGACCCGCGTGTCGCCACTGTGTGATCGCAAACCTAGCGCCACCACATGGCAGGTCTCGAGAGACTGAGGAGACCTCGCCCCAGTTCTACGGACGACATAGCTAGCGATTGGACGTGCTAAGCCTTGCTCTCATTTGCCGAGAGATAGACAGTAGAATAGCCCTCTGCTAAGTTAACTGGCGACCACCTAGCAAGGCGCCATTTGTATCAGTGCCTATAGCTTACTAATATTCAAGAGAGATGTATTCCAAGGACTAATTAAAAGTTAAGTAACAAGCATCTACGTACTTTTCTTCTTATTCATTTATAAGTTCTCATGTTCCAGACTTCACGCCCGTCTGCGTTAGCCTTGCGTGCCCTATCGGCTACAGCATTGTGTCTAGGCTGTATGGTCTAGACACAACATTCTGTATTTTAATTTAGAAAACATACCTGTTACCAACCGTTCGTCTAAAATTGTGAGCGATATGTTTGTGACTATTACAGTGCCATCTATCGCAAAGCTAAAAAAGTGGTCTAACTAAAACATTGGTATATCTTTACGTACTACACGAATATGTAATAAAAAAAATTGGGGTTCCTATTTAAAAAAACGCAGTTGATATCCGTTTTACCTATGGCAGCGCCATCTAGCGGGCCAACCATAGCGCCAATTGGTTTCCCCCTTCAAGCTGGACGAGTTTCGATGTTTGTATTTTTTTCATTTGACGCTTATTTCGTGAGGTGTTTGGCCCGGTCACGATCAGAGGACAACCCTGGTTACTTAGCGTCACACCACATGCACTTTATCTTGCACATGTCCGAACTATCGGACTTATTGGATTTATTTTTAGTGTCCCATATCTCTGGCGCTGTAAATGGAACTCTTATAGGAGTACATTATTGTCGACCTGTCTGTCTGTCCGGCTGTTAAAATACGCTTTTTTCCTCAGACATATCAAATTGAAATTTTTGTCACTTATTAAGATCTACGCTCCCTTGGCGGTGTAAAAAATAGAAGCTTCTTAGTCAGTGTAGTCGAACGTTACGGTCATTTAAGTCACATAATTTGGTAGCCACAAACTCGCGCATTAAACCGTATGCGGTACTTCCCGTCGACCGAGAATCATGAAATTTGGCAAGAAGCGAAGTTTCATATTACAACAGGAAAAAATCCGAAAATTGTGAATTTGTAATTACATGCCACGAAGAACAGTTCCTTTTTCTCAGGAAAGAGAAGTGTATCAAATTGAAATTTGTGTCACATAATAAGGGCTGTAGTACCTTGGCTGTATAATAAATGTCAATGCAATCAAAAGATAAGGCTATTTATGCCACAGATTTTGATACTCACAAACTCACGAGTCAGTATGTAAGAAAGAAATGTGGTCCTGCCCTGGACAAAGGCATTTTGTGTTATTTTTATCTGTTGACCAATATGCAAAGCACTTTAGTCGAATACAGTTTTCCTGTTGTGCTTCTGGATTCGACGTGTAGCTTTCTCGGAAAGCCCTGGCATGGCACTGAGATAGTAATTTTGTAGTCGAAGCTCTTTCCTTGTCCGCGGTTGCTTCCTGATACGTAAGAAGGAAATGTGGTTGTGCCTTGAGCGAACACAGCCAATTGAGAAGCGCAACAGGTAAACTGCATCAGGCTAAACTATTTGTGAACTCTGTGTTCTGTGTCAACCGACCACGGCATAACACACCAAATAATTATAATGGACATGACATTTCCGGCCTTGAAAGTCTGCACTTTAGTATTAAACTATTTGTGTATTATTCACCAGATGAAAAGAAGATAAATACACTGACATGTCAAAAGCAATGGGATAGCGATATGCACATGTACAGATGGCGGTAGGATCGCGGCAACAAAGCACAGAAGGGCAATGCATTGTCGCAGCTGTCATTTGTAGTCAGGCAATTCGCGTGAAAACCTTTCGTACGTGATTATGGTCGCACGGAAAGAATTAATAGACTTTGAAGGCGGAATTGACGGAACATGAGAAATAATTAAACATAATTTATCACAGCATAAAATTATGGTAGTAGGTAAAATTGTAGAGCTGGTCGACTTTACCTTTAATGGAAGAATTTACCGCATGGGTGACGCTCTAGCGATGGATAATAGTTTATCCAGCATCTTTTCAGAAGTTTTTCTTAATGACTTGGAAAATAGATTTTTTGATCATTTCCCCGATGTAAACCAGAAAATACTGTATTGTCAACGGTACGTTGATTTAAATGAAGTAACAGACAAACCAAAAGTATCCAAAATTAAATTCACAGTTGAACATGAAACTGATAATAGAACCAGTTTTCTCGATTTGTCAATTAGTAGATTGAATGAGAGACATATTTTTAAAGTTTATGGGACGCCTACATATCCAGGCAGAAGTATTACGAATAATTCAAATCATCCAATCCAAGACAAAAAAGGATATTTCTATTCAAGTTTATACAGAATGTTCATTCACAGACGGACAGGAGTTCAGAATTACAGACAATCATAAAGACAGCGTCACATTATCTTAAATGAAACTTCAAACCACCCACAGAACCACGAACAAACAGCAATCAAACACTTGTTAAACAGGCTGAAAAGGATCCGGCTAAACACTTCTAATTACCAAGAAGAGGTTGCCATTATATAACAAATAGCATTAAAAATGGAAATAAAGAAACAATGGTAGACAAACTGAACAAAAAAATGAAGGGAAAAATAAGGAAGGAATCTAACCAAACCACACAAACTCATACTACTTGTGCTACAACAAAAAAATGGCATACAGTGACCTACCACAACAAATTCACTCATAAAATAGGACACATATTCAAAAAACAAGGCATAAACATTACTTACAAAACAAACAATTCCATACAAAAGCACATCCCAAAACTATAATCAAAAGCCAGACAGATACCAACAATGTGGTATTATCAGATCAGTTGCAGAGATTGTGAGAAGATATACATTGGATTGACTGGCAGGACATTCGACACAAGATATAAAGAACACATCAGCGCATTCAAATACGGTACAAATAATTCAACATTTGCGGATCATCCAAAAGAAGAGCACCATAGACTAAGCAATACTGAAAACCATATCAATATCATAAAAATCAGTAAAGACAGACACCTCCTCCCTTTCCAAGAAAATTTCCACATACT
This sequence comes from Schistocerca nitens, assembly GCF_023898315.1. Taxonomy (NCBI): domain Eukaryota; kingdom Metazoa; phylum Arthropoda; class Insecta; order Orthoptera; family Acrididae; genus Schistocerca; species Schistocerca nitens. Next base: position 57,216,806 of record NC_064623.1, on the reverse strand, counting down.
AAAAGCATTAACACAAAAAAAAACAGTTGCTCAATAACCAGATAAATGCTGGAAAGCAGACTCTATATAGAATAATTGACGAAATCACATAAAAAGAAAATAGCCTTTTCCATCTTTCACCCCCTCCCACTCTTCCACAAGCCGCCCCCCCCCCCCTCACATTCACAGTTTCATTTCACTTCTCGCTCCTCACCTTCTCTTCTAACTCACACTCCACACACTCCATCACACTGCTATATACTTATGTCCACTCTTCATGATTTCCCCATGCCCTAAAAAAAATCCTCCATCGTTATTCCTTCTCTACTCTTACACAGGTCATAAATACACAGGAACGTAATGAAATAGAATTACACACAGGCAATAATCTAATTTAAAAAAAATGTTGCAAGTCAAAGATAAAGTAGTGGAAAGGCTATGTTGACAACACTACAAAACACAAAGAATAACACATACTTGAAACACAAAAACAAACACAATACAGTGGTATGCATAAAAGTGTGTTGTGAGAAGTACATGGTGCTGCAGAACATCTAAACATTAGATCGAAATTATCAGTGTCTAACACAGAAAAACAACGATGTGCTAGCAGACGTAATTTGCGGATGTAAGCGAGAAATCAGCCGAAAAAATCGCCGAAGTACAAATCAACCTATTTTAACGAACTGTTTTTCGATCTGAAAAGCAAGTCAAAATGTAAATAACTTAATTATAGACCACTGATGATACTTTACCTCAATAAAGCGAAACGCGTCTGGCGAAAAAATCGTGCATTTTTTGTAGTTGCAACTTCAGAGCAAAAATACCCTCAAGAATTAAGTAGTAAAGCACACGCATATTAATATTCCGAGCTGTCTGTCAACTTTAAAGGCAATCACTAATGCTGTCAGCCAACTTTAAACGTAAGTCGCAATTTTTCTTTGGTCAGCAGTCTACTGACTGGTTTGATGCGGCCCGCCACGAATTCTTTTCCTGGGCTAACCTCTTCCATCTCAGAGTAGCACTTGCAACCTACGTCCTCAATTATTTGCTTGACGTATTCCAATCTCTGTCTTCCTCTACAGTTTTTGCCCTCTACAGCTCCCTCTAGTACCATGGAAGTCATTCCCTCATGTCTTAGCAGATGTCCTATCATCCTGTCCCTTCTCCTTATCAGTGTTTTCCACATATTCCTTTCTTCTCCGATTCTGCGTAGAACCTCCTCATTCCTTACCTTATCAGTCCACCTAATTTTCAACATTCGTCTATAGCACCACATCTCAAATGCTTCGATTCTCTTCTGTTCCGGTTTTCCCACAGTCCATGGCTCACTACCAAACAATGCTGTACTCCAGACGTACATCCTCAGAAATTTCTTCCTCAAATTAAGGGCGGTATTTGATAACAGTAGACTTCTCTTGGCCAGAAATTTCACAGTACAAATAAACGAAAAAATCCAAAAATTGTTAATTTGTAATTGTATCACACGAAAAAAGTATTTCTTTTGTGTTTTATTATTCGACTTCAAATATGAAATAAAAACTTTCTCGAAAGTTTTGGAATTCCCGAAACCGATTTGTTGCCAGTATTAGTGTCGATATTGGACAAAAGACGTCGAGATTATCGATTTCCGAGATCGACAACCTGTCTATATACATACGATGGAGAGTCAAATAAAAACATCAAATTCGTAATAACAAATCGAAATTTCGCGCCGTTATCCTGTAAGTTGGTAAGCGTGCTACAAACAGCGTTCAGTATGGTCTGTAGGTGGCAGCATAGTGCAGATGCATAAATACCGTCGCAGTAACAGTATAAAGATGGCCGCCCCACTTGCGACTTGCAACCTATTGAAATTCATCGACGAATGAAGGTTCAGTATGGTGATGCATGTTTGTCACAGCAGCAAGTCTACGAATGGAGTAGGAAGTTCGCAAATGGTGTGACTTCAGTGGAAGATGTTCCTCGTCCAGGTCAGGCACAACGAGTTGTGACTCCACAGAGCATTGCAGCAGTTGAAGCCATAGTGAAGGAAAACCGCCGAGTGACACTGAATGACATTGCAGCATGTTTACAGATTAGTCATGGGTCACCGCACCACATTGTGCATGATGTGCTCCAGTTTCACAAAGTGTCTGCAAGATGGGTGCCACGGCAGCTGACTCCTGAAGTGAGCGAACGACGTGTTGACGCTTGTGAAGAACTTCTTCGCCGCTTTGAACGAGAATGCGATGGCTTCCTTGCAAGAATCGTTACTGGGGACGAAACCTGGGTTCACTTGCACCAACCGGAAAAGATGAGAGCGAGCAAGGAATGACGCAATTCCTCATCACGAAAACCAAAGAAGTTTCGAGCAGAACCATCATCAGGGTATGATAAGGGTATGGTAAGTGAACACGGCCTCTAAAATACATTCGCTTAGAGCTATCAGCACTTGCTCAGTAGAAGAGATGTGTTTCACTGTAGCGAAGATGATCAAGTTCTCGTAGCTCTAAGGTATGCATTTTAATCTTTACTTCACATTTTTTCCTTGTTTTGGTGTCAGGAACCTTCCCTTGAAGTCTGTAAAAGGAATTTAGCTACACCTTGTATAATCGTAAGATACATGTCACTAAAATCGTACAGGATCGATTGATCTATGCAGATCTGTAGATCATCTTTGGTTCAAAGCACTAAACATCTGAGGTCATCAGTCCCCTAGACTTAGAACTACTTAAATCTAACTAACCTAATGACATCACACACGACCATGCCCGAGGCAGCATTCGAACCTGCGACCGTTGCAGCAGCACGGTTCCGGACTTAAGCTCCCAGAACCAGTCACCATCTTTGGTTGAACTAGTAAACGGTGATCGGCGCCGCGCGGGTTAGCCGAGTGGCCTTAGGCGCTGCAGTCATGGACTGTGCGGCTGGTCCCGGCGGAGGTTCGAGTCCTCCCTCGGGCATGGGTGTGTGTGTTTGTCCTTAGGATAATTTAGGTTAAGTAGTGTGTAAGCTTAGGGACTGATGACCTTAGCAGTTAAGTCCCATAAGATTTCACACACAAGTAATCGGCAGTATGTAGAATGCCTCTGTTCGTAGCAATAATGCTGAATGCTGATATTACATGAATCAATTTTATGGTTGACGATGTACCTGATGTTTCTATGTGACAGCAGGGAACGCTATAAAAATGCGATGTATCTATATTTTAATGACTTGTTACATTCATATTCTGTGTAACGAATTCATGGATTTTATTATCTGCTGCTACTGATTTAATATCGGCTAGTATGATGTTATAAATGCTTTATGAACCTGATGATGATCCGTAGACCGAAACAAATTGTTTTATAAATAAATTTTACCAGCAGTTGTCGGCGCTAAATCATGATGCTCGTCAAGAATTTCTCGCACTTTATCCTGTGAGCCATGGATGAATGGCGACACGTAGATTTCATTTTCATAGAGTTCCGAAAACTGTTTGAGACAGCGCCCACCACAGACTGTAAGCGAAGGTCAGAAAATAAGGCATATGTTCTGAGATATGCGAGTGGCTCGAAGGCATTTTGAATAATAGAACGCAGTACTTTGTCCTGGACGACGAGTGTTTATCAGAGACAAATGTCTCGTCGAAAGGACCACAAGGAAGTGGTCTTTACAGGGTGGCCAGAAACAAAGCTTGTAACGATGTTGCGGGGTAGATTGGACTGAGAAATAAGCGTTTAGAAAAAAAATTCGATGCTTTGCGCCGTTTCGGAGTAAATTAGCGGTGAAGTTATCTCATCAGGCCGTTGCGTGCGCTAATTCAAGCTTCCCGTCAGAGACTGTGTCGTCAATGTGTTCTTCGTTTAGTTTTCTGAAACCGAACAAAAGAGTGAAACAAAAATTGGACGTGGGACGATAGTAAATATCGAACCCAAGTCAAAGGCTAAGCAGTCTCGTGTGCTAGCATCTACATTACTGGCCATTAAAATTGCTACACCAAGAAGAAATGCAGATGATAAACAGGTATTCATTGGACAAATATATTATACTAGAACTGACATGTGATTATATTTTTACGCAATTTGGGTGCATAGCTCCTGAGAAATCAGTAGCCAGAACAACCCCCTCTGGCCGTAATAACGGCCTTGATACGCCTGGGCATTGAGTCAAACAGAGCTTGGATGTCGTGTACAGGTACAGCTGCCCATAAAGCTTCAACACGATACCACAGTTCATAAAGAGTACTGACTGGCGTATTGTGACGAGCCAGTTATTCGGCCACCATTGACCAGACGTTTTCAATTGGTGAGAGATCTCGAGAATGTGCTGGCCAGGACGTCGAACTTTTTCTGTATCCAGAAAGGCCCGTACAGGACCTGTAACATGCGGTCGTGCATTATCCTGTTGAAATGTAGGGTTTCGCAGGGATCGAATGAAGGGTAGAGCCACGGGTCGTAACACATCTGAAATGTAACGTCCACTGTTCAAAGTGCCGTCAATGCGAACAAGAGGTCACCGAGACGTGTAACCAATGGCACCCCATACCGTCACGCCCGGTGATACGCCAGTATGGCGATGACGAATACAAGCCTCCAATGTGAGTTCACCGCGATGTCGCCAAACACGGATGCGACCATCATGATGCTGTAAACAGAACCTGGATTCATCCGAAAAAATGACGATTTGCCACTCATGCACCCAGGTTCGTCGTCGAGTACACCATCGCAGGCGCTCCTGTCTGTGATGCAGCGCCGAGGGTAACCGCAGCCGTGGTCTCCGAGCTGATAGTCCATGCAGCTGCAAACGTCGTCGAACTGTTCTTGCAGATAGTTGTTGTCTTGGAATCGATCGAGACGTGGCTGCACGATCCGTTACAGCCATGCGGATAAGATGCCTGTCATCTCGGCTGTTAGTGAGACGAGGCCGTTGGGATCCAGCACGGAGCTCCATATTACCCTCCTGAACCTACCGATTCCATATTCTGCTAAGAGTCATTGGATCTCGATCAACGCGAGCAGCAATGTCGCGATACGATAAACCGCAATCGCGATAGGCTACAATCCGACCTTTATCAAAGTCTGAAACGTGATGGTACGCATTTCTCCTCCTTACACGAGGCATCACAACAACGTTTCACCAGGCAACGCCGGTCAACTGCTGTTTGTGTATGAGTAATCGTTTGGAAACTTTCCTCATGTCTGCAGATTATAGGTGTCGCCACAGGCGCCAACCTTGTGTGAATGCTCTGAAAAGCTAATCATTTGCATATCACAGCATATTCTTCATGTGGGTTAAATTTCGCGTCTGTAGCACGTCATCTTCGTGGTGTAGCAATTTTAATGGCCAGTGGTGTATACTATGGTGTATACGCTATACGTATCTGGCGGGCCGCTTGAATTTGCACGCACAACGGCCTAATTGGCTAACTTCAATACTAATTATCTCGGAAAAGGCGCAACGTGTCGATTTTTTTCCTTAACAATTATTTCTCAGCACTGCCTACCCCGCAACACTCTTACAAACTTTTGAGACTGTTTCTAACGGCCTCCTATATACATAAACAGGGTAGGGTGAACTGAAATACACAAGATTCTGATGAGGACGCTGTAATATCATCGCTGAGTATAACACGATACAGGATGATAAGAAAAGATTTATAGTTGATGTGATGAAAGGTAGCTAGTTGTAAATACGGAAAAATATATGTCAGTGCTGATGATTAGGAAAAACAATACTGCTTTGTTCGAAGACAGCATTAGCACTGTGCTACTTGACACGGACATGGCGATTAAATATCTAGGCGCAACGGCGCAAAGGTACATGCGTTGAAACGAGCAGGATGAGGTCGGTTGTAGAGAAGGCGAATTGACGACTTCGACTTGTGGGGAGAATTACAGCAAAGTTTAGTTATCCGACCCAGTCTTGAGTACTGCTCAGGTGTTTGGGAGCCCTACCATGTCAGATTCAAGGATTACATGGAGCAGATCAGAGGCCAGCTGCTAGATTGGTCACCGGCGGGCTAGGTCAGTACGAGAGAGCAACACAATTGCGCTGTGGGCTTCACAATGGAAACACTGAAGAAATGCAGAAAGAACGGCGACATTTCGCGGAAGTTTAGAAAGCCAGCATTTGCGACAGACTGCACATCGGTTCTACTGCACCCCCTACACTTCCACATTCCTCCCCCCCCCCCCCCCACCCCCCACAACCAACGTTCACCTCGAGCACTGACCGTAATGAAAGACGAGATAGATCAGGGCTCGTAGAGAGATACTCAGCCGGCCGGTTCAAAAAATGGTTCATGTGGCTCTGAGCACTATGGGATTCAACTTCTGAGGTCATTAGTCCCCTAGAACTTAGAATTAGTTAAACGTAACTAACCTAAGGACATCACACATTCATGCCCGAGGCAGGATTCGAACCTGCGACCGTAGCGGTCGTTCGGTTCCAGACTGAAGCTCCTAGAACCGCTTAGAGAAAGCTTTTGACAATGGTGACTGCAATACTCTCTTTCAAATTCTGAAGGTGGCAGGGGTAAACTACAGGGAGCGAAAGGCTATTTACAATTTGTACAGAAACCAGATGGCACTTATAAGAGTCGACGGGCATGAAATGGAAGCAGTGGTTGGGAAGGGAGCGAATCAGGGTTGTAGCCTATCCCCAATGATATTCAATCTGTATATTGAGCAAGCAGTAAAGGAAACAAAAGAAAAATTCGGAGGAGCAATTAAAATGCATGGAGATGAAATAAATCTTTGAGGTTCGCCGATGACATTGTAATTCAGTCAGAGACAGCAAAGGACTTGGAAGAACAGTTTAACGGAATGGACAGTGTCTTGAAAGGAGGATGTAAGATGAACATCAACAAAAGCAAAACGAGGATAATGGAATGTAGTCGAATTAAATCGGGTGATTCTGAGGGAATTAGATTAGGAAATGGGACACTTAAACTAGTAAAGGAGCTTTGCTATTTGGGGCCAAAATAACTGATGATGGTCGAAGTAGAGAGGATATAAAATGTAGAGTGGCAATGGCAAGGAAAGCGTTTCTGAAGAAGAGAAATTTGTTAACATAGAGTATAGATTTAAGTGTCAGGAAGTCGTTTCTGAAAGTATTTGTATGGAGTGTAGCCATCTATGGAAGTGAAACGTGGACGATAAATAGTTTAGACAAGAAGAGAATAGAAGCTTTCGAAATGTGGTGCTATAGAAGAATGCTGAAGATTAGATGGGTAGATCACATAACTAATAAGGAGGTATTGAATAGAATTGGGGAGAAGAGGAGCTTGTAGCACAACTTGATTAGAACAAGGGATCGCTTGGTAGGACATGTTCTGAGGCATCAAGGGATCACCAATTTAGTACTGGAGGGCAGCATGGAGGTTAAAAATCGTAGAGGGAGACCAAGAGATGAATACACTAAGCAGATTCAGAAGGACGTAGGTTGCAGTAGGTACTGGGAGATGAAGAAGCTTGCACAGGATAGAGTAGCATGGTGAGCTGCATCAGACCAGTCGCAGGACTGAAGACCACAACAACAGCAACAGAAAAGGGAATGACTGTTCAGAATTGCTGTAGGATTGACAGCTACGACGCATGTAGAAAGGTGGCACCGCACGCTGTTAGAGTTCCGCCAATCCCATGATACCTGTAGCAGCAGCAAACTTCCCAAGTCGTCAAACTCTCGCCGCACCACCATAACACTTCCCACTTGCACTGTATTTTGAGTTTCAGGCACCTTACTGTGATACGAGTTCGTTCATCCTATGATTTTGTTTTTGTTTTTACTGTTGCAGAAGTCATTATTTTATTTGTTTTTACTATTATTTGTTGTATGGTACGGAATAATATCAGTAGAAAATTCGTCGAAGGTAATGAGTGGAAAAGGTCCGCGGCTTCCTGTTCGTCAAGGGATTACAGTGTGAAGTCGGTCAAGAGAAGTGGTACGTATCTACTTCGAGGTCGCAAAACTTAACGTTAGCTCATTGCTCTCTGTTAACAAAATAATAGATAGAAATGCTGCAAGGAAATGTTCAGGAAGTAAAAGCAAGCTGGAAAAACAACGAAGCTTGAAACTCTTGGGGAGAAAGTGTTCTACAGATAACCTGTTTACCACTATACATTCATTTGCTGAGGATGCCGTTCGTCGTCATGTTTATGAATATTATCACAGAAAGGAAAATCCGACACTCGGCAAGTTACTGGTCATTCGTAAGGATCAATAGTTTTTTCGATCATTTGTCATAGTGAGAAAGTGACCTTTTCCATTATCACCACAGAAGTGGAGGCGGATTCAGTTTAAAAATTGTTCAAATGTATGTGAAAGCTTATGGGACTTAAAAGCTAAGGTCAACAGTCCCTAATCGTACACACTAATTAACCTAAATTATCCTAAGGACAAACACACACACCCATGCCCGTGGAAGGGCTCGAACCTCCGCCGGGACCAGCCGCACAGTCCATGACTGCACCGCCTGAGACCGCTCGGCTAATTCCGCGCGGCGCGGATTCAGTTGCGTGTTTGAAGTGCTGAATTTACAATAGTAAGTAGCTACATAGTAAAATTACACAGGGCGTTCATTTTAACTGAAGACATTGTAATATCTCGAAAACTACACGACGGAACAAAAAAAAAATTCAAGCTGCAATGTGATTGTCTCGGAGGGGGACATCCAAAGATACCACACTCGACCCGTCACCCCACGCTGTGGGTGGGTGAACTTTGAACTCTTCAATTGAGAACCCCATTTTTTTTATTGAAGATTGCGATTCTATGGCAAAATCTACATACGTTTTGTCTGAAACATTTTCTTTGCTTCGCCGCAGATGGCGCTGTAATCAGAGGACTAGAGATGGGTGTACAGTCGTAGTTTACGACATGCTACTCAACGACCTTTGGCACATGGGGCGTCACATCCATGCTGCGAGGATAGGAAATGGAAATTTGTGGTAAGTTCCTAAGGGGGCAAACTGTTGAAGTTATCGGTGCCTAAGCTTACACACTACTTAATCCGACTTAAACTAGCTTAAGGTGAGATCAACACCAATGGCCGAGGGAGGACTCGAACCTCCGACGGCGGGGGGGGGGGGGGGGGGGCAGGCGCGAACCGTGGCAAGGCGCCATGACGTTGTATTCCTTCCTCACACATATCGAACAAGGAACTACTCTCGAAGCACCACCATGGTCGTGTAGTAGATAACTATTTGAAGGGCTTATTTCAATAGTGGTACCAGTCCATTTTTGCTCATTCTGAGATACAAAAATGGACTTGTACCACTATTGGAATAAGCCCTTCATACAGACGTATCATTACAGGCAGTACTCTGCGATCGGAGCTCACATATCGTGCAGATGTAGAACAGGTAGCGAATGTAAAAACATTGTAATACTTCCGCAGTGTTATTGCCTGCACACCTACCTATGATTTGGAGAACAGACGTGCAAGTGGTCGATGAATGTCGCAACAACAGAAGAAAAAATTGAAATGAACATGATTTACAGAGAATGTAGGAAAAATGTTCGGCTGCAGTTGCCCTGAACGTTGAGCGTCTTTCAGAGAAAGCTCGCTGCCGTTCGTTCTTTTACATGGTTGTGAACGCCTTCGTGTCTGCTGGCAGCATACGGATCCGCAAAAGCCAGTGGAGGGAACGTGTTACAGGATAATTTGTAGAAAGTACGCTCAGCACTGCACTATACCGTTGTTTGCGGAGTTCACTGATGAGCCAAAACATTATGACCACTGTGCACCGCGAGGTAAGGTGCCATCTGTTAGACTTGCATGCAGGTTGCAATAAATTAAGACCTGACGGAACCTTTAGGATACGACCCAAAATGTGACCTGATTTGAACACATTTTTATCTGTACATTATGAAATCAATGACTGCTGCTGTCCTATGTTTTCTAGACAGCAGGAAAAAATTTGCCACAAATGTGATTTATTAATAAAGGATGTGATTTATTAATATTTTACCAGGTAATTCAATATCAGGCGAAAGGTACGTCACCATTTGTACTTTTATTGCCATACTATCGATACTCAATCGATGTTTCATTATCACATGAAGTTAACAGCATTAACAATATTTTCAATATCCTAAAAACTTCAACGTCGTCTATTAATCCCAAAAATCCTCAAAGAAATTGACACTGTTCTTCTTCTACTTCCTTTGCTAATGCCTGTGTCCCACAGTTTTTGCAGGGTCGGCATGGTTACAATCGGATTTGGCATGGTTAATTGGAAGTGGTGGCCAGATGCTCTTCCTGCCGCTCCTGTACCCCCTGGGACGGAAATAGTGTACCCCAGCTGTCTGTGGCTAGTGTAAATCATGAAATAGTATGAACGTGTTTGAGTCGTGGAACTGAGGCGGGACGTGGGGACCAGCCCGGTATTCTCCTAGTGGGATGTGGAAAACCGCCTAAAAACCATATCCAGGCTGATCAGCACATCGGTCCTCGTCGTTAATCCGCCGGGCAGATTCGAACCGGGGCAGGCTCGCCTACCCGAGTCCAGGCTCTGAGTACTATGGGACTTAACATCTGTAGTCATCAGTCCCCTAGAACTTAGAACTACTTAAACCTAACTAACCTAAGGACATCACACACATCCATGCCCGAGGCAGGATTCGAACCTGCGACCGTAGCGTTCACGCGGTTCCAAACTGAAGCGCCTAGAACCGCACGGCCACACCGGCCGGCCCGAGTCCAGGAAGTGGCGACATTAGCGCTCTTGGCTTACCTGCTGGGTCAAATTGACACTGTTGTTAAATACTTATTAGAATAAAATTGAATCATACGTTAACGTCACCACCAGTTAAAAACCTGAAGAACCACCTTTGGCAATGCCGACCGCTGGGATATGGGCAGAATAAGATTCAATGGCGTTCTGGAAAATGTCGACAGGAATCTGGAGCCATCCTGACTCCAGTGTCACGGCCAGTTGCGCTAGGTTTCTCGGTTGAGGATCTGCGGCGCGAACAAAATTCTCGATTAGGTTTAAATCCGAAGAATTTGGTGGCCAGGGGAGTACGGCAGACTCTCCCTGGTGCTCTGCGACCCGTTACATTGTTCTGCTGGTAGATGCCATGGCGCCGGGTTGGGTTGTTTCTGGGGGAGGACACCAGACAGCGAGGTCATCGGTCTCATCGGATTAGGGAAGGAAGGGGAAGGAAGTCGGCCGTGCCCTTTGAAAGGAACCATCCCGGCATTTGCCTGGAGCGACTTAGGAAAATCACGGAAAACCTAAATCAGGATGGCCGGACGCGGGATTGAACCGTGGTCCTCGCGAATGCGAGTCCAGTGTGCATGGTGCTGCATGTAGGGTTGGACATTTTCCCCGAGGATCTTTGTGTTGATCCATTGCAAAATGAGTAAATCATCCAGGAAATGCCACGAAAACATTCCCCACCCTTCCTTCCGATAGTTGTTGCACACTGTTTGCTTTCAGAGGATCCACGTTGTACACGCAAACAGCTATCTGTCCCATTCATACGAGAAGCCACCCAGTGGATATCCACTTGTGGTATTGGTGTGCAGATGTCGGCCTTCATCGCCGATGAACAGCAGTCAGCACTGGTGCATGAACCGTTCGTGTCTTGCTGAGCCTCACCTGCAGTAATGTTCGCTGAACGGCCCTTCAAATGGCACTATTACTAGCCTCTTGGTTCATCTGGACGGTCAGATACTCAACAGTTTCACGTCTAGAATGAGATTTTCACTCTGCAGCGGAGTGTGCGCTGATATGAAACTTCCTGGCAGATTAAAACTATGTGCCCGACCGAGACTCGAACTCGGGATCTTTGCCTTTCGCGGGCAAGTGCTCTACCATCTGAGCTACCGAAGCACGACTCACGCCCGGTACTCACAGCTTTACTTCTGCCAGTATCTCGTCTCCTACCTTCCAAACTTCACAGAAGCTTTCCTGCGAAACTTGCAGAACTAGCACTCCTGAAAGAAAGGATATAGCGGAGACATGGCTTAGCCACAGCCTGGGGGATGTTTCCAGAATGAGATTTTCACTCTGCAGCGGAGTGTGCGCTGATATGAAACTTCCTGGCAGATTAAAACTGTGTGCCCGACCGAGACTCGAACTCGGGACCTTTGCCTTTCGCGGGCAAGTGCTCTACCACTTGGTAGAGCACTTGCCCGCGAAAGGCAAAGGTCCCGAGTTAGAGTCTCGGTCGGGCACACAGTTTTATTCTGCCAGGAAGTTTCAGATTCACGTCTGTTAGCCAGTACATATCTCTGCAGCTGTCATTCATCCCTGTCACCTATGGTTCTTGGTTCACCACAGTTGCCCCGACGCCGGTTTTGGATAATACCATTCTTCCATGCCCGCCGGGGTGGCCGAGCGGTTCTAGGCGCTACAGTCTGGAACCGCGCGATCGCTACGGTCGCAGGTTCGAATCCTGCCTCGGGCATGGATGTGTGTGATGTCCTTAGGTTAGTTAGGCATAATTAGTTCTAAGTTCTGATGACCTCAGAAGTCCCATAGTGCTCAGAGCCATTTGAACCATTTGAACCATTCTTCCATGCACGATATGAAACTTCCCCTTCAAAAATTAAGACTGAAATAAAGGAGTGGTGCAAACTTTTTGTTAAGCATGTATATGTTGTCTCACATATTTTGTCCATTTTCATAACATAAACATTGAAACTTCCCTTTGAAAATCAATGAATGACTTTGCTGGTAAACTTCTACGTTATTTGATTTTCAAATATCTGAGCAGAACTGTACGTACTCAGACAGTTCTCTCTTTACTTTCATCACTAAACTGACACACAACATCTTTTTAGCGCAACGCAATCCGACTTTCAATAATCCCTACAAAAGAATGGCTCTGACTAACAATAACCTATACCTTTCATGAATCACTTACTTCACAAAAATCTTCGTTACTCAAACTACTGCAATACAGCGAGCGCAAATACTGTCAGTTAAATAAAAGATCCTAACTACTGAAGGAAATAACTACTGATACGCATAGTTATGAAATGAAAGATTTTGATAGAGAACAAACAATGTATTTACCTTAATACTGTTCAATATATATATATATATATATATATATATATATATATATATATATATATATATATCAGTTCATGACATCCAGTCTTACAAATTTCCTTTTTTTGACGGACACTCGTCCAGATCGTCCGCTCTCAAAACTCCGCCATCTCTCTCCCCACATCCACCACTGCTGGCGGCTCACCTCCAACTGCGCAACGCTACGCGCTGTTCATATCCAACTGCCCAATACTACAGTAGCAAATATTCCACCAGTGAGTCCAACCAGCCACAGACTGGACACAGCGCATCAACGATTTTCATACAGAGCGCTACGTGGCATTACCAACATAAAAAGCCTAGTTACAGGTATACACTACTTGCCATTAAAATTGCTACACCGCGAAGATGACGTTCTACAGACGCGACATTTAACCGACAGGAAGATGCTGTGATATGCAAATGATTAGCTTTTAAGAGCATTCACACAAGGTTGGCGAGGAAACTTTCCAACCGATTTCTCATACATAAACAGCAGTTGACCGGCGTTGCCTGGTGAAACGTTGTTGTGATGCCTCGTCTAAGGAGGAGAAATGCGTACCATCACGTTTCCGACTTTGATAAAGGCCGGATTGTAGCCTATCGCGATTGCAGTTTATCGTATCGCGACATTGCTGCTCGCGTTGGTCGGGACCCAATGACTGTTAGCAGAATATGGAATCGGTGGGTTCAGGAGGGTAATACGGAACGCCGTACTGGATCCCAGCGGCCTCGTATCACTAGAGACGACAGGCATCTTACCCACATGGCTGTAACAGATCGTGCAGCCACGTCTCGATCCCTGAGTCAACAGATGGGGACGTTTGCAAGACAACAACCATCTGCACGAACAGTTCGACAACGTTTGCAGCAGCATGGGCTATCAGCTCGGAGTCCGTGGCTGCGGTTACCCTTGACGCTGCATCACAAACAGCAGCGCCTGCGATGGTGTACTTAACGACGAACCTGGGTGCACGAATAGCAAAACGTCATTTTTTCGGATGAATCCAGGTTCTGTTTACAGCATCATGATGGTCGTATCCGTGTTTGGCGACATCGCGGTGAACGCACATTGGAAGCGTGTATACGTCATCGCCATACTGGCGTATCTCCCGGCGTGACGGCATGGGGTGCCATTGGTCACAGGTCTCGGTCACCTCTTGTTCGCATTGACGGCGCTTTGAACAGTGGACGTTACATTTCAGATGTGTTACGACCTGTGGCTCTACCCTTCATTCGATCCCTGCGAAAACCTACATTTCAGCAGGATAATGCACGACCGTATGTTACAGGTCCTCTACGGGTCTTTCTGGATACAGAAAGTGGTCGACTGCTGTCCTGGCCAGCACATTCTCCAAATCTCTCACCAATTGAAAACGTCTGGTCAATGGTGGCCGAGCAACTGGCTCGTCACAATACGCCAGTCACTACTCTTGATGAACTGTGGTATCGCGTTGAAGCTGCATGGGCAGCTGTACTACACGCCATCCAAGCTCTGTTTGACTCAATGTCCAGGCGTATCAAGGCCGTTATTACGGCCAGAGGTGGTTGTTCTGGGTACTGATTTCTCAGGATCTATGCACCCAAACTGCGTGAAAATGTAATCACATGTCAGTTCTAGTATAATATATTTCTCCAATGAATACCAGTTTATCATCTGCATTTCTTCTTGGTGTAGAAATTTTAATGGCCAGTAGTGTACGTTTACAGTGGGCTTGGGATCGTGGAGGACGACGGCCGCTTCCAGCAGGATAATTGTTCACGTCACAAGGTCATAATCGTGCCACAATGGTTTGAGAAGAATGACGGCGAAGCCCCCGTGATAGTGATCCATGCTTCCCGGGAACAGCGCTGTATTGCGATTCGGTAGACCAAGAAGACGGTCATGTTTCTCTCATCAGTGCATGCCTGTAGATGTAGAAATATCAACTGTAGTGCACTGAATTCAAGAGGGTAAAACATCACATGCCGAATGGAGGGCGTAGCGTCTGGTTCCATGCTGAGTAAAATCGTGATGATACAATCTCTAGAGGCCGGCCGGTGTGGCCGTACGGTTCTAGGCGCTTCAGTCTGGAACCGCGTGACCGCTACGGTCGCAGGTTCGAATCATGCCTCGGCCATGGATGTGTGTGATGTCCTTAGATTAGTTAGGTTTATTTAGTTCTAAGTTCTAGGCGACTGATGACCACAGATGTTAAGTCTCATAGTGCTCAGAGCCATTTGAACCATTTGAACAATCTCTAGAGGTACCCTCTTCGTACCTAAATCTTGAGAATTCGTTTTCCTTACACTGTGTCTGATACTAGACATACTCGTCCTCGCAGAACTTCTTTCCTCTGAGCGTCGTTCAACAAGTAATGCAACACATTTTCTTTTTCTGCAAGCAGGTTGGTATTATCCAGGATACCAACGCACCATATTATTCCAGTGCACCCATTGTTTTAGCTACAAAACCCTATTTCTCGAAATAATCTCCGTTCAGTTCGACGGCCTCGGGCCACCTCATTGGGAGGGTCTGTATGTGCGCAAGGTACCACTCTATTGGTCGACGTCAGAGCCATTGTCTTCCTACATTAATAACCTCCCCATCCTTCCAATCCATATGTGGCACACAGAAAACCAGTGCGTAACAGTATTGGTTAAAAACAGTCTTGTTTGCAGATTTTAGATGCCTAAATAAGGCGAGACGCATCGTTGAAAAAAAAAAAACTAAAATTGTAACCAAAGTTTTTTTGAACCAAAACCTCCCAGTCAGTCACGTACTGCTTGCCACACAGTGCATCCTCCATTGGATGTGCGGAAATGCGACACCCGCGCATTAGGGCGGATGAGGAAGAACAGTCCAGTGAACTTTCGCCAGTTGCCTTGCACTACCATGGAGGAGGAGAAGTTCGTTCGCATTTTTGTGGTGATGAACACGCTGAAGTCGTTTCTTCAGTTTCTCGAGGGTAGCCCAACACACTTGCGAGTCGGTCGTCGCACCATGGCCTTGCTGCTATGACGACAGACGGCTTCGCCTCACCTCGCCGCTCTTTTGTTCACTGCGAGCTCTATGTAGACCTTCTGCAAGCGCCTACGAATATCTGCGAAGCTCTGGTTCTCCGCCAAAAGGAACTCAGTGGCAGATCTCTGGTTGGATCGCACCTCCGCTGCAGACGCCATTTTGAATTTTACGTATAGCGGCTCCACCAATCGGAACTTGCTTATTCCTGACGTGGCCAGTTCTGCAGCGATATACAACTTACGATAGTTGAAGAAAACTTCTCAAGCCATGATCGCTAAGAAAGCATTTTACTGGACGGCCCGTTTCGACAGCACTATGCTGTCATACCATCGGATAATGACAGTCGGTAACCCGTGACCAACTAAATCGCCTTTTTAGCGATCTTGGCTTGCGACGGTTTCTTTAGTTATCAATCGGAACTTCGTGAAATTGTAGGGACTGAAGCGGGAATATTCCACTATGTCCCACAACAAACCGCATTTTTTCATCCGTAACTGGCCTAGAAAAATATGTGTTGCATTACTTATTAAATGCCTCTCTTATCCTTATTTTTCCTTTTCCCCCATCTGCTATTCATCCTACTTTTCCTTTTTTTTTCGTTTTCGGTGCCATAAGGCGGCTGATGGTCCCCTTTCGGCTTTAAAGACGGCCTGCGGAATCACTCACAGGCGATGGATCGGTAGGTTAACGCCTGCGCAAAAAACCAACCACCGCTGTTGGCTCAATAAACGCGCACTGCAGGATTTTCCGATGTACAACTCTACTCCGCGAACAGACACAAAATAACTTTTCTGACCTTCCAGAGGCCTCTGAGATGTGACTGGCACAGGAATAACGGTACCTTAAACTGTTTGCTATAGACTTTCTCGAATGTGTGAGACACACACACTCGGTAGTTACCAAAAAGGGTTCAGAAATATTTGTAACCCCTCCTCTCGCCGATTACTTCTACAGTTGTTTCGGTATGTAACAAGCTACAAAGAATAATAAAACCAGTCATTTACGTGGTATTATCATGGAATTGTATAAATATGGAGGGATATTCTTACATGTACAGCTTCTTCACATTTTTAGTAACTGTTGACGTAAGATAGTATCAAAACATTGCCTAGAAGACAGAGCAATATGAAATTACAAATGAAATGAATACCCCTAGCCGCATACAGGTGTTGATATAAGTCAATGGGGACAGTTGAAAATGTGTGCCCCGACCGGGACTCGAACCCGGGTTCTCCTGCTTACATGGCAGAAGCTCTATCCATCCTTTGTTTTTTTTGTTGATCTCATTTTGTTCTATAAATTGTTCGTTGAATTTGTCGGTGGCGGACGTCCGATTACACTCGTTCAAGTTGCTCGTTGATCCGTTTTCTCAGTTTTTTTATTACAGAGGGTAGCTACCGTACCGGCTCCATCTGATCCACTGAGGACACAGAGGATATTGCGTCTGCAGGGACTTATCTCTGGCACGCCTCCTGTGAGACCCACATTCCCAACTTATTGTCCTGCACTGTGTTCATAGTGCCCCTGCCCATTATACTCACACCATCTTTAATATATATATGACTCACCGGTCATTTGAGCGTCTTCTTCTGTGAGGATGCACAAACAGTGCCAGAACTCTAACGGGAATCCGCAACGCGCAGCGAGCAATGAGTATGATGGGCAGGGGCACTATGAATATAGTGCGGGACAATAAGCTGGGAATGTGGGTCTCACGGGAGGCGTGCCAGAGATAAGTCCCTACAGTCACACTATCCTTCGTCTCCTCGGTGGCTTAAATGGATAGAACAGCTGCCATAAAAGCAGGAGATCCTGGATTCGAGTCCCGATCGGGGTACATATTCTCAACTGTCCCCGTTGACTTATATCAACGCCTGTATGCAGCTAAGGGTATTCATTTCATTGTAATTTCATTCTAACAAGCTGCATGGTCACCGATGGTATCCGTTGTTTCGGATATGTCCGAAAGAACAGATATATGCAAAGTAATATTCACATTAGGAAGGGCGAAAAAATAAATGTAATAAATGTAGAGATGTAAACCTCTCGGATTCAGCCTATTTGCCAAAATACCGAAAGGAATAACAAAAAAAGGAAACTAACATCTGAAGAACAGTTACGTTTTAGAAAGGGGTGATCAACTACTGGCAATGTTTTTACACTCCAAGAAGTTACGGAAAAGAGGCGAGAGTTTAATAGCGAAACCCGTCTGGCTTTTATTGATTTTGGAAAGGCACTCGATAATGAGACTGGAATGTGATGGCTGAACGAGGTTGTACATCTCATCTCGTCAATGCAATAAGAGTATTCACAAACAGCGTATTTGTTGTAGACTTGGGAAACATAATTACGAATCCAGCGAATACGAAAACGTACTAACAAGGAGAAGTTCCGAGCAGGGTGATCGACCTTTTAAAACAATCTACACAGTGATGTAGATAAGGCCCAGGAAATCACACCTTGCAGACATACACCCTGGAGGGCCGTCGTTCGCGAGTAAACGACGAAAAAAAAAATTCGGAATTTTGTGTGACGCTCTACAGCTCTAAAAATAGTATTTCACAGTCTGCTTTCGTATCTTAGTGGCTAAGGTACTAAACTTGCATGCAAAAAAATGTCAGTTCAGTTCTTGTAAAATACATTAATTTTTTAAAATCTCTATCGAAATGACTTCGATCATTATTTTTATTCAGTCAATTGCTTTGAATATAATTTCCTTTGTCACATTTTCCCATCAGTCTTTTTCCACTTGGAACACTTGATCACAAGATTTTGATTGTTGTTATGCATTAACTTCCATTTAATTGCTTCAGTTTTGTCATCTTACATTTTCGTCTATGTTATTATATTAATTATTTCTATTTCTCATTTTCCTTGAATTTTGTTTTACTTATAATCCCTTAAATCATCATTCACGTTATTTTTCCATAGTGCAATAAGAATTTACGCTTTAAATGTTTGATGACGATTGCCATCCTAGAAGATGTACATCTTGTAACGAGAAATACATTCTTGGCACCATTGCACGGCTGTATAAATAGATTATTTCAGATTTGGTTTTTTAACCGAGAAATCGCCATTTTCACATGTTTGAACGTTATGATAAATAAATCGAAACAATTAAATTCACGTGTGCGAAGGTAATGGTAGGAAGAAAAATAAGAGCAACTGAAGAAGTTAAAACGCTGTTTAAAATGTCATGAAAGAATACAAATAAAAGAAATTGCATCTAAACCAATTAATTGAGTAAAAATAGTGATTCAAGTCATTTCGGTAAAGATATAAAGACAAAAAATTTCAATGTACCTGACCCGATGCGAACCAAAAACTATCTGAGACCTGAGTTTCTCCTGGCGTATACAACTTTCAAATAACTTCCGGGAATTCAGCCAGGTAACACTTTCAGCGACCGCCGATATTTCGGCGGGAGAACACCCCGCCATTTTCAAGGCAAACTGCAACGGACAGGCGGCGTACATGCAAATTTAATACCTCGGTTCTGCGACAGAAGCAGGAAAGATAACACACCCACTGAACACTAGTGCCACCAAAGATGACCAAAGTCAGAGCTATCGATAGTGAGACTATGAATTCACAGGTGAGGCAGCATTGACTCTGTTCCTCTGTTTTTTGACAAGGGAGAGAGCCGGATTCCAAACAGAGTTTAAACAGAAACCTCCATCCCTGTTAACGAGGTTGCTCGCTAGTTTAATCTCAACTGCCTCCCTAATGACACTGTCCCAATAGCTGGACGTGCATGCCAATATCTCGGTGTTATTATATAACATGGGGTGACCAGTATCCAAGCAATGTCCGGCAATAGCAGATCTATTTGGCTGCTGTAATCGTGTGTGCCGTTTATGCTCAGTACATCTGTCCTCCACGGTCCTGATAGTTTGACCAATATATGCCATACCGCAGCTACAGGGAATACGATATATACCCGCCTTACGCAATCCAAGATCATCCTTAACGGAACTCAAAAGCGCTCTAATTTTAGATGGAGGTCGGAAAACACATTTCACATCGTATTTCCGTAAAATACGACCGATCTTATTGGACGTGTTTCCTACGTAAGGCAAAAAGGCAGTAGACTTAGGTGTTGACTCAGAATTATCATCAATCACCCGATGTACAGTTGGTCGATAGCGCAACGCACGTTCAATCTGTCTATCACTATAACCATTCTGACGAAATGTAACTTCAAGATGGGACAGCTCAGCTGGCAAAGTCTCAGCGTCAGAAACGACATGTGCCCTGTGTACCAAGGTACGAAGTACCCCTTCACGCTGAGCCGAATGGTGACAACTATTAGCTTGTAAGTACAAATCGGTGTGAGTACGTTTCCTGTAGACTGCATGTCCCAATGATCCATCATCCTTCCTCCTAACCAACACGTCGAGAAAGGGAAGGCAACCATCCTCTTCCACCTCCATCGTAAAACGAATGTTCGGGTGGATCGAGTTCAGATGTTCTAGAAAGACATTCAAATTCTCCCTACCGTGAGGCCAAACAACGAAGGTATCGTCAACGTATCTAAAGAAACAGGCGGGTTTTAAAGTAACACGTTTCCAGATATCAACAGTCCAATGTCGGTGTTGACGGGTTCAGGCGAGGCATAAAGCTTTGTGTCGTGCTGTCATCAAGGGTACACTAGTGGACCTTCGGCTCCGAAAGCCCATATCGATGATGTTTCGTTGAATGGTTCGCACGCTGACACGTATTGATGGTGCAGCATTGAAGTCTGCAGTAATTTGCGGAAGGGTTGCACTTCTGTCACGTTGAACGATTCTCTCACCTCCGGTGCTGACTTAGAAAAAGACTCCTGGGGGTGCCAGAAGACTGTGCCAGTCGAAATTAAGCCCTGAGCG